>NC_059214.1:8657607-9257607 GCF_020615455.1 Coregonus clupeaformis | reverse complement strand
GTAAAACATCAGTATGAGAACTAGTTCTGAGTGTGTTTCTAAATGTGTTTACCTCTGGTGACTTCAAAGCAGCGCTCACAGTGGAACTCTGCAAACCCACATACTGTCCCCTGCCTTGAGATGGCCCCGGGGACTGCTACACACCTCACACTGGGGATGCAGAGACACACAATGTCAGATACTCTCATTAGACAAAGAAGAAGATCAAAGATGCAAGCTTAATGAGGAGATGGTTGGATGTAATCCAATCAATTATTGGATCTAGTAGTGCAAATGTAACCTATTTATATCACAATATTGCAGATCGGATAAGAAGACAGAAGCCTCTGTACGCACGCTCAGACACGGACACTAAAATATTTATTAGATTACGGTGTTAATATTTCAATATTGAAATAATGTTTACCTTGAAGCAGGTACTGTGGCAGATCTTCATATCCTCCAGCACCATCTTGGGGTCGTAGCTCATGGGCTTACGGCAGTAGGAGCACAGGTCTCTCTCCAACACAGTCCTTGAGGGACTGAAAGGGACTTATCATCATCACATGGCTGTGTGAGAGAGCATGCATGGACCTCATGTAGGGCCAGACAGAATCTGCTAGGGGAGTTATTTTATCAAAACCATCACAGGCCTTGTTATTTGTGGCTAAATAACTATGTTATATCTTCTAACTACGTTATAGGTTTGTTACAACTATGTTATATAAAAATAATAACATTAAAATAAATGTTTTTGTTTGTACATGTGATATCTTAATCATGTGCACAGTCTTGTGATGAAAACATATAAATAGCACAGTTTGAGAGCATGATGATCATGACGGGATGAGATGACGGGATTTGTGAAAGCAACTAAGGAAAATCTAAATTGCTATTTTGTATACCACTTGAATGAAGAAGAACATTTCAAATTTTGTCAACTCCCTAAAACAACTCCGTTACATCTTTGTCAGAGTGCTGAAAGATATGATTAATCATTTACTGGGGATTTTCAAATGAATAATTTTCTATATTTTACAAATGAACTTTAATTTTTAGAAGAAAAAATATGTCTGATTTCAGTCAACTGTCAGTGGCTTGTCAACTCCGCCACCTTGAGATAAATGTTTTTGTCAATATTCTGAAAAAGTATTTTAATCACTATTTATGCTTAAAGTATTTCCTGTGCTAGATCTAAGCGATAATGTTTGCTTTATAAATGTTGTTTTATGTTCTGAAACTAAATTAGCACTGGAGCATTATTTAGCGCTATTTGAAAAATCTAATGTTAGAATTGAACAATCAAGGTCTTTAAACACTTTTTGGACAATAAATATAAAAATGAAATGCCTTTTATGGTGTCTTGACGGAGTTGACATAAATCCAGTTAGTTGCATTTTATGAAAAAATTAAAGTATAAGGAGTCTGTTCCTTTCCATGGTGTGATAAAGAGACGGTGATATCGTGGACGTAGGTCGGGGGGCCTCGTAAGGATCCGACGGCGACCGACTATACTGGTCTTCCATCAAACCTATTAGCCAATCTTCAATCATTGGAAAATAAATTAGATGACCTAACATTACGCTTATCCTACCAATGGGACATTAAAAACTGTAATATCTTATGTTTCACCGAGTCGTGGCTGAACGACGACATGGACAACATACAGCTAGTGGGCTATACGCTACATCGGCAGGATAGAACGGCTGACACCGGTAAGACAAGGGGTGGCGGTCTGTGTATATTTGTAAACAACAGCTGGTGCACAAAATCAAATACTAAGGAAGTCTCAAGATTTTGCTCGCCTGAGGTAGAGTTTCTTATGATAAGCTGTAGACCACACTATTTACCAAGAGAGTTTTCATCTATATTTTTCATAGCTGTCTATTTACCACCACAAACCAAAGCTGGCATTAAGATTGCACTCAATGAGCTGTATAAGGCCATAACTAAACAGGAAAATGCTCATCCAGAGGCAGCGCTCCTAGTGGCCGGGGACTTTAATGCAGGGAAACTTAAATCCGTTCTATCTAATTTCTACCAGCATGTTAAATGTGCAACCAGAGGAAAAAAAACTCTAGACCACCTTTACTCCACATACAGAGACGCATACAAAGCTCTCCCTTGCCCTCCATTTGGCAAATCTGACCATAACTCTATTGTCCTGATTCCTGCTTATAAGCAAAAACTAAAGCAGGAAGCACCAGTGACTCGGTTAATAAAAAAGTGGTCAGATGACGCAGATGCTAAGCTACAGGACTGTTTTGCTAGCACAGACTGGAACATGTTCCGGGATTCTTCAGATAGCATTGAGGAAGGAGTACACCACATCAGTCTACTGGCTTCATCAATAAGTGCATTGATGACGTCGTCCCCACAGTGACCGTACGTACATACCCCAACCAGAAGCCATGGATTACAGGCAACATCCGCACTGAGCTAAAGGGTAGAGCTTACCCGGACGCTTATAAGAAATCCAGCTATGCCCTCTGACGAACCATCAAACAGGAAAAGAGTCAATACAGGACTAAGATTTAATCGTACTACACCGGCTCTGATGCTCGTCGGATGTGGCAGGGCTTGACAACTATTACAGACTGCAAAGGGAAGCACAGCCGCGAGCTGCCCAGTGACACAAGCCTACCAGACGAGCTAAACCACTTCTATGCTCGCTTCGAGGCAAGCAACACCGAAGCATGCATGAGAGCACCAGCTGATCCGGACGACTATGTGATCACGCTCTCCATAGCCGATGTGAGTAATACTTTTAAGCAGGTCAACATTCACAAGGCCGCTGGCCAGACGGATTACCAGGACCTGTACTCCGAGCATGTGCTGACCAACTGGCAAGTGTCTTCACCGACATTTTCAACATGTCCCTGACTGAGTCTGTAATACCAACATGTTTCAAGCAGACCACCATAGTCACCGTGCCCAACGACACTAAGATAACCTGCCTAAATGACTACCGACCAGTAGCACTGACGTCTGTACCCATGAAGTACTTTGAAAGGCTGGTCATGGCTCACATCAACACCATTATCCCAGAAACCCTAGACCCACGCAATTTGCATACCGCCCCAACAGATCCACAGATTATGCAATCTCTATTGCACTCCACACTGTCCTTTCCCACCTGGACAAGAGGAACACCTACAGTAGGGGAAACAAGTATTTAGTCAGCCACCAATTGTGCAAGTTCTCCCACTTAAAAAGATGAGAGAGGCCTGTAATTTTCATCATAGGTACACAATGTCACCAAAAGGTGTCCACATCACCAACGAACTATCATGGTCCAAACAAACCAAGACAGTCGTGAAGAGGGCACGACAAAGCCTATTCCCCCTCAGGAGATTTGGCCTGGGTCCTCAGATCCTCAAAAAGTTATACAGCTGCACCATCGAGAGCATCCTGACTGGTTGCATAACCGCCTGGTATGGCAACTGCTCGGCCTCCGACCGCAAAGCACTACAGAGGGTAGTGCGTACGGCCCAGTACATCACTGGGGCCAGGCTTCCTGCCATCCAGGACCTCTATACCAGGCGGTGTCAGAGGAAGGCCCTCAAAATTGTCAAAGACTCCAGCCACCCTAGTCATAGACAGTTCTTTCTGCTACCGCACGGCAAGCGGTACCGGAGCGCCAAGTCTAGGTCCAAAAGGCTTCTCAACAGCTTCTACCCCCAAGCCATAAGACTCCTGAACAGCTAATCATGGCTACCCGGACTATTTGCACCCCCACCCCATCTTTTTACGCTGCTGCTACTCTGTTAATTATTTATGCATAGTCACTCTAACCACATGTACATATTATCTCAACTACCTCAACTAGCCGGTGCCCCCGCACATTGACTCTGCACCGATACCCTCCTGTATATAGCCTCCCTACTGTTATTTTATTTTACTTACTTTTTTCTCAACACTTTTTTGTTGTTGTTGTTTTATTTTACTTTTTTATTAAGAAATAAATGCATTGTTGGTTAAGGGCTGTATGTAAGCATTTCACGGTAAAGTCTACACCTGTTGTATTCGGCGCATGTGGCAAATAAAATTTGATTTGAAAATGGGTGATCATTACACAGGTGCACCTTGTGCTGGGGACAATAAAATGCCACTCTAAAATGTGCAGTTTTGTGACACAACACAATGCCACAGATGTCTCAAGTTTTGAGGGAGCGATTGGCATGCTGACTGCAGGAATGTCCAGCAGAGCTGTTGCCAGAGAATGCCATAACATCGTTTTAGAGAATTTCGTAGTACGTCCAACCGGCCTCAGAACCGCAGACCACGTGTAACCACGCCAGCCCATGACCTTAACATCCGGCTTCTTCACCTGCGGGATCGTCTGAGACCAGCCACCCAGAGAACTGTGGGTTTTCTGCACAAGCTAGAATTTCTGCACAAGCTATCAGAAATAGTCTCAGGGAAGCTCATCTGCGTGCTCGTTGTCCTCACCAGGGTCTTGACCTGACTGCAGTTCGGCGTCGTAACCTACTTCAGTGGGCAAACGCTCACCTTTGATGGCCACTGGCACGCTGGAGAAGTGTGCTGTTCACGGATTAATCCCGGTTTCAGCTGTACCGGGCAGATGGCGTCGTGTGGGCGAGCGGTTTGCTGATGTCAATGTTGTGAACACAGTGCCCCATGGTGGCGGTGGGATTATGGTATGGGCAGGCATAAGCTATGGACAACAAACACAATTGCATTTTATCGATGGCAGTTTGAACGCACCGAGATACCTGACGAGATTCTGAGGCCGATTGTCGTGCCTTTCATCCACCGCCATCACCTCCTTTTTCAGCATGATAATGCATGGCCCCTTATCGCAAGGATCTGTACAAAATTCCTGCAAGCTGAAAATGTCCCAGTTATTCCATGGCCTGCATACTCACAAGATATGTCACCCATTGAGCATGTTTGGGATGCTCTTGATCAACGTGTACCACAGCGTTTTCCAGTTCCCGCCAATATCCAGCAACTTCGCACAGGAGTAGGAGTGGGACAAAATTCCACAGGCCACAATCACTAGCCTGATCAGCGAAGGAGATGTGTCGCACTGCATGAGGCAAATGGTGGTCACACCAGATACTGACTGGTTTTCTGATCCACACCCCTACCTTTTTTTAAAGGTATCTGTGACCAACAGATGCGTATCTGTATTCCCAGTCATGTTAAATCCATAGATTAGGGCCTAATTAATTTATTTAAATTGACTGATTTACTTTATTGATCTGTAACTCATTAAAATAATTGACATTGTTGCATGTTGCGTTTATATTTTTACTCAGTGAATGTTTAGTAATACTACAGATAGATACAATCCCAGGCATGATGCCATTAATAATTTCCCAACCAATATATACAATTCATCAGATTAATTTAAACACCATTACATACCTGTTGTCTGGCTTGCTGTAGTCCTCAATGTGTGTGGAAACAGGGTGGGATTGTGGGTTCTTTCCAAAGTCAGGTGAGGATTTATGTACTGTGTAACCCGTCTCTGATAGGTTATGTTCGAGATGACTGCATTGCAGTCTGCAAATGCAGACTTACTGATTTCCAGTACATAATCACTTTTCATCCTAAATAACTACTCATTATTATTTGTAGATCAGTCAGTCTGTCGCCATTTACCCACATCACAAATTTGATGCTCTCAAACATGGCCATATATTCGGCGGGGGCCGTTGTACATCATTCTACAGCCATTACCTTGGCTTGGAACTGATGGAGTAGGATGAGGACTTGGTAGATGGAACGTTGTCACTGCTACAGTAGGAGCTGCAGCTGTTTGGAACGAGAGAGAGAACATGATAGGTTTAAGGAAGATGGCTGTGTTATTGTCAAATCTGACCGAAATGACAACAGAAATGTTATAATTTGATGTCCACTATCGTTATGTTGCATGAAGGACAGTAACTGTTGATCATATGCAGTAAGTTGTAAATAAAAGATTGTTGAAGAAGAATATATCATCATTAACGATAGACTACTGTTTTTTGTGTAGAGGTTATTATGTTTACTTGGTGATGGTCCTAGTTGTAGAGGTCGGAGGTCACAGTTTTATCATCTCTTAAAGGAGAGAAAGATTGGATCATTATCACACACAGATAATGAACCAATACTGATATTGAGAAGTATTTTGCTCAAAGGTTCCCAATCAATTTTATTAGATCAATCAAACTTACCCTTTGGGGCTGTCCAAAGTGACAACTTCTTTCTTGGTGACGGTTGTAGTGCTGTAAGTATAAACAATGGAAAGTTTGTATAGAAAGTTTGAAATGATCAACGAATATTAGATGATGAAAGTATGATCAGTATGCAGAAATTGTATATATTGTGGACCACTTGAGTGTTCGGATGAGGAACTGTGCTGGATTCTGAAATGCTGAATACTAGAATAATCATATCATCATTCAATCAATATTGAATAATATAGATTTTTCTAACTAGTACTTAATTAAATGTATATTACATTTATAATTCCATAATTCCATACTGTAATTATATTTCACAGGTACTGTAGGAGTGTATTTGATGTGACCTTTCAAGTTAAATAGAGAGTGCAGTATCTGGAATAGCATGAACTCCTCCCTAAGGGAGACCTTACCTGTCAGGGGAAGAGTAGCGAGACTTCATGGATGCTGGCAGGAGAGTATCAAAGAGGTCATCCTCGGCCCTGTGAAGATTACACTTATACTGTAGTTATCTGTATTACATTATTATATTATGTTTAATGTTAACGCTGTTATAACAATGTCAACACCGAAGTCATTATCGTTAGCTAAATGGAGTTTTTCACCAATCATATGTTTGACAGAAGGGAGAATATGAAAATAATGGACCAATCCAAGGCCTTCGTATGGAGGTCAGTATGCTTACTTTGAGGAAGTCCTCCTTGGGGTAGTGGTGGGAGTTTTGCTGCCATCTCTGAATGAAAAGAAAAGAACATGTTTTTAGGGAAATACAGTATATCATTACTGTTTTGCAAAAGTCGTTCCCATTGTGTGTTTGTGTTTAGTGCATATCTCTGATCAAACTAGCCCAGAAGGGCTGTCCTTTCTAGTGGTTTTCACTGTCACAGTCTCTGTTTTGGAGACACTTCTCATGCTTGAGGAACATAAAAAGAAATGGATCAACATATTGATCATTATTCATCAATATTCCTACACTAGTTCATTGGTGCATCCAGAAGGCGAGGTCAGTACAGGTGCATCAAAGCTGGGACCGAGAGACTGAAAAACAGCTTCTATCTCAAGGCCATTAGACTTATAAATAGCCATCACTAGCTGGCCTCCACCCAGTACCCTGCCCTGAATTTAGTCACTGTCACTAGCCGGCTACCACCCGGTTACTCATCCCTGCACCTTAGAGGATGCTGCCCTATGTACATAGACATGGAACACTGGCCACTTTAATAATGGAACACTGGTCACTTTAATAATGTTTACATACTGTTTAACCCATTTCATATGTATATAATGTATTCTAGTCAAGTCCATCCTATTCAACTATTGCTGTACATATATAGTGCATTCGAAAAGTATTCAGACCCATTTACTTTTTCCAAAATAATTTACGTTACAGCCTTTTTCTAAAATGGATATGAATAGTTTTTTCCCCTCAACAATCTACACACAATATCCCATAATGACAAAGCAAAAACAGGTTTAGACATTTTTGCAAATGTATTAAAAATAAAAAAACTGGGGCCTCCCGAGTGGTGCAGCAGTCTAAGGCACTGCATTGCAGTGCTAGAGGTGTCACTACAGACCCGAGTTAGTTCCCGAGCTGTGTCACAATTGGCCGTGATTGGGAGTCCCATAGGGCAGCGCACAATTGGCCCAGCGTCGTCCGGGTTAGGGGAGGGTTTGGCCGGGGGAGCTTTACTTGGCTCATCGCGCTCAAGCGACTCCTTCTGGCGGGCCAGGCGCCTGCAGGCTGACCTCGGTCGTCAGTTGAACGGTGTTTCCTCCAACACATTGGTGCGGCTGGCTTCCGGGTGACTCGAGCTTCGCCTCCCGAGCCCATTGGGGAGTTGCAGCAATGAGACAAGATCGAAATTGGGGAGAAAAAGGGGGTAAAATACAACAACAACAAAGAAAACTGAAATATTACATTTACATAAGTATTCAGACCCTTTACTCAGTATTTTGTTGAAGCACCTTTGGCAGCGATTACAGCCTCGAGTCTTCTTGGGTATGACGCTACAAGCTTGGCACACCTGTATTTGGAGAGTTTCTCCCATTCTTCTCTGCAGATCCTCTTGTGGTCCTCTGTAGCTCAGCTGGTAGAGCATGGCGCTTGTAACGCCAAGGTAGTGGGTTCGATCCCCGGGACCACCCATACACAAAAATGTATGCACGCATGACTGTAAGTCGCTTTGGATAAAAGCGTCTGCTAAATGGCATATTATTATTATTATATTATTAAGCTCTGTCAGGTTGGATGGGGAGCGTCACTGCACAGCTATTTTCAGGTCGGATTCAAGTCTGGGCTCTGGCTCGTCCACTCAAGGACATTCAGAGACTTGGCCCTAAGCCACTTCTGCGTTGTCTTGGCTGTGTGCTTAGGGTCGTTGTCCTGTTGGAAGGTGAACCTTTGACCCAGTCTGTGGTCCTGAGCGCTCTGGAGCAGGTTTTCATCAAGGATCTCGTTGTACTTTTCTCCGTTCATCTTTCCCTCGATCCTGACTAGTCTCCCAGTCCCTGCCACTGAAAAACATCCCCACAGCATGATGCTGCCACCACCATGCTTCAGGTTTCCTCCAGATGTCACGCTTGGCATTCAGGCCAAAGAGTTCAATCTTGGTTTCATGGTCTGAGAGTCTTTAGGTGCCTTTTGGCAAACTCCAAACGGGCTTTTACTGAGGAGTGGCTTCTGTCTGGCCACTCTACCATAAAGGCCTGATTGGTGGAGTGCTGCAGAGACGGTTGTCCTTCTGGAAGGTTCTCCCATTGAGCTGTTCTTGCCATAATATGGACTTGGTCTTTTACCAAATAGGGCTATCTTCTGTATGCCAACCCTACCTTCTGATTGGCTCAAATGCATTAAGAAGAAAGTAATTCCACAAATTAACTTTTAACAAGGCACACCTGTTAATTGAAATGCATTCCAGGTGACTACCTCATGAAGCTGGTTGAGAGAATGTGCAAAGCTGTCATCAAGGCAAAGGGTGGCTATTTGAAGAATCTCAAATATAAACTATATTTTGATTTGTTTAACATGATGATGATGATTCCATATGTGTTATTTTATAGTTTTGATGTCTTCACTATTATAAAATAGTAAAAATAAAGAAAAACCCTGGAATGAGTAGGTGTGTCCAAAATTTTTACGGGTATATTTATCTATTTTTAGTCCAGACTCCGACATTGCTTGTCTTAATATTTCTATATTTCTTAATTCCATTCTTTTACTTTTAGATTTGTATGTATTTTTGTGTATTGTTAGACATCACTGCACTGTTGGAGCTAGGAACACAAGCATTTCGCTACACCCGCAATAACATCTAATAAACATGTGTATGCGACCAATAAAATGTGATTTGATGTGTATGTGGACATGTCCCAATCAAGCAGTATGTGGAAATTTTTTTATCACCTTGTAAAATCTAAAACATAATGTGAATGTTTTATCTATTGATAAGAACATTGTTAAACAAAGATCATACCAGTCCGGGATCAAGTACTCAGTTTTGACAGATGTTTGTATCAGAGTTTTGAAGAGCTGATCCTCAGTCCTGCCCAGATAACAGAAACTCATTCATTATTAACCAGATATTGTATGGATTGTATTGATTATATTGTTTTTAGATTATATAGAATACAGTATAGCATATTTTACAGTATCTTACACATCCTATGTTATTGTGTCACTATGAGCCTTGTCAAGCCTGATCTTACGCTTTGGGGTGGTCACTTTGACTTCTGTTGTCTTGCTCACTTTTGGCTTTGAAGGTGGCGTCCTATGTAAAAAGATGTTACCGTTACCACTACTATTACTAGTTACATTACTGTTACTGTTACATTGTTACTGTTATTGTTACATCTCTGCAAGAGGTCACTTTTACAACCATATACTACAGCTACAGTCAGGTCAATTATTATTGGCACCCTTGATAAAGATGAGCAAAAAATACTGTATAAAATAAATAATACAATGTATGCTCAAATTTATTTTGAAATTATATTATTTTATACTAAAAAGATAGGTGTCAAGATTACTGGCACCCCTGTTTTCAATACTCTAGCACACACCCCTTGAAACACTGAGCCTTTAAAAAAAAAAATGATGAGATTGGAGAACACTTTGGGAGGGATCTTAGACCATTCCTCCATACAGAATATTTCCAGATCCTTGATATCCTTCGTCTGCTCTTATGGACTGCCCTCTTCAATTCAAACCACAGGTTTTCGATGGGATTGAAGTCCGGAGACTGAGATGGCTATTGCAAAATATTGTTTTTGTGGTCAATTAACTTTGTGGATTTTGATTAGTACTTGGCTGCAAGTGGATCTTTCTGGAAGATCCACTTGCAGCCAAGTGACAGCCTCCTGGCAGAGGCAACCAGGTTTTTGTCTAAAATGTCCTGGTAATGTTCATGATGCCGTTGATCTTAACAAGGGCCCCAGGACCAGTGGATAGCCAGAGCCGCCGGAAAACATGTGGCAAGACAGCATTTGCCCCAGTACTTTTCAACACCACTTTCAAAGCAGCAGCACCGAACGCTTTTACCAGATATAAGTTAGTTCACGTCATAGAAAAACGTTAAGACAGCTAGCTGAGCCAGTTGCATTCTGCTGTTAATGTTGATTGCTGATGTGCTAAGGCATGCAGGACATTATGTTAATCTTTTTCATGTTTGCCAGTTTGCCATGTTTAACTAGCTAGCTACCAAAAATAGCCACTGTGGTGTGGATGCTAATCGATTAGCAAACTAATCAAACCCCATGTTACATTATATGGACACACCTACTATGTTACATTATATGGACACACCTACTAAGTTGGCTAGCTAGCTAGTCACAAATGAAATTATAGCTAAATAGCTAGCTAGCAATTGGATTATAGATTTCAAGCTCGTTTTTTTGCATTTTCAACTAGTTGGCTAGCTAGATGAATACCATTTACATCTAGCCAGCTGGTAATTATGAAGCTAAATGTTTGCTAAATCTAGCTAGTTATCTTGTGTCTGCATTGCCATTGTTGGGCTGGAAGTATGTTAAGTGCGTACTGGGCATTTTAGTTCCGCTGTAGCAGTCAACAGGCAACAACAAGCTATAGGACATTAATTAATTCATGTTTTAATTTATTTTTCTGGAATTTGTCTTTCAGCACAAACCTGCTCTCCGCCACCAGTACAAGGAGATGATCGAGGGTAAACAAGCAAAACTTCTGGTATTTTGTTTTGTACTTTGAGCTTATAGCTTGAACTTGGGGGTCAATAAATGTTATTTCTGGTATGCAAGGTTTTAATGTCTAGTCTATTTTTGTCTGCTTTCCTCCTGTAGCATCTGAACAGTTTATAATTTTGGCTGTGGTTTGCAAATGGTGTGTTAGATGAACTTTACTCTGCTTTGCTGAAACATCTGGAAAGCATTACTATAGGGGCCCCCTGAAACAGCGGACACTTGGATATGTGGAGGCCAGGGATTGGTCTATCCAAAACACCCATCTTATATTACATAGGATATATACCAGGTTTTGAACAAAGGACGGGGAGAATAATCATATTTGAGATTGGGTTAGTTGTTCTCCAGATTCTGCAGAAATCTGTAAATTGATGCTGGAATCCTTGATGTAATAAAAGTTATAATCAAGTACAGTGTCAGCGGATTCCTTGTCAACACAGCATATCAGCATCGTTGTCTCGACACCACAGAAATTGGCGACGAGGATTTTGGGACGAGTTGCGTCTGTTCAGCGTTGCATCATGGGCTCCGAGCTGACTCCCGCTACAGAGGCCGGCAGATAAGGTGAGCTTTCTCACAACTTTGGGTGCTGGTCAGTTCGTGTGGCTGTGTGTGTGTTGGGGGATGCACCGTTAAGAACTTGTGTGTGCGCCTTGCTGTTATTTGCTGTGGGATGAGAATCCGTTCTAAAGTTCTAAATAAGTTCTACATTTGGAAACAACGCAAACAGGGGGGAGTGAGAATATAATACAGGATAAAAGGAAAAAAAGGAATTGATAACACTGGGCCCAGGGATATTTGGCTTGAATAAAATTAAAGGGAAAAGGAATAAAATAACGGAATAGAATGGAAAAGGAACTAAGGAAAAATGTATACTGTTAGGACGTCGCTGATCTACGGAAGCCCTCAAATGAGGCGATCATTAGATGGGCCACAAATCCTGGAGAGTCACTAGGTGGATTTTCGGGTCAGTCCAAGGGACTGGAGATTGTAGAATACAAATTCAATTGTATTTTACCTTACGAGGTATATAGTTGACGAGGTATGAGTCCGAAGTAGCCTCTCATTGAATATCTGCAACTCAAGGTAGCAAAAATGTAGGAAGGACTATAAAGGAAATAGGAGCGACGGAAGCATGCTTTTAAGGACCGTATGAATAGATGCATTCTTGTTGATTATGTGTGTGTGAGAGAAAGAGAGTGTGTGTTTGTGGAAATAAAGAGGTCTCTGCTGTGTTTCAGCTGTGTGTCGACTCATGCTATGATAAGATTTATGTTAGAGATATATACATATATGTTTTGGTTGAGAACAGGGGTTTTAGTTTTTGTAAGGAAATATGTTAATTACAGTTAAAACCTTATGAGTCTCCATTTGAGAGAACGTTTTCAAAATTGTTAAAATCTATGAGCCCCCGGGAGGACGTTATGATTGTATAGAGAGGATTTGTAATGGATAAGAAAATAACTATACATCTGCAGATTAGAGTAGAATAAGTGAAGATAGTAAAGTTAAGAAACTTCGAAGTAGGATTTGTGTTGGTTTGTGTGTTTTGTTCAGTGTTACCGTTTGTCTGTGTTGGAAAGAACGGAGGGACAGCTGGTGTGTCTGCTGTTTGACTTAGAGAAAAGTTACTTGCGGGAGAGCTCCTCTCACCTTGAAATCGCACTAGTAAATGAGCTGCGCATGTGTGGGATTTTATGAGTTTAGAGTTGCGCAGAGCGAATGTGCCACTCCCCTGCCTGCACTGAGCTGCTGGGAGACGCAGACTTAAAATATTCTGTTTGTTAAGTGGCTGTTGCTTAACTATGAAACTATTTGATTGAGATCCATTGAATTTATAAATTAGAGCTATGTTGACGGATTAAGAAAAAAAAAGATGTTATTGCGCTATTTATAATATTCATGAGTTAAGCTGTTTGCTTATTTCTTAGCGCGAATATGAACATAGGTATGCATAAAAGACTGAATTATTGTCTGTTTCTTTTGTTCTCCTGTGATGTGAGAGACGAGAGGGAGGAGACACAGAGAGAGGAGGTGCTGGCCAGTGCGTCACGCAACAGCGTGTGCTGCCCCGGATCCAGTCCAATTAAGGCCAGTACTGTTCTATCCACAAACTTACTTTCCCTTACAGGATATAATAGATACATTGTGTATGCATAGAATATTTCATGTTGTGACCATTTGACAGGGACTTGGCAACAGACTGATCAATTGATGTAATTAAGAATTGCACATTAGGGTTTTTTGTTCATGAGTTGTTTTGATTAGAGTTGTGTTGGAAATCCAGCACTGAGATTATTCTGTAAAATTAAAGTCATTGGGTTCTTATTAAGCAATTGGTTTGTGGGTGCTGTAGTGTTGCTGGATTACAGGTCTTTCTTTTTGATTGCTCTGAAGTTGACTAGTTTCCTTTACTTGTATTTATCGGATGTGGTAAGATTGCCACTAATCAATAATTTGGTAGATTATTTTTTTTTTTTTATAAATTGGAGGGAATGATAAGCTACATAGCTTAAAGTATTTTATGATTTTAAAATAATTTAGTTTAAAATAATAATTCACAATAAAGGAATATAAAAGAGTTGTTAGAATGTGGAAAAAGGACATAAAAACTATGAAAGTAATTACTCCTGTTGATGTGGTACAAAATTGTAATCCTCTAGTTAATGGTATTGCAAGGTTATCTGGAAAATGGAACAAACGTTGGCCTGACATTGAACAACCATGGCCAGTGGAAGGGACTCTTAACCCAGAAGTAATTAAGATAATGCAAGTGCTTGTGTCGACGTATAAGGCAGATCAAAAGAAGGGGAAAAAAGGGGAACAGCGTAAAGAAAAGAGACAAAGAGAGCTGGGTGTTCTTAAGTTGTTTGAAAATGAGGGACAAAAACTGATAAAAGATACAAAAGATAAAAGAGATGGAGGTATAGAGAAATGGCAAAAGAGGCGAAGGTAACAGAAAAACGAATGGCAGAAGTCAATACACCTTTCTCACATACGGATTCAGCAAAGAGGCCCCCACCTTACGAGGAAGAAGTAGAGTTTAAGGACGTCTATCTTCAGCTTCCAATGATCATTCAGGAGGGTGATTATTGCATCAGAGATGAAGATGAACGAATAATAGAGAGAGGACAAGCAGCAACGACCACAAAGATGAATCCGAACTCCAAAAGTAAGAAGAAAACGACATGTCTGGAAACTAAGGGTAGAGTGAGGTTCAGGAGGATGGAATTTGAAGATGGTGATGATGATCAGAGTGATTCAGAAGAGATCATGGGTGGATATGACCCTGTGATCAGACAGAGGTTGGCTAGAGCGGAAAGAAGGGGTGATGGAAGTTGGAAGAAGAAGGATACAAGAGATCCGAGCTCTGATGAAAGTGAAGATGGAGACAGCGATGAAGATTTGGAGATTAAAGGTGCTTCATGTTCAAGAGGATTTTATCCTACAATGACTAGCACAGAAGAAATAGAAAGAGATATGGATCGATGCATATCATGCTTGGATAAGGTGAATAATTTAGAAGAAGTAAGAGAATTGGAAGAACAACTCAAGAAGTTGAAGATACAGAAGGAAAAACTGCTGAAAAAGAATCCCAAAAATTGGAGAGGAAATACACATTGCGGACAAGAAAAGGGAGCACAAGTAAGAAGATGATGCCAGTGATAATTCGAGGACAGAACCTGGAGTATAGGCCTTTACAGAATACTGATATGTCAGATATACTTGAGAAGCTGTCTACTCTTCAAGATGGAGCATATCCTTGGATTTCTAAGTTGGAAGAAATTATGGTGGGAACACAGTCTGCCATAGGAGACATTAAGATACTTTTGGCTAATCTCCTTGGGATTCCAGGTATGGAAGACATTTTTCAGAGAGCTGGACTTAATCGATATGTGGGGACTGCGGTGAATGATCCTGAGTTGTTAGCTGCAAGTAGAAATCGGCTGTGGAGAGCACTGAAAGATACGTTTCCAACAAATGTGCATCCTGACAACATTCTGATGGACCCACTAGGACAACAAGAAAATCCGAGAGCCTATGTGTCAAGAGTTCATCAAGTGTGGAGAAAAATTACCGGAAATGATCCAGATGTGAGTCAAATAGAGCAGTCAATTTTGCGAGCTAAACTGCAGATGGGGCTGCCCTCACCAGTAAGGAGCAAACTGGCAGAGGTGGTTGTACTTGGAAGGATGACAAAAGGTGTCTATACAGATCATATAGCCCATCAAGTGGATCTATACAGGAAAAAGGAACACAACCAGAAAGAACAGGACCAAGAAACTCTCAGAAAACTCAATCAAATACAACTGGTGGAGAATAAGAAGAAGGAGATGAAACAGGCTTTGGTTATACAGAATCAGTGTTCACCAAATTAACAATCACTGCCACAGCTTCAACCGAACCAGGTCCAACCGCAATTGTACCAGCCACCACTAGTGGGACCAGTTGTTTCATATCCACAGCCAGTTTACGGACATACATAGAATTGGAGAGGAAGAGGACAAGAAGGCTTAGGAAGAGGAAGAGGAGGAAGATTTAATCCATACTTCCAGCAATCTTCAGAAGTGTGTTATAATTGTGGACAGGTTGGTCACTTTGCCCGTGAGTGTAATGGGCCAGGAGGAAACACCAGAGGGAATTTCAGAGGAAGATACAGGGGCCAGTCAAGATCATTTGGAGGACCGGTGAACCCTTATAGGGGCCAGGAGCCAGGATTCTAGAGGTGCCCAGAAGATCCGAAAGGGGGGTGTCAGCTGGTAGCATCAGGACCGGATAAAGATCCAACAATTGAGGTGAAAGTAAACAACCGACCATTGGAAGTGATGGCGGTTAGCGGAGCTGCTTTCAACTGTGTTCGGCCTGAAGATGCTACACATCTCACTATGTCCAATCAACTGATTCGGACAATCGGATTTGAGGGAGTGAAACAGTTGATTCCTCTTACAGAACCAATTGAGCTCTGCTATAAAAATCAGAAAACTACAATACCCATACTGGTGTAGGAACATACACCTATTGCATTGTTGGGAAGAGATGCATTGTGTAGATTGAATTTTACAATAAAATGTACACCAGACGGCTGTCTGGTAGAAGTGCCAAAAGAAAAGGTTTACCAATTGTTGATGACGACAGAGATTGACTCTTCTTCAGTATTTTGGATTGGAAATCTCAGTGCAGATTTTTTGAAGCCGGCTAAGATATGGGAGAAATTCATTGTGGCAAACATGCCAGGTGCGAGGCTTCCGGAATATCCATTTCATTGTACGCTGAAGTATTTCAAGAATGCTGCCCAATCGAACTCAGAGGAATGGTTGAGTCATCAACCAAAGAAAGTTCAACTCAGCTCATGTTGCATAATTTTAGGACCACAAGGAGCAGCTATGAAGATAAACACAGACGATTATCTGGATAAAGAATTTGAGATTGAGAAGAGTGTGCCACATGTGACCTTGTTGGTTTCTGAAGACTATGAGCAGAAGCATATAGGAGAAATGATGACAGAAGCAGAGAAAGCTGTTTTGTACCGTTGAAATTGAATTTGGCGATTTGGAGGAGTGAAGATCAGCGATTTCTCAAAATTATGATTTCGGCTCAAG
Organism: Coregonus clupeaformis; assembly: GCF_020615455.1. Classification (NCBI taxonomy): domain Eukaryota; kingdom Metazoa; phylum Chordata; class Actinopteri; order Salmoniformes; family Salmonidae; genus Coregonus; species Coregonus clupeaformis. The sequence goes on along the minus strand of NC_059214.1, from coordinate 9,240,617 downwards.
GACAAGGAAAGCCACAAGCTGTACGGATGACACATGAATCTATTTGCAGTGTGAAGATGGATTCAGACTCTATGAAAGAGGAGATGTTGCAACAAGTTCCAGAAGGTTTGTGGTCTCAACACAGTGCCGATATTGGACTTGTGAAATCAGCCCAACCGGTGAAAGTTGAACTTCGACCAGGAGCCAGACCTGCTTGGAAGAATCAGTATCCATTGAAAGATGAAGCAATCCAAGGGATCGAACCACAAATTGAAGGACTTTCGAAAGCAGGTGTTTTGAAGACAATAAAAAATCCTCAGAGTAACACACCTTTGTTGCCTTTGAAGAAACTCGATGAGACTTATCGTATGATTCATGATTTGAGATCAGTGGATGAAGTAGGGACCTTTGAGAGCTATGACTAAAGATATTGGGAGTGGTCAACTCCATAGCAATCTTTCCTGGACACATGAAGGCCTTGTGGCATTTGAAACGATCAAACAGAGGCTACAGGAGGCACCTGCACTCACACTACCAGACTACTCTAAGATTGTTTTTCTTGCTATTTCTTGCTATATGTGTCTACTTCTACTGGAGGTAAATATGCATGTGCAGTTCTTTGTCAGCCGACAGGTACAGGGACGAATCCTCAACCTATTTCCTACTACTCTACTGCCTATTCAGAAGTAGAACTAGGGCTACCACTGTGCTACAGAGCAATGGTGGGAGTATATTTAATGTCTGACAAGGCATCATCTGTTACGATGGGTTACCCAGTAACAATTCTTACCCATCATAGTCTCAGAAATCTTCTGAACTATGGAAAATATACATTGACTATGCCTAGGCTCTTAGAGCAGGAAGATGTCACCCTAGTGAGGTGTGATACGGTGAATCCAGCCGAGAATTTGCCAACTTCAGAGGATGGTGAGCCACATGATTGTGTTCAAGAAGCAGAAAAATACTAGAGGCTTAGATCAGATTTGCAAGCCTTTCCATTACGTGAGGCAGACCTGGAGTATTGGACTGATGGATCTTGTTATCGTGTGGGAGATAAATTGTGTGCTGGCTATGCAGTAGTTAAAGCCCAAGGAACTGGAGATGTTGTTGAAAAGGCTGAAGTAATACCACAGCCTGTGTCCGCACAACTTGCTGAACTTGTGGGGCTAACAGAAGCGTGTTTGTTAGCAGTATGGAAAGGTCGAGGGTTTAAGAAAACGGCTGGTTCTCCGATACACTATCATGCACAAATAATGAAACTGTTGCATGCTATGATGAAGCCTAAAGAGATAGCGATAGCTAAGTGTGCAGCTCATAAAACAGATGTGTCAAAAGTCACACAAGGGAACAAAGTTGCTGATGAAGCTGCAAAAGCCGTCACAGGAGCGGACAAATTGGGCAAGGTTTTTCTGGTCACTCATGGAGTGGACTTGGAAGACAAAATTACGCTTAAGGATGTGATTTTGATGCAGGAAGCTGCTTCTACGATTGACAAACAGTTATGGCTAGACCGAGGTGCCGTCAAAGATGCTACGGGTCTTTGGAGAAACCATGAGGGGTTGACAGTAGCGCCTCTAGACCTATTAGGTCTGATGATTCAGGAAGTACATGGGTTAGCTAATGTTGCAAGGGGGGAGGTTAGGAGAAAGATCACAAAGGAGTATGGTTTTTGGGCACCATATTTGCTTGAACAGGTTGACTATGTCATAGGCAGGTGCACAATCTGTCTGAAAAATAATGTTCGCAGGGGTGTGACTGTTCTTCCTGGTCACATTCCTACACCGAGAGGTCCTATGCGTGAGTTGGTTATCGACTTTGTTGATATGATAAAACCAATTGAAGGGAAAAGATATATGCTGGTGGTTGAAGATAGATTTTCACGATGGCTGGAGGCATGTCCGACTAAGCGAAAAGACGCTCAGTCAGTTGCCAAGTTCTTGTGTAAAGAAGTCATAAGCAGGTGGGGACTTCCTGATCGAATATCCTCAGATAATGGGAAAGAATTTGTGGATAAATCAGTGAAATTGATGTTGCAAAAATGGGGAATTAAGCAACGTCTTGGAGCAGTTTATCACCCACAAAGTCAAGGGATTTGTGAAAAAATGAATGGTGTTTTGAAAAATCGCATTGTCAAAAATTGCCAGCATACGGGTCTAAACTGGATAGCGGCGCTTCCTTTAGCATTAATGGTGTGTCGCTCAAGTGAGTTGCGTGATCTACGTATGACACCCCATGAACTGGTCACAGGAAGAAGGATGCCTACGCCTTGTTTGCGAACAAGCGGAAAGGGTCCAAGTTTGGCACTTTTGGAAGATGAAATGAGAGCGTATGTTACATATATGGCCAATTTTCATAAAAAGTTGTCCACATATGTTTCTGACAGGCAAAGAAAAGAAGAGGTGCAGGAGAAGCTCGATGAGCAAAAAAGGAGTACAGTGCAACCTGGGGACAAGGTGTTCGTGAAGGTATTTAGAAGGAAGTGGTATAACGAACGTCGTGAGGGACCATTTGAAGTTGTTCGTAGTACTGGAACGGCTGTCCAGGTTAAAGGGTCTCCAACGTGGTATCATTTGTCACATTGTGTTAAAGCGCCTAGAGAAGAGGTGCCACGCGCAGAGAGACAGGATGTTGAAGGCTCAAGAGAGCAGGATGAAGATAGGGAAGAACAGGCAGAAGGAGAGATGCATTACAATATCCAGAGTCAAAACCCAGAAGGAGAGATTGTCCATGCTGTGGACAACGTTGATGATCATGTGTACACTTCTGATGATGCCAGAGATGACTCTGCAATGGATGGACAGGAAAGGAGATTTGGGGACATTGATTTTCAATGCGTCCCAGAAACAACAGGGCATATTTCAGTGGAATGTGAAACCGCAGATATCACCAAGGGCAAGTCTGTTACAGGAGAAGCTGGTGATTCGGTTAGACAAAGTAGCCCCAGACCAGTTAGGAAAAAAGTCAGACCAAAACGTTACGAAAACTAGGGTTGAAGTAACTCTAGGAAATTTTGAATATCTGATTGTGAGATAATTTTCACATTTCTTTGCATATTATTGTGATATTTAGTATTTCCTTATGAATCAAAGGGGGAAATGGAATGTGATTCATTTTATATATCATTTTATATATCATTTTTATATTATTTTTGATATTGATGTTTTAATCTTCATGTGTTGCTTTGCAAAAGATACTGGTTGGTGTTTTCTTTTCTTCCAGAAGCATATGGGGAATGTGTAGAGTGGGATTCAAATACTCAAACATGGACAATATGAATGGACTGGAGAAAGTTGAACAAGGAAGGTGTGGAAATGTTCAGATTCCATCAGATTCCATCATCGACGTTGCATTGAAAGTCGACACTGCTGAGGAGCTACAGTGTAATGGACTACATTCCAGTGTCATATTCTTTCTGTATTCATTTTTTGAAGAATTATGTTTTTTGTGGTTGGGTACATGTGGGGACCTCAGATGTTTTTGTTTTTTTCGTGGATGCTTAGGGATATTGGGTCTAGGCAGGGACAGAGTGAATCCACAGGAGGGTCCGATGGGTCGATCAGCCTGAATGTGTAGGGTTTTTTGATGGTATTTTGTTTTCTGAGGCTTTCATGTGTATTCGATTGCATCATAGCTTAAAATGCATTGATAAAGATTTATAAATTGATCTGGAGTACTTAGGTGGTCGCCTGGGGCAGAGGGGCCGTGAGAGAATTTTACTGTATTGATGGATATTTGGAAAGAAAGCTGCCAGACAGGTTTTTCGCTCTTACACTCCATAACAATTTGTTTACACTACATAAACTTGGTTTTATTGCTAAAGTTACACAAGGTGTGTCATAGTCCTATTCTTTTTGTTTTCGAGACTTAATTAGTCTCGAAGGGGGGAAATATGTAGTATCTGAAAAGTTTATAATTTTGGCTGAGGTTTGCAAATGGTGTGTTAGATGAACTTTACTCTGCTTTGCTCACTTTAACTCTACCCACATGTACATATCACTTTAACTCTACCCACATGTACATATTACCTCAACTACCTCAACTAGCCGGTGCCCCCGCACATTGACTCTGCAACGGTACCCCCCTGTATATATAGCCTCCCTACTGTTACTTTATTTTACTTCTGCTCTTTTTTTTCTCAACACGTTTTTTGTTGTTGTTTTATTTTTACTTTTTTTGTTAAAAATAAATGCACTGTTGGTTAAGGGCTGTAAGTAAGCATTTCACTGTAATGTCTGCACCTGTTGTATTCGGCGCATGTGACCAATAAAATTTGATTTGATTTGATTTGATTTGCTGAAACATCTGGAAAGCATTACTATAGGGCCCCCCTGAAACAGAGGACACTTGGATATGTGGAGGCCAGGGATTGGTCTATCCAAAACACCCATCTTATGTTACATAGGATATATACCAGGTTTTGAACAAAGGACGGGGAGAATAATCATATTTGAGATTGGGTTAGTTGTTCTCCAGATTCTGCAGAAATCTGTAAATTGATGCTGAAATCCTTGATGTAATAAAAGTTATAATCAAGTACAGTGTCAGCGGATTCCTTGTCAACACAGCATATCAGCATCGTTGTCTCGACACCACACTCCTTTGCAGCTTTAATTTTCTAGTGTTGTTGTGGCCAAGGAGCTTTCACTCAGATGGAACCAGGTTTCAGCTGCTGTGCAATGTTGATGTCCTTCCTCACAGAGATGTGAAAGCATCCCCCGGACTGGACCCAACCCGGAAAACATATATTTTTGAGAAGATCAGGGCTTTTGCAATTAAAATGCCATGGACATTACATGTCCTGCTCCAAAGGGCAGGACAGAAATATGCTCTCAGGCTAGGTTCCTTTGTTCATATCATAGCATGACCTTAAAGTTACTCAAAGGATCTTATGATATAGGCCTAGGTCTATATATTGTTTTTAACAAAGCCTTTATGTGTTTGTGTGTTTTAAGTATTTCCTAATTTTAGGCTACTACCTTTAGCACTTGAAGTTAATCAAGTATTTTATTGTTGAAATATTTCCTTTGTTTTTTAAGCACTACCTCCCTGCTTTAGCACATGGCCACAGTCGCATGTGTTCCAATGTGAATTCTTTAAGAGATGGGTGGGTCTACGGCTTTAGAGGATGTGAACAATGCTAAATGGCTGTAAACAGAGCAGCATTGTAGCTGTTCACTGTGAATGGCTATCTTTATTATACAACAATAGGCAATTGAATACTGTTACTGGTTTGCCTAATGGGGTAACTTGGTGACATTATGTTCAGAGAATCAATTTTGGCGATTTGGTGAAAGTATTCCTTTTATAAATATGTTTCTCAAGGATTAATGTAGAGCAAGTGTGAAAATCACAGCAAAATGTTTGAATGCCTTTTTCTCCATGGGATTATAAATGTATCAACTTTTAAAGCAGCATTACTTCCCCATGTTTCCTCCAACTACAGTGTATGATTAGCCATTTTGAAGGTCTGAGTCTGTACTTTTAGCCAATGTAAAAAATACAATTTCAAATTTTGGAACATAAGATTGAAAAGAGATGGTGGGTCAAATGTTTCAATTTAGAGCCCTGGAGATGTGCCTTTTGTTAAGTTAAATGAGGAGAAAGGGAAACTGGAATAGGACTTAAAATAATTAATTATTACAGAATAACTAATCAGATGATGAGATAATAGGTTTTATGACACATAAAAATGTTGTTACAAAGTGTACTGTGTATAGTATTAAATGTAACCCTGCCTTACAGAATGAATAATTGCAGAAGAGCACTGTAATCAGATGAACAAATAATAGGTTTTATGACATAAAATGTAAATACTTTTCTACATTTAAAACTGTCTGCCTTGAAATTCATACAGTTGAAGTCGGAAGTTTACATACAACTTAGCCAAATTCATTTAAACTCAGTTTTTCACAATTCCTGACATTTAATCCTAGGAAAAATTCACTGTCTTAGGTCAGTTAGGATCACACCTTTATTTTAAGAATGTGAAATGTCAGAATAATTGTAGAGAGAATTATTTATTTCAGCTAATATTTCTTTCATCACATTCTTAGTAGGTCAGAAGTTTACATACACTCAATTAGTATTTGGTAGCATTGCCTTTAAATTGTTTAACTTGGGTCAAACATTTACATTTACATTTATGTCATTTAGCAGACGCTCTTATCCAGAGCGACTTACAAATAGGTGCATTCACCCGATAGCCAGTGGGATAACCACTTTACAATATGTTTATTTTTTATTTTTTTATTTTTTAGGGGGGTAGAAGGATTACTTTATCCTATCCCAGGTATTCCTTAAAGAGGTGGGGTTTCAAATGTCTCCGGAAGGTGGTGAGTGACTCCGCTGTCCTGGCGTCGTGAGGGAGCTTGTTCCACCATTGGGGTGCCAGAGCAGCGAACAGTTTTGACTGGGCTGAGCGGGAACTATGCTTCCGCAGAGGAAGGGGAGCCAGCAGGCCAGAGGTGGATGAACGCAATGCCCTCGTTTGGATGTAGGGACTGATCAGAGCCTGAAGGTACAGAGGTGCCGATCCCCTCACAGCTCCATAGGCAAGCACCATGGTCTTGTAACAGATGCGAGCTTCAACTGGAAGCCAGTGGAGTGTGCGGAGGAGCGGGGTGACGTGAGAGAACTTGGGAAGGTTGAACACCAGACGGGCTGCGGCATTCTGGATGAGTTGTAGGGGTTTAATGGCACAGGCAGGGAGCCCAGCCAACAGCGAGTTGCAGTAATCCAGACGGGGAGATGACAAGTGCCTGGATTAGGACCTGTGCCGCTTCCTGTGTAAGGCAGGGTCGTACTCTCCGAATGTTGTAGAGCATGAACCTGCAGGATCGGGTCACCGCCTTGATGTTAGCGGAGAACGACAGGGTGTTGTCCAGGGTCACGCCAAGGCTCTTCGCACTCTGGGAGGAGGACACAATGGAGTTGTCAACCGTGATGGCGAGATCATGGAACGGGCAGTCCTTCCCCGGGAGGAAGAGCAGCTCCGTCTTGCCAAGGTTCAGCTTGAGGTGGTGATCCGTCATCCATACTGATATGTCTGCCAGACATGCAGAGATGCGATTCGCCACCTGGTTATCAGAAGGGGGAAAGGAGAAGATTAGTTGTGTATCGTCAGCGTAGCAATGATAGGAGAGGCCATGTGAGGATATGACAGAGCCAAGTGACTTGGTGTATAGGGAGAATAGGAGAGGGCCTATAACTGAGCCCTGGGGGACACCAGTGGTGAGAGCATGTGGTGCGGAGACAGCTTCTCGCCACGCCACTTGGTAGGAGCGACCGGTCAGGTAGGACGCGATCCAGGAGTGAGCCGCGCCGGAGATGCCCAGCTTGGAGAGGGTGGAGAGGAGGATCTGATGGTTCACAGTATCAAAGGCAGCAGACAGGTCTAGAAGGACAAGAGCAGAGGAGAGAGAGTTAGCTTTAGCAGTGCGGAGAGCCTCCGTGACACAGAGAAGAGCAGTCTCAGTTGAATGACCAGTCCTGAAACCTGACTGGTTTGGATCAAGAAGGTCATTCTGAGAGAGATAGCAAGAGAGTTGGCTAAAGACGGCACGCTCAATAGTTTTGGAAAGAAAAGAAAGAAGGGATACTGGTCTGTAGTTGTTGACATCAGTGGGATCGAGTGTTGGTTTTTTGAGAAGGGGTGCAACTCTCGCTCTCTTGAAGACGGAAGGGACATAGCCAGCGGTCAAGGATGAGTTGATCAGCGAGGTGAGGTAGGGGAGAAGGTCACCGGAGATGGTCTGGAGAAGAGAGGAGGGGATGGGGTCAAGCGGGCAGGTTGTTGGGCGGCCTGCAGTCACAAGTCGCAAGATTTTATCTGGAGAGAGAGGGGAGACTTTGTTGTCCTTAAGTCATTTTGCCACAACTTTGGAAGTATGGTTGGGGTCATTGTCCATTTGGAAGACCCATTTGCGACCAAGCTTTAACTTCCTGACTGATGTCTTGAAATGTTGCTTCAATATATCCACATAATTTTCCTTCCTCATGATGCCATCTATTTTGTGAAGTGCACCAGTCCCTCCTGCAGCAAAGCACCCCCACAGCATGATGCTGCCACCCCCGTGCTTCACGGTTGGGATGGTGCTCTTCTGCTTACAAGCCTTCCCCTTTTTCCTCCAAACATACCGATGGTAATTATGACCAGAGGACATTTCTCCAAAAAGTACGATCTTTGTCCCCATGTGCAGTTGCAAACCGTAGTCTGGCTTTTTTATGGCGGTTTTGGAGCAGTGGCTTCTTCCTTGCTGAGCGGCCTTTCAGGTTATGTCGATATAGGACTCGTTTTACTGTGGATATAGATACTTTTGTACCTGTTTCCTCCAGCATCTTCACAAGGTCCTTTGCTGTTGTTCTGGGATTTATTTGTACTTTTCGCACCAAAGTACGTTAATCTCTAGGAGACAGAACGCGTCTCCTTCCTGAGCGGTATGACGGCTGCGCGGTCCCATGTTGTTTCTACTTGCGTACTATTGTTTGTACAGATGAACGTGGTACCTCCAGGTGTTTGGAAATTGCTCCCAAGGATGAACCAGACTTGTGGAGGGCTACACATTTTTTTCTGAGGTCTGATTTTCACATGATGTCAAGCAAAGAGGCACTGAGTTTGAAGATAGGCCTTGAAATACATCCACAGATACACCTCCAACTCTCAAATGATGTCAATTAGCCTATCAGAAGCTTCTAAAGCCATGACATCATTTTCTGGAATTTTTCAAGGTGTATAAAAGGAACAGTCAACTTAGTGTATGCAAACTTCTGACCCACTGGAATTCTGATACAGTGAATTATAAATGAAATAATCTGTCTGTAAACAATTGTTGGAAAAATTACTTTTGTCATGCACAAAGTAGATGTTCTAACCGACTTGCCAAAACTATAGTTTGTTAACAAGAAATGTGTGGAGTGGTTGAAAAACAAGTTTTAATGACTCCAACCTAAGTGTATGTAAACTTCAGACTTCAACTGTATTGAAAGACATTGTAACCATTCTTTGCATAACACTCACCCCTGCTATAGTAGTTCACTAAAATACAGAGTATGTTGTCCATTGAAGTTGTTGTCTCTGGCTCTTTTGATATCAGATTCAGAATGAGTAATAACAAAGTTTGTGGTAGTTTGAAAGCATTTGATCCACCTTGGACCAGGAGTGTTTCCAATTCACATGACCCGACAAGAAAAGAAAAACAGCCCTAAAGTCATAGCACAGATGAGAAGGGTAAGCTGTCTATAATAATGATACTTTGTCATAGCCTACAAATAGGACCCAGAGTTTTACCTGACCAGGTCATGAGATCAGAAAAAACTCCAGGCCCCAGAAAGGACAAGTACAAATTTTGTTTCACCACTTTTTAACCTCTGGTGCCACCTCTGAAAATAGCCCCATAACATCAAAGATCCACCACAATATTTTACCGTAGGTTCGTATATGCTTCTGTTTTTCCAACGTGAAACCCAAAAATGGGGTGTGTGGCCAAAGAGCTTTCTTTTCATGTCATCTGACCATAGCAGTTTGATAAACGGCATTGGCACTTGGATTGGAACCGGCGCTATGCTCAAATGCCATGAAAATAGAGCTCTTTGGCAGCGCAATAGAGCTCTTTGGCAACGGTGAGGAATGGTCTAAGATCCCTCCGAACGTGTTCTCCAATCTCATAAAACATTTTTAGAAAATGGCTTAGTGTCGTTATCCTCGCAGGGGGAGGGTGCAAGAGTATTGAAAACAGTGGTGTGATTTAATTTGCATTACTTGTTAAACAAAATATATCTCTCTGAGCAATTGTATTAGTATAAAATAATATAATTTACCAAAAATGTTTTGCATACAATATAGCTCAGTATTTATTTATCATTTATTTTATACAGTCTTTTTTGCTCACTCTTTATCAAGGGTGCCAATAATTATGGACCTGACTGTATGTTACAGTTTATTTCACATTCTATGTTATTGTGTCACTATGAGCCTTGTCAAGCCTGATCTTACGCTTTGGGGCTGGTCACTTTGACTTCTGTTGTCTCGCTCACTTTTGGCTTTGAAGGTGGCGTCCTATTTAAAAAGATCTTAAGTTAATGTTACCATTGCGGTCACATTACTGTTACATTGTTACTGTTACTGTTGCATTGTTAAGGTTACTGTTACTGTTACATTTATTTAACCTTTATTTTGACAGGGAGTCAATGCTAAGACAAAGGACAATTTTCCAGATGAGCCCTGTATAGCACAACAATACACATCAAAAATACAATAAACACATTCAACTACACATTCATATACACATTAAAATACACGTTATTATACACAAAAATACACAAAATCTAAACACAATCATAAAAAACAGACACATTCTTCAGTAAAAAGGTCTCCTAACAACCGTCTGAAATGCCCTAGAGCAGGGTTCTTCAATTCCGGTCCTGGAGGGCCGAGACACCTCTGTTTTTCATCCTCTCCTTCTAATCAGGGGCTAATTCAGACCTGGGACACCAGGTGAGTGCAATTAACTACCAGGTAGAAATAAAAAACAGAAGTGTTTCGGCCCTCCAGGACCGGAATTGAAGAACCCTGCCCTAGAGGCACCAATTCCTCCAATTTAAAAGTCCATTGTAAGGTGCAAAAAAACCAAAAGCAGATCTACCCAACTCAATGGAGATCGAATGGATCTCCAGAGTTAGCCATCCTTGATCCCGGGTCCAGTAGCCGGTACATCTATAGGTTAACAATGAGGTAAGGTAGGTCGGAAGTTTATAAACGGTCACTTAGCCCCCCCCCCAAAAAAAAATATATATATATTGAGAGTAAAAATAGTACAATAAACCAGGTGCAATTTCTAAATGTGGTTGTGCATCAGCAGTCAGTCACAGACAGTCACTCAATTAGCCATGTCAGCTAACAATTTTTAGGTTGGTAGTTAGTCTAGCCAGCTATCTAAACTTGTAGTAATCATGGCCAAACACTGACCAGGCACGCAGGGCACATGCCCAGCGGCCCTGACCTCCAGGGGGCCCCCATTGATTTGGTTAGTCATTCTCACTCAGACACAGTATCATATTAACATGGCATAAGTCATTACAAAATGTGAAGAATTGCAGGAAATGTGCTTTAAAACTCCAAAAAAATCTCTCCACCCAATGGCAAAATGGGGAGAAGTCTGTCCATAATAAAGCTCTGCTTTGCCTTTTTATTACAGCTAACAACAAGGCAGGTCCTATTTTATAATTTATAACTGACTTTTTCCGACATAACATAGGTACAGCAAATCCCCTTATTGTATGGGACACCTTTAAATGTGCCTTTAGAGGCCATGCAATTCAGTACTCATCTCGAAAACAAAAGCAATTTAGGTCAAAAGAGTTTATACTAACAAAGGAAATAGAAAGTCTAACTGAACAGATAGATGGCAATAAAAACTGTAACACAGAGGCTCAGAATAAATGAGAGGAAAAACTAAAAGAAATGGAGAAACTTATTCAAGAAAGATCAAGTGTAATATATTATAAAAAATAAATCAAACTGGATGGAATATGGGGGAAAATGCACCAAATTATTTTTTAATCTTCAAAATAGGAATGCTTCCAAAAATAATTTAATGAAACTGGTTACAATTGACGGAGTAACCCATGATTCATTAAAATATATTTTGAAGGAGGAAACAAAGTACTTTAAGCATATGTTTTTGTTTCAGTCGCCTCCATCTCCTCTAACTGAAGCTAATTGTAGAGATGTCTTTTCTATTGATAATGTAAAATTAACAGCCATACAGAAAGACTCATGTGGAGGTGAAATTACAGAGGAGGAACTTCTGGATGCAATTAAAGACTTTAAGTCCGGGAAAACTCCAGTGTTGGATGGCATACCAGTCGAGGTATACCAAACCTTTTTTGATATACTAAGAAGACCGTTATTAGCATGTTTTAACCACTCCTATGTAAATGGTAGATTATCTGACACTCTAGAAGAAGGTCTGATCTCATTATTACTGAAACGGGATACAAGTGGAAAATATAAAGATCCAGTCCATTAAAAAAATTGGAGGCCCCTTACACTTCAGTGTTGTGATGCAAAGATTCTAGCAAAATGCATAGAATTAAAAAGGTATTGTTGGATATTATTCATTCTAATCAGACATGGAAGATACATTGGAGATAATATAAGGCAAGTATTGGAAACAATAGAACACTATGGAAAATCTGGGAAACCAGGCCTGCTATTCATAGCAGACTTTGAAAAGGCATTTGATAAAGTACGACTGGGGTTTATACAGTGGAGAAAAAAAGTATTTAGTCAGCCAACAATTGTGCAAGTTCTACCACTTAAAAAGATGAGAGAGGCCTGTAATTTTCATCATAGGTACACGTCAACTATGACAGACAAATTGAGAAAAAAAATCCAGAAAATCACATTGTAGGATTTTTAATGAATTTATTTGCAAATTATGGTGGAAAATAAGTATTTGGTCACCTACAAACAAGCAAGATTTCTGGCTCTCACAGACCTGTAACTTCTTCTTTAAGAGGCTCCTCTGTCCTCCACTCGATACCTGTATTAATGGCACCTGTTTGAACTTGTTATCAGTATAAAAGACACCTGTCCACAACCTCAAACAGTCACACTCCAAACTCCACTATGGCCAAGACCAAAGAGCTGTCAAAGGACACCAGAAACAAAATTGTAGACCTGTACCAGGCTGGGAAGACTGAATCTGCAATAGGTAAGCAGCTTGGTTAGAAGAAATCAACTGTGGGAGCAATTATTAGGAAATGGAAGACATACAAGACCACTGATAATCTCCCTCGATCTGGGGCTCCACGCAAGATCTCACCCCGTGGGGTCAAAATGATCACAAGAACGGTGAGCAAAAATCCCAGAACCACACGGGGGGACCTAGTGAATGACCTGCAGAGAGCTGGGACCAAAGTAACAAAGCCTACCATCAGTAACACACTACGCCGCCAGGGACTCAAATCCTGCAGTGCCAGACGTGTCCCCCTGCTTAAGACCGTCTGAAGTTTGCTAGAGTGCATTTGGATGATCCAGAAGAGGATTGGGAGAATGTCATATGGTCAGATGAAACCAAAATAGAACTTTTTGGTAAAAACTCAACTCGTCGTGTTTGGAGGACAAAGAATGCTGAGTTGCATCCAAAGAACACCATACCTACTGTGAAGCATGGGGGTGGAAACATCATGCTTTGGGGCTGTTTTTCTGCAAAGGGACCAGGACGACTGATCCGTGTAAAGGAAATAATGAATGGGGCCATGTATCGTGAGATTTTGAGTGAAAACCTCCTTCCATCAGCAAGGGCATTGAAGATGTAACGTGGCTGGGTCTTTCAGCATGACAATGATCCCAAACACATCGCCCGGGCAACGAAGGAGTGGCTTCGTAAGAAGCATTTCAAGGTCCTGGAGTGGCCTAGCCAGTCTCCAGATCTCAACCACATATAAAGTCTTTGGAGGGAGTTGAAAGTCCGTGTTGCCCAGCGACAGCCCCAAAACATCACTGCTCTAGAGGAGATCTGCATGGAGGAATGGGCCAAAATACCAGCAACAGTGTGTGAAAACCTTGTGAAGACTTACAGAAAACGTTTGACCTGTGTCATTGCCAACAAAGGGTATATAACAAAGTATTGAGAAACTTTTGTTATTGACCAAATACTTATTTTCCACCATCATTTGCAAATACATTCATAAAAAATCCTACAATGTGATTTTCTGGATTTTTTTTCCTCATTTTGTCTGTCATAGTTGACGTGTACCTATGATGAAAATTACAGGCCTCTCTCATGTTTTTAAGTGGGAGAACTTGCACAATTGGTGGCTGACTAAATACTTTTTTCCCCCACTGTATATAAATGCCTGGAGCTTTTCAATTTTAGAAAATCTCTTATAAAATGGGTCAAAATCATGTATAGTAACCCTAGGTGTAAAATAGTAAATAATGGCTATTTCTCAGAAAGTTTTAAACTGTCAAGAGGAGTGAAACAAGGTTGTCCACTATCGGCATATCTATTTATTGTGGCCATCGAGATGTTAGCTATTAAAATCAGATCCAGCAATAATATCAGGGGATTAGAAATCCAGGGCTTAAAAACAAAGGTGTCATTGTGCGCTGATGATTCATGTTTTCTTTTAAATCCACAACTAGAATCCCTCCACAGCCTCATAGAGGATCTAGATACATTTTCTAACCTCTCTGGATTACAACATGACAAATGTACTATATTACGTATTGGATCACTAAAAAATAAAAAATTTACATTACCATGTAGTTTACCAATAAAATGGTCTGATGGTGATGTGGATATAATCGGAATACATATCCCAAAGGAAATAAATGATCTCACTACAATAAAATTTTAATCCGAACTGGTTCTCTAGCAAATTAGTAAGATTGTCTCACCCAATGTTCAAGAATAGCCTTTTTCCCTTTATTCAGATTACAACCACTCACTTTAAGTTATTTGAAAAGGAGATCATCTCACAAATATCACTATTTCTAAAACAAGCCATAGAAAGTTGGTTGCAATTTCAATGTAATCCTCCAGAAACGACAGAACAAATAATGCAACAAATATTGTGGTTAAACTCAAATATACTAACTGACAAAAAAACTTTTTTTATGACAAAATGTTTAAAAAAGGTATATTCTTTGTAAATGATATCATCGGTAGGACTGGTGGAGTTATGCCGCACATGCAGCTAACAAAAACATATGGAAATGTCTGCTCTACCCAAAATTACAACCAAATAATTGCAGCCTTACCGCAAAAATGGAAGAGGAAAGTGGAAGGGGGAGAAAGTAAGGAACTTGTCTGTCGGCCTTGCATTAAAGAACATAATTGGTTAAGGAAAACTGTGATAAATAAAAAAGTATATCAGTTTCATTTAAGGACCAAAGGATTGTCAGCCGTCCCATATAGATTGCAAAATATTTGGGAAGAGATTTTTGAAGTACCGTTCCCATGGCATAGTGTTTATGAACTGATATGCAAAACGACACCGGATTCAAAACTTAGAATCTTTCAATTGAAATTATTATATAAAATTGTTGCTACCAATATAATGTTATTTATATGGGGGATACAATCTTACCAGCTCTGCAGATTTTGCTGCGAAGAGACAGAATCATTAGATCATTTGTTTTGGTACTGTCCATTTGTAGCTTGTTTTTGGACACAGGTCCAGGAATGGATAAAGGATTGCAATATTTAGCTATTGAGCTAACCTTACAGATAGCATTACTGGGTTATCTGAAAAGTCATAGTCAATCGATCAATAACATAATAATACTTTTAGCAAAAATGATTATTTTCAATTCACAATCTGTAGAAACAATGAGAATAGAAAGGTTCAGAACTTTTGTAAGACATTACAGTACAGTTGAAATATATATGGCAAATATAAATCCTATATGGATGGTGTTAAAAGATAGATGGGAGGTGTTGAATGGAATTGAATGATGGGACTAATAACAACTAACAACAAATAATAACAAGATAACTAATAATGTAAGCATACTGTGTCCATAATAAGTATATACAGTGGGGAGAACAAGTATTTGATACACTGCCGATTTTGCAGGTTTTCCTACTTACAAAGCATGTAGAGGTCTGTAATTTTTATCATAGGTACAATTCAACTGTGAGAGACGGAATCTAAAATAAAAATCCAGATAATCACATTGTATGATTTTTAAGTAATTAATTTGCATTTTATTGCATGAAATAAGTATTTGATACATCAGAAAAGCAGAACTTAATATTTGATACAGAAACCTTTGTTTGCAATTACAGAGATCATACGTTTCCTGTAGGTCTTGACCAGGTTTGCACACACTGCAGCAGGGATTTTGGCCCACTCCTCCATACAGACCTTCTCCAGGTCCTTC
The DNA here is from genome assembly GCF_020615455.1 of Coregonus clupeaformis. NCBI lineage: Eukaryota > Metazoa > Chordata > Actinopteri > Salmoniformes > Salmonidae > Coregonus > Coregonus clupeaformis. Next base: position 9,224,746 of record NC_059214.1, on the reverse strand, counting down.
AGGTTTCGGGGCTGTTGCTGGGCAATACGGACTTTCAGCTCCCTCCAAAGATTTTCTATTGGGTTCAGGTCTGGAGACTGGCTAGGCCACTCCAGGACCTTGAGATGCTTCTTGCGGAGCCACTCCTTAGTTGCCCTGGCTGTGTGTTATGGGTCGTTGTCATGCTGGAAGACCCAGCCACGACCCATCTTCAATGCTCTTACTGAGGGAAGGAGGTTGTTGGCCAAGATCTCGCGATACATGGCCCCATCCATCCTCCACTCAATACGGTGCAGTCGTCCTGTCCCCTTTGCAGAAAACCATCCCCAAAGAATGATGTTTCCACCTCCATGCTTCACGGTTGGGATGGTGTTCTTGGGGTTGTACTCATCCTCCTTCTTCCTCCAAACATGGAGAGTGGCGTTTAGACCAAAAAGCTAAATTTTTGTCTCATCAGACCACATGACCTTCTCCCATTCCTCCTCTGGATCATCCAAATGGTCATTGGAAAACTTCAGACGGGCCTGGGCATGCGCTGGCTTGAGCAGGGGGACCTTGCAAGCGCTGCAGGATTTTAATCCATGACAGCGTAGTGTGTTACTAATGGTTTTCTTTGAGACTGTGGTCCCAGCTCTCTTCAGGTCATTGACCAGGTCCTGCCGTGTAGTTCTGGGCTGATCCCTCACCTTCCTCATGATCATTGATGCCCCACGAGTTGAGATCTTGCATGGAGCCCCAGACCGAGGGTGATTGACCGTCATCTTGAACTTCTTCCATTTTCTAATAATTGCTCCAACAGTTGTTGCCTTCTCACCAAGCTGCTTGCCTATTGTCCTGTAGCCCCTCTCAGCCTTGTGTAGGTCTACAATTTTATCCCTGATGTCCTTACACAGCTCTCTGGTCTTGGTCATTGTGGAGAGGTTGGAGTCTGTTTGATTGAGTGTGTGGACAGGTGTCTTTTATACAGGTAACGAGTTCAAACAGGTGCAGTTAATACAGGTAATGAGTGGAGAACAGGAGGGCTTCTTAAAGAAAAACGAACAGGTCTGTTAGAGCCGGAATTCTTACTGGTTGGTAGGTGTTCAAATACTTATGTCATGCAAATTAATTACTTAAAAATCATACAATGTGATTTTCTGGATTTTTGTTTTAGATTCCGTCTCTCCCAGTTGAAGTGTAAATATGATAAACAATTACAGACCTCTACATGCTTTGTAAGTAGGAAAACCTGCAAAATTGTCAGTGTATCAAATACTTGTTCTCCCCACTGTAGGTTGTAGGTTGGGAGCTTTTGTGAAAGAGCACAGTTAGAAATATATGGCATATGGAAGCAAACCGGATGGACATCATGAAAATGATCGGAGAGGTTGAGAGTAGAGGAAGTTCAGGAGAATTTTTTTTTTTATATATAATTATTGTAAAATTGACTGTGTCCATAAAATGTAGATAGTAGGTATAAGCTGGAAGTAGAGGCCTAAGCATTGTTGTTCACTAGTTTACTCCAAGTAGGGAAAGGGTGGTGGGGTTGGAAAGTAATAAAGGGGAATATATATTTTTAAGGATATGTATGTGTATGTATGTATGTATGTATGTATATATGTATGTACGTATGTATGTATGTATATGTATATATATGTATATATGTATGTGTGTTTTTAGTATTTAGTCAGCCACCAATTGTGCAAGTTCTCCAACTTAAAAAGATGAGAGAGGCCTGTAATTTTCATCATAGGTATACGTCAAATATGACAGACAAAATGAGAAAGAAAAAATCCAGAAAATCACATTGTAGGATTTTTAATGAATTTATTTGCAAAGTATGGTGGAAAATAAGTATTTGGTCACCTACAAACAAGCAAGATTTCTGGCTCTCACAGACCTGTAACTTATTCTTTAAGAGGATCCTCTGTCCTCCACTCGTTACCTGTATTAATGGAACCTGTTTGAACTTGTTATCAGTATAAAAGACACCTGTCCACAACCTCAAACAGTCACACTCCAAACTCTACTATGGCCAAGACCAAAGAGCTGTCAAAGGACACCAGAAACAAAATTGTAGACCTGCACCAGGCTGGGAAGACTGAATCTGCAATAGGTAAGCAGCTTGGTTTGAAGAAATCAACTGTGGGAGCAATTATTAGGAAATGGAAGACATACAAGACCACTGATAATCTCCCTCGATCTGGGGCTCCACGCAAGATCTCACCCCGTGGGGTCAAAATGATCACAAAAATCACAGAACCACACGGGGGGACCTAGTGAATGACCTGCAGAGAGCTGGGACCAAAGTAACAAAGCCTACCATCAGTAACACACTACGCCGCCAGGGACTCAAATCCTGCAGTGCAAGACATGTCCCCCTGCTTAAGCCAGGCCCGTCTGAAGTTTGCTAGAGTGCTTTTGGATGATCCAGAAGAGGATTGGGAGAATGTCATATGGTCAGATGAAACCAAAATATAACTTTTTGGTAAAAACTCAACTCGTCGTGTTTGGAGGACAAAGAATGCTGAGTTGCTTCCAATGAACACCATACCTACTGTGAAGCATGGGGGTGGAAACATCATGCTTTGGGGCTGTTTTTCTGCAAAGGGACCAGGACGACTGATCCGTGTAAAGGAAAGAATGAATGGGGCCATGTATCGTGAGATTTTGAGTGAAAACCTCCTTCCATCAGCAAGGGCATTTAAGATGAAACGTGGCTGGGTCTTTCAGCATGACAATGATCCCAAACACCAGCATGACAATGATCCCACATCTCCTGAGTGGCGCAGTGGTCTAAGGCACTGCATCGCAGTGCTAACTGTGCCACTAGAGATCCTGGTTCGAATCCAGGCTCTGTCGCAGCCGGCCGCGACCAGGAGACTCATGGGCGGCGCACAATTGGCCCAGCGTCGTCCAGGGTAGGGGAGGGAATGGCCGGCAGGGATGTAGCTCAGTTGATAGAGCATGGCGTTTGCAACGCCAGGGTTGTGGGTTTGATTCCCACAGGGGGCCAGTATAAAAAAAAAATATATATATATATATATATATATATATATATATATGTGTGTATTCACTAACTGTAAGTCGCTCTGGATAAGAGCGTCTGCTAAATGACTAAAAATGTAAAAAAAATGTAAACACACCGCCCGGGCAACGAAGGAGTGGCTTCGTAAGAAGCATTTCAAGGTCCTGGAGTGGCCTAGCCAGTCTCCAGATCTCAACCCCATAGAAAATCTTTGGAGGGAGTTGAAAGTCTGTGTTGCCCAGCAACAGCCCCAAAACATCACTGCTCTAGAGGAGATCTGCATGGAGGAATGGGCCAAAATACCAGCAACAGTGTGTGAAAACATTGTGAAGACTTACATAAAATGTTTGACCTGTGTCATTGCCAACAAAGGGTATATAACAAAGTATTGAGAAACTTTTGTTATTGACCAAATACTTATTTTCCACCATAATTTGCAAATAAATTCATTAAAAATCCTACAATGTGATTTTCTGGATTTTTTTCCCTCAATTTGTCTGTCATAGTTGACGTGTACCTATGATGAAAATTACAGGCCTCTCTCATCTTTTTAAGTGGGAGAACTTGCACAATTGGTGGCTGACTAAATACCTTTTTCCCCACTGTATGTATGTATATATATATATATATATATAAACATGGGGGATTGGAAGTGATGCAGACAATTACATTGATGGAAGTTACAATCTATCTGCAATATTAAGCTGAACAAAAAAAAAAGTTTTGTTGCACCTGGACTACGGTTCAGTCGTGTGGTCAGGTGCCACAAAGAGGGACCTCTGAAAATTACAATTTGCTCAGAACATGGCAGCACGGCTGGCCATTAAATGTACATGGAGAGCTAACATGTAAATCTCTCATGGCTCAAAGTGGAGGAGAGATTGACTTCATAACTACTTGTTTTTGTAAGAAGTGTTGACATGCTGAATGCACCGAGGTGTCTGTTTAAAGAACTAGCACACAGTTCGGACACCCATGCATACCCCACAAGACAAGCCACCAAAGGTCTCTTCACAATCCCCAAGTCAAGAACAGACAATGGGAGGCGTACAGTACTACATAGAGCCATGGCTACATGGAACACTACTCCACATCAGGTAACTGATGCAAGCAGTGGAATCAGATTAAAAAAAAACAGATAGAAATACACCTTATGGAACAGCGGGGACTGTGAATAGACACACACACAGGCACAGATACACATACACATGATAAGACATGCACTCTACACACACGTACACATGGATTTTGTATTGTAGATATGTGGTAGTAGAGTAGTGGCCTGAGGGAACACTCTTAATGTGTTGTGAAAAGTGTTATGAAATGTAATGTCATGTAATATCTTAAATTGTATGTAACTGCCTTAATGTTGCTGGACCCCAGGAAGAGTAGCTGCTGCCTTGGCAGCAGCTAATGGGGATCCTTAATAAATGCAAATACAAATACAAAAATTAATAGAATTGCATGAAATCTTATGAAAATGCAAAGTTTTCTCTCCGCCCCATGGCAAAATGTGTAGAATTGCTGAACATGCCCAGTGCAGTCGAAAACATGGTTTTCCTGTGTTTTATATATAGTTCCACATTATGAGATTGGAATAATACTGTGAAATTGTGAAAATTATGATAATGCCCTTTTAGTGTAAGAGCTGTTTGAAAAGACCACCTGAAAATTCAGCTTGTTTTGGTGGGATGGAGTTTTGGCCTGCCTGGTGACATGACCAGGCGGTAAATTAGTTAATTGACCAATAAGAAAGAGATTTCCAAACCTCTCTGCCAATAACATGTAGTTTTCCGTTTTCCCCTCCCCACTCAGACCACCCTGTCTCTTGCTGGTCATTATCAGTCCTCTTACCGGGACTCTGGGACAGTTGTACCTATATATTTAAACCGGCACCTCTATCGGAGACCACCACATGGTGCCACTCTTTTTCAACTGGTCTGAGCCATCGCACGCCTTTCAGGAACCACACCACCAGAGGATGAGACCCCGAGATATAGCCTTCAATCCTTACATGACACACCGAGATGGCTGCCATATAAACCTTCAATGTGGAAAAAGAAAGGCCCTGCTCAAAAAGCTCTTGCAAGAACATCAAAATGTCCACCAAAGAGCTCTAAAAAGGAGAAACTCCTTTAACCTGACACCAACCCTCAACCCTTTCGTAGAGGGCACACGTGCCGTCATAATCACGTGGGTAAACCGCTAGCAATCAAATTCAACCTTTCAGGGGCCAAACCCACAGATCCCATATCTGCGGTCGTGGTGCCAAATGTGGTGCCAAATTCTCCCGTGCACCTGGGACAATAGATCCTGACGGAACCCTCCACGGAACCCTCCAAGGATCCCCACCGAACAGGCGGATGATCTCCTTGAACCAGGGTTTTTGGAACAACGGGGAGCAAACCAGAATCAACAACAGACTCTCCTGACGGACCCTCTCCATGGTGGCCTGAATCAGGTCCACCAGAGGAAACGCATAGAGCAGGGTTCGAGGCCACTGATACGCCTAAGCATCCGTTCCCAACAGAGCACCTATTGGACCTTACGAACACATTCTGGCCCTCCAACATCGGAAGAAAATGCCTCAGCGCCAGAAAAACAGTCAGTAGCTCTAGGTAATTGATATGCAGCGCCGTTTGCGTTGTTGACCAAATCCCTCTTTCCGAGTAGCCCACACACAGCGCTCCCCATTCCAGTAAGGATACGTCTGTCGTGATCACCCTGCAGGACAATACACAGCCCATGAGAACCCCCTGCAACAGCAGTCGCTATCATAGAGGAACTGTACCAGACAGAGTCGGAATGCGACCCTACTCTGTTGGGACAAAAACATATGATTCAGAACAGAGTCCAGAATGAGATCCAGAAACTGAACGCGCTGAGCCGGAGTCAAACAACTGCCCAGAGACTGAATATGGGAAACCAGCGTGGCAGTGTGGAGCTCCACCTGTTTCCTCGACATCCTCTTAGAAGCCAGCAGGGAAAATAAAATACCTACGGGGGCAAAAAATAAGTGTGTGTGTCTGTGTGCGTCCGTGTATCTGTGGGAAGCAGCAGCAGGAACATGAGTGTATGATCAATGGGCCTGTCTGGTTCCTCTGACAACGCAGGTAAACATATCCTCCCTGCAATCCCTCTCAGGCCTATCACAAGCCTCTCATATGTAGCTTAATGATTATTTAGGCCATTTAGATTGTTTTATTACTATTAAGATCACTTCATTTGTCGAACCAAATTTTGACTTTATCCAAACCCCTCCGACAGACACCAGACACGTATAGGTTGGAGAGTTTAGAGCAGAGGGCTGCCACACTGGGCACGCGTGGAGCAGCACAACAGCAGGCAATGGCATCTAGGATTTTGATACCAACAACCCTCCAGTTGCCAGTTCACTTCCCGCCAGGTTTTTCCCATTAGACTCAGGATTCAAACTGGCAACCCTCGAGTTCCTGGATCACCTCTCTAACCGCTAGGCTACCTGCTGTCCCTATTTTAAGAGGGTGTAGTTTTACCCTTTTCTTGAGCTCAAGACCCGATCGGCAAAGCTCTCAGAGTTGGTGGTGGGCAATTTCACAACTGGGTATCTGTAAACAGAACCAATAATGTTTGTGCCTGTTACAGTGCCTTCAGAAAATATTCACACCCCTTGACTGTTTTCACATTTTGTTATGATACAGCCTGAATTTTAAATTGATTAAATTGAGATTTTGTGTCACTGGCCTACACCCAATACCCCATAATGTCAAAGCGGAATTATGTTTTTAGAAATGTTTACAAATTAATTTAAAATGAAAAGCTGAAATGTCTTGAGTCAATAGGTATTCAACCCCTACTAGGGAGTTTTTTATGATAACAATTAACGGAATAGAGCTAAGCACAGGCAAAATCCTAGAGGAAAACCTGGTTCTGTCTGCTTTCCAACAGACACTGGGAGACTATTTCACCTTTCAGCAGGACAATAACCTAAAAGGCCAAATATACACTGGAGTTGCTTACCAAGAGGACATTGAATGTTCCTGAGTGGCCTAGTTACAGTTTTGACTTAAATCGGCATGAAAATGTATGGCAGGACTTGAAAATGGCTGTCTAGCAATGATCAACAACCAACTTGACAGAGCTTAAAGAATTTCATTAAGAATAATGTGCAATATTGTGCAATCCAGGTGTGCAAAGCTCTTAAGAAACTTACCCAGAAAGACTCACATCTGTAATCGCTGCCAAAGGTTATTCTAACATGTGGGGCAACTACGGTGGAGAGTCCAAACCAGGTCTCCACTATGCACATTCCTCCCGAATATGCCGATTTGGCTCTCGCCTTCTGTAAATAGAAGGCGACTCAATTACCACCCCATCGACAGGGGGATTGTGCAATAAATCTCCGGGAGGGCGCTGCACTTCCTCGGAGTCACGTGTATCCTCTGTCACAGGAAGAGACGGCGGCTATGGAAACATATGTCTCCGAATCTCTGGGACATGGATACATTCGGCCTTCCACTTCCCCTGCCTCCTCGAGTTTCTTTTTTGTGAAGAAGAAGGATGAAGGTTTACGCCCGTGCATTGACTATCGAGGTCTCAATCAGATAACGGTGAAGTACAGTTATCCACTACCTCTCATTGCTAGTATGACGGAGTCATTGCACGGGGCGCACTTCTTCACCAAATTGGATCTCAGGAGCGCGTACAACCTGGTGCGTATCCGGGAAGGGGATGAGTGGAAGACGGCATTTAGTACCACCTCTGGGCACTATGAGTACCTCGTCATGCCGTATGGGTTGATGAATGCTCTCTCAGTCTTCCAATCCTTTGTCGATGAGATTTTCAGGGACCTGCACGGACAGGGTGTAGTGGTGTATATAGATGATATTCTCATATACTCCGCTATACGAGCCGAACATGTGTCCCCGGTGCGCAAGGTGCTTGGTCGACTGTTGGAACATGTCTGTTCTTTCAACAGTCCGTCTCCTTCTTAGGCTACCGCCTGTCCGCGTCAGGGATGGAGATGGAAAATGACCGCATTTCAGCCGTGCGTAATTGGCCAACTCCAACCACGGTTAAGGAGGTGCAGCGATTCTTAGGGTTTGCCAACTACTACCGGAGGTTTATCCGGGGCTTTGGTCAAGTATTGGCTCCCATTACCTCCTTGCTGAAGGGGGGACCGGTGCGCCTGCAGTGGTCAGCTGAGGCGGACAGGGCTTTTGGTCACCTGAAGGCTCTGTTCACCTCGGCTCCCGTGCTGGCTCATCCGGATCCCTCCTTGGCATTCATAGTTGAGGTGGACGCTTCCGAGGCTGGGATAGGAGCTGTACTGTCTCAGCGCTCGGGTACGCCACCAAAGCTCCGCCCCTGTGCTTTCTTTTCGAAGAAGCTCAGTCCGGCGGAGCGTAACTATGATGTGGGGGACCGGGAGCTGTTAACTGTTGTTAAGGCTCTGAAGGCGTGGAGGCATTGGCTTGAGGGGGCAAAACACCCTTTCCTCATTTGGACTGACCACCGCAATCTGGAGTACATCCGAGCGGCGAGGAGACTGAACCCTCGCCAGGCAAGGTGGGCCATGTTTTTCACAAGTTTTGTTTTCACCCTCTCGTACAGACCAGGTTCCCAGAATGCTAAGGCAGACGCTCTGTCCCGGCTCTATGACACAGAGGAGTGGTCCAGGGAGCCAACTCCCATACTTCCCGGCTTCTTGTCTGGTGGCACCGGTGGTATGGGAGTTTGACGCGGACATCGAGCGGGCGTTACGCACGGAGCCCACTCCCCCCCAGTGTCCAGTGGGTTGTGTGTACGTTCCGTCTGATGTTCGCGATCGATTGATTTATTGGGCTCATACGCCACCCTCTTCTGGTCATCCTGGCATCGGTCGGACAGTGCGCTGTCTTAGTGGGAAGTACTGGTGGCCTACTTTAGCTAAGGACGTGAGGGTTTATGTTTCCTCCTGCTCGGTGTGTGCCCAGTGCAAGGCACCTAGACACCTGCCCAGAGGGAAATTACAACCCATACCCGTTCCACAATGGCCGTGGTCACACCTATCGGTGGATTTCGTTACGGACCTCCCCCCGTCACAAGGGAATACCACGATCTTAGTCGTTGTGGATCGGTTTTCTAAGTCCTGCCATCTCATTCCTTTGACCGGTCTCCCTACGGCCCTACAGACTGCGGAGGCCCTGTTTACTCACGTCTTCCGGCACAACTGGGTACCTGAGGATATAGTGTCTGATCGGGGTCCCCAGTTCACATCAAGGGTCTGGAGGGCGTTCATGGACCATCTGGGGGTCTCGTTTCACCCCGAGAGTAATGGGCAGGTGGAGAGAATAAACCAGGATGTGGGTAGGTTTCAGAGGTCCTATTGCCATGACCGGCCGGGGGATTGGTCGGATTACATCCCCTGGGCAGAGATGGCCCAAAACTCCCTCCGCCACTCCTCTACTAACCTGTCTCCATTTCAGTGTGTACTAGGTTATTAGCCGGTCCTGGCACCATGGCATCAGAGCCAGATCGAGGCACCTGCGGTGGATGAATGGTTTCGGCGCCCGGAGAAAACCTGGAACCCTGCCCATGTACGCCTGCAACGGGCTATCAGGCGACAGAAGGCGAGCGCCGACTGCCACCGCAGTGAGGCCACGGTGTATGCACCGGGGGACTGGGTCTGGCTCTCGACCCGAAACCTGCCCCTTCGCCTGCCCTGCCGGAAGCTGGGTCGGCGGTTTGTGGGGCCATTTAAAGTCCTGAGGAGATTGAACAAGGTTTGTTATAGGTTACAGCTCCCTCCTGATTACCGTATTAACCCTCGTTCCATGTGTCTCTCCTCAGGCCTGTGGTAGCTGGTCCGCTCCAGGAGTCTGAGGTGCGGAAGGTCCCTCCACCCCCACTGGACATCGAGGGGGCACCGACGTACTCGGTCCGTTCCATCCTGGATTCGAGGCGTCGGGTGGGGGGCCTGCAGTTTCTCGTGGAGTGGGAGGGGTACGGTCAGGAGGAACGGTGCTGGGTTCTTAGGAGGGACATCCGCGATCCCTCCCTGTTGAGGGATTTCCACCGTCATCATCCGACTCGCCCTGCTCCACGTCCTCCTGGCCGTCCCCGAGGCCGGTGTCGGCGCACGGCTGTAGCCACGCGTCAAGGGTGGGGGGGTACTGTCACGAATTCAGCCGAGGCTGCTCCTCCTCCTTGCTCGTGCAGGCTTCGGTGTTCGTCGTCACCGGAGTACTAGCTGCTACCGATCTATGTTTCTGTGTTCTACTTGTGTTGTCTATATTGCACACACCTGGTTCCAATTACGATAATTTGTTTCCCTATTTTACCCTCTGGTTCCCGCATGGTGTTGTGCATGATTGTTCGTTGTTTTGTTGTCATTGACATGTGAGTCTGTATTTTCTTCCCTGCGTGGAAGATATGTTTATTTACTTTTGACAAGTAAAGTACGTTGTTGACTAAGTTCTGTGTCCTGCGCCTGACTCCGTCCTACCGCTACACACTGACGCATGACACATGTATTGACTCAAGGGTGTGGATACTTATGTAAATGAGATATTTCATTTTCAATAAATTAGCAACATTTTCTATAAACATGTTAACACAACAAAATGTAGAATACGTCAAGGGGTATGAATACTTTCTGAGTGTAAAAAACATTAAGGGCACCTTCCTAATATTGAGTTTCATCTCCCCCTTTTGCCCTCAGAACAGCCTCAATTCATCGGGGCATGGGCTCTACAATGTGTCGAAAGCGTTCCACAGGGATGCTAGCCCATGCTTCCCACAGTTGTGTCAAGTTGGCTGGATGTCCTTTGGGTGGTGGACCATGCTTTATACACACAGGAAACTGTTGAGTGTGAATAACCCAGCAGCGTTGCAGTTCTTGACACAAACCGGTACGCCTGGCACCTACTACCATACCCCGTTCAAAGGCACTTAAATATTTTGTCTTGCCATTCATCAATGGCACACATACACAATCCATGTCTCAGTTGTCTCAAGGCTTAAAAATCCTTATTTAACCTGTTTCCTCCCCTTCATCTACACTGATTGATTGAAGATGCCATCAATAAGGGATCAGAGATTTCACCTGGTCAGTCTGTCATGGAAAGAGCAGGTGTCGTTAATGTTTTGTACACGCAGTGTATGTGTCTATTATGTTAAGTGACCCACAAGGGTGGAATTCACATTGTATTATATGCTGGGGGATAGTAAAACCAAACCAGGTGTTTCCATTGTATCTCACGTACATAGAGTATGTGAATGCCATACCTGCTCATGCTCTGGCTTGTGGTGATCGTAGTCTCAGCAGTCATGCCACCTTTGGTGGAGGTAGTTGTTGTGGTGCTGAAGGAATAAATTCAACAGGATATCAAAACATTTAAATGTTAGTGTTACCTATTACATTTACATTTTAGTCATTTAGCAGACGCACTTATCCAGAGCGACTTACAGGAGCAATTAGGGTTAAGTGCCTTGCTCAAGGGCACATTTACGTCATTTAGCAGACGCTCTTATCCAGAGCGACTTACAAATTGGTGCATTCACCCTATAGCCAGTGGGATAACCACTTTACACTTTTTTTTTTTTTTTTTTTTTTTTGGGGGGTGGAAGGATTACTTTATCCTATCCCAGGTATTCTTTAAAGAGGTGGGGTTTCAAATGTCTCCGGAAGGTGGTGAGTGACTCCGCTGTCCTGGCGTCGTGAGGGAGCTTGTTCCACCATTGGGGTGCCAGAGCAGCGAACAGTTTTGACTGGGCTGAGCGGGAACTATGCTTCCGCAGAGGAAGGGAGCCAGCAGGCCAGAGGTGGATGAACGCAATGCCCTCGTTTGGGTGTAGGGACTGATCAGAGCCCGAAGGTACGGAGGTGCCGTTCCCCTCACTGCTCCATAGGCAAGCACCATGGTCTTGTAACGGATGCGAGCTTCAACTGGAAGCCAGTGGAGTGTGCAGAGGAGGGGGGTGACGTGAGAGAACTTGGGAAGGTTGAACACCAGACGGGCTGCGGCATTCTGGATGAGTTGTAGGGGTTTAATGGCACAGGCAGGGAGGCCAGCCAACAGCGAGTTGCAGTAATCCAGACGGGAGATGACAAGTGCCTGGATTAGGACCTGTGCCGCTTCCTGTGTAAGGCAGGGTCGTACTCTCCGATTGTTGTAGAGCATGAACCTGCAGGATCGGGTCACCGCCTTGATGTTAGCGGAGAACGACAGGGTGTTGTCCAGGGTCACGCCAAGGCTCTTCGCACTCTGGGAGGAGGACACAACGGAGTTGTCAACTGTGATGGCGAGATCATGGAACGGGCAGTCCTTCCCCGGGAGGAAGAGCAGCTCCGTCTTGCCAGGGTTCAGCTTGAGGTGGTGATCCGTCATCCATACTGATATGTCTGCCAGACATGCAGAGATGCGATTCGCCACCTGGTTATCAGAAGGGGAAAGGAGAAGATTAGTTGTGTATCGTCAGCGTAGCAATGATAGGAGAGGCCATGTGAGGATATGACAGAGCCAAGTGACTTGGTGTATAGGGAGAATAGGAGAGGGCCTAGAACTGAGCCCTGGGGGACACCAGTGGTGAGAGCACGTGGTGCGGAGACAGCTTCTCGTCACGCCACTTGGTAGGAGCGACCGGTCAGGTAGGACGCAATCCAGGAGTGAGCCGCGCCGGAGATGCCCAGCTCGGAGAGGGTGGAGAGGAGGATCTGATGGTTCACAGTATCAAAGGCAGCAGACAGGTCTAGAAGGACAAGAGCAGAGGAGAGAGAGTTAGCTTTAGCAGTGCGGAGAGCCTCCGTGACACAGAGAAGAGCAGTCTCAGTTGAATGACCAGTCCTGAAACCTGACTGGTTTGGATCAAGAAGGTCATTCTGAGAGAGATAGCAAGAGAGTTGGCTAAAGACGGCACGCTCAATAGTTTTGGAAAGAAAAGAAAGAAGGGATACTGGTCTGTAGTTGTTGACATCAGTGGGATCGAGTGTTGGTTTTTTTTTTTTTTTTGCAACTCTCGCTCTCTTGAAGACGGAAGGGACATGGCCAGCGGTCAAGGATGAGTTGATCAGCGAGGTGAGGTAGGGGAGAAGGTCACCGGAGATGGTCTGGAGAAGAGAGGAGGGGATGGGGTCAAGCGGGCAGGTTGTTGGGCGGCCTGCAGTCACAAGTCGCAGGATTTTATCTGGAGAGAGAGGGGAGAAAGAAGTCAGAGCATAGGGTAGGGCAGTGTGAGTAGGACCAGCAGTGTCATTAGACTTAACAAACGAGGATCGGATGTCGTCAACCTTCTTTTCAAAGTGGTTGACGAAGTCATCCACAGAGAGAGGGGGGGAGGGATTCAGCAGGGAGGAAAATGTGGCAAAGAGCTTCCTAGGGTTAGAGGCAGATGCTTGGAATTTAGAGTGGTAGAAAGTGGCCTTAGCAGCAGAAACAGATGAAGAAAATGTAGAGAGGAGGGAGTGAAAAGATGCCAGGTCGGCAGGGAGTTTAGTTTTCTTCCATTTCCGCTCCGCTGCCCGGAGCTCTGTTCTGTGAGCTCGCAATGAGTCATCAAGCCACGGAGCTGGAGGGGAGGACCGAGCCGGCCGGGAGGATAGGGGACACAGAGAGTCAAAGGATGCAGAAAGGGAGGAGAGGAGGGTTGAGGAGGCAGAATCAGGAGATTGGAGGGAGAAGGATTGAGCAGAGGGAAGAGATGATAGGATGGAAGAGGAGAGAGTAGTGGGAGAGAGAGAGCGAAGGTTGCGGCGGCGCATTACCATCTGTGTAGGGGCAGAGTGAGTAGTGTTGGAGGAGAGCGAGAGAGAAAAGGAAACAAAGTAGTGGTCGGAGACATGGAGGGGAGTTGCAGTGAGATTAGTAGAAGAGCAGCATCTAGTAAAGATGAGGTCAAGCGTATTGCCTGCCTTGTGAGTAGGGGGGACGGTGAGAGGGTGAGGTCAAAAGAGGAGAGGAGTGGAAAGAAGGAGGCAGAGAGAAATGAGTCAAATGTGGACGTAGGGAGGTTGAAATCCCCCAAAACTGTGAGGGGTGAGCCATCCTCAGGAAAGGAACTTATCAAGGCGTCAAGCTCATTGATGAACTCTCCAAGGGAACCTGGAGGGCGATAGATGACAAGGATATTAAGCTTAAATGGGCTAGTGACTGTGACAGCATGGAATTCAAATGAGGAGATAGACAGATGGGTTAGGGGAAAAATTGAGAATGTCCACTTGGGAGAGATGAGGATTCCTGTGCCACCACCCCTCTGACCAGATGCTCTCGGGGTATGCGAGAACACATGGTCAGACGAGGAGAGAGCAGTAGGAGTAGCAGTGTTTTCAGTGGTAATCCATGTTTCCGTCAGCGCCAGGAAGTCGAGGGACTGGAGGTTAGCATAGGCTGGGATGAAGTCAGCTTTGTTGGCAGCAGAACGGCAGTTCCAGAGGCTGCCTGAGACCTGGAACTCCAGGTGTGGGGTGCGTGCAGGGACCACCAGGTTAGAGAGGCAGCAGCCACGCGGTGTGAGGCGTTTGTGTAGCCTGTGCAGAGAGGAGAGAACAGGGATAGGCAGAGGCATAGTTGACAGGCTGTAGCAAATGGCTACAATAATGCAGAGGAGATCGGAGTGAAATGAACTAAACATCTGGGAGAGGAGAGAGCAGGGCCTCCCTCACCAAAACTTCCACCTCAGAAACTATAATTGTTTCACTGAACCACCCGAACAAAAACTCTCCCAACTTCCACCTTTAGAAATCAGAATTGTTGTGAACCACAGCGGTTCAATGTTTCAAGGAATAGACTCAACCCACTTTATTCAGCTAGCTAACTATGACACCTGTGACGTCACGAGAGGCTACACAGCTTTCAGCGGGATTGCTCAAGTAGTGCAAGGAGACAAGGTTCAAACAAAACAAGGATTTTATTAAAGGTCTTTTGAAACTAACGAAAGTATAACACAATTCTGTTCTCTGGTGGCTCTTTAAGGGTTAACAGTTCAGGGATGTCTCTTCCACATCCAAAATCATAACTCTCCCTCGCTCAAATAACTTTTCCCCAGTCTTACTGTATTCCACGTTGCAGCTAGTGGCCAACCCAGCAAAACGTCCTTCCAAATGTCCCACACGTATTTCCACCGGTGCATATATCCAAAGGTGAGTATTTCCCAAAGGTAAGTATCTCCAAATCCTTATATTCCTCATGGAAGTGGACGTGCAGCACTCTTGTCCTCCAGAGAGCCCAGCTTGGAGACCGTGTCTCTTCCCTTCAACAAACCTTCAGCTCATCAGCTCCTCATTTGTTTCAGCTGCGTGGGAAGATTGGCCATAGAGGGGTGGAGTTCCCGACCATACCAGCAGATGGAGCCATAGCTGTCTGGGTTTGCAGCCACCTCAGGGGGATGTAACGTCCCTCCAGGACACAGCCTCTCGTGACATCACACATCCCCCTCCTCGGGACCGACGTCCTCGTCGGGTAAAGGCAGCGAAGAAGGCATCACGCCGGGAGAGGGCGTCCGCATTGCCGTGGTGCTTGCCAGACTGCTCTCTCTTCAACTCCTCCAACTCTAGGACCAGGGACTCAGCCTCCTGTTGTCTCTCCTTGAGTTTCTTACTGAACGCATCAGCCTTGGTTTTAGCAGAGTTTAGCTTCTGTTGAGCAGCTTTCAGTTCCTTCTCTCTCTCTGCCTCCGCATTCTTCATCTTGTTCTCCAACACCTTGTACTTCTCCTCTGCCTTCTTCTGGACCTCCTTACTACTGCGCAGGGTCTCCTCACACTCCTCGATGGTCCTGCGCAGCCTCTCCAGCTCCTCCTGTTGCTTAGGGAAGGAGCTCTGTTGGAGTTTAGCCTGGAGGATATCTAACTCTTCTGTCTTCATGTCTAACTGTTGCTTTAACAAACGATACCTCTCAGCGGTCCCCTTCAGACCAGACAGTTCTTTGTCCAGATTCTGTAGCTCCGTCTCTGTGTCGGTCTGGGCACCTGCCATCCCTATCAGAGCCCGGCGGGAGTGAGTAACTCGGAGGATTGCACCGGAGCCTTCCCAGGATGAGTCTTGCCTCTCCGTTTCCGAGGTACTCGGGTTATCCTCTCCTGAGACTCTCTCCAGAGTGGGTAAAAGGCTGGGCAGTCTCGTCCAATTAGGACAGGGACGGGGAGGGAATCAACCACCCCTGCCGTCGTGTGTATGTTTTCCCCGTGTGCTGGTCATTGTAAGTTCAGTAATGGGGTATTCTCTGGTGTCCCCATGGACACAGGAAACTGGGAGGACTTTCCCCGGGGTCAGACACGTTGGGCCCACCAAATCCTTACGCACCAGGGTGGCCCGGCTACCAGAATCCAGTAAGGCCTCCACATCATGGTGATTCACAGTTACCGGGCAGGTGGGGGTCGATCTGGGCCGCCATCTACGACTCCCAAGAGCGAGGCAAACGGTGTGTGGGTGCTGAGCTGGAGGACTCCCGCAGTGGGCATAGGTTCATCGGCTGGTTTCCCACACTGCCAGGAGATATGTCCCATCTCCCCACACCGGTAACACTGTCGAGTTTCCCCCTCCTGGTGTACTCTTCTTGGACCCGCCTGGTTTCTGGCTCCCCCTGGAGCCGGGATAAGTCCTGACGTGGCTGGGTTCGAGACCTTGGGGTCCTTTGGACGGGTTCTTCCCATTTGTGGTGGGGCCGCACTCCTGGGGTCTTTTCGGGAAGCATTCAGCATCTCCGCTGTGGCCTGGTACTTTTCCACAGCTTCCACGGTCAGATCAGCCGTGGTCAAGGCCTGTTGACTGATGAACCGTTTTGCCTCATAAGGCAGGGCGCGTGAGGTAACGATCCACCACAACGGCCTCCACCACCGCCGCTGCTGTATTCCTCTGCGGATCCAGCCATTTCCTTGCGATTCGGACAAGTTCATGCATCTGCGCCCGAGGAGGTTGGTCTGGTTGGAAGGTCCAGCTGTGAAAGCGCTGGGCCATACCAAACTTTGTGAGTCCATATCTGCTGAGGATCTCAGACTTCAGGGCATCATAGTCAGTAACCTGGTCAGGGCCCAGGTCCCGGACAGCATTCAGCGATTCCCCGGTTAGAAAGGGGGCTAACAGACCAACCCACTGTTGCTTGGGCCAGGCTTCCCTAGTGGCCGTGGCCTCAAATGCATGCAGGTATGCCTCAATGTCATCGGTAGCTCCCATCTTAGATATAAAGTCACTTGCCTTTATTGGGCGGGTATTTTGGACAACCCTCTGTCTCTGCAACTGCAATTCCTCTGCCTTCAGAAGGTTGGCTTTCTTTTGCTCCTCCCAGAGAGCCACGTTTGCTTGCATCTGGGCTTGCTGGCCAGCAACAAGGGCTTTCAATATGTCCTCCATTTCAGTCGGCGGGGAGCCTACGGCCAACTTGGAAAACTGGGTGATCAAACCTTCGGTATCCTCCTCTGACATGCACTATTAACGCTTGAGCGTGCCCGTATTCTCCACCATCTGTGACGTCACGAGAGGCTACACAGCTTTCAGCGGGATTGCTCAAGTAGTGCAAGGAGACAAGGTTCAAACAAAACAAGGATTTTATTAAAGGTCTTGGGAAACTAACGAAAGTATAACACAATTCTGTTCTCTGGTGGCTCTTTAAGGGTTAACAGTTCAGGGATGTCTCTTCCACATCCAAAATCATAACTCTCCCTCGCTCAAATAACTTTTCCCCAGTCTTACTGTATTCCACGTTGCAGCTAGTGGCCAACCCAGCAAAACGTCCTTCCAAATGTCCCACACGTATTTCCACCGGTGCATATATCCAAAGGTGAGTATTTCCCAAAGGTAAGTATCTCCAAATCCTTATATTCCTCATGGAAGTGGACGTGCAGCACTCTTGTCCTCCAGAGAGCCCAGCTTGGAGACCGTGTCTCTTCCCTTCAACAAACCTTCAGCTCATCAGCTCCTCATTTGTTTCAGCTGCGTGGGAAGATTGGCCATAGAGGGGTGGAGTTCCCGACCATACCAGCAGATGGAGCCATAGCTGTCTGGGTTTGCAGCCACCTCAGGGGGATGTAACGTCCCTCCAGGACACAGCCTCTCGTGACATCACACACCATAGCTAACTAGCATGCTAGCATCCAATAACACACAGTTTAGCACCAACACTTGGTCACAACAAACCACCAATAGTGTGTTAACACACTAAACAGATAATTCGTGTCCGTGTCTAGTTCCTTTCATAACGCAGCAATAATTAAACGTTGGCTAGCTAGCACAAATATATTGTATTTAGCTGCCACAGTACAGCACACAATGGCTACTGTGTTGACTCTGTTCGAAAAACGGCTAGCTAGCTAGCTTCGGTGCTACACCCGGCACCGCCGAAAACAATGCTAACCTACAATAACTACCCACAGCAGCCCACGATGCCTAACTATGACACCATAGCTAACTAGCATGCTAGCATCCAATAACACACAGTTTAGCACCAATACTTGGTTACAACAAACTACCAATAGTGTGTTAACACACTAAACAGATAATTCGTGTCCGTGTCTAGTTCCTTTCATAACGCAGCAATAATTAAACGTTGGCTAGCTAGCACAAGTATATTGTATTTAGCTACTACAGTACAGTTAGCTGGTCGTGTTGGCTAGCTAGCAATGGCTACTGTGTTGACTTTGTTTGAAAAACGGCTAGCTAGCTAGCTTCGGTACTACACCCGGCACCGCCGAAAACAATGCTAACCTACAATAACTACCCACAACAGCCCACGAAGCCTAACTATGACGCCATAGCTAACTAGCATGCTAGCATCCAATAAAACACAGTTTAGCACCAATACTTGGTTACAACAAACTACCAATAGTGTGTTAACACACTAAACAGATAATTCGTGTCCGTGTCTAGTTCCTTTCATAACGCAGCAAAAATTAAACGTTGGCTAGCTAGCACAAATATATTGTATTTAGCTACTGCAGTACAGTTAGCTGGTCGTGTTGGCTAGCTAGCAATGGCTACTGTGTTGACTTTGTTTGAAAAACGGCTAGCTAGCTAGCTTCGTGCTGCGGGCCTATCTACAATACCTAACTACAATCTAAATACATAATTAAGCCTTACTCGACAAAGCCCAAGCTATGTATAAAGCCAAACTTACCCGACGCCAGCTAACATTTGTCTTCTGCAATCAGTAGGTGTAATCAAGTACAGTAGCTACTAACTACCTAACGTTGATGGCTCAGATAATGAGGTTAGAAAAACGGCTGAATGGTCGGTAACTAGCTGGCTTAATTACAGGTACTCTTAAGCGTGAAAAAAAAAATGAGTAAGTAAAACCTATGAGTAAGAAGTTTATAAAGGTGGTGAATAAACCTGGCCAGGGCTCCCTTGCATAAGAGATGCTTGCCTGGTCAAATTAATGGAAAAATAAAAACAGAATAAAAGCAATAAAATAAAATTATAGTGTTTTTTTTTTAAGTGTAAGTTTAATGATCTACCTTATCTTCTTAAGGTGGAACTGCCAGCATTTTAGCAACATTAAATCGTATTAAAATCTGTTCATATACACCCCCAGGAGAAATATGACAAATTGTTTAATATTTTCTGACAAGCGAGCACTTAGATATGGTCATTTTCACATTTTCATAAATTCATAGAATGTTTGCATTTGTGAAAGTTCTATTGCAATATAGAGTGGGAAAGCAGCCATGTGTTTGGACAATTAATAGACACTGCAATAAATAAAACCTAATAAAAACATCTGTCTTGTCCAGGACCAGAGTCTACGCAGACCGGTGCGCTATAGCCAATCAGAGCTATAGTAGGCCTATATGCAAATAAGCCATTTGCCACACAGGCCTGCCATCATTCACTTTAAACTAGACTGTGTGTTTACAGGCAGTAGCAACATCATGACTTTAGATCATCAGAACACATTTGCCAAAAGCCGTCGGAAGTTTACATACACCTTAGCCAAATCCATTTAAACTCAGTTTTTCACAATTCCTGACATTTAATCCTAGTAAAAATTATCTGTCTTAGGTCAGTTAGGAACACCACTTTATTTTAAGAATGTGAAATGTCAGAATAATAGTGGAGAGAATTATTTATTTCAGCTTTTATTTCTGTTACGAGAATTTTGTTATCTCAATGGTTGAAGTCAAACACTTCTTAAATCTTTGAATAATTCCCAGAAATTAATTAAACAAAGACCCAATCCTGCAATTGTCAGCCTTTATTCATTGAGAGCGCTCTGCAAAAAAATGGTCGTACAATCCTTTTATACACACACGTCATACAAAAATCCCACCCCGCTTTAAGCTCACACCTGGGTTTAGCGCACGTGATTTTCCTCTGCTCTCCTGACCATCAGGTCACACACACACACACACACACACACACACACACACACACACACACACACGTTCTTATCATAGTCTACTCCTTGCTCGGGCAGGCTGCATTCTTCAGTTATCGCCATTCTCAGAATATCCTGAAAGCCTTTTCATACTCTCCTCCAAGCCTAACGGTTTCTCTCCACCCTAAATTGGGAGGCCTATTTCCTTATCTTGGTTTCTCAGTTGTCACAGGTTGTCTGTAGACATTTCTCCTTGTCCTTTGTTGTCTGGCCTAACTCCTACTCACATTGCTAAATAGTAACACAATGTCATAATCTTAACTTGCCCAACGCTCACACATTACTAGATAGTAGTCTTATGATTCTAACACATTTCACAAAGTGGAGTGTAATAATTAGTCATTACCAAATTCTTCTATCAATTTCTTTCATCACATTCCCAGTGGGTCAGAAGTTTATATACACTCAATTAGTATTTGGTAGCATTGCCTTTAAATTGTTTAACTTGGGTCAAACGTTTCAGGTAGCCTTCCACAAGCTTCCCACAATAAGTTGGGTGCATTTTGGCCCATTCCTCCTGACAGAGCTGGTGTAACTGAATTAGGTTTGTAGGCCTCCTTGCTTGCACATGCTTTTTCAGTTCTGCCCACAAATGTTCTATAGGATTGAGGTCAGGGCTTTGTGATGGCCACTCCAATACCTTGACTTTGTTGTCCTTCAGCCATTTTGCCACAACTTTGGAAGTATGCTTGGGGTCATAGTCCATTTGGAAGACCCATTTGAGACCAAGCTTTAACTTCCTGACTGATGTCTTGAGATGTTGCTTCAATATATCCACATAATTTTCCTTCCTCATGATGCCATCTATTTTGTGATGTGCACCAGTCCCTCCTGCAGCAAAGCACCCCCACAGTATGATGCTGCCACCCCCGTGCTTCACGGTTGGGATGGTTTTCTTCGGCTTGCAAGCAACCCCCTTTTTCCTCCAAACATAACGATGGTCATTATGGCCAAACAGTTCAATTTTTGTTTCATCAGACCAGAGGACATTTCTCCAAAAAGTACGATCTTTGTCCCCATGTGCAGTTGCAAACCGTAGTCTGGCTTTTTTATGGCGGTTTTGGAGCAGTGGCTTCTTCCTTGCTGAGCGGCCTTTCAGGTTATGTCTATATTGGACTCGTTTTACTGTGGATATAGATACATTTGTACCTGTTTCCTCCAGCATCTTCACAAGGTCCTTTGCTATTGTTCTGGGAATGATTTGCACTTTTCGCACCAAAGTATGTTCATCTCTAGGAGACATAACTTGTCTCCTTCCTGAGCGGTATGACGGCTGTGTGGTCCCATGGTGTTTAAACTTGTGTACTATTGTTTGTACAGATGAACGTGGTACCTTCAGGCATTTGGAAATTGCTTCCAAGGATGAACCAGACTTGTGGAGGTCTACAATATTTTTTCTGAGGTCTTGGCTGATTTCTTTTGATTTTCCCATGATGTCTAGCAAAGAGGCCTTGAAATATATCCACAGGTACACCTCCAATTGACTCAAATTATGTCAATTAGCCTATCAGAAGCTTCTAAAGCCATGACATTATTTTCTGGAATTTTCCAATCTGTTTAAAGGCACAGTGAACTTAGTGTATGTAAACTTCTGACCCACTGGAATTGTGATACAGTGAATTATAAGTGTGGTTGAAAAACAAGCTTTAATGACTCCCAACCTATGTGTATGTAAACTTCCGACTTCAACTGTACATAGGATGCTGTATATAGCATTTTAACATATTAAAACAGAAGAAGAGATCAACACCATTATCCCAGAAATCCAAGACCCACTCCAATTTGCATACCGCCCCAAAAGATCCACAGATTATGCAATCTCTATTGCATTCCACACTGCCCTTTCCCACCTGGACAAGAGGAACAGCTACGTGAGAATGCTGTTCATTGACTACAGCTCAGTGTTCAACACCATAGTGTCCTCAAAGCTCATCACTAAGCTAAGCACCCTGGGACTAAACACCTCCCTCTGCAACTGGATCCTGGACTTCCTGACGGGCCGCCCCCAGGTGGTAAGGGTAGGTAACAACACATCTGCCATGCTGATCCTCAACACAGGGGCCCCTCAGTGGTGCGTGCTCAGTCCCCTCCTGTACTCCCTGTTCGCCCATGACTGCATGGCCAAGCACAACTCCAACACCATCATTAAGTTTGCAGACGACACAACTGTGGTAGGCCTGATCACTGACAACGATGAGACAGCCTATAGGGAGGAGGTCAGAGACCTGGCTGTCTGGTGCCAGGATAACAACCTCTCCCTCAACGTGATCAAGACAAAGGAGATTATTGTGGACTACAGGGGAAAAAAAGGACTGAGCACTCCCCCATTCTCATCGACGGGGCTGTAGTGGAACAGGTTGAGAGCTTCAAGTTCCTTGGTGAGGCCCCGTGTAGCTCAGTTGGTAGAGCATGGCGCTTGCAACGCCAGGGTTGTGGGTTCGTTTCCCACGGGGGGCCAGTATGAAAATGTATGCACTCACTAACTGTAAGTCTCTCTGGATAAGAGCGTCTGCTAAATGACAAAAATGTAAATGTAAAATGTGTCCCCATCACCAACAAACTATCATGGTCCAAACACACCAAGACAGTCGTGAAGAGGGCACGACAAAGCCTATTCCCCTCAGGAGACTGAAAAGATTTGGCATGGGGTCCTCAGATCCTCAAAAAGTTATACAGCTGCACCATCGAGAGCATCCTGACTGGTTGCATCACCGCCTGGTATGGCAACTGCTCGGCCTCCGACCGCAAGGCACTACAGAGGGTAGTGCGTACGGCCCAGTACATCACTGGGGCCAAGCTTCCTGCCATCCTGGACCTCTATACCAGGCGGTGTCAGAGAAAGACCCTAAAAATTGTCAAAGACTCCAGCCACCCTAGTCATAGACTGTTCTCTCTGCTACCGCATGGCAAGCGGTACCGAAGCACCAAGTCTAGGTCCAAAAGGCTTCTCAACAGCTTCTACCCCCAAGCCATAAGACTCATTTGATATTTGTCCAGCCTTTGCTGCTATACTTGCAGATGTGCATAATATGCTGCCACCCTAATCAAAAAGTATTTAATAAATCCAAAAAACAAAAACGTAGCTATAGCTTTGCTGTAACATTTAAACTTAAAACATGTTTTTAAATTTTTTGCACTGCATGGATCACTGGTGCGGTTGAATGCAACACTGCTGTATGGTGTACTCAAAATGTATTATTGAGTAGCCAGCCTAGACTACTGATCAAATGTTGCTGTAATAGGCATTCATGTTTCTCCTTTGCATGGTGTTTTGTTGCAGGTTTAGTTTGTTTATTATTCATTGTCAAGCTTTAAAAACCGAAGCCAGACTGCAACGTTTTAGTAGCCTAGCTAGTGTAGCAATATGGATGTTACGCATATTGATGTTACACAGGAAACAGAAACCAATTGTTACTTACAGTCTTCATGTACTGGATGTGCTGGTTGACAACATGCATAGTAAAGTTTGCTAAACTATATATCTTTGTCTGTCGTGACTACAACACAAAGCATATTGAAACATAGTGGCAGCGGTACTCAAAAGAACCTGGATCTCATTGATGTAAATGAAGAATACATCCCAGGCGGCGGTTTGGAAAAGTGCCGCGTTTACAAGCTAGTTATCCCGCCGAACGTCAACACCAGCTGGCTATCATGAGTGACTCTATGCTCAAAGCTAACTGGCTATTGGACACTAGCAGATTCGTGAGTAGCTAACATTCCATTCTACAAATAAATCACCATGGAAAATGCACTGAATCCTCCTGGAAAAATAGACTTTAATGATTGTAATTTAGAACTAACCTGGAAAAGATGGAAAGAGGAATTCAATTTGTACATGGCTCTTATAATGGGAGAAAAACCTAATGACTACAAAGTGAAGCTACTGTATTATCTCATTGGGGGAAAAGGCAGAGAGATTTGTGAGAACCTCTGTGTGGGCAGTACAAAAGACAATCTCTTTGTTGAGGAAGTAATTGCAGCACTGGATGCATTTTGTAATCCCAAGAAAAATGAAACAATTGAGATGGATTCATGCGCAGTCAGGGCCAAGATGAGAGTTTAGACAAATATCTCACTGAATTGAGGACTCTAGTGGCCACCTGCAACTTTGGAGTATTCACAGACTCTCTTATCAGGGACAGGATTGTGTGTGGCATGTGTGACCCACACTTAAGAGAGCGCTTACTTAGAGAGCCTGATCTCAGTTTAGAGAAATGCATACAGATTGGAAGAGCTGCAGAACTGTCCAGACAGAGAACTAAAGTCATAAATGTGCTGGGTCCTATAGCAATGCATGCAGTAACACAGAGAGACCGAGAGGGAGAGGAGACCCTATAGAGGGACAGAGCATTATACAATACAGATACTGTGGACGTCGACCACGAAGATCCATCTGCTAGCCCCGGCTCGCTGGCCTCTTGCTCGCCAGTGCTATAGCAACCCCCGAACTACCTCCGAACTCTCCTATTGCTGTTCACCGGACCTTATGATAACTCAGCTATACAGCTGATACCTGCTGGACTGTTCCTTTATACGGTACCGCATCCTGTTTATGTTTAGCCTCAGCCCAAACTTTGTCGCCATTACCAGCTGTTGTCTTAGCTCTCTCGAATAACACCTGTGATTGCTTTATGCCTCTCTCCCATATCAATATGCCTTGCTTATTGCTGTTTCGGTTATTTCTTATTGTACTATTTCACTGTAGATCCCCCAGCCCAGCTCAACCTGCCTTAGATAGCTCCTTTGTCCCACCCCCCATACACGCGGAGACCGACTCAATCGGTGCCTCCAGTGATGCTATCTCTTTCATCGTTACCCAACGCTTAGGTTTACCTCCACTGTACTCATATCCTTCCATATCCTTGGCTGTACATAATGCCCTGAATCTATTCTACAACGCCCGGAAATCTGCCCCTTTTTTTCTCTGTACCCAACGCACTAGAAGACCAGTACTTAAAGCCTTTAGCCGTATCCTTATTCTACTCCTCCTCTGTTCCTCTGGTGATGTAGAGGTTAACCCAGGCCCTGTAGCCCCCAGTATCACTCCTACTCCCCAGGCGTTATCATTTGTTGACTTCTGTAACCGTAAAAGCCTTGGTTTCTTGCACGTTAACATTCGAAGCCTCCTCCATAAGTTTTAGTTATTTACTGCGTTAGCACACTCCGCCAACCCTGATGTTCTAGCAGTGTCTGAATCCTGGCTTAGGAAGGCCACCAAAAATTCAGAAATGTCCATCCCCAACTACAACATTTTCCGTCTCGATAGAACTGCCAAAGGGGGTGGAGTTGCAATCTACTGTAGAGATAGCCTGCAGAGCTCTATCGTACTATCCAGGTCTGTGCCCAAACAGTTTGAGCTTCTACTTTTAAAAATCCACCTTTCCAGAAATAAGTATCTCACTGTTGCCGCTTGCTACAGACCCCCCTCAGCCCCGAGCTGTGCCCTGGACACCATATGTGAACTGATTGCCCCCCATCTATCCTCAGAGTGCGTACTGCTTGGTGACCTAAACTGGGATATGCTTAACACCCCGGCCAACCTACAATCTAAACTAGATGCCCTCAATCTCACACAAATTATCAACGAACCTACCAGGTACAACCCTAAATCTGTAAACATGGGCACCCTTATAGATATCATCCTGACAAATATACCCTCTAAATACACCTCCACTGTCTTCAACCAGGATCTCAGCGATCACTGCCTTATTGCCTGCGTCCGTAATGGGTCCGCGGTCAAATGATCACCCCTCATCACTGTCAAACGCTCCTTAAAACACTTTAGCAAGAAGGCCTTTCTAATTGACCTGGCCCGGGTATCCTGAATGGATATTGACCTCATTCCGTCAGTAGAGGATGCCTGGTTGTTCTTTAAAAGCGCTTTCCTCTCAATCTTAAATAAGCATGCCCCATTCAAAAAATTCAGAACTAAGAACAGATATAGCCCCTGGTTCTCCTCAGACTTGACTGCCCTTGACCAGCACAAAAACATTCTGTGGCGTACTGCATTAGCATCGAACAGCCCCCGCGATATACAACTTTTTAGTGAAGTCAGGAACCAATATACACAATCAGTTAGGAAAGCAAAGGCTAGCTTTTTCAAACAGAAATTTGCATCCTGTAGCACTAACTCCAAAAAGTTTTGGGACACTGTAAAGTCCATGGAAGACAAGAGCAGCTCCTCCCAACTGCCCACTGCACTGAGGCTAGGAAACACTGTCACCACCGATAAATCTACAATAATCGAGAATTTCAACAAGCATTTTGCTACGGGTGGCCATGCTTTCCACCTGGCTACCACTACTCCGGCCACTAGCTCTGCACCCTTCGCTGCAACTTGCCCATGCCCCTAGATCCAAACTGTTACAGACCTTTATCCATCCTGCCCTGCGAAAGTATTTGAAAGCCAAGTTAACAAACAGATCACCGACCATTTAGAATCCCACCGTACCTTCTCCGCTATGCAATCTGGTTTCCGAGCTGGTCATGGGTGCACCTCAGCCACGCTCAAGTTCCTAAACGATATTATAACCGCGATCGATAAAAGACAGTACTGCGCAGCCGTCTTCATCAACCTGGCCAATGCTTTCGACTCTGTCAACCAACGCATTCTTATCGGCAGACTAAATAGCCTTGGTTTCTCTAATGACTGCCTCGCCTGGTTCACCAACTACTTCTCAGATAGATTTCAATGTGTCAAATCGAGGGCCTGTTGTCAGGACCTCTGGCCATCTCTATGGGGGTGCCACAGGGTTCAATTCTCGGGCCGACTCTATTCTCTGTGTATATCAATGATGTCGCTCTTGCTGCTGGTGACGCTCGGATCCACCTCTATGCGGACGACACCATTTTGTATACATCTGGCCCTTCATTGGACACTGTGTTAACAAAGCTCCAAACAAGCTTCAACGCCATACAACACTCCTTCCGTAGCCTCCAACTGCTCTTAAACACTAGTAAAACTAAATGCATGCTCTTCAACCGAACGCTGCTTGCACCCACCCACCCAACTAGAATCACTACTCTCGGCGGATCTAGAGTATGTGGACAACTACAAATACCTAGGTGTCTGGTTAGACTGTAAACTCTCCTTCCAGACTCGCATCTCCAATCAAAAGTTATATCTAGAATCGGCTTCCAATTTCGCAACAAAGCCTCCTTCACTCATGCTGCCAAACATGCCCTCGTAAAACTGACTATTCTACCGATCCTTGACTTCAGCGATGTCAATTACAAAATAGCCTCCAACACTCTACTCAGCAAATTGGATGTAGTCTATCACAGTGCCATTCGTTTTGTCACCAAAGCCCCATATACTACCCACCATTGTGACCTGTACGCTCTTGTTGGCTGGCCCTCACTACATATTAGTCGCCAAACCCACTGGCTCCAGGTCATCTATAAATCACTGCTAGGCAAATCCCTGTCTTATCTTAGCTCACTGATCACCATAGCAACACCCACCCATAGTCTGCACTCCAACAGGTATACAGTGGGGAAAAAAAGTATTTAGTCAGCCACCAATTGTGCAAGTTCTCCCACTTAAAAAGATGAGAGAGGCATGTAATTTTCATCATAGGAACACGTCAACTATGACAGACAAAATGAGAACATTTTTTCCAGAATATCACATTGTAGGATTTTTTATGAATTTATTTGCAAATTATGGTGGAAAATAAGTATTTGGTCAATAACAAAAGTTTCTCAATACTTTGTTATATACCCTTTGTTGGCAATGACAAAGGTCAAACGTTTTCTGTAAGTCTTCACAAGGTTTTCACACACTGTTGCTGGTATTTTGGCCCATTCCTCCATGCAGATCTCCTCTAGAGCAGTGATGTTTTGGGGCTGTCGCTGGGCAACACAAACTTTCAACTCCCTCCAAAGATTTTCTATGGGGTTGAGATCTGGAGACTGGCTAGGCCACTCCAGGACCTTGAAAAGGGGGACTGTGTTGTACATGTCCAGCAACACTTCGTTCACCCCTCCATAACTGAGACAGGTACAAAACTTTTCTCTCTATGGGCCAATATGTATCCCATGTTAAGTGTATTACATTGGGGGCTATGGAGGGGGTGGAGAACGAAGTGCTGCTGGATATGTACCCCCCTCTCAAAACTACACATACAAAACATTAAGAACACCTGCTCTTTCCATGACATAGACTGACCAGGTGAATCCAGGTGAAAGGTTGTTAAATCCACTTCAATCAGTGTAGATGAAGGGGAGGAGACAGGTTAAAAAAGGGTTTGTAAGCCTTGAGACAATTGAAACATTAATTTTGTATGTGTACTGTTCAGAGGGTGAATGGGCAAGACAAAAAAATGTAAGTGCCTTTGAGCGGGCTATGGTAGTATGTCAAGAACTGCAACGCTGCTGGGTTTTTCACGCTCAACAGTTTCCTGTGTATATCAAGAATGGTCCACCAACAAAAGGACATCCAGCCAACTTGACACAACTGTGGGAAGCATTGGAGTCAACATGGGTCACATCCCTGTGGAACGCTTTCGTCAACCTTGTAGAGTCCATGCCCCGATGAATTGAGGCTGTTCTGTTGGGGGGGGGGCTAATGTTTGGTATACTCAATGTATTTCGTTAGTAGAGACCTACTGAGTATTTTCCATCCCACTTTAGCTGAGACAGGTAGAAAAGTTATCTCTGTACAAGCCAACATGTATCCCATGTACAGTCTTTTCAGTGTATTGCATTGGGGGCTATGGAAGGGGTGGAGTGAAAAGCCAGCAGCAGGCCGTGCGACACAGTCCCCCTCCAAAACTAACCATATTTGGATAGTAGTGACCCGACTGAGAATTTCCCACCCCAGTTTATATGAGACAGGTAGTAAAGTTATACAGTGTATTGCATTGCAGTGAATGGAGTGGTTGATATTTTTGGAGTTAAAATGACACTAAATGGAGTAAATATCGAACTCTCAAGAATGTTGCTTAAATTGAACTCCCTTTTGAATTAAAGGGACATTTCAAAAATGTTCTACTTCATATTCATCATCTCCAGCACCACCCCAACAGCAACATACAGTGGGGGAAAAAAGTATTTAGTCAGCCACCAATTGTGCAAGTTCTCCCACTTAAAAAGATGAGAGAGGCCTGTAATTTTCATCATAGGTACACGTCAACTATGACAGACAAAATGAGAAAAGAAAATCCAGAAAATCACATTGTAGGATTTTTAATGAATTTATTTGCAAATTATGGTGGAAAATAAGTATTTGGTCAATAACAAAAGTTTCTCAATACTTTGTTATATACCCTTTGTTGGCAATGACACAGGTCAAACATTTTCTGTAAGTCTTCACAAGGTTTTCACACACTGTTGCTGGTATTTTGGCCCATTCCTCCATGCAGATCTCCTCTAGAGCAGTGATGTTTTGGGGCTGTCGCTGGGCAACACAAACTTTCAACTCCCTCCAAAGATTTTCTATGGGGTTGAGATCTGGAGACTGGCTGGGCCACTCCAGGACCTTGAAATGCTTCTTACGAAGCCACTCCTTCGTTGCCCGGGCGGTGTGTTTGGGATCATTGTCATGCTGAAAGACCCAGCCACGTTTCATCTTCAATGCCCTTGCTGATGGAAGGAGGTTTTCACTCAAAATCTCACGATGCATGGCCCCATTCATTATTTCCTTTACACGGATCAGTCGTCCTGGTCCCTTTGCAGAAAAACAGCCCCAAAGCATGATGTTTCCACCCCCATGCTTCACAGTAGGTATGGTGTTCTTTGGATGCAACTCAGCATTCTTTGTCCTCCAAACAGGACAAGTTGAGTTTTTACCAAAAAGTTATATTTTGGTTTCATCTGACCATATGACATTCTCCCAATCCTCTTCTGGATCATCCAAATGCACTCTAGCAAACTTCAGACGGGCCTGGACATGTACTGGCTTAAGCAGGGGGACACGTCTGGCACTGCATGATTTGAGTCCCTGGCGGCGTAGTGTGTTACTGATGGTAGGCTTTGTTACTTTGGTCCCAGCTCTCTGCAGGTCATTCACTAGGTCCCCCCCGTGTGGTTCTGGGATTTTTGCTCACCGTTCTTGTGATCATTTTGACCCCACGGGGTGAGATCTTGCGTGGAGCCCCAGATCGAGGGAGTTTATCAGTGGTCTTGTATGTCTTCCATTTCCTAATAATTGCTCCCACAGTTGATTTCTTCAAACCAAGCTGCTTACCTATTGCAGATTCAGTCTTCCCAGCCTGGTGTAGGTCTACAATTTTGTTTCTGGTGTCCTTTGACAGCTCTTTGGTCTTGGCCATAGTGGAGTTTGGAGTGTGACTGTTTGAGGTTGTGGACAGTTGTCTTTTATACTGATAACAAGTTCAAACAGGTGCCATTAATACAGGTAACGAGTGGAGGACAGAGGAGCCTCTTAAAGAAGAAGTTACAGGTCTGTGAGAGCCAGAAATCTTGCTTGTTTGTAGGTGACCAAATACTTATTTTCCACCATAATTTGCAAATAAATTCATTAAAAATCCTACAATGTGATTTTCTGGATTTTTTTCCCTCAATTTGTCTTTCATAGTTGACGTGTACCTATGATGAAAATTACAGGCCTCTCTCATCTTTTTAAGTGGGAGAACTTGCACAATTGGTGGCTGACTAAATACTTTTTTCCCCACTGTATCTCACTGGTCATCCCCAAAGCCAACACCTCATTTGGCCACCATTCCTTCCAGTTCTCTTCTGCCAATGACTGGAACGAACTGCAAAAATCTCTGAAGCTGGAGACTCTTATCTCCCTCACTAACTTTAAGCGTCAGTTGTCAGAGCAGCTTACCGATCACTGCACCTGTACACAGCCATTCTGAAATTAGCCCACCCAACTACCTCATCCCCATATTGTTATTTATTTTGCTAATTTTACACCCCAGTATCTCTATTTGCACATCTTCTTTTGCACATCTATCTTTCCAGTGTTAATACGAAATTGTAACTATTTTGCACTATGGCCTATTTATTGCCTTACCTCCATAACTTACTACATTCGCACACACAGTATATACATTTTCTGTTGTATTTTTGACTTTGTGTTTTGTTTCCCCATATGTAACCATATGTAACTCTGTGTTGTTGTTTTTATTACACTGCT
The DNA here is from genome assembly GCF_020615455.1 of Coregonus clupeaformis. Classification (NCBI taxonomy): domain Eukaryota; kingdom Metazoa; phylum Chordata; class Actinopteri; order Salmoniformes; family Salmonidae; genus Coregonus; species Coregonus clupeaformis. Next base: position 9,193,326 of record NC_059214.1, on the reverse strand, counting down.
TTGCTTTATCTTGGCCAGGTCGCAGTTGTAAATGAGAACTTGTTCTCAACTGGCTTACCTGGATAAATAAAGGTGAAATAAAAATAAATAAATCGTAGTCAACAAGAACGTGCACAGGCCCATTCTAGGCAGTAAGGCTATCCAGGCAATGGAGTTGATTACTGTTGAGCACCACAACATCCTGGCCATCGAGAAAACAACAGGATCCTGGACTAAAGAGCAAATAAAACAGGAGTACGCTGATGTATTCTAGGGAGACGGATGCTTACCCGGCAAACTGAAGCTGGAAGTGGACATGTGTATTGACATCGAATTTCCTGAGTTTTCCCCGCATTCCCAGCATAAGGCGCTCATAGATTCAGGCGCAGCTGGGAACTTTATTAATCGTAAGTTTTCCCGTAGTTTAGGGATTCCTATTGTTCCTGTTGATGTGCCCTTCCCTGTACATGCCTTAGATAGTTGCCCTTTAGGGTCAGGCCTGATTAGGGAGGTCACAACTCCACTCTGGATGAAAACGCAGGAGGGTCATGAGGAGAGAATTAGTCTCTTTCTGATTGATTCTCCTGCGTTTCCAGTGGTGTTGGGGATTCCCTGGTTAACCTCTCATGACCCCACGATTTCATGGCAACAGAGGGCTCTCAAGGGATGGTCACGCCAGTGCTCGGGGAGGTGTGCACATGTTTCCATAGGTGCAACTACGGTGGAAAGTCCAAACCAGGTCTCCACTATGCACATTCCTCCCATACTTCCGGCTTCTTGTCTGGTGGCACCGGTGGTATGGGAGGTTGACGCGGACATCGAGCGGGCGTTACGCACGGAGCCCACTCCCCCCCAGTGTCCAGAGGGTCAAGGGGGGGTACTGTCACAGATTCAGCCAAAGCTGCTCCTCCTCCTTGCCTGGGCAGGCTTCAGCGTTCTTCGTCACCGGAGTACTAGCTGCTACCGATCTATGTTTCTGTGTTCTACCTGTTTTGTCTTCATTCTACACACCTGGTTCCCATTATGTCTATGATTTGTTCCCTATTTAACCCTCTGGCTCCCACTGTGTTGTGTGCGTGTTTGTTCTATGTTTGGTGTTATCGACTGGTGAGCGGGATTATTCCTCCCTGCGTGGAGTTTATGTTCATTTGTTATTTCGAGTAAAGTACGTTGTCTACTAGCTCTGTGTCCTGCGCCTGACTCCGTCCTACCGCTGCACACTGACGCCTGACAAGATCGTACTTTTTGGAGAAATGTCCTCTGGTCTGATGAAACAAAAATAGAACTGTTTGGCCATAATGACCATCATTATGTTTGGAGGAAAAAGGGGGTTGCTTGCAAGCCGAAGAACACCATCCCAACCGTGAAGCACGGGGGTGGGAGCATCATGCTGTGTGGGTGCTTTGCTGCAGGAGGGACTGGTGCACTTCACAAAATAGATGGCATCATGAGAAATGAAAATTATGTGGATATATTGAAGCAACATCTCAAGACATCAGTCAGGAAGTTTAAGCTTGGTCGCAAATGGGTCTTCCAAATGGACAATGACCCCAAGCATACTTCTAAAGTTGTGGCAAAATGGCTTAAGGACAACAAAGTCAAGGTATTGGAGTGGCCATCACAAAGCCATGACCTCAATCCTATAGAACATTTGTGGGCAGAACTGAAAAAGCGTGTGCAAGCAAGGAGGCCTACAAACCTGACTCAGTTACACAAGCTCTGTCAGGAGGAATGGGCCAAAATTCCTCCAACTTATTGTGGGAAGCTTGTGGAAGGCTACCTGAAACGTTTGACCCAAGTTAAACAATTTAAAGGCAATGCTACCAAATACTAATTGAGTGTATGTAAACTTCTGACCCACTGGGAATGTGATGAAAGAAATAAAAGCTTAAATAAATCATTCTCTCTACTATTATTCTGACATTTCACATTCTTAAAATAAAGTGGTGCTCCTAAATGACCTAAGGGATTTTTTTTACTAGGATTGTCAGGAATTGTGAAAGACTGAGTTTAAATGTATTTGGCTAAGGTGTATGTAAACCTCAGACTTCAACTGTAAACCACTCAAAGAGGAGAAAAGAAGGATGATGAAAGCAGTTGAAAAAAGCACAGATTGGATTACCCACTTCCCACTATTGAAGATGTGCTGCCAGATCTGAACAGATCATTCGTGTTCTCTGTTTGTGATATAAAAAAACTGATTTTGGCATGTGGAACTGGAGGAGGAATCCAGCTATCTCACCACATTCTCTACTCCCATGGGACGCTACAGGTGGCTGCACATGCCAATGTGTCACGCCCTGACTCAGGGGACTCTTATATGTTGAGTCAGGGTGTGAATGTTTCTATGTTAGTAGTTCTATGTTTTCTATCTAGTATGTGTAGATCTATGTTGGCCGGTGTGGTTCCCAATCAGAGGCAGCTGTTGCTCATTGTCTCTGAATGGGGTTCATACTTAGGCAGCCTATTGGCACTGTTTAGTTGTGGGATCTTGTTCCGGTTTAGGCTAGTTTTGTGTTCAGCCTTTGGACTTCACGTTTGGTTTGGTTTGTTGTTTTGTCGTGTGTTCAGTGTAATAAACATGTATGCATATCACGCTGCGCTTTGGTCTGACCCGTCCTTAAACGAATGTGACACAATGGGAATCAGTCCAGCCCCAGGGATCTTTCAGAGGAAGTTGAACCAGGCAATGGAAGGTCTTCCAGGAGTCAAAATCATTGCAGATGACATCCTGATTGTGGGAGAAGGATACAATGATGAAGCAGCGACTCTGGACCATGACAAGAACCTGAGAATGCTCCTGGACAGATGCAGGAAGCTCAATATCAAGCTGAATCTGGAAAAGCTGCAGCTCAGGCTGAAGGAAGTGCCCTACATTGGCCACCTGCTAACATCAGAGGGGTTGAAAGTGGACCCAGGATGCCTAGGCTTACCATTGCACAGACCCCTGTGCTGAAATACTAAAACCCAACAGAGCAGCTTGTACTAGAATGTGATGCTTCAGAAAGTGGGTTAGGAGCAGCCTTGATGCAGGGAGGATAACCAATAGCATACGCCAGCAGAGCCCTGACAGAGACTGAAAAAGGGTATGCACAGATAGAGGAGCTGCTAGCAGTGGTGTTTGGCATGGAGAGGTTCTACCAATTCACATATGGACGAACTGTCAAAGTGCAGTCAGATCACAAGCCTCTAGAGAGCATCATGACAAAGCCTCTCCTCAGCGCACCAAAATGACTACAACGCATGCTCATGAGACTCCAAAACTACGAGGTCAGTCTCCAATACGTTCCTGGAAAACATGTGGTGCTGGCCGACATCCTGAGCAGGGCGTACCTCACAGAACAAGAAAACAGAGGCTCTGTGGAGGTCGAAGTGGAATCAATCAATTTGATACACTACCTGCCTGTGTCAAGCGAGAGACTAAAGGCCATCCAGAGAGCCACTGAGCTGGACCGGGAATTCCAGACACTGAAAAATGTGATCCTGCAGGGTTGACCAGAAGTGAAAGAACATGTACCCTTGGAAGTAGCCACACTGCCCTTTCCCACCTGGACAAAACCCACCTGGACAAAAGGAATACCTATGTGAGAATGCTGTTCATTGACTACAGCTCAGTGTTCAACACCATAGTGCCCACAAAGCTCATCACTAAGCTAAGGACACTGGGACTAAACACCTCCCTCTGAAACTGGATCCTGGACTTCTTGACGGGCCACCCCCAGGTGGTAAGGGTAGGCAACAACACGTCTGCCACGCTGATCCTCAACACTGGGGCCCCTCAGGGGTGCATGCTCAGTCCCCTCCTGTACTCCCTGTTCACCTACAACTGCGTGGCCAAGCACGACTCCAACACCATCATTAAGTTTGCTGACGACACAACAGTGGTAGGCCTGATCACTGACAACGATGAGACAGCCTACAGGGAGGAGGTCAGAGACCTGGCCGTGTGGTGCCAGGATAACAACCTCTCCCTCAACGTGATCAAGACAAAGGAGATGATTGTGGACTACAGGAAAAAAAGGTGGGCCGAACAGGCCTTCATTAACATTAACGGGGCTGTTGTGGAGCAGGTCAAGAGTTTCAAGTTCCTTGGTGTCCACATCACCAACAAACTATCATGGTCCAAACACACCAAGACAGTCGTGAAGAGGGCATGACAACACATTTTCCCCCTCAGGAGACTGAAAAGATTTAGCATGGGTCCTCAGATCCGCAAAAAATTCTACAGCTGCACCATCGAGTACATCCTGTATATAGCCTCAGTACCAGTACCCCCTGTATATAGCCTCGTTATTGTTATTTTAATGTTACTTTTTATTATTTTTTACTTTAGTTAATTTGGTAAATATTTTCTTAACTCTTTCTTGAACTGCATTGTTGGTTAAGGGCTTTTAAGTAAGCATTTCACGGTAAGGTGAAATGTGACAAATAAAGTTTGATTTGATTTGTATTTTCACAACAGAGATGAGCTGAGTGAGCGAGTCGTTGTGCCTGCTGCCCTCTGCGCAGAGATGATGCAGAGAATCCATTCCTCACACATAGTAATTGAGGGATGTCTGAGAAGAGCTCGCGAGTGTGTCTACTGGCCAGGCATGAATGCACAGCTGAGAACATACATGGAACAATGTAGCACCTGCACTGCATGGGGTGTGAAGCACAGAAAGAGACGCTGAGGCCACACGAAGCACCAAAGCGTCCCAGGGGGAAAAAAAGGGCCTGACATGTTCAAGTTCAACGACAGAGACTACAAGGTCACAGTTGATTATCTCTGGGAAGAGGACCATTTGGAGAACACACAGTCGAAAACGGTCATTCGAAAACTGAAGACACCCTTCGCACGCTATGGGATACCTGACATCCTTTACTCAGACAATGGCCCCCAGTACTCTTCAGACGAGTTCCGAAGTTTGAGCAAGGCTTGGGACTTTAAACACAAAACATCGTCTCCAGGATACCCGCAAAGTAATGGGAAAGTGGAATCGGCAGTGAAAACAGCCAAAAGACTAATGGCAAAAGCAAAGAGAGCAGGTGCTGAGCCATACCTGGCCATGCTGGATCAAAGAAATACCCCGTCACAAGGAACAGACAGCAGCCCTGCAATGGCGCTCATGGGAAGACGTACAAAGACACTACTGCTAATGAGTGAAAATCTGCTGGGACCGGTGATGACAAACTGTCAGCAGGAGAAGTTCAAAGACACCTCTGCTAACGATCTCACAGAGCTGCAACGAGATGACAGGGTGAGAGTTCAGCCACTCACAGGACAGAAACAGTGGTGGCAGAGGGCCACAGTAGTCAGACCTGTGGAGCAAAGGTCCTACGAGGTGAAGACAGAACAGGGACAAGTCTTCAGGAGGAACAGGAGACACCTGAGTTAGAGCAGAGAAATAGAGGAGGATTTCCCCACTGTTGAGGAGCCTGGCACAGAGCCAGTAAACAGAGCACCAGCTGATGCCCAGCAGGGTGCTGAACACAACCTAGAGGTGGACGCTGCACCTCAACAAGAAGATCCAAACATCTCAAGTCAAGCACCTCCAGATGTAATCAACACTCCCCACACAAGGTCTGGTAGGGCCATCCGAAGACCTATACACCTGAAAGACTGTGTGAATGTAAATTTAAAAAATAAAATAATGTAATGGACTGTGCAGCTATTTCTTGTCACGCTTCAGTCTCTGAAAATATTTGTTTGTAAGTTCAGTTCAAGCATATTGCTAGTGATGATAATATTGTTTAGAATTGCTTACTTATCAATGTTAGTTGGTTACATTTACTCACGCAAATTGCCTTGCCTTTCATGTATGCCTTCAGCTGTATTAGTTTGCTCGTGCGTCATGTAAGTGAATTGTAAAACATACTATACTATAGTTTGTTACTGTTTCTAGTGTAATATGCATTGTTATTGTACAGAGGTATTTGCACATTATTAGAGTAATGAAAGGAGTTGGCTAGTTGCTACTCATATGGTAATTATCTATCATGGTACCTTGGCACGTGCTTTGTATTTATGCAACTTCAACTTGAAATGTACACCTACAGTATGTCAATGTGAATTGAATAGTAAAGTATATTATTTTCTGTATTTTGCAGTTTCACAACATAAATGTTTTCAATACAGTTGTTCAAGAAAGGTCACGCCTTGGAAGTTTTATTGAAGACTCAGTTGTTAGCTATCTGTCTAGTTTGCATGGGAGCCCAATTCCAGGGCAGAATAGTGAAAAAACATCATCACGACGGGCTCAAGCACAAGAATAATCGCACGTGGTGGTTATGATTCTATATTCATTAGCCAACAAATCTTCTGATCCTAGGGAAGACCAGCAGTCTACGATGCAGCAACCAGAGGCAAGTGTTCGACAGAAAGAGGAAGAGGAGCGAGTAAGAGAGATGGAGGAGCCTCTTCAGCACATTGAGACCAAGTCTCAGTCTACAAGATCAAGGTAATCAAAAGAGTCAAGCAGATCCTCAACAGTGAGGTCTGCAGCCATCAAAGCACGTGCCAATGTGGACGCAGCGCGTGCTCAAGTCTCCTATGCTGAAAAGGAAGCTTCTGTGATGAAACAAAAGGCGGAACTAGAGGCCAGCTTGTTGAAGCAAAAAGCTGACCTCGATGTTCTCCAAGTTGAGAGAGCAGCTGCTGCTGCGTTGGCTGAAGCTGCAGCCTTTGAAGAAGCTGTAGAGTCAGAATGCAGAGAGCTCCGCAAAGAACTCGACACAGGGACACAGTCCTTAAATCCAGTCCAACGTACTTGTGAGTATGTGCAACAACATGCTAAGCACTACTTTGCTGAACTGCCATTTGAAGTAGAGACAGAAGAGCTTAGTGTTGACCCAGCTACACACCACAATCCAGAAAGTAGCAAACAACGCAGCATGAGCAGAGACTCTCCGTTCAAAAGAAATTAACAGCAGCATGGTGTAAAGGGAAAACAAGCCCACTTCCAGTCACCGACACAAAGCTTCCCTGAGTCACAAGTGGCACCAGACCTCACCAAGTACCTCCTGCGCCGTGAGATGGTGAGTTCCGGACTCCTGAAGTTTGATGATCGCCCTGAAAAGTATTGGGCATGGAAAGCATATTTTCTCAATGCGACCAGAGACTTGAATCAATCAGCCAGGGAAGAGTTAGATATAATTACCAAGTGGCTAGTGGCAGAGTCGTCTGAGCAAGCAAAGATAATTAGATCTGTCCATATTCTCAATGCAACAGCAGGGCTTAACATGGTCTGGCAACAACTAGGGCTCCGGGCAGCTGAGCGGAAATGGAAGAAAACTAGACTCCCTGCGGACCTGGCATCTTTTCACTCCCTCCTCTCTACATTTTCTTCATCTGTTTCTGCTGCTAAGGCCACTTTCTACCACTCTAAATTCCAAGCATCTGCCTCTAACCCTAGGAAGCTCTTTGCCACATTCTCCTCCCTGCTGAATCCTCCTCCCCCCCCTCCTCCTCCCTCTCTGTGGATGACTTCGTCAACCATTTTGAAAAGAAGGTTGACGACATCCGATCCTCGTTTGTTATGTCAAATGACACTGCTGGTCCTGCTCACACTGCCCTACCCTATGCTTTGACTTCTTTCTCCCCTCTCTCTCCAGATAAAATCTTGCGACTTGTGACGGCCGGCCGCCCAACAACCTGCCCGCTTGACCCTATCCCCTCCTCTCTTCTCCAGACCATCTCCGGTGAACTTCTCCCTTACCTCACCTCGCTGATCAACTCATCCTTGACCGCTGGCTATGTCCCTTCCGTCTTCAAGAGAGCGAGAGTTGCACCCCTTCTCAAAAAACCAACACCCGATCCCTCTGATGTCAACAACTACAGACCAGTATCCCTTCTTTCTTTTCTCTCCAAAACTATTGAGCGTGCCGTCTTTAGCCAACTCTCTTGCTATCTCTCTCAGAAGGACCTTCTTGATCCAAACCAGTCAGGTTTCAAGACTGGTCATTCAACTGAGACTGCTCTTCTCTGTGTCACGGAGGCTCTCCGCACTGCTAAAGCTAACTCTCTCTCCTCTGCTCTTGTCCTTCTAGACCTGTCTGCTGCCTTTGATACTGTGAACCATCAGATCCTCCTCTCCACCCTCTCCGAGCTGGGCATCTCCGGCGCGGCTCACTCTTGGATTGCGTCCTACCTGACCGGTCACTCCTACCAAGTGGTGTGGCGAGAAGCTGTCTCCGCACCACATGCTCTCACCACTGGTGTCCCCCAGGGCTCAGTTCTAGGCCCTCTCCTATTCTCGATATACACCAAGTCACTTGGCTCTGTCATATCCTCACATGGCCTCTCCTATCATTGCTACGCAGACGACACACAACTAATCTTCTCCTTTCCCCCTTCTGATAACCAGGTGGCGAATCGCATCTCTGCATGTCTGGCAGACATATCAGTATGGATGACGGATCACCACCTCAAGCTGAACCTTGGCAAGACGGAGCTGCTCTTCCTCCCGGGGAAGGACTGCCTGTTCCATGATCTCGCCATCACGGTTGACAACTCCGTTGTGTCCTCCTCCCAGAGTGCGAAGAGCCTTGGTGTGACCCTGGACAACACCCTTTCGTTCTCCGCTAACATCAAGGCGGTGACCCGATCCTGTAGGTTAATGCTCTACAACGTTCGGAGAGTACGACCCTGCCTTTCACAGGAAGCGGCACAGGTCCTAATCCAGGCACTTGTCATCTCCCGTCTGGATTACTGCAACTCACTGTTGGCTGGCCTCCCTGCCTGTGCCATTAAACCCCTACAACTCATCCAGAATGCCGCAGCCCGTCTGGTGTTCAACCTTCCCAAGTTCTCTCACGTCACCCCGCTCCTCCGCACACTCCACTGGCTTCCAGTTGAAGCTCGCATCTGCTACAAGACCATGGTGCTTGCCTACGGAGCTGTGAGGGGAACGGCACCTCCGTACCTTCAGGCTCTGATCTGTCCCTACACCCAAACGAGGGCATTGCGTTCATCCACCTCTGGCCTGCTGGCTCCCCTACCTCTGCGGAAGCATAGTTCCCGCTCAGCCCAGTCAAAAACTGTTCGCTGCTCTGGCACCCCAATGGTGGAACAAGCTCCCTCACGACGCCAGGACAGCGGAGTCACTCACCACCTTCCGGAGACATTTGAAACCCCACCTCTTTCAGGAATACCTGGGATAGGATAAAGTAATCCTTCTACCCCCCCCCCCCCAAAAAAAATAAAAAATTAAATAAAAATAAAAACATTGTAAAGTGGTTATCCCACTGGCTATAAGGTGAATGCACCAATTTGTAAGTCGCTCTGGATAAGAGCGTCTGCTAAACTACGTAAATGTAGAAGAGTTCTATGGTACACCCGAAGTGATCGAGAATGTACTGTTGAAGAAAATTGATGATTTCCAAAACTAATAAAGACAATTACAAACTAAGAGAACTGGGTGACATTCTTCTTGAACTGGAGTTTGCTAAAGTAGAAGGGTACCTTCCAGGCCTCGCTTATCTGGACATATCTCAGGAGTTAAATCCTATAGCAGAGAAACTTCCATTCAGTTTACAAAAGAAATGGATAGCACAGGGATCCAAATACATGGAAGACTATCGGGTAGCATTCCCACCATTCTCGTTTTTCTCGCGATTCATCAGGAACCAGGCGAAAACTAGAAACGACCTCTGTTTCACCCTGTATACCTCAACTACCCAGGTGTCTGCGAAAAGTGAGAAACCTGTCAGATACAGCAGCAAGACACCTGTGACTGTACACAAAACAGACATGTCATCTGAGCCCTCAGACCACCAAACCAAACCCAGTAAGACAAAGGTTGAAAGCCCTGACCATCACTGCCCAATACATAACAAGCGTCATCCTCTTAAAAAGTGTAGTGGGTTTAGATACAAAACTCTAGATGAGCGCAAATCATATCTCAAAGAGAATGGCATTTGTTTTCGATGTTATGGGTCAACTCAGCACGGAGCTAAAGACTGTAAGGTGTCAATCAAGTGCTCTGAGTGTGACAGCGACAGACATCTTGCTGCTCTGCATCCAGGTCCAGCCCCTTCAACTACAGACACCGCTACAGCAGAGAAAGAGCATGGCGGGGAGCAAGGTGAAGATGCTCTTCTATTAGTCACCTCAAAGTGTACCGAGATCTGTGGTGAGGCAGCCAATCCAAGATCATGTTAAAAAATATGTCTAGTCAAAGCTTATCCAGCTGGGAAAAGAGAGAAAGCTGTGAAAATGTATGTAGTGCTTGATGATGGGAGCAACAAATCTCTGGCCAAGACAGAGTTTTTCATTCTCCGACATCAATGACAACTCTGCTCCATACACCATGAAGACCTGTTCTGGGGTAACAGAGACTTCAGGCAGGAGAGCCGTCAACTTCATGGTGGAGTCTATAGACCGACACATGCAGCTCACTCTCCCTACTCTGATAGAGTGTGACATGATGCCAAACGATAGGATGGAGATTCCCTCCCCCGACATTGCGCATCATCATCACCATCTGCAACCAGTGGCGGACAAAATTCCAGCTGTGGACCCAGACGCTCCCATCCTCCTGCTCTTAGGACGAGACATTTTAAGGGTACACAAGGTACGAGAGCAAATCAATGGGCCCCACGACACTCCTTATGCACAACGACTCGACCTCGGGTGGGTCATCGTGGGTGAGGTTTGTCTGGGAACGGCTCACCGACAAGCCAGTGTTAACGTGTTCAGGACAAACATACTTCACAATGGTCACACATCCTATCTGAGCCCTTTCCCTGACATCATCCAAGTGAAAGAGAACTACAGCAGCGTAGCTCAGCAACACATCTCTCTCTCTACAGTGCAATCGAGAGATCCAAGCACAACTGTGAACACAGACAGCCTGGGATGTTCCGTGTTCGACAAAACACAAGACGATGATAAACCAGCACCATCTGTGGAGGACAAAGCCTTCTTGGACATTATGGACAAACAGGTTTTCCAGGATGATGGAAACAACTGGGTGGCTCCACTACCCTTTCGCCCCCTAGACGTCGCCTTCCTAATAACAGGGAGCAGGCCATGAAGCGTCTCACATCACTTCGTAGGACTTTAGACAAAAAGCCTGACATTAAACTTCATTTTATTGACTTCATGCAAAAGATGCTGGATAACGATCAAGCCGAACCTTCTCCGTCACTAGAGGGAGACAAAGAACGCTGGTATCGCCAATATTTGATGTTACCATCCACAAAAGCCTGAACAAATAAGAGTTGTGTTTGACTCCAGCGCTGAGTGTCAATGCGTGTCACTGAACGACATCCTGCTCAGGGGTCCAGACTTAAACAACACACTCTTGGGCGTCCTAATGCGCTTCCGCAAGGATTGCATTGCACTAACGACAGATGTGCAACAAATGTTTTACTGTTTTGGTGTAGGTGAGTATCACAGAGGTTGCTTAAGGTTTCTCTGGTATGAAGACAACAACCCAGATAGAAGCATAACTGAGTACAGGATGAATGTCCATGTATTTGGGAACAGCCCCTCACCAGCCGTAGCCATCTACTGCATGACACGAGCAGCTCTACAGGGTGAGAAGGAACACAGGTCAGAACCCAAACAGTTTGTAGTGAGGAACTTTTATGTCGATGATGGGCTGATATCAGTAGCTACTCCAGAAGAAGCTATCAACATTCTGAGAAAAACACAAGCAATGTTAGCGGAGTCCAACATGAAACTACACAAGATTGCATCCAATAGCAAAACAGTTATGGAAGCCTTCCCCATGGAGGACCGTGCTAAAGACTTAAAAGACCTGGACCTCAGAGTGGATCCTCTCCCCTTTCAACGGAGCCTGGGACTTTCCTGGAACCTGGAAACAGACAGCTTCACATTCCAGGTGTCCCACAATGAGAAGCCTTTTATGCAGAGAGGCATCCTGTCCACAGTGAATAGTCTTTATGACTATAACAATAACAATGCTCCAATAACAATGCAAGGTAAAGCCTTAATCAGAGAACTCTCTTCTGATCAGAGTGAGTGGGATGACCCCCTTCCCACAGCAAAAGAAGAGGAATGGAAAATGTGGAAGGAATCTTTGATGGAGTTGGAACATCTGTATATTCAGCGGCCCGACATCCCAGTCTCCTTGTCTACCACTCAAAGAAGAGAGCTACACATCTTCTCGGATGCCTCTACAGTAGCCATAGGAGCGGTAGCCTACCTGAGAGTTATTGACTCGGAAGGTCAATGCCATGTTGGATTAGTCATGGGGAAATCTAAATTGGCCCCTCGACCGGCCCACACTATCCCGTGCATAGAACTGTGTGCGGCTGTGCTAGCTGTTGAGATGTATGAACTGATCAGAGACTAAATGGACATTGATGTAAATGCGGCCAAGTTCTACACAGACAGTAAGATAGTTCTCAGTTCCATCCACAATGTCACCAAAATATTCTATGTGTATGTTGCCAATAGGGTAACTCGTATCAGGAAGTCTACCCATCCAGACCAGTTGTGTTACGTAAACACTGACAGCAATCCAGCAGACCATGCAACCAGGCCCATACAAGCCGCACTCTTAAAGCACACCAGTTGGTTCTCAGGTCCACCTTTCCTGGCCCAGGCAAACTCAAGTGAGTCTGAGACCATCAATTTTGACCTTGTAGAGCCTGACGCAGACGCAGAGATTCGGCCAGACGTCTCTGCCTTCGCCACTAAGGTTTCTGGAGTTCAACTCAGCTCTCATCGCTTTGAGAGGTTCTCGAACTGGAAAGCTCTCAATCGAGCCACAGCACGACTCATTCATGATGCCAGAGCCTTCCATGAAGGTGCTGACGACACCAACTGCAGAGGCTGGCATCACTGTAATAAACCATGCAGTACAAGTGAGTTGTCACAAGCCAAAACAGCAATCATTCACTGTGTGCAACATGAAGCCTTCAAAGAGGAATTAAAATGCCTTGAGAAAGGAAAAGAGTTCCCAAAACAAAGTACACTCAAAAAGCTGAACCCAATAATTGATGAGGATGGGTTGCTGAGGGTGGGAGGCCGCTTCTCCTCTGCCGACCTGTCACAAGACGAAAAACATCCTCTTATCATCCTATGGACGCACCATGTCGCCACTCTGCTGGTAAGACATTATCACGAGCAAGTGGCTCACCAGGGCCGTCATTTTTCAGATGGAGCTATTTGAGCAGCAGGCTTCTGGATTATTGGGAGCAAACATCTGGTCTCTGGTCTCTCATCCACAAGTGTTTCACCTGCCGCAAGGTTAGAGGGAGGTCAGTTGACCAAAAGATGTCTGACTTGCCTGCAGACAGACTCACATCTGAGCCACCACTCACCAGCGTTGGACTTGATGTGTTTGGACCATGGAATGTCATAACTCGTCGCACTAGAGGTGGTAGTGCAGACTCCAAGCACTGGGCGGTACTCTTTACATGTATGTCTACTAGAGCAGTCCACGCTGAGGCGTTTCTTCTCCATCCGTGGTCCAGCAAAGGTGCTAAGCTCTGATCAAGGTACAAACGTTATAGGTGCCTGCAGGGAACTGGGAATCGACACAAATGACTCAGAGCTGACTAAATACCTCTCAGACAAGGGATGTACTTGGACATTTAATCCCCCGCACTCGTCTCATATGGGTGGTTCTTGGGAGAGACTCATTGGGGTTGCCATACGTATCGTTGATGTTATGCTGTTTCAGACGGGCTACACTCGTCTCACACATGAGGTCTTGAGCACTCTTATATCTGAAGTTATGGCAATAATCAATGTGAGACCCCTAGTGTCAGTGTCAACCGATCCTGACATGCCTGCCATTCTCACACCCTCAATGTTGCTGACACAAAAGACCAGTGCTACCTCAGCCCCTTCTGGATATTTCCACATGAACGACCTTCATGGAAAACAGTGGAAGCAAGTCCAGTGTCTCTCTGACACCTTTTGGAAAAGGTGGAGACAGGAGTACCTGACAACACTGCAGAGACGCAGAAAATGGACAGCAGAAAAGCCAAATGTAAAAGTGGGAGTTGTTGTGTTATTGAAAGACAGTCAGGCGCACAGAAATGGCTGGCCAGTCAGACTTGTGATCAAAACCTTTCCCAGTACTGACGAAAAGTTCAGGAAAGTAGAACTAAAAGTTGTCAAGCAAGGGACTGCTATGGTGTTTCTGAGACCAATCTCAGAGATTATTGATCTTCTTTCTGAAGCATCCTAGAGACAAAATATTTTTTGAAAGGAGCATTATTTGTTTCTTGATAAGTTTTATTTCATAGTGGCACAATTTAATTATACCAGGCGGGGAGTGTGCTGCCATCCTGTTAGAAGGTAACAGATTATTTTAATTATAACGGTTACGATTGACTTTCTTTGTGTTCCATGGTGTTTATCGCCCCCCTAGTGGAGCTTTCTGGTACTTAGAAAGACTGCACAAAAACCGGAAGTAGAGTAGAGTAGTCATTCTGCACGCAGACAAGCAGCTAAAAACAATGCTACGGTACAGTTCTTTCTGTGCAGCTATTTATTGTCACGCTTCAGTCTCGGAAAATATTTGTTTGCAAGTTTAATTCAAGCATATTGCTAGTGATGATAATATTATTATTGATAGAATTGCTTACTCATCAATGTAAGTTGGTTACATTTACTCACGCAAATTGCCTTGCCTTTCATGTATGCCTTCAGCTGTATTAGTTTGCTAATGCATCATGTAAGGCGAATTGTAAAACATACTATATACTATAGTTTGTTACTGTTTCTAGTGTAATATGCATTGTTATTGTACAGAGGTGTTTGCACATTATTAGAGTAATGAAAGGAGTTGGCTAGTTGCTACTTGGTAATTATCTATCTGGTTTGGCATCATGTCAGATACATGGAACCTTGGCACGTGCTTTGTGCAACTTCAACTTGAAATGTATAATGTACACCTACAGTATGTCAATGTGAATTGAATACTAAAGTATATTATTTTCTGTATTTTGCAGTTTCACAACATAAACATTTTCAATACATTCGTTCAAGAAAAGTCACGCCTTGGACGTTTTATTGAAGACTCAGTTGTTAGCTATCTGTCTAGTTTTGCATGGGAACGCAATTCCAGGGCAGAATAATAACACTGATGATGTAGTAAGTAGACCACAATCTTTCAGTAATGTTCAGATGTTTTCATGAACTCCAAGGATGCTGCTGTTTTTACAGTAAGTAAAAAAGAGCGCCACCAACTGATGGTGTGTATGCTGTGAGGGGCTCTGATCAGTCCCTACACCCAAACGAGGGTATTGCGTTCTTCCACCTCTGGCCTGCTGGTCCCCCTACCTCTGCAGAAGCACAGTCAAAACTGTTCGCTGCTCTGGCACCCCAATGGTGGAACAAGCTCCCTCACTACGCCAGGACAGCGGAGTCACTGACCACCTTCTGGAGACACTTGAAACCCTACCTCTTTAAGGAATACCTGGGATAGTATAAAAGTGATCCTTCTACCCCACCCCCTCCCCCAAAAAGTATATATATATATATATATATATATATATATATATATATATATATATATATATATATATAAAACAAATGAAAATTAAAAATATACTCTAGAAATAAACATTATAAAATTATAAAAAATAAAGTGGTTGTCCCACTGGCTATCAGAAGGTGAATGCACCAATTTGTAAGTCGCTCTGGATAAGAGCGTCTCCTAAATGACGTAAATGTAAAAATGTAAAATGGTGGTCTCCAGAAGAGATGCCGGTTAAATATAGGTACAATCATCCCGGCATCTCTTTTAGAAGGCGCGGTAATGACCAGCAGAAGACAGATTTACAGAACACACTTTATTGCACACTCAAGACAGGCACACACAGCAAACAGAGAGTAGGAGGGAACTAGTGGAAGTGGTTTCTGTAGTAAAACAGAGAGAAATACAGAGCATGTATTACATTGTGGTAATAACTGGCTAATGACTGTATAATAACAATGCAGAATATACATAATAGCAACAGCATACCAGATAACTATACAGTCACAAAGTGCTATGGCAATGGCTGGGCAATGCTACATCCGGGCTGCATATAGCAGTTAGCAACATAGACTAATAAGCTAGCGGTTAGAGCGTAATACCCGAGCCGACAAGGTGAATAATCTGTCGATGTACCCTTGAGCAAGGCACTTAACCCTAATTTGCTCCAGAGGTGCAGTGCTACTATGGCTGACCCTGTAAAACAACACATTGCACTGCACTTATATGACAATCATTGTTTTCGTTTTTTTTTTTTTTTTTTTACAATATATACAAAGCAATGAGCTAGCGCGCTAGGCTAGGCCATGGGCTAGCTGGCTACACAGTAAAACGTAGGCTATATACAGGAAGGCTAGCATTAGCAGGGCTAGGCTAACAGTGATGGCTAGCAGGGTAATAACACAGCACACAGTATAGCAGTATACAATAGCAGCTAGCTTAGCATGTTATAAGCTATGTTAACAATAACAAGGCCATGGGGGCCGCTATCTTAGGTTACATAATAACAAACAACAAACACTGCGGCCATCTTAAGGCCTATAGTAGCAGTAAGCCAAGGCTGTACTGCCTGGCCTGAACAGTAATACAGTCTATGCAGGTTTCAATACACCCAAACACTTACTCTGTCATGGACTCACTAACATAGGGAAAGTCCAGTGGAGGAGAGAAGGGTCCATAGGTGAGTGGTCCAGCTGTTGGTGTGCAGGGCAGAGGTTTATCAAAGGGCTCCTCACTCCGTCACTGCTTGCTGGAAACTGAGGGAAGGAGGCAGGAATTGGGGATATGTGACCCCAGATGACTGCCTGTTATTGGCTGACCCCACGGTGTGATAAGGCCCCTGGCAACCTGGCCCCTAGCAACCAATCAGTGGCCAGGGCTGGAGGTGTGAACAACTAATTTATGACCAGGGATCAGCACCTACAGTAGGAGGTAGAAACTCCAAGTTTGTGAGCCTGTGTCCCAGGGCCAGAGAGTAATTGTGATGGGTTTTCTACAGTAAGTATCCATAGAAGATCCATGAAAATAACAATTATTTGTAGAGTGTTCAGGTTTTCATTGGATTTATATACAAGTTAAAGCCAAGAATAGGTGATATATGAAGGGAGGGACTACAGGAGATGCAGTATCAGGAAATGACTTTACCGGTCAAGAGCCTCATTAGACCTGCATTTGTTCAGAACCATTGCCAAAGTTGGGATCCCGGCTAAAAGGAAGAAAATAAGTGGACATGGTGAGAGGCAAAGTTTCCTGTTATTTGAGCAACCTTGAGCAACATTGACTGTAACAATGATAGGGTCAGAGCTGCTTTGCTTTGACAGTAATGACACAGCAGTCATGATTATGTAGTCACCCTTAACTTCTACCCTACAGTAATGTTCCATACAGATGACGGGTGGAGGTGCGTGTGTTTGTGTGTTCGTGTTTGTGATGCCAGTGTCTCACTCGACGGCTTCGTCCTCCTCTGCATCTCTGCTGATCTAATTGTTGTCCTTTAGCAGAGACGTCTTCTTGCTGTCTTCAATCGCCTGGCTCAGACTGCAGCTCTTGGCTACAGCCACCACAACACCACACACACGCACATGCGCGTACACACACACACAAACAAAACATTGACTAACTTAGACCTATACATTGATTGTATAGAAAATACTGCAATAGACAGAACAAAATAAGTACTGCATTATAATGAAATATATATCACAATTGAAAGTGCTGTCTTTTTCTTTGATGGTCTTTGTCTTTCACCTGATCCATTCATCATAGTTACTCAACACAAGGACCGGTTACAGTGCTGAGCCCTTTGTGAGGTTATGACACTGTGAAACCTCACCCACTGTCAAAACCCACAGAGGAGTTAGGTACCTTGACCAGCACCTAATATTTAACTAGTGTCACTGGTGTTCAGTTCTCACACAATGGGCCTTTTGCAGAGCTTAGGGGGGATTGGGACACAGAACATGGCTGAATGAATGGACAAATTGAGAAGTGAACACTGTGTGTTTATAGGAACAGTAGAAACAGACAGCTTTTGTGGAAATCATATGTCTACCTCATTGCTGCTAAGAAAATGTGCTAGGAATGTGAAATTGCAGGTGTGTGGCACTGATAATGCTCATATACTGTGTGGCTGTGTATACAGTGCCTAGTTAAAGTTTTCCAATGTAGCTTCCTTAAAGTTAAATCTGAAAAGTAATTAAATTGGGATTGTTTTTCACTGATCACAACCTACTCCACATGTTCCACAACATTTTCCTGAAATTAATACAATAATAATAATACAAACAAAGAAGTCGTGATTGCAAAAGTCTCCCTTGCTGTTGCACATCTAAATATGTTTCAGGAGCAAATCTTTTCATAAAAAATCACACAATTTGTTGAATGAGGTCCATCTGTTTGGAAAATAAGTGGTTCTCATGATTTAAGAATAACTTCCCCTGTCTCTGCAAAGTCCCTCAGTTGGATAGTGAATTTCAAACAATGATTTAATCCAGGGGCGCAACTTTCACTGGGGACAGGGGGACAACGGTGTGCTTTAGGACCATGTGTACGCCTCCGAGCGGTCATGTAGGCTGTTTGCAGTATTTACCACAGAGCGGGCTGACAGGCTGTGTGAAGGCAAAGCTTGTGGAAAGCTGGCTGGACCAGCACGGACGTGTTGCGCTCTTTCACCGAGTTGTAAAAGGAAGCAGAACAGAAACTGGCTACTCTTTAGTTGACTGATGTAGCTGGCAAGGTAACTGCTGTTTAACTTAACAGAAAGAAAAAAAACTAAACTAGTGTTTATTCGCAGTGCTGAGCTAGTATTGTAACTGACGTAACGTTAGCTAATGTTTTATCCCCTCTCGACTGAGGTGAATGAATAAGCTACGCTAGTGAGTAGCTACCACAGCCAGGTCAGCTCTAGCCTCTAGTTATCTGTCAGATAGCGATATGAGGTGGCTATTATTACTATCTAACAGCATTTGTTTGTATGGAAATGTTTTGTAGCCTTTATTTTGTCACGTTTCAGAAGTAAATGAACTTGGCAAGCTTTCATCAGTTGATGTACCGTTAGAGAGAAAGCTGGCCAAAAGTTGGCTTACATTAGCTATTATTTTTGCCTCAATCAAACTAGACCTGAATCAAATGATGAAAACATCAGCCATTTCCTTGGAAAGATAACTGCCCTGTGCTTCTCCGCCCATGTTTACATACATAGGCTATAGCCTACTCTATTTAATTGAGACCACACGCAAACCTGATCTCGCAGGTATGGCTACTGAACTGGAAGCAGCAAGAATGATGACAGCGACACTTGCTACGTTTTGCATAGTCCTATAGGATATAGCCTACCTTTTAAGAAGGACGATTTGCAGGCAGAGACAAATAAATGGGTAATCCATACTTACTGAAAATTAAAAGGCGCAACGCTCGCTCACCATAGTAGCCTAACCTATGTGTGTGTTGTGCCTTTTCTTTTTCAATGATGATAAAAAAATTTGATTGCACTTCGACTCACGTTGGTTGAGCGCCCTCCACTTCTTTTCATTATCAATATTTATTTACAGACACTGTAGTAAACTACATTTTACATTACATTTTAGTCATTTAGCAGACGCTCTTATCCAGAGCGACTTACAGGAGCAATTAGGGTTAAGTGCCTTGCTCAAGGGCACATTTACGTCATTTAGCAGACGCTCTTATCCAGAGCGACTCACAAATTGGTGCATTCACCCTATAGCCAGTGGGATAACCACTTTACACATTTTTTTTTGGGGGGGGTAGAAGGATTACTTTATCCTATCCCAGGTATTCCTTAAAGAGGTGGGGTTTCAAATGTCTCCGGAAGGTGGTGAGTGACTCCGCTGTCCTGGCGTCGTGAGGGAGCTTGTTCCACCATTGGGGTGCCAGAGCAGCGAACAGTTTTGACTGGGCTGAGCGGGAACTATGCTTCCGCAGAGGAAGGGGAGCCAGCAGGCCAGAGGTGGATGAACGCAATGCCCTCGTTTGGGTGTAGGGACTGATCAGAGCCCGAAGGTACAGAGGTGCCGTTCCCCTCACTGCTCCATAGGCAAGCACCATGGTCTTGTAACGGATGCGAGCTTCAACTGGAAGCCAGTGGAGTGTGCGGAGGAGGGGAAGACGTGAGAGAACTTGGGAAGGTTGAACACCAGACGGGCTGCGGCATTCTGGATGAGTTGTAGGGGTTTAATGGCACAGGCAGGGAGGCCAGCCAACAGCGAGTTGCAGTAATCCAGACGGGAGATGACAAGTGCCTGGATTAGGACCTGTGCCGCTTCCTGTGTAAGGCAGGGTCGTACTCTCCGAATGTTGTAGAGCATGAACCTGCAGGAGCGGGTCACCGCCTTGATGTTAGCGGAGAACGACAGGGTGTTGTCCAGGGTCACGCCAAGGCTCTTCGCACTCTGGGAGGAGGACACAACGGAGTTGTCAACCGTGATGGCGAGATCATGGAACGGGCAGTCCTTCCCCGGGAGGAAGAGCAGCTCCGTCTTGCCAGGGTTCAGCTTGAGGTGGTGATCCGTCATCCATACTGATATGTCTGCCAGACATGCAGAGATGCGATTCGCCACCTGGTTATCAGAAGGGGGAAAGGAGAAGATTAGTTGTGTATCGTCAGCGTAGCAATGATAGGAGAGGCCATGTGAGGATATGACAGAGCCAAGTGACTTGGTGTATAGGGAGAAAAGGAGAGGGCCTAGAACTGAGCCCTGGGGGACACCAGTGGTGAGAGCACGTGGTGCGGAGACAGCTTCTCGCCACGCCACTTGGTAGGAGCGACCGGTCAGGTAGGACGCAATCCAGGAGTGAGCCGCGCCGGAGATGCCCAGCTCGGAGAGGGTGGAGAGGAGGATCTGATGGTTCACAGTATCAAAGGCAGCAGACAGGTCTAGAAGGACAAGAGCAGAGGAGAGAGAGTTAGCTTTAGCAGTGCGGAGAGCCTCCGTGACACAGAGAAGAGCAGTCTCAGTTGAATGACCAGTCCTGAAACCTGACTGGTTTGGATCAAGAAGGTCATTCTGAGAGAGATAGCAAGAGAGTTGGCTAAAGATGGCACGCTCAATAGTTTTGGAAAGAAAAGAAAGAAGGGATACTGGTCTGTAGTTGTTGACATCAGTGGGATCGAGTGTTGGTTTTTTGAGAAGGGGAGCAACTCTCGCTCTCTTGAAGACGGAAGGGACATGGCCAGCGGTCAAGGATGAGTTGATCAGCGAGGTGAGGTAGGGGAGAAGGTCACCGGAGATGGTCTGGAGAAGAGAGGAGGGGATGGGGTCAAGCGGGCAGGTTGTTGGGCGGCCTGCAGTCACAAGTCGCAGGATTTTATCTGAAGAGAGAGGGGAGAAAGAAGTCAAAGCATAGGGTAGGGCAGTGTGAGTAGGACCAGCAGTGTCATTAGACTTAACAAACGAGGATCGGATGTCGTCAACCTTCTTTTCAAAGTGGTTGACGAAGTCATCCACAGAGAGAGAGGAGGGGGGGATTCAGCAGGGAGGAAAATGTGGCAAAGAGCTTCCTAGGGTTAGAGGCAGATGCTTGGAATTTAGAGTGGTAGAAAGTGGCCTTAGCAGCAGAAACAGATGAAGAAAATGTAGAGAGGAGGGAGTGAAAAGATGCCAGGTCGGCAGGAAGTTTAGTTTTCTTCCATTTCCGCTCCGCTGCCCGGAGCTCTGTTCTGTGAGCTCGCAATGAGTCATCAAGCCACGGAGCTGGAGGGGAGGACCGAGCCGGCCGGGAGGATAGGGGACACAGAGAGTCAAAGGATGCAGAAAGGGAGGAGAGGAGGGTTGAGGAGGCAGAATCAGGAGATTGGAGGGAGAAGGATTGAGCAGAGGGAAGAGATGATAGGATGGAAGAGGAGAGAGTAGTGGGAGAGAGAGAGCGAAGGTTGCGGCGGCGCATTACCATCTGTGTAGGGGCAGAGTGAGTAGTGTTGGAGGAGAGCGAGAGAGAAAAGGGAAACAAAGTAGTGGTCGGAGACATGGAGGGGAGTTGCAGTGAGATTAGTAGAAGAGCAGCATCTAGTAAAGATGAGGTCAAGCGTATTGCCTGCCTTGTGAGTAGGGGGGACGGTGAGAAGGGTGAGGTCAAAAGAGGAGAGGAGTGGAAAGAAGGAGGCAGAGAGAAATTAGTCAAATGTGGACATAGGGAGGTTGAAATCCCCCAAAACTGTGAGGGGTGAGCCATCCTCAGGAAAGGAACTTATCAAGGCGTCAAGCTCATTGATGAACTCTCCAAGGGAACCTTGGATAGATGACAAGGATATTAAGCTTAAATGGGCTAGTGACTGTGACAGCATGGAATTCAAATGAGGAGATAGACAGGTGGGTTAGGGGAAAAATTGAGAATGTCCACTTGGGAGAGATGAGGATTCCTGTGCCACCACCCCTCTGACCAGATGCTCTCGGGGTATGCGAGAACACATGGTCAGACGAGGAGAGAGCAGTAGGAGTAGCAGTGTTTTCAGTGGTAATCCATGTTTCCGTCAGCGCCAGGAAGTCGAGGGACTGGAGGTTAGCATAGGCTGGGATGAAGTCAGCTTTGTTGGCAGCAGAACGGCAGTTCCAGAGGCTGCCTGAGACCTGGAACTCCAGGTGTGGGGTGCGTGCAGGGACCACCAGGTTAGAGAGGCAGCAGCCACGCGGTGTGAGGCGTTTGTGTAGCCTGTGCAGAGAGGAGAGAACAAGGATAGGCAGAGGCATAGTTGACAGGCTGTAGCAAATGGCTACAATAATGCAGAGGAGATCGGAATGAAATGAACTAAACATCTGGGAGAGGAGAGAGCAGGGCCTCCCTCACCAAAACTACAATCTAATCATATTTAAGTTAATTTCACATTCAAGTTAACTGCCAGGTAGGCTACTGAAGTTGAAGCAGTGAATTCTGAGTGTGTGAATAATGCAAAAAATATGTAATTTTAATACAATAGGTAGGCTAACGCATACAAAGCAGAAAGAGGACCGTTTCAAAATAATCTGTGGGACAACAAAAATATTTTCATCCCAAAATCGTATGTCTGACCACCCGCTCCCACCTCTCATCTGTCTGACCACCCGCAGGTCCCGCGGGCATCCCGTGGGAAAGCAGCCCTCTAAGCTCATCATGTCTTAGCAGGATCATATTGGTGACAGGGGTCCCAGCAGGGTCAGACAGCCAGGGAAGACCAGTCTACGGAGCCCAAGTGAATTTTGCAGTATATTCAGTGAATTATACAAAGTTCCATCTTGAATTGATGGGTAGACCTACAGTAGCAACAGGACAGAAGCTTAAGCTTAAAGCTACAGTCTGGGATCTGGGAATAAAGGTAATTTCAATTATTGAACCATTGATTCTATTCTTGGATAATATAAAGTATATATGTAAGGTAATTCTTTGTCATGCCTCATTTTAGGAGGATCAGATGGTGACAGGGGTCTCAGCAGGGTCAGGCAGCCAGGGAAGACCAGTCTGTGACAGCGGTGAGGGGAATTTTTGCAGGTACAACACTTTATTATTTCTGTCCAGCAAACACTGGACAAGCCAGATGCTATTTTAAGGCAGTCTGACAAACCTCCAAAATTGATTTCCATACTGTATCAAGGGTTGATAGAGGCTTTTCCCGATGACACAAAACATGTGAAACAAAAATGTGTGTAAGACCTGGAAGTCGCTATTGATGATGATGAATGGATACAGATATGTTAGAATGACCAGTCATGTTCATATAATCTCAGACATAAATTCTTGCAGTTTAAGACCATCCATAGAACGTACTGTATGCCAGTGAAACTGAATATCTTGCACTCAGAAATTGTATTATTCTGCTGGAGGTGTAAAGCACAAAAGGGGACATATTTGCAAATGTTGTGGTCTTGTGAAGGCTGGCTGAATTCTGGCAAATAGTGTGTTCTTCTATCTCAGCATGTCTACCGATTCTCCCTTCTCCCTGTTTTTGTTTGCTTGGAAATGTTGATACTGGTGACTGTTATCAGAAGAAACTGTGTAACCTAGCATTTATAGTGGCTAATAAATGCATTGCCCTTAATCTCACAATTTATGGAAGAAATGTCAAGTTATGTACAGTATCACTAGATTTGTTTTAAGATGTGTAAGGGCTATTTGACCAAGAGGACAGTGATGGAGTGCTGCAACAGATGACCTGGCCTCCACAATCACCCAATTGAGATGGTTTGGGATGAGTTGGACCGCAGAGTGGAGGAAAAGTAGCCAACAAGTGCTCAGCATATGTGGGAACTCCTTCAAGACTGTTGGAAAAGCATTCCAGGTGAAGCTGGTTGAGAGAATGCCAAGGGTGTGCAAAACTGTCATCAAGGCAAAGGGTGGCTACTTTGAAGAATCTCAAATATAACATTTGTTTAACACATTTTTGGTTACTACATGATTCCATGTGTTATTTCAAAGTTTTGATTTCTTCACTATTATTCTACAATGTAGAAAATAGTAAAAATAAAGAAAAACCCTTGAATGAGTAGGTGTATCCAAACCTTTGACTGGTACTGTATATGTTGCCCTAAGAGTTGTGTGAAGTTGGTGAGATCTTATTCAAAATTATTCACAGCTGCAATTATTGTAATTGCTGCCAAAAGTCCCTCGACCTAGTATTAACTCTGGGGTGTGAAGACCTACATAATCAAGAAATCGTATAATTTTTTTTGTAATTAAGAACATTAATATATATACATATTTCACTTTGAAAATATGTAGTAGGTTTGATTGTGTGGATCAGTAGGGAAAAAAATCTAATTTAATGCTTTTTTATTTTATTTCATTTTTTTTGTAATTCTTACCCCCTTTTTCGTGATTACAAAATTGTCTCATCGCTGCTCTCCCCAACGGGCTCGGGAGAGGCAAAGGTCGAGTCATGCGTCCTTAACTCCCGCTCACTTAACCCGGAAGCCAGCTGCACCAATGTGTCGGAGGAAACACCATTCTACTGACAACCGAAGTCAGCCTGCAGGCGCCCGGCCCACCACAAGGAGTCGCTGGAGCACAATGAGCCAAGGAAAGCCCCCCCAGCAAAACTCTCCCCTGAGCTCTTTGGTCTTGGCCATGGTGGAGAGTTTGGAATCTGATTGATTGATTGCGTCTGTGGACAGGTCTTTTATACAGGTAACAAACTGAGATTAGGAGCACTCCCTTTAAGAGTGTGCTCCTAATCTCAGCTCGTTACCTGTATAAAAGACACCTGGGAGCCAGAAATCTTTCTGATTGAGAGGGGGTCAAATACTTATTTCCCTCATTAAAATGCAAATCAATTTATAACATTTTTGACATGCGTTTTTCTGGATTTTTTTGTTGTTATTCTGTCTCTCACTGTTCAAATAAACCTACCATTAACATTTTAGACTGATCATGTCTTTGTCAGTGGGCAAACGTACAAAATCAGCAGGGGATCAAATACTTTTTTCCCTCACTGTATGTCACAGGCACCTGTCATCTTGTGCAACAACTGTGATGTTATAGAGCCATCTATCCAATAGGTCTTTATTGATCCATTATATACAGAGGGGTCGTTCTTGAATTGCAGTGACATTTGGGCATGTTATTTTTTAAATATTTGTATTTATTTAAATTTATTTGGGTACATCTTCCCATTCTAAATCAACTATTATGGAAGCTGAATACTTTAAACATTTTTTACCATCATTATAACACCAGTAGGAGTAGTAACTCCAATGATGGTAACACCAATGACAAATTCTAGCTAATTGAGGATTTTCATAAAGGGAGGCCACAAATCTAAGGTCATTAAACAATGCATATGAAAATACAATTTTGCAGTATAAAGGACATGCATTATGTTTTATCATTGATGCACAGTTCAATATAAACAAAAACATGTATGATGTGTAACTATTTGTCATTTTATAATATTTTTAATGGTTGAAAAGGCAAGGGATGCCACTCCAATTCAAGAATGATCCAGAGACAAGGAAATTTTTCATTTTGCTGTAACATGACCCAGCACCACCACACAACACTCACACACTACAGGCCAAACTATCTGTATGTACTATAGTAAGCTGACATAGGCCTACAGAATTTGCTCTTCAGACAACCACACTTGCCCACACTCTGTTGTACTAACAGCACCAACTGTCAGTGCTCTCTAACCAACCTGGTCTCAGAGCATTTCGTATTATTCTGTACATGATTCTGTGACACTCCATTTTGTGCGATATGTTACGAATTACAATTCGTATTATATGTTACAAATTTGCAAAACGTACAATATGTTTTGAATTTCCTAAATGTACTATATGTTACGAATTTGAAAAATGTATATGTTACAAATTCTAGCGAGGTGGCTAGCTGGCTAACGTTATCTAGGCTAGGGGTTAGGTTTAGGGGGTTAACGTTAGGGTTATGTTTAGGAGTTAGGTTAAAGGGTTAAGGTTAGGGTTAGGGGAAGGGTTAGCTAACATGCTAAGTAGTTGAAAGTAGCTAAAAATAGTAAGTAGTTGAAAAGTTGCTTCTCCATCTGTCGGAGGACTGCACCAGGCACCGTTAGCTATGGGTTCAAGTTATCCTGCCTCTCGCCCATCCTTAAAGGGTTCTCCGAATCCTGTGAAGCGTGGGAGTGGGCGGATTTTCTCGTCCTTCTCGCCAGCCATGATTTTGGGCAGCTCTTTAGCCTGAATACTTATGTAAATAAGGTTTTTCTGTTTTTTGTTTTTAATAAATTTGCAAATAATTCTAAAACCTGTTTTCACTTTGTCATTATGGTGTATTGTGTGTAGATTGATCATCCATTTTAGAATAAGGCTGTAACGTAACAAAATGTGGAAAAAGTCAAGGGGTCTGAATACTTTCCGAACGCACTGTACTGCATCAGAACATGGAAATCGATTATATTATAGTCCATGTCGGTTTTAATGACATTATGAAGGGCAGCTATGAACAGTTGAAACTGGATTTTAAAGAGCTGATTGACTCTCTGCTCGACACTAATAAAAAATAAAAAATAATATCTGGCCCTGTGCCCTCTCTGAATTGTGGCATTGAATGCCTTAGCAGGATTCTTTCACTTCACAACTGGCTACATGATTATTGCAGCTCAATGGGTGTAACGTTTTATGACAATTTCGATACCTTTTGGAAACAAAGCACGTTTTATAAGGAGGATGGGATCCACCCAAATCATTTGGGTTCCTGGATCCTTTCACGGCATTATAAGGCTGCATTGAGAAAATGACTTATCAATGACCCAAGCCCAGCTCAGTAAATCCCTACCATTGTGTCGCTGAGTTGTCATAACGCTTTAGCAAATGTACGTTATACCAGGGGCGTTGTATGTCCTTCTAACTGCCCTGAATGGCTCTGCTGATCCTACAGCTATTGTGTGCAGCAAGCATGTGACTATGAACCAGACTTATGTTGTTAGCACTGAGGCGCTGTGCCCTAGTAGGAAGTCCACTGTGTGCAGCTTAACCTGCACTAACATAAATAACATGAGAATATCTACTTTTGCTAAAATTCCCAGTAAAGCAATGAAAAAAAGCAAGCATCCCAGAAAAGTCCTCAAAATAACCCATGTTAACATATGTAGCTTAAGAAACATGTTAACATATGTAGCTTAAGAAACAAGGTTAATTAAATTCATAACTTGCTAGTAACAGATTACATTCATATTCTGACTATCTCTGAAACTCACTTGAGGAATTCAAAAATTGTATGGTTGAGAGGGATGAGGCAAAAGAAATGGCAATAAGTCTGGCTGCACAACCGATAGGCAAACATACTGCAAATTGAGAAATCATGTGACTAAACTGAATAAAAAGAAGAAGAAACTACACTATGAAACAAAGATAAATGCCATAAAGAATGATAGTAAACAGCTTTGGAGTACCTTCAATGACATTTTTGGGAAAAAGGCAAACTCAGCTCCGTCATTCATTGAATATGATGGCTCATTCATCACAAAACTGACAGATATTTTCAACTACTTTCATGATTTTTTCATTGGCAAGATTAGCAAACTTAGGCATGACATGCCAGCAACAAACGCTGACACTACACATCCAAGTATATCTGACTAAATTATGAAAGACAAGCATTGTAATTTTGATTTCCGTAAAGTGAGTGTGGAAGAGGTGAAAAAATGATTGTTGTCTATCAACAATGACAAGCCACCGGTGTCTGACAACTTGGATGGAAAATTACTGAAGATAATAGCAGACGATATTGCCACTCCTATTTGCCACATCTTCAATTTAAGCCTACTCGAAAGCGTGTGCCATCAGGCCTGGAAGGAAGCAAAAGTCATTCCGTTACCTAAGAATAGTAAAGCCCCCTTTACTGGCTGAAATAGCCGATCAATCAGCCTGTTACCAACCCATAAAAAACCTTTGGAAGAAATTGTGTTTGACCAGATACAATGCTACTTTACAGTAAACAAATTGACAACAGACATTCAACAAGCACATCACTTGACTGATGATTGACTGTGAGAAATGTATTGTAAAAAGATTGTGGGGGCTGTTTTGTTAGACTTCAGTGCGGCTTTTCACATTATAGATCATAGTCTGCTGCTGGAAAAACGTATGTGTTATGGCATTACTGTCCCTGCTATATTGTAGATAAAGAGTTACCTGTCTAACAGAACACAGAGGGTGTTCTTTAATGCAAGCCTCTCCAACATAATCCAGGTAGAATCAGGAATTCCCCAGAGCAGCTGTCTAGGCACTTTACTTTTTTCAATCTTTACTAACGACATGCCACTGGCTTTGAGTAAAGCCAGTGTGTCTATGTATGCGGATGACTCAACACTATACACATCAGCTACTACAGCGACTGTGTCACGTTCGTCTACGAGAGAGGAGGACCAAGGCGCAGCGTTGAAAGCAAACATCTTTATTATACGAATGATCACACGATCAAAACAACGAAACGTGACGTCCTTGGTTACAGCAACAAACCTTAACGGAACAAGAAACCACAACACAAAGTGGAAAGACCGATAGTTAAATATGGCTCCCAATCAGAGACAACCAGCTGACACTCGTTGCCTCTGATTGGGAGTCACTCAGGCCAACATAGATATACAAACATAGACTTACACACCCTGGCTCAACATAACATAGTCCCCAGAGCCAGGGCGTGACAGTACCCCCCCCCAAAGGCGCGGACTCCGACCGCGCCAAACAACCACAACAGGGGAGGGACCGGGTGGGCACTCCGCCTCGGCGGCGGATCCGGCTCCGGACATGACCCAGGCACGGGTTGTGCTGGACTGACGACGCGCACCCCTGGCTTGGTGCGTGGAGGAGGAACGGGCCTTACCAGGCTGACGACGCACACCGTAGGCTTGGTGCGTGGAGCAGGGACAGGCCGGACTGGGCTGACGAAGCACACCACTGACTTGGTGCGGGGAGCAGGAACGGGCCGGACCGGGCTGACGAAGCGCACCCCTGACTTGGTGCGGGGAGCAGGAATGAGCCGGACCGGGCTGACGACGCGCACCACAGACTTGGTGCGGGGAGCTTGGATGGGCCGGACTGGGCTGGCGACGCGCACCACCGACTTGGTGCGGAGAGCAGGAACGGGCCGGACAGGGCTGACGAAACGCACCCCAGACTTGGTGCGGGGGGCAGGAACGGGCCGGACAGGGCTGACGAAACGCACCACAGACTTGGTGCGGGGAGCAGGAATGGGCCGGACTGGGCTGGCGACGCGCACCACAGACTTGGTGCGGAGAGCAGGAACGGGCCGGACAGGGCTGGTGACGCGCACCACCGACTTGGTGCGGGGAGCAGGAATGAGCCGGACCGGGCTGACGACGCGCACCACTGGCTTGGTGCGGGGAGCTTGGATGGGCCGGACTGGGCTGGCGACGCGCACCACAGACTTGGTGGGAGTGGCAGGAACAGGCCGGCCCGTACTGGGAACACACACCACTGGCCCTACGTGGGGATCAGGAACAGGCCGGACCGGACTGGCAACACACGCCAGTACCTCTCGCCGTGCCTCTACCACCTCCTTCCCCCTGGTGACCAGTGACTCCCGTAACCTGGCGGCCTCCTCTGCCAACCCGCTGGACCGCTCTATCGCGGCCTCCTGCTGCCCCGACGTCGTGAGCCCCCCCCTAAAAAAATTCTGGGGGTCTCTCCTCCCCGTGGGCCAGGCCTCCATCGTTCTCGCCAGACTCTCACCCCACTGCTCCAAAGTCCAACCTCTCTCCTCTTCTCTTGGCTTGGCCCAGTCGAGACTCCTACTCCACTGCTCCCAAGTCCACCCTCTCTGCTCCTCACTAGGCTGCTTGGTCCAGTTCTGGTGGTTTCTTCTGTCACGTTCGTCTACGAGAGAGGAGGACCAAGGCGCAGCGTTGAAAGCAAACATCTTTATTATACGAATGATCACACGATCAAAACAACGAAACGTGACGTCCTTGGTTACAGCAACAAACCTTAACGGAACAAGAAACCACAACACAAAGTGGAAAGACCGATAGTTAAATATGGCTCCCAATCAGAGACAACCAGCTGACACTCGTTGCCTCTGATTGGGAGTCACTCAGGCCAACATAGATATACAAACATAGACTTACACACCCTGGCTCAACATAACATAGTCCCCAGAGCCAGGGCGTGACAGACTGAAATAACTTCAACACTTAACAAAGAGTTGCAGTTAGTTTCAGAATGGGTGGCAAGGAATAAGTTAGTCCTAAATATTCATATAACTAAAAGCATTGTATTTGGGACAAATCATTCACTAAACCCTAAACCTCAACTAAATCTTGTAATAAATAATGTGGAAATTGAGCAAGTTGAGGTGACTAAACTGCTTGGAGTAACCCTGGATTGTAAACTGTCATGGTCAGAACATACTGTATGTCACTTGTTTCGAGAAACTAGGTGTATGTCGCGCATCACTACTTCACAGGAGAGGCATCTGAACGTAAACGTTTTTTTTAATCAAAATGCGTTTTTTGGCAGAAATGCCTTCTGGAACATGTGAACTTTCATGTGCCTTAATAACAAACTTGTATGCCATCTGTAAATACAAATACAATTGTTAAATTACAATCCTAGTTGGTTTAGCCATGGAAAAGACAGGAACCTTACCGCTAGCCATGATTGACTGAGAAAATTGATGGGCTGGACATGCTGAGAGATGAGTTCGGATTGGTCTGCCATGTAGCACGCTTCTGTCTATAACATGAGCTGGTCAGTATGTGTAGGTAATCCTTTCTAACACTGCTTTTTTGAAAGATATCACGTAGTGGAACTGCAAAAGTGTTGCTCTCCACTTTCTGGAGAACCGAGTTTTGAAATCAGTGCAATGCCCGGTGGAATTAGAGTATGATAGCTAAGGAGATGGAGAACATTCTGGCATTTGATGGAAATATGCAGAGGGAGTCGAAAATAGAACACACAGAAGGCTGTTGTATAAAACACCTGTCTACGGATTACACCTTCAAACTAAGGGCAATCCTGGCATTCATGACAGAGAGGGAGAAGCATCCATCTATGTATACGGGTAAGATAGTCTAGCTAGCTACATTTTCAGATATTATACAATTCTAATTTTGTCAGAAAGTCGTTTTCATTTCAAGTTAAAGCGTACTGTTAGCTAGCTAGCTAACGTTAGCTGGCTGGCTCACTAACTATCGTTACGTGTACGATCTGTGTAGTAATATTATTCGTATCTCAGAGCCATTTGCATTGCTAGTTATAGCCTAATGTTAGCTAGCTAGCTAACATTGAACCTGGTTGGTTTGCAGATTCATGAATGGTAGTATTGTTATGAGTTGGGATTATGGTTCATTGTTTAGCTAGCTAGCTAGCTACATGTCTAAATAAAAGACACCACTATGCAAGTAACCATTTCACTACACCTCTATCCTGTGCATATGACAAATAAACTTAGATTTTATTTGATATAGTATGTGTTTACAGGGGAGAGTAATGTGAAGAACATGACCTGCACCAAACGTATAACATTAGGCCAACAAGACAGTGTCCAAGTTCTAAAATTCGCAGTTAGAATGCCCTGCTTTTATTTAGTCACACTCACTATTTTCTGTAATTGGCTCGCCATTAACTTGTAAACAATGATCTTGTTGTGGGTTTATTTTCCTGTAATAATGAAGACAAATTAGCTAAAGTAAAGATGTTGTCAGCTATATGATATGGTCATTATTTGAACTGGCTAGCAAGATAACTTAACATTAGCTAGCTAGCTAACAAGCTAGAAAATAACCAAAACATTGTTTAGAAAGTTGCTTTCAGTTGCTTGGTTTGCTAGATTGACATATACTCATTTCATTTTTAAACAGATGGGTTTATTGGTGTTAAAATACACTAATTATGCTATTTTGGACCACCAGGCCTGCTGATGTCATGCAGCCTGTAGTAGTTTGATGTCGGACGACAATAGAATGTTCATGATGTCACTGCGATAGACGTAGTATAAACCAGCCTTTATGCTTGAAATCTTTGGTTGTTTAGTACACTACCATACTCACTATGTTTAACACATGTCCTCACATGTAAATCCTTAAAGAGATGGGTGGGGCTAAAGCTTAAGAGGGTGTGAACGATGCTGAATGGGTCTAGACAAAGACGAGCTCTCCAGTAGGTTTACCAAAACATTCAAGGGCCATTTTCTCAAAAGTGAGGTTACAAGTTTATCAACTTTCAAAGCAGAATTACTTTCCATTGTTCCTCAACTGTACTGTATGATATACCATTTTCTAGCTCTGAGTCTCTACTTTTATCCAAATTTTGCTACATAAGATCGAGCCGGTCGGTCACATATTGATACAACAGTAGCTAAGATGGGGAGAAGTCTGTCCTTAATAAAGCGCAGCTCTGCCTTCTTAACAGCACGATCAACAAGGCAGGTCCTACAGGCCCTAGTTTTGCCGCACCTGGACTACTGTTCAGTCGTGTGGTCAGGTGCCACAAAGAGGGACTTAAGAAAATTGCAATTGGCTCAGAACAGGGCAGCACGACTGGCCCTTGGATGTACACAGAGAGCTAACATTAATAATATGCATATCAATCTCTCCTGGCTAAAAGTGGAGGAGAGATTGACTTAATCACTACTTGTATTTGTGAGAGGTGTTGACATGTTGAATCCACCGAGCTGTCTGTTTGAACTACTGGCACACAGCTCGGACATCCATGCATATTCCAGAAGACACGCCACCAGAGGTCTCGTCACAGTCCCCAAGTCCAGAACAGACTATGGGAGGCGCACAGTACTACATAAAGGCATGACTACATGGAACTATCAAGTATCAAGCATGACCACATCAAGTAACTGATGCAAGCAGTAAAATTTGATTTAAAAAACAGATAAAAATACACCTTATGGAACAGCGGGGACTGTGAAGCAACACAAACATAGGCACAGACACATGCATTCATACACATGATAACATACACACTATACACACACGTACACATGGATTCTGTGTTGTAGATATGTGGTAGTGGAGTAGGGGCCTGAGGGCACACATTTAGTGTGTTGTGAAATCTGTTATGAATGTATTGTAATATTTTTTAAATTGTATTTTTTAAATGTTGCTGGACCCCAGGAAGAGTAGCTGCTGCCTTGGCAGCAGCTAATGGGGTTCCATAATAAATACAAAGTCAAATACAAATTAGCTAAAATGCTAAAGTTGTCCGTGATGAGATTCGAACTCGCACCCACATAAGAAACCATCTGTCTTATCATACTAATTTGAGTTTCCAGAATTCCCTTTGCTATGTTACGTCTAGTCTATGAGACCAGGCTGCTCTAACCCCTGACTCACCAGCTAAGTCCTCAGACCTGTCCGTCTTGCTCTGCCCATATAGAGACTCAGAAACACCCTCCACGACATACCTTTTCTATTCACACCTTTGGCAGCAGAACACAGAGCTGCACATCAACAACATTCCTCGGGCCATTCAAGATAAGGACCACTCTCCCACTACAATGTTGTCCAGTTTATTGTTTGACCAAGTCACTGAGATTATATTTGCTTATCAGTTCAAAATAGGCTACTTTGATGCATAGCCTATAGCCTATAAATCAGATCAAGGAACCAAGCGAGCTTCATTGCCTACACAACACTGCACCCACGGCTGCGTAAGGAATAATACAGCGCGTAAAATGTTTTATGTGGCATGGGAGTACATCGTCGAATGTTGGAAAAACGACTGCGCTACGCTTCGAATCTTCTGTAACCATAGGATATAAATTGGCCTTAACACCCACACTGTGCAGTGTGAGCACAACTGTGACAAACATTAGCAAGCCTGTCATTACCAAGCTAGGGCGCTAGGGGTAGGGCGGGCCAGGCCTCCTATCGTACCTCCTTGCCCGTCCAAATAAAATATTGAAATATGGATCATTTATTTGACCGAGACGCACACCGACAGAAAGATGCATTAATCTCAGTTAAAGCATTCGAACGAAGGAAACAGCGCCCCTATGTCTCAGTATGTGTAGACCATGTATCTGATGCTGTCTGGACCAAAAGTGTATGACATGTAATACTATTTCTGGCCAGACAGCATCAGATATATGGGCTACATATAGAGGGGCGCTGTTTCGCTCGCTCGGATGCTTTCTCATATACACTACATGATCAAAAGCATGTGGACACCTGCTCGTCAAACATCTCATTCCAAAATTATGGCCATTAATATGGAGCTGGTCCCTCCTTTGCTGCTATAACAGACTCCACTCTTCTGGAAAGGCTTTCCACTAGATGTTGGACATTGATGCGGGGACTTGCTTCCATTCAGCCACAAGAGCATTAGTGAGGTTGGGCAATGATGTTGGGCAATTAGGCCTGGCCCGCAGTCGGCGTTCCAGTTCATCCCAAAAGTGTTTGATGTGGTTGAGGTCAGGGCTCTGTGCAGCCCAGTCAAGTTCTTCCACACCAATCTTGACAAACCATTTCTGGATGGACCTCGCTTTGTGCACGGGGGCATTGTCATGCTGAAACAGGAAAGGGCCTTCCCCAAACTGTTGCCACAAAGTTGGAAGCACAGAATCGTCTAGAATGTCATTGTATGCTGTAGCGTTAAGATTTCCCTTCACTGGAATGAAGGAACCTAGCCTGAACCATGAAAAACTGCCCCAGACCATTATTCCTCCTCCAACAAACTTTACAGTTGGCACAATGCATTCGGGCAGGCAGCGTTCTCCTGGCATCCGCCAAACCCAGATTCGTCCGTTGGACTGCCAGATGGTGACGTGTGATTCATCACTTCAGAGAACGCGTTTCCACTCCAGCCGATGCTTGGCATTGCGTACGGTGATCTTAGGCTTGTGTGTGGCTGCTCGGCCATGGAAACCCATTTCATGAAGCTCCTGACGAACAATTATTGTGATGATGTTGCTTCCAGAGGCAGTTTGGAATTCGGTAGTGTTGCAACCGAGGACAGGCGATATTTAAGCGAGCGCTTCAGAACACGGCGGTCCCATTCTGTGAGCTTGTGTGGCCTACCACTTCGGGGCTGAGCTGTTGTTGCTCCTAGACATTTCCACTTCACAGCACTTACAGTTGACAGGGGCAACTCTAGCAGGGCAGAAATTTGACAAACTGACTTGTTGGAAAGGTGGCATCCTATGACGGTGCCACGTTGAAAGTCACTGAGCTCTTCAGTAAGGCCATTCTACTGCCAATGTTTGTCTATGGAGATTTCATGGCGGTGTGCTCTATTTTATACACCTGTCAGCAAGGGGTGTGGCTGAAATAGCCGAATCCACTGATTTGAAGGGGTGTCCACATACTTTTGTATATATAGTGTAGTTTCAGCAGATCTGTCCAGTATAAGCCCAACGCATTTCTATGGGAATGATATGCAGACCTAAGCTTGTCGCCTGCCTTCCCGCCTTTGGGACAAAGATGGGAACAGAGAATGGCGCCGGAGAAGATGGCTGCCGTTTTACAGCCCTCTAACCAATTGCAGTATTACGTGTGTTTTTTTCGCGTTATTTGTAATTTATTCTGTTCATAATGTTTTTGCCACCGTCCCTTATGACCATAAAGAGCTACTGGATATCAGGACAGCGATTACTAACCTCTTATTGGACAAAGATTTTTTCTTCAAAGAGTTGGACGCGAAGGATATCCTACAGACACCCGACAAGGCCCAAATCCCCGTCATTCGCATGAGAAAGAGACAGAGATATCGTGGACGTAGGTCGGGGTGCCTTGTAAGGATCCGGCGGCGAGCGAGTAAATTGCCTCTTCCATCAATCCTATTAGCCAAAGTTCAATCATTTGAAAATAAATTGGATGACCTAAGATTAAGGTTATCCTACCAACGGGACATTAAAAACTGTAATATCTTATGTTTCACCGAGTCGTGGCTGAACGACTACATGAATAACATACAGCTGGCGGGATATACGCTACATCGGCAGGATAGAACGGCTGACTCCCGTAAGACAAGGGGTGGCGGTCTCTGTATATTTGTAAACAACAGCTGGTGCATCAAATCTAATACTAAAGAAGTCTTGAGGTTTTGCTCACCTGGGGTAGAGTAACTCATTGTAGACCACACTATTTACCAAGAGAGTTTTCATCTATATTGTTCGTAGCTGTCTATTTACCACCACAAACCGATGCTGGAAAAAAGATTGCACTCAATGAGCTGTATAAGGCCATAAGTAAACAGGAAAACGCTCAGCGAGAGGCAGCGCTCCTAATGGCCGGGGATTTTAATGCAAGGAAACTTAAATCCGTTCTACCTAATTTCTACCAGCATGTTAAACGTGCAACCAGAGGAAAAAAAACTCTAGACCACCTTTACGCCACACACAGAGACACGTACAAAGCTCTCCCTCGCCCTCCATTTGGCAAATCTGACCATAACTCTATCCCCCTGATTCCTGCTTATAAGCAAAAACTAAAGTAGGAAGCACCAGTGACTCAGTTGATAAGGAAGTGGTCAGATGACGCAGATGCTAAGCTACAGGATTGTTTTGCTAGCACAAACTGGAATATGTTCCGGGATTCTTCCGATAGCATTGAGGAGTACACCACATCAGTCACTGGATTCATCAATAAGTGCATCGATGACGTTGTCCCCACAGTGGCCGTAAGTACATACCCCAACCAGAAGCCATGGATTACAGGCAACATCCACATTGAGCTAAAGGGTAAAGCTGCCGCTTTCAAGGAGCGGGACTCTAACCCGGACGCTTATGAGAAATCCTCCAACAAACCTTCAAATAGGCAAAGAGTCAATACAGGACTAAGATTGAATCGTACTACACCGGCTCTGACACTCGTCGGATGTGGCAGGGCTTGAAAACTATTACAGACTACAAAGGGAAGCACAGCCACGAGCTGCCCAGTGACACAAGCCTACCAGACGAGCTAAATCACTTCTATGCTCGCTTCGAGGCAAGCAACACTGAAGCATGCATGGGAGCATCAGCTGTTCCGGATGACTATGTGATCACGCTCTCCGTAGCCGATGTGAGTAAGACTTTTAAGCAGGTCAACATTCACAAGGCCGCAGGGCCAGACGCATTACCAGGACGTGCACTCCAAGCATGCGCTGACCAACTGGCAAGTGTCTTCATTGACATTGTCAACATGTCCTGACTGAGTCTGTAATACCTACATGTTTCAAGCAGACCACCAAGAACACTAAGATAACCTGCCTAAATGACTACCGACCCATAGCACTCATGTCTGTAGCCATGAAGTGCTTTGAAAGGCTGGTCATGGCTCACATCAACACCATTATCCCAGAAACCCTAGACCCACTCCAATTTGCATACCGCCCCAACAGATCCACAGATGATGCAATCTCTATTGCACTCCACACTGCCCTTTCCCACCTGGACAAGAGGAACACCTACGTGAGAATGCTA
The DNA here is from genome assembly GCF_020615455.1 of Coregonus clupeaformis. Lineage (NCBI taxonomy): Eukaryota > Metazoa > Chordata > Actinopteri > Salmoniformes > Salmonidae > Coregonus > Coregonus clupeaformis. Next base: position 9,155,569 of record NC_059214.1, on the reverse strand, counting down.
TTCATTGACTACAGCTCAGCATTCAACACCATAGTGCCCTCAAAGCTCATCACAAAGCTAAGCACCCTGGGACTAAACACCTCCCTCTGCAACTGGATCCTGGACTTCCTGACGGGCCGCTCCCAGGTGGTAAGGGTAGGTAACAACAGATCTGCCACGCTGATCCTCAACACGGGGGCCCCTCAGGGGTGCGTGCTCAGTCCCCTCCTTTACTCCCTGTTCACCCATGACTGCATGGCCAGGCACGACTCCAACACAATCATTAAGTTTGCCGACGACACAACAGTGGTAGGCCTGATCACCGACAACAATGAGACAGCCTATAGGGAGGAGGTCAGAGACCTGGCCGTGTGGTGCCAGGATAACAACCTCTCCCTCAACGTGATCAAGACAAAGGAGATGATTGTGGACTACAGGAAAAAAAGGAGGACTGAGCACGCCCCCATTCTCATCGACGGGGCTGTAGTGGAACAGGTTGAGAGCTTCAAGTTCCTTGGTGAGGCCCCGTGTAGCTCAGTTGGTAGAGCATGGCGCTTGCAACGCCAGTGTTGTGGGTTCGTTTCCCACGGGGGGCCAGTATGAAAATGTATGCACTCACTAACTGTAAGTCGCTCTGGATAAGAGCGTCTGCTAAATGACTAAAATGTAAATGTAAAATGTGTCCACATCACCAACAAACTATCATGGTCCAAACACACCAAGACAGTCGTGAAGAGGGCACGACAAAGCCTATTCCCCTCAGGAGACTGAAAAGATTTGGCATGGGTCCTCAGATCCTCAAAAAGTTCTGCAGCATCGAGAGCATCCTGACTGGTTGCATCACCTCCTGGTATGGCAACTGCTCAGCCTCCGACCGCAAGGCACTGCAGAGGGTAGTGCGTACGGCCCAGTACATCACTGGGGCCAAACTTTCTGCCATCCAGGACCTCCATACCAGGCGGTGTCAGAGGAAGGCCCTAAACATTGTCAAAGACTACAGCAATCCTAGTCATAGACTCTTCTCTCTGCTACCGCACGGCAAGCGGTACCAGAGCGCCAAGTCTAGGTTCAAAAGGCTTCTTAACAGCTTCTACCCCCAAGCCATAAGACTCCTGAACAGCTAGTCATGCCTCTGCTGATCCTGCAGCTGTTGTGTGCAGTGATCATGTGCCTAGGAACCAGATTTATACTGTTAGCACTGAGCCGGTGTGCCCGAGGAGGCAGTCCACTGTGTGCAGCTTACCCTGCACTAACATAAAGAACAAGAGCACATCTACTGCTGCTAAGCTTCCCAGTAAAGCAATAAAAACAAGTAAGCATCCCAGAAGAAAAGTGCTCAAAATAGCCCACGTTAACATTTGTAGCATAAGAAACAAGGTTCATGAAATCAATAATTTGCTAGTAACAGATTACATTCATATTCTGACTATCTCTGAAACTCAATTAGATAATACCTTTGATGATACAGTGGTAGCAATACACGGTTATAACCTTTACAGAAAATATAGAAATGCCATTGGTGGAGGTGTTGCTGTTTATATTCAGAACCACATTCCTGTGAAGATTAGAGAGGATCTCATGTTAAATATTTTTGAAGTAATATGGCTACAGGTTCATCTGCCTCACCTAAAGCCAATTCTGGTGGGTAGCTGCTATAGACCACCAAGTGCTAACAGTCAGTATCTGGATAACATGTATGAAATGCTTGATCATGTATGTGATATCAATAGAGAAGTATACTTTATGTGTGATTTAAATATTGACTGGCTGCCCACTCAAGAGAAAGCTTCAAACTGTAACCGGTGCCTGTAACTGTCACGATCGTCGAACAGAGAGGACCAAGGCGCAGCGTTGCGGGTGAACATATTTATATTTAATGACTAGATCACACGATCAAAACAAAGAACGAAACGTGAAGTCCTTTGATACACAAACCAAAAGGAACAAGAAACCACAAAACACAAAGTGCAAGACAAACAGTTAAATATGGCTCCCAATCAGAGACACCCAGCTGACACTCGTTGCCTCTGATTGGGAGTCACTCAGACCAACATAGAAAATTAAACATAGACTTACACACCCTGGCTCAACATAACATAGTCCCCAGAGCCAGGGCGTGACAGTACCCCCCCCCAAAGGCGCGGACTCCGGCCGCGCCAAACAACCACAACAGGGGAGGGACCGGGTGGGCACTCCGCCTCGGCGGCGGATCCGGCTCCGGACATGACCCAGGCACGGGTTGTGCTGGACTGACGACGCACACCCCTGGCTTGATGCGTGGAGGAGGAACGGGCCGGACCGGGCTGACGAAGCGCACCCCTGACTTGGTGCGGGGAGCAGGAATGAGCCGGACCGGGCTGACGACGCGCACCACTGACCCGGTGCGGGGAGCTTGGACGGGCCAGACCGGGCTGGCGACGCGCACCACAGACTTGGTGCGGAGAGCAGGAACGGGCCGGACAGGGCTGACGACGCACACCACTGGCTTGGTGCGGGAAGCTTGGATGGGCCGGACTGGGCTGGCGACGCGCACCACAGACTTGGTGCGGAGAGCAGGAACGGGCCGTGCCGGACTGGACGACGCACACCACTGGCTTGGTGCGGGAAGCTTGGATGGGCCGGACTGGGCTGGCGACGCGCACCACAGACTTGGTGCGGAGAGCAGGAACGGGCCGGGCTGGGCTGTCGACGCACACCGTAGGCTTTGTGCATGGAGCAGGGACAGGCCGGGCTGGGCTGTCGACGCACACCACTGACTTGGTGGGAATGGCAGGAACAGGCCGGGCTGGGCTGACGACGCGCACCACTGACTTGGTGGGAATGGCAGGAACAGGCCGGGCTGGGCTGACGACGCGCACCACTGACTTGGTGGGAATGGCAGGAACAGGCCGGACCGTACTGGGGACACACACCACTGGCCCCACGCAGGGATCAGGAACGGGCCGGACCGGACTGGTAACACACCCCAGTACCTCTCGCCGTGCCTCCACACTTTCCCTCTCCTCTGTGCCCAGTGGCCCCCCTAACCTGGCGGCCTTCTCTGCCAACGCTTTGCACCGCTCTAACCCGTACACCTGCTGGCCCGACGTCGTGAGCCCCCCCCTAAAAATTTCCTGGGGGTCTCTCCTCCCTCTTGCCAGACTCGCAATCATCTCCTCCCACGTCCATCCTCTCTCCTCGTCACGCTGCTTGATCCAGTCGAGGTTGCCACGGAGATCTGCCAGCGATGGCTCCTGAACACGCTGCTTGGTCTGGTTAAGGTGGTTTCTTCTGTCACGATCGTCTAATGAGGGAGACCAAGGCGCAGCGTTGCGGGTGAACATATTTATATTTAATGACTAGATCACACGATCAAAACAAAGAACGAAACGTGAAGTCCTTTGATACACAAACCAAAAGGAACAAGAAACCACAAAACACAAAGTGCAAGACAAACAGTTAAATATGGCTCCCAATCAGAGACACCCAGCTGACACTCGTTGCCTCTGATTGGGAGTCACTCAGACCAACATAGAAAATTAAACATAGACTTACACACCCTGGCTCAACATAACATAGTCCCCAGAGCCAGGGCGTGACAGTAACCTGGTTCAGGTTATCAGTCAACCTACCAGGGTGGTTACAAACAGTACAGGAATGAAATCATCAACATGTATTGATCATATCTTTACTAATGCTGCAGAGATTTGTTTGAAAGCAGTATCCAAATCCATTGAATGTAGTGATCACAATATAGTAGCCATATCTAGGAAAACCAAAGTTTCAAAGGCTGGGCCTAATATTGTGTATAAGAGGTCATACAATACGTTTTGTAGTGATTCCTATGTTGTTGATGTAAAGAATATTTGTTGGTCCGTGGTGTGTAATGAGGAGCAAACAGACACATTTATGAAATTGCTTATTCCAGTTACTAATAAGCATGCACCCATTAAGAAAATTACTGTAAAAACTGTTAAATCCCCATGGATTGATGAGGACTTAAAAAATTGTGTGGTTGAGAGGGATGCGGCAAAAGGAATGGCAAATAAGTCTGGCTCCACAACCGATTGGCAAACGTATTGCAAATTGAGAAGTCATGTGACTAAACTGAATAAAAAGAAGAAGAAACTACACTATGAAACAAGGATAAATGACATAAAGAATGATAGTAAAAAGCTTTGGAGCACCTTAAATGAAATCTTGGGGGAAAAGGCAAACTCAGCTCCATCATTCATTGTATCAGATGGCTCATTCATCACAAAACCAACTGATATTGCCAACTACTTTAATATTTTTTTTATTGGCAAGATTGGCAAACTTAGGCATGACTTGCCAGCAACAAACGCTGACACTACACATCCAAGTATATCTGACCAAATTATGAAAGACAAGCATTATCATTTTGAATTCCGTAAAGTGAGTGTGGAAGATGTGAAACATTATTGTTGTCTATTAACAATGACAAGGTCTGACAACTTGGATGGAAAATTGCTGAGGATAATAACAGACAATATTACCTATTTCCCATATTTTCAATTTAAGCCTACTAGAATGTGTGTGCCCCCAGGCTTGGAGGGAAGCAAAGGTCATTCCGCTACCTAAGAATAGTAAAGCCCCCTTTACTGGCTCAAATAGCCAACCAATTAGCCTGTTACCAACCCTTAGTAAACTATTGGAAAAAAATGGGTTTGACCAGATGCAATGCTATTTTACTGTAAACAAATTGACAACAAACTTTCAGCATGCTTATAGAGAACTTACAGAAATGACTGATGATTGGCTGAGAGAAATTTATGATAAAAAGATTGTGGAGGCTGTTTTGTTAGACTTCAGTGCAGCTTTTGACATTATCGATCATAGTCTGCTGCTGGAAAAACGTATGTGTTATGGCTTTACACCCCCTGCTATAATGTGGATAAAGAGTTACTTGTCTAACGGAACACAGAGGGTGTTCTTTAATGGAAGCCTCGCAAACATAATCCAGGTAGAATCAGGAATTCCCCAGGGCAGCTGTCTAGGCCCCTTGCTTCTTCCATCTTTACTAACGACATGACACTGGGTTTGAGTAAAGCCAGTGTGTCTATGTATGTGGATGACTCAACACCATACACATCAGCTACTACAGCGACTGAAATGACTACAACACTTAACAAAGAGCTGCAGTTAGTTTCAGAATGGGTGTCAGAGAATAAGTTAGTCTGAAATATTTCAAAAACTAAAAGCATTGTATCTGGGAGAAATCATTCACAAACTAAATCTTGTAATAAATGTGTCAATTGAGCAAGTTAAGGAGACTAAACTGTTGAAGTAACCCTGGATTGTAGACAGTCATGGTCAAAGTATCTTGATACAAGAGTAGCTAAGATGGGGATAAGTATGTCCATAATTAAGTGCTGCTCTGCCTTCTTAACAACACTATCAACAAGGCAGGTCCTACAGACCCTTTTTGTCGCACCTAGTGTGGTCAGGTGCCACAAAGAGGGACTTGGGAAAATTGCAGTTGGCTCAGAACAGGGCACCATGGCTGGCCCTTAAAAGTACATGGAGAGCTAACATTAATGACATGCATGTCAGTCTCTCCTGGCTCAGAGTGGAAGAGAGATTGACTTCATCACTGCTTGTTTTTGTAAGAGGTGTTGACAAGCTTTTACTTATCTATTATTTACTTAACACTTTTTTTCTTTTCTTAAAAACTGCATTGTTGGTTAAGGGCTTGTAAGTAAGCATTTCACTGTAAGGTCAACACCTGCTGTATTCGGCACATGTGGCAAATACCATTTGATTTGATTTTGATTTGATTTGATTTGACTCCCATTGTTAGAGCGGAGACATGAGCATCTCCTCATTATATACAGAACTCTGGTTTCAGCCTCTTGCGAATTGGAAAGGAAAGTTGGCGAGTGCAGAGTGCACTGTTAGGAAGCTGGATTGCCCTAAAGTAAATAGATGTTTAGACAAAATTCTATAATTACTCCTGTCTAAATAAAATCATTCCAAATACTTCACTAGGGAGCATGACTTAGACACAGAGTATCATTAGCTTCTTTAAAACAAATTGCTGTGAATTGTTTTAAATCACAAGTGTGTTTGGGAAGCCCGCAATTTGGGTAGTGCGCCTGGCAATAGGTCTAGCTGATTGAGTTGCTGCTGTCTGTCACGAACGTCTACTAAGTGAGTGGACCAAGGCGCAGCGTGCGATACGAACATGACTTTATTTACTTAAAGTACTCAATGCAAAACAACAAACAATGACGAATCGTGAAGTCCTCAGTTACAATGACTGATACGGAACAAAAACCCACAACACTAAGGTGAACACTGACAGTTTAAATATGGCTCCCAATCAGAGATAACGAGCCGACAGCTGACACTCGTTACCACTGATTGGGAGTCACACGACCAAACAAGGAAACACAACCAAATACAACACAACCAATACCAAACACAACCAAATGAACACACCCTGGCTCAAAATACACAGTCCCGGAGCCAGAGCGTGACAGTACCCCCCCCTAAAGGCGCGGACTCCGACCGCGCCTACACCCCAAATAGGGGAGGGCTGGGTGGGTGTTTCTGTCACGAACGTCTACTAAGTGAGTGGACCAAGGCGCAGCGTGCGATACGAACATGACTTTATTTACTTAAAGTACTCAATGCAAAACAACAAACAATGACGAATCGTGAAGTCCTCAGTTACAATGACTGATACGGAACAAAAACCCACAACACTAAGGTGAACACTGACAGTTTAAATATGGCTCCCAATCAGAGATAACGAGCCGACAGCTGACACTCGTTACCACTGATTGGGAGTCACACGACCAAACAAGGAAACACAACCAAATACAACACAACCAATACCAAACACAACCAAATGAACACACCCTGGCTCAAAATACACAGTCCCGGAGCCAGAGCGTGACAGTACCCCCTAAAGGCGCGGACTCCGACCGCGCCTACACCCCAAATAGGGGAGGGCTGGGTGGGTGTTGCTCCTCGGAGGCGGCTCCGGCTCCGGGCTTGACCACCACCCTTCTTCAATCCCCCGTAGCGCCCCGGTCCGATCTGACCCAGCTGGTAGGATCTGGACTGACGACGCGCACCCCTGGCTTGGCGCGTGAGGCAGGAACGGACCGGACCTGGCTGACGATACGCACCCTAGGCTTGATGCGTGAAGCCGAACGGGCCTCACCAGGCTGACGACTCGCATCCCTGGCTTGGTGCGAGTAGCAGGAATGGGCTGGATCAGGCTGACGGCTCGCACCCTTGGCTTGGTGCGAGTAGCAGGGACGAGCTGAACCAGGCTGACGACTCGCACCCTTGGCTTGGTGCGAGTAGCAGGAACGGGCTGGACCAGGCCGACGACTCGTACCCCTGGCTTGGTGCGAGTAGCAGGAACGGGCTGGACCAGGCTGATGACTCGCACCCTTGGCTTGGTGCGAGTAGCAGGAACGGGCTGGACCAGGCCGACGACGCACACCGTAGGCTTTGTGCGTAGAGCAGGGACAGGCCGGGCTGGGCTGGCGACGCACACCGTAGGCTTTGTGCGTGGAGCAGGAACAGGCCGGGTCGGGCTGGCGACGCACACCGTAGGCTTTGTGCGTGGAGCAGGGACAGGCCGGGCTGGGCTGGCGACGCACACCGTAGGCTTTGTGCGTGGAGCAGGAACAGGCCGGGTCGGGCTGGCGACGCACACCGTAGGCTTTGTGCGTGGAGCAGGGACAGGCCGGGCTGGGCTGGCGACGCACACCGTAGGCTTTGTGCGTGGAGCAGGAACAGGCCGGGCTGGGCTGGCGACGCACACCGTAGGCTTTGTGCGTGGAGCAGGAACAGGCCGGGCTGGGCTGGCGACGCACACCGTAGGCTTTGTGCGTGGAGCAGGAACAGGCCGGGCTGGGCTGGCGACGCACACCGTAGGCTTTGTGCGTGGAGCAGGGACAGGCCGGGCTGGGCTGGCGACGCACACCGTAGGCTTTGTGCGTGGAGCAGGAACAGGCCGGGCTGGGCTGGCGACGCACACCGTAGGCTTTGTGCGTGGAGCAGGAACAGGCCGGGCTGGGCTGGCGACGCACACCGTAGGCTTTGTGCGTGGAGCAGGAACAGGCCGGGCTGGGCTGACGACGCACACCGTGGGCCTGGTGCGTGAAGCAGGGACAGGACGAGCTGGGCTGACGACGCACACCGTGGGCCTGGTGCGTGGAGCAGGGACCGGCTGGGCTGGGCTGACGACGCACACCGTAGGTTTGGTGCGGGGAGCAGGAATAGACCGGACCGTACTGGGGACACACACCACTGGCTCTACACCGGGATCTGGAACGGGCCGGACCGGACTGGCAACACCCGCCAGTACCTCTCGCCGTGCCTCTACTCCTTCCATCCCCTCTTCTACCAGTGGCCCCCGTAACCTGGCGGCCTCCTCTGCAACCCCGCTGGACCGCTCCATAGCGGCCTCCTGCTGCCCCGATGTCGTGAGCCCCCCCCTAAAAAATTTCTGGGGGTCTCTCCTCCCCGTGGACCAGGCCTCCAACATTCTCTCCCACCTCTCGCTCCTCTGTCTCCAACCCTCTTCACTCAGCTCCTCAATGGGCTTGACCCAGTCGAAGCTGCCACAGAGATCAATTAGCGATGGCTCCTGGACACGCTGCTTGGTCTGGTCTTGGTGGGTTTTTCTGTCACGAACGTCTACTAAGTGAGTGGACCAAGGCGCAGCGTGCGATACGAACATGACTTTATTTACTTAAAATACTCAATGCAAAACAACAAACAAAGACGAATCGTGAAGTCCTCAGTTACAATGACTGATACGGAACAAAAACCCACAACACTAAGGTGAACACTGACAGTTTAAATATGGCTCCCAATCAGAGATAACGAGCCGACAGCTGACACTCGTTACCACTGATTGGGAGTCACACGACCAAACAAGGAAACACAACCAAATACAACACAACCAATACCAAACACAACCAAATGAACACACCCTGGCTCAAAATACACAGTCCCGGAGCCAGAGCGTGACACTGTCAATGAAAAGAGTCTAAAATATGTGTGAAGATAATGTGTCTTGAGTATAATTGAAAATGTTGCATCAAGAAGAAGGGGAGGGGGGTGTGGCGAAGATATGGTGTGTCTCTCTCCAGAGTGCATGCATATGTAGGAAAATGCCCATTTGGCAATGTCTGATTTCTGATCGTCTTAACTCACCACGTACACCGCCATTTTATTCAACAGTCATTTTTTTTTCATCCATTGCGAATGATAGTTCCTCTGTATTTGAAAAATCTTTCCAACACTTCCAGCCTCGATAATCACCAAGCCTCGGTGAGAAAGATCAAAATATCATGATCTGATGAGCACATATATCCAGCGGAAACATCATAAAAAACAAGCACGTGCACACATAGGAGGTTCCATAAAAAAACTTGACCGCCTATGGAAATCAAAAGCCCGTCCAACTGATTCGTTCTGTACAAAAGTGTCTAAACTGGGAAGTACAGTATCTGTCCAGAGCCATATAATTATCTATATATGCCTATAGGCCAATAGCTGTCATTTTCAAAGGAACAGGAATAGTAATAAAATATATACTACTGTTAATATTTTATAACCACTAATTATTTGCTTGTGATTGATGGATTGATTATTGTGACTCATACAGCTAACGGAACAGTGAGGGAAAAAAGTATTTGATCCCCTGCTGACTTTGTACGTTTACCCACTGACAAAGAAATGATCAGTCTATAATTTTAATGGTAGGTTTATTTGAACAGTGAGAGACAGAATAACAACAACAAAATCCATAAATTGATTTGCATTTTAATGAGGGAAATAAGTATTTGACCCCTCTCAATCAGAAAGATTTCTGGCTCCCAGGTGTCTTTTATACAGGTAACGATCTGAGATTAGGAGCACACTCTTAAAGGGAGTGCTCCTAATCTCAGCTTGTTACCTGTATAAAAGACACCTGTCCACAGAAGCAATCAATCAATCAGATTACAAACTCTCCACCATGGCCAAGACCAAAGAGCTCTCCAAGGATGTCAGGGACAAGATTGTAGACCTACACAAGGCTGGAATGGACTACAAGACCATCGCCAAGCAGCTTGGTGAGAAGGTGACAACAGTTGGTGCAATTATTTGCAAATGGAAGAAACACAAAAGACCTGTCAATCTCCCTCAGCCTGGGATTCCATGCAAGATCTCACCTCGTGGAGTTGCAATGATCATGAGAACGGTGAGGAATCAGCCCAGAACTACACGGGAGGATCTTGTCAATGATATCAAGGCAGCTGGGACCATAGTCACCAAGAAAAACAATTGGTAACACACTACGCCGTGAAGAACTGAAATCCTGCAGCGCCAGCAAGGTCCCCCTGCTCAAGAAAGCACATATACAGGGCCATCTGAAGTTCGCCAATGAACATCTGAATGATTCAGAGGAGAACTGGGTGAAAGTGTTGTGGTCAGATGAGACCAAAATCGAGCTCTTTGGCATCAACTCAACTCGCCGTGTTTGGAGGAGGAGGAATGCTGCCTATGACCCCAAGAACACCATCCCCACCGTCAAACATGGAGGTGGAAACATTATGCTTTGGGGGTGTTTTTCTGCTAAGGGAACAGGACAACTTCACCGCATCAAAGGGACGATGGACGGGGCCATGTACCGTCCAATCTTGGGTGAGAACCTCCTTCCCTCAGCCAGGTCATTGAAAATGGGTCGTGGATGGGTATTCCAGCATGACAATGACCCAAAACACACGGCCAAGGCAACAAAGGAGTGGCTCAAGAAGAAGCACATTAAAGGTCCTGGAGTGGCCTAGCCAGTCTCCAGACCTTAATCCCATAGAAAATCTGTGGAGGGAGCTGAAGGTTCGAGTTGCCAAACGTCAGCCTCGAAACCTTAATGACTTGGAGAAGATCTGCAAAGACGAGTGGGACAAAATCCCTCCTGAGATGTGTGCAAACCTGGTGGCCAACTACAAGAAACGTCTGACCTCTGTGATTGCCAACAAGGGTTTTGCCACCAAGTATTAAGTCATGTTTTGCAGAGGGGTCAAATACTTATTTCCCTCATTAAAATGCAAATCAATTTATAACATTTTTGAAATGCGCTTTTCTGGATTTTGTTGTTGTTATTCTGTCTCTCACTGTTCAAATAAACCTACCATTAAAATGATAGACTGATCATTTCTTTGTCAGTGGGCAAACTTACAAAATCAGCAGGGGATCAAATACTTTTTTTCCATCACTGTAAATATAGAGGTGGCACTGAGATCCATAGAGTAGATTCTGTTGTGTTATTGATTTCTAATACATAATCAGTTAGATTCTTAGCAAAGGACTCCAGCTGTGGTTCATAACTTAAAGATAAATGTATCCTATTTGTGCTGTATTGCCAACTCCTATGGTCATTGTCATGCCTGGCAAGACAACAGCACAGACAGATCTGGGACCAGGTTAGTAAATGTACCATTCCCAGTTTTAAACAACAAGGATAGAAAACCTGCATGTAAGCTTGACGACAGCTAATACCCTCATATCAGATGAGGAAGTGTGTGAAAACGATTTGATGCTTATGTCAAAACACAAAACTTTCTAACCATAAGGATGCCCTGATTATGTAATTATGACTGGGATTTGCACAGACTGGTACAGTATGTGTTTCATGTTCACCAACATTCTACTCGCACATTGACATGGGCAAGTCTCAACAACAAAGAATGTTTCAACTCTGTCATATCCTTGTCAGTCATTCTACAAGTTCACATGAGGTAACAACAGACTGCTGCTATGATTTGAGGTTTATTAAGGATTTAACAGTTCACATGACGAATACAGAGATGAAAAAAAGCTTGCAATAGGAATTATCTCAGTGTCTATAGAGCATTATTCAATGTTAATAAAATAGACTATATTTGTCATGTAATTATAAATGTCATGTAATTATAAATGTCATGTAATTGTAAAAATATGTACATATACAGTAATTATGTATAGTCCATATACTGTATAACACCCTATTTCTTACAGAATTCTTACAACCTCAAAATCAACCTAAAAATTGAGACACTTACAGTGGCTTGCGAAAGTATTCACCCCCCTTGGCATTTTTCCTATTTTGTTGCCTTAAAACCTGGAATTAAAATTGATTTTTGGGGGGGTTGTATCATTTCATTTACACAACATGCCTACCACTTTGAAGATTGTGAAACAAACAAGAAATAAGACAAACAAACAGAAAACGAGGCTCACATTCCTGTGAAGATTAGAGAGGATCTCATGTTAAATATTTTTGAAGTAATATGGCTACAGGTTCATCTGCCTCACCTAAAGCCAATTCTGGTGGGTAGCTGCTATAGACCACCAAGTGCTAACAGTCAGTATCTGGATAACATGTATGAAATGCTTGATCATGTATGTGATATCAATAGAGAAGTATACTTTCTGGGTGATTTAAATATTGACTGGCTGCCCACTCAAGAGAAAGCTTCAAACTGTAACCAGTGCCTGTAACCTGGTTCAGGTTATCAGTCAACCTACCAGGGTGGTTACAAACAGTACAGGAATGAAATCATCAACATGTATTGATCATATCTTTACTAATGCTGCAGAGATTTGTTTGAAAGCAGTATCCAAATCCATTGAATGTAGTGATCACAATATAGTAGCCATATCTAGGAAAACCAAAGTTTCAAAGCCTGGCCTAATATTGTGTATAAGAGGTCATACAATACGCATTTTTCCTATTTTGTTGCCTTAAAACCTGGAATTAAAATTGATTTTTGGGGGGGTTGTATCATTTCATTTACACAACATGCCTACCACTTTGAAGATTGTGAAACAAACAAGAAATTAGACAAACAAACAGAAAACTTGAGGCTGCATAACTATTCACCCCCCACCATAGTCAATACTTTGTAGAGCCAACTTTTGCAGCAATTACAGCTGCAAGTCTCTTGGGGTATGTCTCTATAAGCTTGGCACGTCTAGCCACTGGGATTTTTGCCCATTCTTCAAGGCAAAACTGCTCCAGCTCCTTCAAGTTGGATGGGTTCCGCTGGTGTACAGCAATCTTTAAGTCATACCACAGATTCTCAATTGGATTGAGGTCTGGGCTTTGACTAGGCCATTCCAAGACATTTAAATGTTTCACCTTAAACCGCTGTAGTGCCTAAAAGAAACACTTTTGCTGGTCCATGCTTGTGATGATAAGAAGATCCGCCGACACTGTACTCTGTTTTCAAAGGTTTATTATAACAAAGGTTCCAGCATCAGAATTTGACAGATTCTGCAGATATCTGTGAGACAGCACAGCCAATCAGTAATTTGCTATTCTCCTTATTCTATTGTTCAAGACATGGTTTTATATCCTCCATGGCCAGAGCATGGCGTGATTCTAACATCCAATCCCTGGCCATTACATATCCTCTTTTCCAGGAATTTAGTAATGCTTTCCAGATGTTTCAGCAAAAAGAGCCACGTTCAGCTGTTACACAATTTTGTAAACGTCAGCACAATCCTAGACTCTTAAGATACTACATATTTCCCCCCTTCGAGACTAATTAAGTCTCGAAAACAAAAAGAATAGGATTATGACAAATAACAATTCTTGCTCTTGAGTAACTTTAACAATAAACCAAAATTAATGGAGATTAAACACATGTTTATATAGACACATTTTTGTATGTAGTGTAAATACATTATTATAGAGTGTAAATAAATTGTCATGGAGTGTAAATAAATTGTCATGGAGTGTAAATAAATTGTCATGGAGTGTAAATGAATTGTCATGGAGTGTAAATGAATTGTCATGGAGTGTAAGAGCGAAAAACCTGTCTGGCAGCTTTCATTCCAAATATCCATCAGTCAGTCAAGACAGGAAAATTCTCTCACGGCCCCTCTGCCCTAGGCGACCACCTAAGTACTCCAGATCAATTCATACATCTTCATGAATACATTTTAAGCTATGATGCAATTGAATACATATGAAAACCCCAGCAAACAAAATACAATCAAAATGTCCACTTTCAGGCTGGTCGACCCATCGGACCCTCCTGTGGATTCTCTCTGTCCTTGCCTAGACCCCATATCCCTAAACTTCAACGAAATAAACAAAAACATCTGAGGTCCCCACATGTACCCAACACAGAAAACATAATTCTTCAAAAATTAATACAGAAAGAATATAACACTGGAATATAGTCCACTACACTTCATCTCCTCCACAGTGTCGTCTTTCAATGCGACGTTGATGATGGAATCGGAACATTTCCACTCCTTCCTTGTTCCACTTCCTCCAGTCCATTCATATTGTCCATGTTTGAGTATTTGAGTCCCTCTACATATTCCCCCATATGCTTCTGGAAGAAAAGAAAATACCAAACAGTATCTTTTGCAAAACAACACATGCAAATTAAAATATCAATGTCAACTAAAATTGATATATAAAATTAGATATAAAATGAATGACATTCCATTTCCCTCCTTTGATTCATCACAATAATATAATCATCCCACAATCAGATATTCCAAATTTCCTAGAGTTATTTCAACCCTAGTTTTCATAACATTTTAGTCTGACTTTTTCCAATTTTATCTTTCTCTAATTTTTTTTTTTTTCCAAAAACCCATTTCACTGATTTATTCACAAAACTCTTTCCCATTTTCTGAGGATATTAAATCGGGAAATTCCCACCTGCTGATGACTTCTTTACACAATAACTTTGCAACCGACTGAGCATATTTTAGCTTAGTTGAACATCTTATGAACCTCTTGGTATATGAATGTAACCAAGAATAACAGTCACACATTATTTTTCGGACAGATTATGCACCTACCTATGACATAGTCAATCTATTCAAGAAAATATGGTTCCCAAAAACTCTACTCCTTTGTGATCTTTATCCTAATCTCCCCTTTTACAACATTAGCTAACCCATAGCTTACTAAATCATCTTGGTTTCTCCAAAACAATAATTGATTGCTACTCTAACGATTTTTCTATTGTCTTCAAAACACTTGCTTTCGAAAGTCCTTCAATTTCTGGTTCAATTCCTTGGATTGCTTCATCTTTCAATGGATACTGATTCTTCCAAGGAGGTCTGGCTCCTCAACTTTCACCTCAATTGGGCTGATTTCACAAATCCAATATCAGTACTACTTTGATATCTCAAACATTCTTGAACTTTTTTCAACATCTCTTCTTCCATAGATTCTCAATCCATCTTCACACTTCAAATAGATTTGTGTGTTATCCGTACAGCTTATGACTCTCCTTGTCCTTGAGGCAAAATCATCATTTTCAGAAATCGTGATCTTCACTCCTCCAAATCCTTCTCCTAATTTAGTTGATTTGACATAGTGAGATGTGTAACCTCTTCAGGCTGAACACAGATAAAAGCCTTTCTTCTATCCATCATCACTTCCCATAGTCCATTGTTTATTTTCACTTCAATTGTTGGATCTTTTTCTCTTCTTCTCTAATCGGTGCTATCAGCTGAAACTCCTCCTTTCGGATCTTCTGGGCACCTCCAGAATTCTTGCTCCTTTCCTCTAAAGGGTTCACCTGTCCTCCAGATGATCTTCACTTGCTCCTGTATCTTCCTCTGAAATTATTTCTTTCCAGAAACTATCTATGGATATGAAACAACTTGTACCACTAGTTGTGGCTGGTACAGTTGCATTTGACCTTGTTCAGTTGAAACTGTAGCAGTGATTGTTGATTTGGTTCACACTGATTCTGCATAACCAAAGCTTCTCTTCTCCTTCTTCTTCTCCACCAGTTGTATTTGATTGAGTTTTCTGAGAGTTTCTTGGTCCTGTTCTTTCTGGTTGTGTTCCTTTTTCCGGTACAGATCCACTTGATGGGCTATATGATCTGTATAGACGCCTTTTGTCATGCTCCCAAGTCCAACCACTTCTGCCAGTTTGCTCCTTACCGGTAAGGGCAGTCCCATCTGTAGTTTAGCTCTCAAGATTGACTGCTCAATTTGACTCACATCTGGATCATTTCCGGTAATATTTCTCCACACTTGATGAACTCTTGACACGTAGGCTCTTGGATTTTCTTGTTGTCCTAGTGGGTCAATCAGAATGTTGTCAGGATGCACATTTGTTGGAAACGTATCCTTCAGTGCTCTCCACAGCCGATTCCTACTTGCAGCCAACAATTCAGGATCGTTCACTGCAGTCCCCACATATCTATGAAGTCCAGCTCTCTGAAAAATTTCAGAGATTAGCCAAAGGAGATTAGCCAAAAGTCTCTTGATGTCTCCTATGGCAGACTGTGTTCCCACCGTAATTTCTTCCAACTTTGAAATCCAAGGATATGCTCCATCTTGAAGAGTAGGCAGCTTCTCAAGTATATCTGACATATCGGTATTCTGCAAAGGCTTATATTCTAGGTTTTGTCCTCGAATGATCACCGGCATAATTTTCTTACTAGTGCCATCTTTCCTTGGCCTCAATGTATATCTCTTCTCAGATTCTTGGGATTCTTTTCTCAGCAGCTTCTTTTCCTTTGTCTTCAGCTTTTTGAGTCGTTCTTCCAGTTCTTTTACTTCTTCTAAGTTATTGGCCTTATACAGGTATGATACGCATCGGTCTATATCTCTGTCTACTTCTTCTGTGTTAGTCATTGGAGGATAAAATCCTCTTGAATATGAAGCACCTTTAGTCTCCAAATCTTCATCGCTGTCTCCATCTTCATTTTCATCAGGGCTTGAATCGCTTGTATTCTTCTTCTTCCAACTTCCATCACCCCTTCTTTCCGCTCTGGCCAACCTCTGTCTGATGACAGGGTCATATCCACCCATGATCTCTTCTGAATCACTCTGATCATCATCATCATCATCATCATCATCATCAAGTTCCATCCTCCTTGATCTCACTCTACCCTTAGTCTCCAGACATCTCGTTGTTTTCCTGCCTTTGGAGTTTGGATTCATCTTTATGGTCGTTTCTGCTTGTCCTCTCTCTATTATTCGTTCATCCTCATCTCTGATGCAATAATCACCTTCCTGAATGATCACTGGAAGCTGAGGATAAACGTCCTTAAACTTGGCTTCTTTCTCATAAGGTGGGGGTGTTTTTGTTGAATCCATATATGAGAAAGGTGTATTGACTTCTGCCACTAGTTTTTCTGTCACCTTCACCTCTTTTGCCATTTTCTCTGTATCTCTGTCTCTCCTGTCTTTTGTATCTTTTATCAGTTTTTGTCCTTCATTTTCAAACAGCTTAAGAACATCCAGCTCTCTTTGTCTTTTTTCTTTGCGAAGTTTTCCCTTCTTCCCCTTCTTTTGTTCTGCCTTATACGTGGATACAAGCACTTGCATTATCTTGATGACGTCTGGATTAAAAGTGCCTTCCAATGGCCATGGTTGTTCAATGTCAGGCCAACGTTTATTCCATTTCTCAGATAGTTTTGCTATACCATTAACTAGAGGATTACTATTCTGTACTACATGAAGAGGAGTAATTGCTTTTGTAGTTTTGATGTCCTTTTTCCCCATTGTAATGACTATGTTATGTGTTTCCATCTTGTTCCCCTCTTTTTTTTTATTTTTTTATTTTTTTTTTATTAAAAAATAATTAATCAATTAATCCAATCAATCAATTAACCAATTAAATCAATCAAAAATCAACCAATCAATCAATCAAAAAATCAAATCAATCAATCAATCAACTAATTCAATCAATCAATCAAATCAATCAATCAATCAACTAATTATATCAATCAATCAAATCAATCCAATCAACTAACTAAACAAAATCAATCAATCAATTACTAATCAAATCAATCAATCAATTAATCCAATCAATCAACTAATCAATCAAATCAATGAATTACTAATCAATCAATCAACTAATCAATCAATAAATCAATCAATCAATCAATCAATCACCAATCAAATCAATCAATCAACCAATTAAACCAAATCAATCAATCAATTACTAATCAATCAATCAATTGATTACCAATCAAATCAATCAATCAATCGATCATCAATGAAATCAATCAATCAACCAGTCAATTAATTAATTAACTAAATCAATCAATAAACTAACTAAATCAATCAAACAATCAATCCAATCAATCAATCAACTAATTACTTCAATCAACAAATTTAACCAATCAACTAATCTGATCAATCAATAATCAACCCAACTCAATCAATCAAACAATCAATCAATTAACTAAATCAATCAATCAACTAACCAACTAAATCAACTAATTCAATCCATCAATTCAATCAATATATCAATTTGTTTGTGAATTTTATTTTACCAAATTATTGATTGGTGGCAGTCTTACCACATCCGATCAGGAAAGGTAAAGGAAAGTAGTCAACTCCAGAGCAATTAAAAAAATAAAAGATCTGTACCAACTCACAACCCAATTGCTTAATAAGCACCTAATTACCTTAATTTTACAGAATAATGTTAATGCTGGATTTCCAAGACAACTCTAATCAATACAAGTCATTCACGGAAACTGTAATGTGCAATTATCAATTACATAAATTCATCAGTCTGTTGCCAAGCTCTTGCGAAATGGTCACAACATGAAATATTCTATGTAAACACAATGTATCAATTATATCCTGTAAGGGAAAGTAGATTTGTGAATAATAACAGCACTGGCCTTGATTTGGACAGGGTTGCCGTCACTGGTGTCAGTTGATGTCAGCCCCTCCTCTCTCTCTCTCTCTCTCTCTCTGTCTCCTCCTTCTCGTCTCTCGTATGACATAAAGACAAAAGCACAAAGAAGAGTTTAGTGTATATATTTTTCCCACATTCACGCTAAGAAATAAGCAAACAGCTTAATTCAGGAATATTATAAATAGCTCAATAACATTTTATTTTATTCATTTATTTTATTATTATTATTATTAATCCGTCAATATATCTGTCATTCACCAACTCAACCGATTATCAACCAAACAGTTTTACAGTCAAGCAATAGTTAATTCAAGAGAAGATTTCACTTGTGTGCAAAATTCCCCCTCCCGTTTTCTTTTTCGTCTGCACTGAAAACGGACTCTCCCGTTCTCTCTCCAGTTCAGTGCAGGGGAGTGGCTAAACTCATGAATCCTACGCGTGCGCAGTTCAGTCACCAACGTGATTTCAGAGTGGAAGGAGCTATAGACAGTTGCTCCGTTCTCTTCTCCCATAGACAATAACACTTAAGACTTTAACAGAGCTCACAAACTGAACACATAGAACATACAGAACACAGAACACAAACCCACTACCAAGCTTGTTATCTTTCACTTATCTGCAGATTTATAGTTATGCTGTTATCAATTACAAAACATCTCTATACACTCTTAAAAAGTCCTCCCTGTAGGCTCATGATTCGTTAGTAAACGTTCTCTTTTTATAGAGACTCATAAGATCTTTAAACTTATAGTCCTTCCAGGGGGCTCATAGTTTATATAGTTTAAGAATTACAAACGTTCTCACAAACAGAGACTCATAAGATATTTAACCTTAACTGTGTTGTAGGGGTTTTAACTTTTTACTCTAGGGGCTTAACTTTTGAAAACCAAGATACCTAACACATTTATTTACAAGAGACTAAAAACTCTGCTCAAAACCGTAGTCGACACACATCTGGAAGTCATCAAGCACGCAGCCACACTCACTCCGTTTCACCCAAACACACACACACACACACAGGCTACGTTTCTGTCATACACAGGATCCGTTCGCACAAGGCATGCCTATCGCCGTTCCTAAATTACTTTATATTCCTTTTGCTAAATTTCTGCTACCTTCAGGTTTTAGACATTCAAAAGAGAGGATTACTTCAGACAGATGTTTCGTCAAACAAATTCAGAGCGGTAAACGTACAATTGAACATATTGTCTTAAACCAGCAGTTCCCAGAACTGACTTGAGAGTTAATTCTAATAACTATCAAGATTTATGGCCATCATATGGATGCCTTGGTCTCAAGGGCTTGCTTAAATTAACGGCGCCCTAAAAGTATACTGTTAACTCATTTCAAACGTTATCCTCTAAGCCTTTCATTGGACACTCCTTGCACTTTTATTCAAGCCAAAACATCGGTGTCCTGTCGGTGTGTCCTACAGACACTCAAACTAATTTAGAAAATTTAGAACGGAATTCCTATCACACAGCAAAAAGAACCAGCAAAATGCACGCATAAGTAATTTAACGGTACATCTCTAACGCACACACTCTCTGGACTCACAAAACGGCCAGCGCCCAATGTAAGGGATTAAACTCACCTTATATTTGCCGGCTTCTTTGAGCGGTAGTCGTTTTGTAGCCCAGGAATGGAATGCAAAGAAGAGACGTAGCACGTCCCAAAAAGAATAAAAATAAAATAAAACTACCTCGTCGCCATTAATGTAGTGCCTAAAAGAAACACTTTTGCTGGTCCATGCTTGTGATGATAAGAAGATCCGCCGACACTGTACTCTGTTTTCAAAGGTTTATTATAACAAAGGTTCCAGCATCAGAATTTGACAGATTCTGCAGATATCTGTGAGACAGCACAGCCAATCAGTAATTTGCTATTCTCCTTATTCTATTGTTCAAGACATGGTTTTATATCCTCCATGGCCAGAGCATGGCGTGATTCTAACATCCAATCCCTGGCCATTACATATCCTCTTTTCCAGGAATTTAGTAATGCTTTCCAGATGTTTCAGCAAAAAGAGCCACGTTCAGCTGTTACACAATTTTGTAAACGTCAGCACAATCCTAGACTCTTAAGATACTACACCGCTCATGTGTTACTTTAGCAGTATGCTTAGGGTCATTGTCCGGCTGGAAGGTGAACCTCCTTCCCAGTCTCAAATCTCTGGAAGACTGAAACAGTTTTCGCTCAAGAATTTCACTGTATTTAGCGCCATCCATCAATCCTTCAATTCTGACCAGTTTCCCAGTCCCTGCCGATGAAAAACATCCCCCACTGCATGATGCTGCCACCCCCATGCTTCACTGTGGGGATGGTGTTCTCGGGGTGATGAGAGGTGTTTGCGCCAAACATAGCATTTTCCTTGATGGCCAAAAAGCTCAATTTTAGTCTGACCAGTTGTTTGGGGAGTCTCCCACATGGCATTTGGCGAACACCAAACGTGTTTGCTTATTTTTTTCTTTAAGCAATGGCTTTTTTCTGGCCACTCTTCCGTAAAGCCCAGCTCTGTGGAGTGTACGGCTTAAAGTGGTCCTATGGACAGATTCTCCAATCTCCGCTGTGGAGCTTTGCAGCTCCTTCAGGGTTATCTTTGGTCTTTTTGTTGCCTCTCTGATTAATGCCCTCCTTGCCTGGTCCGTGAGTTTTGGTGGGCGGCCCTCTCTTGGCAGGTTTGTTGTGGTGCCATATTCTTTACATTTTTTTATAATGGATTTAATGGTGCTCCGTGGGATGTTTTTTTATAACCCAACCCTGATCTGTACTTCTCCACAACTTTGTCCCTGACCTGTTTGGAGAGCTCTGGGGCCTTTCAGAACTGGTGTATACAGTTTAAGTCGGAAGTTTACATACACAGGTTGGAGTCATTAAAACTCGTTTTTCAACCACTCCACAAATTTCTTGTTAACAAACTATCGTTTTGGCAAGTCGGTTAGGAAATCTACTTTGTGCATGACACAAGTCACAGGTCTTATAATTCACTGTATCACAATTCCAGTGGGTCAGAAGTTTACATACACTAAGTTGACTGTGCCTTTAAACAGCTTGGAAAGTTCCAGAAAATGATGTCATGGCTTTAGAAGCTTCTGATAGGCTAATTGACATAATTTGAGTCAATTGGAGGTGTACCACGTTCATCTGTACAAACAATAGTACGCAAGTATAAACACCATGGGACCACGCAGCCGTCATACCGCTCAGGAAGGAGACGCGTTCTGTCTCCTAGCAATGAACGTACTTTGATGCAAAAAGTGCAAATCAATCCCAGAAAAACAGCAAAGGACCTTGTGAAGAGCTGGAGGAAACAGGTACAAAAGTATCTATATCCACAGTAAAGCGAATCCTATATCGACATAACCTGAAAGGCCACTCAGCAAGGAAGAAGCCACTGCTCCAAAACCGCCATTAAAAAGCCAGCATACAGTTTGCAACTGCACATGGGGACAAATATCTTACTTTTTGGAGAAATGTCCTCTGGTCTGATGAAACAAAAATAGAACTGTTTGGCCAGGTCCCCTGTAGCTCAGTTGGTAGTGCATGGCGCTTGCAATGCCAGGGTTGTGGGTTCGTTTCCCACGGGGGGCCAGTATGAAAAATGTATGCACTCACTAACTGTAAGTCGCTCTGGATAAGAGCGTCTGCTAAATGACTAAAATGTCAAATGTAGATAATGACCATCTTTATATTTGGAGGAAAAAGGGGGTGGCTTGCAAGCCGAAGAACACCATCCCAACCGTGAAGCACGGGGGTGGCAGGATAATGCTGTGGGGGTGCTTTGCTGCAGGAGGGACTGATGCACTTCACAAAATAAATGGCATCATGAGGAAGGAAAATTATATGGATATATTGAAGCAACATCTCAAAACATCAGTCAGGAAGTTAAAGCTTGGTCGCAAATCGGTCTTCCAAATGGAAAATACCCCAAGCATACTTCCAAAGTTGTGGAAAAATGGCTTAAGGACAACAAAGTCAAGACATTGGAGTGGCCATCACAACGCCCTGACCTCAATCTTATAGAAAATGTGTGGGCAGAACTGAAAAAGCGTGTGCGAGCAAGGAGGCCTACAAACCTGACTCAGTTAAACCAGCTCTGTCAGGAGGAATGGGCCAAAATTCACCCAACTTATCGTGGGAAGCTTGTGGAAGGCTAGCCGAAACATTTGACCCAAGTTAAACAATTTAAAGGCAATGCAACCAAATACTAATTCAGTGTATGTAAACTTCTGACCCACTGGGAATGTGATGAAAGAAATAAAAGCTGAAATAAATTATTCTCTCTACTATTATTCTGACATTTCACATTCTTAAAATAAAGTGGTGATCCTAACTGACCTAAGACAGGGAATATTTACTAGGATTAAATGTCAGGAATTGTGAAAAATTGAGTTTAAATGTATTTGGCTAAGGTGTATGTAAACTTCCGACTTCAACTGTATATACTGAGATCATGTGACACTTAGATTGCACACAGGTGGACTTTATTTAACTAATTATGTGACTTCTGAAGGTAATTGGTTGCACCAGATCTTATTTAGGGGCTTCCTAGCAAAGGGGGTGAATACATATGCACGCACCACTTTTCCGTAATTTTTTTTTTTCATTTCACTTCAGCAATTTGGACTATTTCGAGTACACCTGGTTCATCTTATAATTTACTCACTAAAGCCACTTTCCAACAGCCTTTGCATGATATGAAATTCTAAAGTGTGTGTTTCTTGATAGGATTTAATAGTTTCTCCCTCTATGGCTGTTGGAGTAGGACAACTTACTTACTTTTGCTGTATCATTTGGAAAATACAGCTCACACCATAAATACCAATACCTCTATCAAATTAATTCCACGAAACATAAGTTCTGTCAGGACATAAGTTCAAAGATAACCCATTAGAGCTTTCTTACAATCAGACAGGAATGAGGGTTGTTAGGTTAGGTGTGTTTTTTTATACACCCATGGGAAAGACACATTCAGGTGAAAAGCAGAGTCAGACTTGAACGTTGAATTGAATGCACGTCACTCATTGTTTGCTTGGTTGCTGGGAGGGCCTCAAGTGCCCTTTGTAGGAAGGTATGAAGAAAAGTGCATAGCATGGGAAGGTGTGACAGAGGAGGGGAAGGGTTTTATCGCGCACCTTCCCATAGCGTAACCATGGACAAGCAAAAGGAATGCACATTACACTAATTGTAAACCGCTGAGTGTCATTGGAGAGGTACAGGGCGAACTTTGACTGAGTATTATGCAGTTGTCCCTAGGCCTAGACACTGATATATAGGTCCGTTTGTGTTCTCCCCCCTAATAATTGAGGTTAGGATTTTGTGGAGGGTAATTTGCCTAAGGACCTGTGTCCTTAGGCAACTTCTATTCAGAGTAACTCAGAGTAACTTTGACAGGGATCTTATTCACTTAAAATGCTTCCAATTGAAAATCTACCAAAGATAAGTAATGAAAAAAGTTATGAAAAATGTGACACCTATTCAACTGGGGACAGTTACATAACTTCAAAGGGCAAACAAACATAACTCAGTGCTTTCTCATTTCAGTCACTACAACTTTGTACAATCATAACTGTATTATATACTATCCTATTGCCCTGCAAATTAAAATTAAGTTGACTTTAATTATTCAGTGAAAAAGTCAGATTCTTAAGGTTTCTCCGAATATGTTTCACAATAGTGCATAAATTACACTAGATGGTGCCATCGTAAAAATGTAAACACTAATCATAGGTACTGTAGCATACGGTAGCGTACTACATAATTCCTCAACACTACATACTCACTCAGGTGAATCATTTATTTTCCAATGAAAAACAGTGTTGAGGAGTTTACATAGTCCAAAGCCTTACAACAAAGTATTACAATAAAGAGCTATGACATAGTCTGACAACTGGTAAGAGATAACCTTTCTAGCCGTTATGAGAAAGGGCTAAATGTGAAATCTCCTTGGAAACAGCATGGCCTGTATCAGCTAACAGCTATAAACACCTCTGACAGTATAACCATTACCACCTCCTAATGCAGTGTGACATGTTCATTTCACACCTTTTTATTAACATGATCACCGATACACCATACCATATCATACCACCCTTTGAGCGTAATCCATCCATGTTATGAATACAGATAGTGAATATCAATATGAACACTTTGATATTATGGATCTGAATTAGTACTGGGCTTGAATAAAAACTTGCACAACCCTTTGAGTGTAATCCATACATGTTAGAATAAAGATAGTGGCTATCATTAAGAACACTTTGATTAGGGTTGCAAAACTCCAGGTTGAGACATTTCTGAAATCTATGGACATTTTGGTAATTTATGTCATGAAAACTCCCTAATATCCTTGAAAGTTTCCACAATTCTGGTAGTTTTTATTTAGAAAATGACCAGTGCTATTCTCTTCCTTTGCAAACCTAACTTTAATATTATGGCACTGGATTAGTGCTGGAAACTTTTACAGGATTTCAGTAGTCTGGGCATCCACCATGAACTTTCTCCTGTAAAATCTCATCCTGTTCATTTCCTCCTGTAAAAGTTAACATCTGATCGCACCTTAGTCATCCCTTTGGACATTTTCTGAAGATGAGCCTGGATGCTCCTCTCATCCTCCCCACAGTCTATGTCCTCTTCGGCCTATAATCCATTCAACAAAATGACACGAGCAAGTGTGAACGTCAGCAGTGCCAATGACAGCACACCACCAAGGTTAGGCACTAAGTCAAGAGACATGGGGCTGGGGAAATGTAACCACTTTCAAATGCATAAACACTTATGGATCAAGGACAGATGGTCCATGATGCTGAAAGTATGTGTTTCTGTCACGTCTACACCCGCTCCCCCTCTCCGGCACTCGAGGTCGCCAGTTGACTGTTCATTACGCACACCTGCCACTATCATTACGCGCACCTCCGCGGTATTATGAGACTCACCTGGACTCCATCACCTTCCTGATTACCTCTCCTATCTCTCTCACTCGCTTTGGTTCCTTCCCCAGGCGTTATTGATTATGTTCCTGTGTTTCATGTCTATACGCTACTCGTGTTTCTTGTTTAGTTCCATGTTTTATTTATTATTAAATTCACTCCCTGAACTTGCTTCCCGACTCCCAGCGTACACGTTACAGAATAACGCCTCACCAAAGGGGAGCATCAGGGAGTTTAGTTTTTAAAGTTTTTTGTTGGTGACATTGGGTCCGAAAGCCACAGCCGAAGCAACTTCCCATGCCTCAGCCGGTTCGTCAGGCTCCCATAACTCAGCCGGTTCGTCAGGTTCCCGTGCCTCAGCCGGCTCGTCAGGCTCCTGTGCCTCAGTCGGCTCGTCAGGCTCCCGTGCCTCAGTTGGCTCGTCAGGCTCCCGTGCCTCAGTCGGCTCGTCAGGCTCCCATGCCTCAGCTGGCTCGACAAGTTCCCGTGCCTCAGCAGAGGCGACCGCCCCTGGTCCTCGGGACCGTCTCTCTGGTCGGCGTCATCCTGCGGCTCCTCAGCTGGCTCGACAGGCTCCTGTGCCTCGGCTGGCTCAACAGGTTCCCGCGCCTTGGCTGGCTCAACAGGTTCCTGCACCTCGGCGGGATCAACAGGTTCACCTGCCTCAGCAGAAGCGACCGGCTCCCGGGTCTCAGGAGAAATGACTTATCCGCCCCTGGTCCTCAGGACTGTCCCTCTGGTCGGCGTCGGCCTGCGGTCTACTCCTGCTCCCCCTCTCCGGTGCTCGAGGTCGCCAGTTGACTGTTCATTACGCACACCTGCCACCATCTCAAAAAGTTATACAGCTGCACCATCGAGAGCATCGTGACTGTTTGCATCACTGCCTGGTATGGCAACTGCTCTGCCTCCGACCGCAAGGCACTACAGAGGGTAGTGCGTACAGCCCAGTACATCACTGGAACCAAGCTTCCTGCCATCCAAGACCTCTATACCAGGCAGTGTCAGAGGAAGGCCCTAACTATTGTCAAAGACTCCAGCCACCCTAGTCATAGACTGTTCTCTCTGTTACCGCACGGCAAGCGGTACATGAGCACCAAGTCTAGGTCAAAAAGGATTCTTAACAGCTTCTACAGTGGCTGTAGAAAGTATTCACCCCCTTGGCATTTTTCCTATTTTGTTGCCTTATTACCTGGAATTAAAATGGATTTTTGAGGGGTTTGTATCATTTAATTTACACAACATCCCTACCACTTTGAAGATGCAAAATATTTGTTATTGTGAAACAAACAAGAAATAAGACAAAAAAGTCAATACTTTGTAGAGCCACCTTTTGCAGCAATTACAGCTGCAAGTCTCTTGGGGTATGTCTCTAAAAGCTTTGCACATCTAGCTACTGGAATTTTTGCCCATTCTTCAAGGCAAAACTGCTCCAGCTCCTTCAGGTTGTATGGGTTCCACTGGTGTACAGCAATCTTTAAGTCATACCACAGATTCCCAATTGGATTGAGGTCTGGGCTTTGACTAGGCCATTCCAAGACATTTAAATGTTTCCTCTTTAAGCACTCGAGTGTTGCTTTAGCAGTATGCTTAGGGTCATTGTCCTGCTGGAAGGTGAACCTCCTTCCCAGTCTCAAATCTCTGGAAGACTGTAACAGTTTTCCCTCAAGAATTTCCATGTATTTTGCGCCATCTATCATTCCTTCAATTCTGACCAGTTTCCCAGTCCCTGCCGATGAAAAACATCCCCACAGCATGGTGTGGGGATGGTGTTCTCGGGGTGATGAGAGGTGTTGGGTTTGCGCCAAACATAGCGTTTTCCTTGATGGCCAAAAAGCTCAATTTTAGTCTCATCTGACCAGAGTACCTTCTTCCATATGTTTGGGGAGTCTCCCACATGCTTTTTGGCGAACACCAAACGTTTTTGCTTATTTTTTTCTTTAAGCAATGGCTTTTTTCTGGCCACTATTCCGTAAAGCCCAGCTCTGTGGAGTGTACGGCTTAAAGTGTTCCTAAGGACAGATACTCCAATCTCCGCTGTGGAGCTTTGCAGCTCCTTCAGGGTTATCTTTGGTCTCTTTGTTACCTCTCTGATTAATGCCTTCCTTGCCTGGTCCGTGAGTTTTGGTGGGTGGCCCTCTCTTGGCAGGTTTGTTGTGGTGCCATATTCTTGCCATTTTTTAATAATGGATATAATGGTGCTCCATGGGATGTTCAAAGTTTCTGATATTTTTTTATAACCCAAGCCTGATCTGTACTTCTCCACAACTTTGTCCCTGACCTGTTTGGAGAGCTCCTTGGTCTTCATGGTGCCACTTGATTGGTGGTGCCCCTTGATTAGTGGTGTTGCAAACTCTGGGGCCTTTCAGAA
Source organism: Coregonus clupeaformis (assembly GCF_020615455.1). Lineage (NCBI taxonomy): Eukaryota > Metazoa > Chordata > Actinopteri > Salmoniformes > Salmonidae > Coregonus > Coregonus clupeaformis. The sequence continues at coordinate 9,127,653 of NC_059214.1, read as the reverse complement.
CAGGTGTATATATACTGAGATCATGTGACAGATCATGTGACACTTAGATTGCACACAGGTGGACTTTATTTAACTAATTATGTGACTTCTGAATGTAATTGGTTTTTACCAGATCTTATTTAGGGGCTTCATATTAAAGGGTACATATGCACCCACCAATTTGGACTATTTTGTGTATGTCCATTACATAATCCAAATAAAAATCAATTTAAATGACAGGTTGTAATGCAACAAAATAGGAAAAACGCCAAGGGGGATGAATACTTTTGCAAGGCACTGTACCCCTAAGCCATAAGAATCCTGAACAGCTAATCAAAAATTTTCAGAGGTCTTGGCTGATTTATTTTGATTTTCCCATGATGTCAAGCAAAGAGGCGCTGAGTTTGAAGGCAGGCCTTGAAATACATCCACAGATACACCTCCAATTGACTCAAATTATGTCATTTAGCCTATCAGAAGCTCCTAAAGCCATGACATCATTTTCTGGAATTTTCCAAGCAGTTTAAAGGCACAGTCAACTTAGTGTATGTAAACTTCTGACCCACTGGAATTGTGATACAGTGAATAATAAGTGAAATAATCTGTCTGCAAACAATTATTGGAAAAATTACTTGTGTCATGCACAAAGTAGATGTCCTAACCGACTTGGCAAAACTATAGTTTGTTAACAAGAAATTTGTGGAGTGGTTGAAAAACGAGTTTTAATGACTCCAACCTAAGTGTATGTAAACTTCCGACTTCAACTGTACATATTACTTCAATTACCTCGACTAACCGGTGCCCCGGCACATTGACTCTGTACCGGTACCCCCTGTATATAGCCTCGCTATTGTTATTTTACTGCAGCTCTTTAATTACTTGTTACTTTATTTGTATTTGTTACTTATCAATTTTTTACTTCACACTTATTTTTCTTAAAACTGCATTTTAACACAAGAAAATATCCTAGATGGTGACATCATATTACTTATATAACTTACAGATGGCCTAGTTATACAGTATGTAAAAGCTGGCTCGGCTCAGTCGGTGGATGTTACATGCAGCGCTTCCTGACTGTCACGCCCTGGCTCTAGGGACTCTTTTAAGTTGAGCCAGGGTGTGTAGAGTTTATGTTTTGTGCTCGTTGTGTCTAGTCTAGTTTGTATATCTATGTTGGCCAGAGTGGTTCTCAATCAGAGGCAACGAGTATCAGCTGTTGCTGGTTGTCTCTGATTGGGAACCATATTTAGTCAGGTGGTTTTCCCACAGTGTTTGTGGGATCTTGTTCCGTGTTGGTTTGTGCTTTGCACCTGTGGACGTCACATATCGATTTGTTGTTTTGTTCGTGTATCATTTAATAAATAAGTATGTTCACCTTCCACGCTGCGCCTTGGTCCTCTATATCCGACGATCGTGACACTGACAGACCCTGTCACAGCAAACTTGGCCCTCATTGCTTGCACCTCATGGATCAGTGGGCGCCTCTCCTTCTTAAATGTATTTTCCAAAGACTGATGCAAAGCGTCCTATAACCAAGGAATAGTTAACTTAGTGCTTCTGAAATTAATGTAGTTTTTGTACATTATGAAACATACATATTGTATTTCTTATTTTTTCCTTCATGAAGGGATATCTGGTGACAAACAGGAAAATAACATCTGTGTATTGTTTGCTGCTAGGATACATTGGGGGAAGATATATAATTAGTAAAACCTGTACACAATTGCATATTATGTAGGGTAGGCTACATAATAATATTTTTTTTTCTCCCAGAACTGTGCTTTCATCACAGCACATTACCTATTGTCATTAGATGTAGAGGAATCTAATTCCTCCAAGCACTTCAGGAATTGTGCTTGGATATTTAACAAGGGGATTAGACGATCAGCCATCCTCTCTGTCTAAATCTTTAATGTTGCCCCATCTATGTCATTCTCTATACAGTGGGGGAAAAAAGTATTTAGTCAGCCACCAATTGTGCAAGTTCTCCCACTTAAAAAGATGAGAGAGGCCTGTAATTTTCATCATAGGTACACGTCAACTATGACAGACAAATTGAGAAAATAAAATCCAGAAAATCACATTGTAGGATTTTTAATGAATTTATTTGCAAATTATGGTGGAAAATAAGTATTTGGTCACCTACAAACAAGCAAGATTTCTGGCTCTCACAGACCTGTAACTTCTTCTTTAAGAGGCTCCTCTGTCCTCCACTCGTTACCTGTATTAATGGCACCTGTTTGAACATGTTATCAGTATAAAAGACACCTGTCCACAACCTCAAACAGTCACACTCCAAACTCCACTATGGCCAAGACCAAAGAGCTGTCAAAGGACACCAGAAACAAAATTGTAGACCTGCACCAGGCTGGGAAGACTGAATCTGCAATAGGTAAGCAGCTTGGTTTGAAGAAATCAACTGTGGGAGCAATTATTAGGAAATGGAAGACATACAAGACCACTGATAATCTCCCTCGATCTGGGGCTCCACGCAAGATCTCACCCTGTGGTGTCAAAATGATCACAAGAACGGTGAGCAAAAATCCCAGAACCACACGGGGGGACCTAGTGAATGACCTGCAGAGAGCTGGGACCGAAGTAACAAAGCCTGCCATCAGTAACACACTACGCCGCCAGGGACTCAAATCCTGCAGTGCCAGACGTGTCCCCCTGCTTAAGCCAGTACATGTCCAGGCCCGTCTGAAGTTTGCTAGTGCATTTGGATGATCCAGAAGAGGATTGGGAGAATGTCATATGGTCAGATGAAACCAAAATATAACTTACTGGTAAAAACTCAACTCGTCGTGTTTGGAGAACAAAGAATGCTGAGTTACACCATACCTACTGTGAAGCATGGGGGTGGAAACATCATGCTTTGGGGCTGTTTTTCTGCAAACGGACCAGGACGACTGATCTGTGTAAAGGAAAGAATGAATGGGGCCATGTATCGTGAGATTTTGAGTGAAAACCTCCTTCCATCAGCAAGGGCATTGCAGATTAAACGTGGCTGGGTCTTTCAGCATGACAATGATCCCAAACACACCGCCCGGGCAACGAAGGAGTGGCTTCGTAAGAAGCATTTCAAGGTCCTGGAGTGGCCTAGCCAGTCTCCAGAACTCAACCCCATAGAAAATCTTTGGAGGGAGTTGAAAGTCCGTGTTGCCCAGCGACAGCCCCAAAACATCACTGCTCTAGAGGAGATCTGCATGGAGGAATGGGCCAAAATACCAGCAACAGTGTGTGAAAACCTTGTGAAGACTTACAGAAAACGTTTGACCTGTGTCATTGCCAACAAAGGGTATATAACAAAGTATTGAGAAACTTTTGTTATTGACCAAATACTTATTTTCCACCATAATTTGCAAATAAATTCATTAAAAATCCAACAATGTGATTTTCTGGATTTTTTTCTCTCATTTTGTCTGTCATAGTTGACGTGTACCTATGATGAAAATTACAGGCCTCTCAAATCTTTTTAAGTGGGAGAACTTGCACAATTGGTGGCTGACTAAATACTTTTTTCCCCACTGTATAAAAATATGCAAATCACAATGTTCATATGAATTGCTGAACACCATATATTAGCACATTTTTGTACACCTCACATTTTCCTATTGGCCTGTGGTGTAGACTGGTCATCATTGTAATCTGTAAAGACACCTAGCAGGTAATAATATGCTTCATCCCCTGGCTTGAAGGCAACCCGCTTCCTTGTGCCTTGGACGCTGTAGGCATGTAGGTGTTCCTCAAAATGTGTAGCTGTATACACATGCCACAGACCAGCCATTGGTCCCGGAACTTAAGTACAATCCTTTCGGAAAGTATTCAGACCCCTTGACTTTTTACAGCCTTATTCTAAAATGTATTAAATAAAACCATTTCCTCAGCAATCTACACACAATACCCCATAATGACAAAGCGAAAACAGGTTTTTAGAAATGTTTGCTAATTTATTAAAAACAAAAAACAGAAATACCTTATTTACATAAGTATTCAGACCCTTTGCTATGAGATTAGAAATTGAGCTCAGGTGCATCCTGTTTCCATTGATCATCCTTGAGATGTTTCTACAACTTGATTGGAGTCCACCTGTGGTAAATTCAATTGATTGGACATGATTTGTAAAGGCACACACCTTTCTATATACCGTCCCACAGTTGACAGTGCATGTCAGAGCAAAAACCAAGCCATGAGGTCGAAGGAATTGTCCGTAGAGCGCAGAGACAGGATTGTGTCGAGGCACAGATCTGGGGAAGGGTACCAAAATATTTCTGCAGCATAGAAGGTCCCCAAGAACACAGTGGCCTCCATCATTCTTAAATGGAAGAAGTTTGGAACCACCAAGACTCTTCCTAGAGCTGGCCGCCCGGCCAAATTGAGCAATCTGGGGAGAAGGGCCTTGGTCAGGTTGGTGACCAAGAACCCAATGGTCACTCTGACAGAGCTCTAGAGTTCCTCTGTGGAGATGTGAGAACCTTCCAGAAGGACAACCATCTCTGCAGCACTCCACTAATTCGGCCATTATGGTAGAGTGACCAGACGGAAGCCACTCCTCAGTAAAAGGCACATGACAGTCCGCTTGGAGTTTTCCAAAAGGCACCTAAAGACTCTCAGACCATGAGAAACAAGATTCTCTGGTCTGATGAAACCAAGATTGAACTCTTTGGCCTGAATGCCAAGCGTCACGTCTGGAGGAAACCTGGAACCATCCCTACGGTGGAGCATGGTGGTGGCAGCATCATGCTGTGGGGATGTTTTTCAGCGGCAGGGACTGGGAGACTAGTCAGGATCGAGGGAAAGATGAATGGAGCAAAGTACAGAGAGATCCTTGATGAAAACCTGCTCCAGAGCTCTCAGGACCTCAGACTGGGGCGAAGGTTCACCTTCCAACAGGACAACGACCCTAAGCACACAGCCAAGACAATGCAGGAGTGGCTTCGGGACAAGTCTCTGAATGTCCTTGAGTGGCCCTGCCAAAGCCCGGACTTGAACCCGATCGAACATCTCTGGAGAGACCTGAAAATAGCTGTGCAGCAACGCTCCCCATCCAACCTGACATAGCTTGAGAGGATCTGCAGAGAAGAATGGGAGAAACTCCCCAAATACAGGTGTGCCAAGCTTGTAGTGTCATGTCCAAGAAGACTCGAGGCTGTAATCGCTGCCAAAGGTGCTTCAACAAAGTACTGAGTAAAGGGTCTGAATACTTATGTAAATGTGATATTTCAGATACATTTAAAATAAATTTTCAAGAAATTCTAAAAACCAGTTTTTGCTTTGTCATTATGGGGTATTGTGTGTAGTTTGATGAGCAAAAAAAAAAAATTAATCCGTTTTAGAATAAGGCTGTAACTTAACAAAATTTGGAGAAAGTCAAGGATAAAACAAAGTACACAGGTCACCAATGCTGGTAGTTTACCTATTATCAAGGCAATTTAAATGAGGAATTATCTCTTCGTAAAATCCAGCTGATAAATCCTCACACTGAGTTCAGTTTGTGTCAGGTGTCAGTGTGCAGTGGTAGGACGGAGTCAGGCGCCGGACACCGAACTGAGTAATAGACGAACTTTACTCGAAAAACAACAAATCTCATTTCCACGCAGGGAAATATATCAGCTCACAGCAGTATAAACACCAAACAAAGAACAATCACGCACAACACCATGAGGGAACCAAAGGGTTAAATAGGGAAACAAATTAACGTGATGGGAACCAGGTGTGTACAATACAGACAATAGAAAACCGAAACGTAGATCGGTGGCAGCTAGAAAGCCGGTGACGACGACCGCCGATAGCCGCCCGCATAAGGAGAGGCACCAACTTCGGCGGAAGTCGTGACAGTTTGATGTGCAGCCAACTGCTGATTTGTGGTACCTGGGCCCGAATTCACTTCATAAGAAGACATTTCTACTTAAGTAAAAAAAAATCCTGAAGTTTATTCTTAAGAAGAAATGTAGGAAAAGTTGCTATTCCTTAAAGTTATTGGAAATGTTCTTACATTTCTTCCTATGTTTCTTTTTTAAAGGTATTTTTTAAGGAGTGGGGCAGTCCCACACCATTCGTAATTTTTTTGCTTTATTGAAGAGATAGGACAGTGTTGGAAAAATGGGGGCAGAGGGAGTCAAAGGGCAGTGGGCCAGACTCAAACCCATTCTGACTCTGGCATACATGTGTGCCGGGTCAGCGGTTGTAACCACTGGACCACACAGGCCTCTCTTCCTATGTTTCTTAGTGTGTTAAGAAGGGAGGTGTGCTGTCCTTAAAGGCCCAGTGCAGTCAAAATTCAGTTTTTCCTGTGTTTTATATCACGTTGTACAACAGCTGATGAAACTAACACTGTAAAAGTGTTATTTCCTTATAGTTGCTGGTTGAAAATACAATCTACACAGGACCTTCTAATCAGCAGGTTTGCTTAGACGGAAGTTTCGTCTTTCCATGGTTACATCACCATGTGGCAAATTGGTTAATTGACCAATAAGAAAGAGGGTTCCAAACATCTCTGCCAATAACAGCTAGTTTTCAGTTTTCCCCTCCCCACTCAGACCACTCGCTGTCAGTCATAGCAAAATTCTTGCTTGAGAAATTGGGTTTTTCTAAAAAAGCTATTTTTGCCAATTTGAATGGAAATCTATTGCAGTAAGGTACTTAATTGTTACCCAGACATTTTTTGATATTGATATAAAAACGTCTGCAGTGGGCCTTTAATGTTGCACATAGAAATGCCTATATGTTCTACATAATTTATATATGTCTGAATGATCTGTGAAGGATTGCACTGCACTACTACTAGTCCACTATCAGAAATATTTTCTGAAACCTATTACATAGACTATTGAACTCCAAACAGTCTAAGGAGTGTGACAGAAGTGATTTGGAATCATGTTCTAGCAGTTATATTTGTCCTGCCTGAGAAGCCTCTAAGCCCTGTGTGTCACCCTTGGACATTAGGGAATTCCTCCTTGGCGGGTTGGTAGATGCTAATGGTGCCCAACTGGGTTGGTAGATGCTAATGGTGCCCAACTGGGTTGGTAGATGCTAATGGAGCCCAACTGGGTTGGTAGATGCTAATGGTGCCCAACTGGGTTGGTAGATGCTAATGGTGCCCAACTGGGTTGGTAGATGCTAATGGAGCCCAACTGGGTTGGTAGATGCTAATGGAGCCCAACTGGGTTGGTAGATGCTAATGGAGCCCAACTGGGTTGGTAGATGCTAATGGAGCCCAACTGGGTTGGTAGATGCTAATGGAGCCCAACTGGGTTGGTAGATGCTAATGGAGCCCAACTGGGTTGGTAGATGCTAATGGAGCCCAACTGGGTTGGTAGATGCTAATGGAGCCCAACTGGGTTGGTAGATGCTAATGGAGCCCAACTGGGTTGGTAGATGCTAATGGAGCCCAACTGGGTTGGTAGATGCTAATGGAGCCCAACTGGGTTGGTAGATGCTAATGGAGCCCAACTGCAGGGCTGGTCTCTCAGCTGGGAGGGGGTGTTCAAAGGAGGGTGAATGTGACATAAAATATTTGGAATTATGCTCTAGCAGTTATAGTAGCCCTTAGGGAATTCCTGTTTGGTCTGATGATAGCTGCAAGGGTTTCTTATTCGGAAGGCCAGGTTTTGACTCCCTGCAGTGACAGGAGAATGAGAAACTCTTCAAAGATGTAAGAGTTTTCAAAGTAATAATGGTCTGATAAAATGTGCTTCTGCTGGACACTTCATATACATTTGACTTAGATATATCATGACTAAGCCAAGTTGAAAAGATCATTGTGTAGTCTTGCTGACATTGGTGCACTTTGGTAGAATGCCAGTATCAAATCCTGACAGATTGGGCTGAAACTTTATTGGGCCAAACTGGTTTCCTCAAACAATGTTTGGAAATTAAACATTGCTACATTTAATTCTTTACTATCAAATGCTATAGTTAGCATATTAGTTTTGTCTCACAATCCTAAATCATACAAAAGATCCATTGAAAGAGAGCCATCCTTTGCACCTACATTAAAAGGTTTACTAAAAGACAAAAAGTCAAATCAACAGTACTAATAGTCAGGTAGCCCCTCCCTTGTGGCCTGTATGGTCCAGTGATCAGTGTTACTGATTCCAGTACTGACATGGGTTCGAATCCAGCCCACTGCTAGTTAACTCTGACTCCTGTCTATTAACTCCAAAAATGATTTTTTTATTTACAAATTAACAGTAATAAGAATCAGGTAATGTTCATGAAATAATCAGGTACTGTAGACTGCCCCCATTTCGACCCATGTCTCTGTTTCATTCCTAGTGAATATGATCTTGCACACATTATCCAACTCAATTGCACACATTATCCAACCCCACACACACACACACACACAAGCACATACACACACACATAATTGCACAATTAACCATATTCTTTGGATGAAATTATGCCACAGAGTGGCCTGTATGGTCCAGTGGTCAGTGTTGCTGACTCCAGTACACACCATGTACCAGAATCGGCAAGGGTTCAAATCCAACCTGCTGCTGTTTAACTCTGACTCCCTTCTCTGTGTAAAAAATACTCATAATAAGGAATGGCGAAGACATCAACAATGACAGTACTGTATGTAAAATTATTAAGGGGTTACTAGATGCATGTAAAACATATTCCCAGGTAGGTCCAATTTAAAATATTCTCACACATATATTTTAAACTTATCAGATTACTCAAACTCCTGATGGTAAAATGTAAACCGTATTGCTCAGGCACTATTTAATAGAAAGAATGAAAAAAACATCTATAAAAAAGCTTGTTCAGATTCAGAAGAGTTCTATATAGAACAATCCTTCTTGCCTTCCAAACAATCATCAAAGAACCCTTTCTTCCGAAAATGGTTCTTAGGATGGAAAAGGTTCTACGTAGAAGTCTTTGCCTTACAAAGAACCCTTGTCTTCCAAAAAGGGTTCTTCAGATGAAAAGGGTTATTGGTAGAACCCTATCCTTCCACACAGAGTGTGGCTTTGATATGGTTTATGTACCCAAGAAAGCGAAGGTAACTAAACTACAGTGGGGGAAAAAAGTATTTAGTCAGCCACCAATTGTGCAAGTTCTCCCACTTAAAAAGATGAGAGAGGCCTGTAATTTTCATCATAGGTACACGTCAACTATGACAGACAAAATGAGAGAAAAAAATCCAGAAAATCACATTGTAGGATTTTTTATGAATTTATTTGCAAATTATGGTGGAAAATAAGTATTTGGTCAATAACAAAAGTGTCTCAATACTTTGTTATATACCCTTTGTTGGCAATGACACAGGTCAAATGTTTTCTGTAAGTCTTCACAAGGTTTTCACACACTGTTGCTGGTATTTTGGCCCATTCCTCCATGCAGATCTCCTCTAGAGCAGTGATGTTTTGGGGCTGTCGCTGGGCAACACAGACTTTCAACTCCCTCCAAAGATTTTCTATGGGGTTGAGATCTGGAGACTGGCTAGGCCACTCCAGGACCTTGAAATGCTTCTTACGAAGCCACTCCTTCGTTGCCCGGGCGGTGTGTTTGGGATCATTGTCATGCTGAAAGACCCAGCCATGTTTCATCTTCAATGCCCTTGCTGATGGAAGGAGGTTTTCACTCAAAATCTCACGATACATGGCCCCATTCATTCTTTCCTTTACACGGATCAGTCGTCCTGGTCCCTTTGCAGAAAAACAGCCCCAAAGCATGATGTTTCCACCCCCATGCTTCACAGTAGGTATGGTGTTCTTTGGATGCAACTCAGCATTCTTTGTCCTCCAAACACGACGAGTTGAGTTTTTACCAAAAAGTTATATTTTGGTTTCATCTGACCATATGACATTCTCCCAATCCTCTTCTGGATCATCCAAATGTACTCTAGCAAACTTCAGACAGGCCTGGACATGTACTGGCTTAAGCAGGGGGACACGTCTGGCACTGCAGGATTTGAGTCCCTGGCGGCGTAGTGTGTTACTGATGGCAGGCTTTGTTACTTTGGTCCCAGCTCTCTGCAGGTCATTCACTAGGTCCCCCCGTATGGTTCTGGGATTTTTGCTCCCCATTCTTGTGATCATTTTGACCCCACAGGGTGAGATCTTGCGTGGAGCCCCAGATCGAGGGAGATTATCAGTGGTCTTGTATGTCTTCCATTTCCTAATAATTGCTCCCACAGTTGATTTCTTCAAACCAAGCTGCTTACCTATTGCAGATTCAGTCTTCCCAGCCTGGTGCAGGTCTACAATTTTGTTTCTGGTGTCCTTTGACAGCTCTTTGGTCTTGGCCATAGTGGAGTTTGGAGTGTGACTGTTTGAGGTTGTGGACAGGTGTCTTTTTATACTGATAACATGTTCAAACAGGTGCCATTAATACAGGTAACGAGTGGAGGACAGAGGAGCCTCTTAAAGAAGAAGTTACAGGTCTGTGAGAGCCAGAAATCTTGCTTGTTTGTAGGTGACCAAATACTTATTTTCCACCATAATTTGCAAATAAATTCATTAAAAATCCTACAATGTGATTTTCTGGATTTTTTTTCTCATTTTGTCTGTCATATTTGACGTGTACCTATGATGAAAATTACAGGCCTCTCTCATCTTTTTAAGTGGGAGAACTTGCACAATTGGTGGCTGACTAAATACTTTTTTCCCCCACTGTACACGTGTTTAGCAGATGTTATTGCGGGTGTAGCGAAATGCTTGTGCTTCTAGCTCCGACAGTGCAGTAATATCTAACAAGTAATATCTAACAATTTCACAACATGTACCCAATACACAGAAATCTAGTAAGGAATGGAATTTAAGAATATATACATATATGGACAAGCAATGACAGAGCGGCATGGACTAAGATACAGTAGAATATTATAGAATAGAATGCAGTATATACATATGAGATGAGTAGTGCAAGATATGTAAACATTATTAAAATGACTAGTGTTCCATTTCTTAAAGTGGCCAGTGTTTTCTGAAGGTAATGTAATTTTGAAGGCCCATGTAATTCCAGTTGATATTGCGAGGGTTGTTTTGTTTGTGCGTCTGTATATTTTATATAAAAGTGGATTGTATTTTCCTTCCTTTTTAGACCACAAAGGCCTAATAAAATACTTCAAATGGTAAGGTAACTGAGTCTCTCTCTCTGATTTAAAGAAGAGTAAAGTTAAGGTCTCAACATCTTGCTGAAGTTATCTGAACTAACATCTATCTGAATTTCTGTCGGTGTCCATTTTGAAAGTGCTGAACGAATAGGCCTACCTCATACCTTAGAGCTTAGTGTTAATAATATAAGAATAAACATTATGAATTTACTGAACATAAATATAATAATGTTTGTGTATGGTTCAAAAGTCAAAACCCATTTTGGCGTTTGTTATTATTGAAGGAGATTGCAGTTCTTATCGACTTACACAAATCCACAAGGAGTCAGTAGAAACCACATTTGTTTAAGCAAGTCAGTCATATCAGCTGTTTTTATAAGGCTGAATGAACTGTTTCGCTGCCAGAAAAGGCTCCACTGATAGCCAGGTGTAGTGGTGGTAAGGATTCACTCCATGGTGCTGAAAAGAAAGCTCTGCTGTTGGGACAGCTTTATGTAGGCCCTAACAATTTGTGGGCACCGTTTGTTACCGTTATAGTGCAATTAATGTATTGTTTAGTGTTGTGTAGTGGCTTTGCTGGCATGCATCAAAACATTTTGGGGGGAGTTTGCCCCACATACATTTAAATGCTAAAATCGCCACTGCCTGGAGTGCAGGCAGTGTGCCCCTGATAATTAGTTGGGCTGACCGCACCACCCTCTAGAGAGCTCTGCTGTTGCGGGCAGTGCAGTTGCCGTACCAGACGATCATACAGCCCGACAGAATGCTCTCAATGGTGCATCTGTAGAAGTTTGTGAGGGTCTTAGGGGCCAACTCAAATTTCTTCAGCCTTCTGAGGTTGAAGAGACGCTGTAGCACCTTCTTCACCATGCTGTCGGTGTGAAGTGACCATTTCAGGTCCTCAGTGATGTGCATGCTGAGGAACTTCAAGCTTTTGACCCTCCGCTGCGGCCCCGTCGATTTGGATGGAGGCGTGCGCTCTCTGCTGTCTTGTGTAGTCCACGATCAGCTCCTTCATTTTGTTGACTATAAGAGAGAGGTTATTTTCCTGGCACCACTCCGCCAGGGCTCTCACCTCCTCCCTGTAGGCTGTCTCGTTGTTGATGATGAGTTGGAGACATGCATGGCCACGCAGTAATGGATGAACAGGGAGTACAGGAGGGGGCTAAGCACATACTCTGTGGGGCCCCCGTGTTGAGGATCAGCGGGTTGGAGGTGTTGTTGCCTGTCAGGAAGTCTAGGATCCAGTTGCACAGGGAGGGGTTCAGACCCAGGGCCCTGAGCATAGTGATGAGCTTGGAGGGCACTATGGCGTTGAAGCCTGAGCTGTGGTCGATGAAAAGCATTCTTACATAGGTATTCCTCTTGTCCAGGTGGGATAGGGCAGTGTGCAGTGCAATGGCGATTGCGTCGTCCGTGGATCTGTTGGGGCGTTATGCAAATTGTAGTGGGTGTAGGGTATCGGATAAAGTGGAGGTGATATGATCCTTCACTTGCCTCTCAAAACACTTCATGATGAAATAAGTGAGTCGTACAGGGCGATAGTCATGTACAGTGGGGGAAAAAAAGTATTTAGTCAGCCACCAATTGTGTAAGTTCTCCCACTTAAAAAGATGAGAGAGGCCTGTAATTTTCATCATAGGTACACGTCAACTATGACAGACAAAATGAGAAAAATAAATCCAGAAAATCACATTGTAGGATTTTTTATGAATTTATTTGCAAATTATGGTGGAAAATAAGTATTTGGTCAATAACAAAAGTTTCTCAATACTTTGTTATATACCCTTTGTTGGCAATGACACAGGTCAAACGTTTTCTGTAAGTCTTCACAAGGTTTTCACACACTGTTGCTGGTATTTTGGCCCATTCCTCCATGCAGATCTCTCATCTTTTTAAGTGGGAGAACTTGCACAATTGGTGGCTGACTAAATACTTTTTTCCCCCACTGTATGTGACAAATAAAATGTGATTTGATTATTACTGAACCTTTTGTTGAAAACAAATATTTGAATGGGAAGAGACTGTCACTGGCAAACATGGCTCCAGACCCAACAACATTATATAGTATCCCCTCCTCGTGAAGAAAAGCATATGAGCTAAATATAATACACAAAGTAAGCAAAACAATTAAATCATTCCAACATTGCCTAAAATGATGAATAAGAGGCTAATGAGATAGACCTGTATAAGCAACAGGCCTATAACAATTGAGATGTACAAACTATACCATATGGGAACGATGAGCGGATAAGAGGCAATCCGTAATTTTGATTAAGACATTAATGAGCGAGCTAAGACAGACGTAGTCAATATGACTATTTGTTCAGCACTTTTGAAATGTACAGCGACAGAATTCAGAACATGGGCCGTCCTTACATTACTCTCCCTGTACACCAAGTCAGAACCGTAGGATAAATAAAGGGGGCATACAGTGCCTTGCAAAAGTATTCATCCCCCTTGGCGTTTTTCCTATTTTGTTGCATTACAACCTGTAATTTAAATGGATTTCTATTTGGATTTCATGTAATGGACATACACAAAATAGTCCAAATTGGTGAAGTGAAATGAAAAACATAACTTGTTTTCAAAAATTCAAAAAGAATAACAACGGAAAAGTGGTGTATTCACCCACTTTGCCATGAAGCCCCTAAATAAGATCTGGTGCAACTAATTACCTTCAGAAGTCACATAATTAGTTAAATAAAGTCCACCTGTGTGCAATCTAAGTGTCACATGATCTGTCACATGATCTCAATATATATACACGTTTCTGAAAGGCCCCAGAGTCTGCAACACACTAAGCAAGGGGCACCACCAAGCAAGCGGCACCATGAAGACCAAGGAGCTCTCCAAACAGGTCAGGGACAAAGTTGTGGAGAAGTTGTCACAAGAATTTTGTTATCTCAATGGTTGAAGTCAACTACTTCTTAAATCTTTGAATAATTCCCAGAGGTTGTAAATCTCTAGTTTAAATAATGAATTAAACAAAGACCCCTTTCTGCAATGGTTAGCCTTTATTCATGAGAGCGCTCTGCCACAGTCTTTTTATACACACACGTCACACACACGTTCTTATCATAGCCTACTCCTTGCTCAGGCACGCTGCATTTTTTTCTCTATTCCTATACATAGTTAGCGCTGTTCTCACAATACTCTGCAAGCCTCTCACTCCCCTTCCCTGTGTGGGGACATCTGTTTTTGAAACCGGTCTCCTGTTATTGGTTTCAACGTTTTGCACTTCTGCTTGCCTAATTACAAGACACAAATACTCTGTTGCTGGGCAAATATGCATCTTATATAAACACATATGATTAAATCTCTAAGCTCTAGTCTTCTAATAGTCATATATTATTAGTTTAACTGAGGGTGTGACATTTTAGTCATATCTTACTCACACATTTCTTTATCAGAAGTACAGGTCAGGGTTGGGTTATAAAACAATATCCGAAACTTTGAACATCCCACAGAGCACCATTAAATCCATTATTAAAAAATGTCAAGAATATGGAACCACAACAAACCTGCCAAGAGAGGGCCGCCCACCAAAACTCATGGACCAGGCAAGGAGGGCATTAATCAGAGAGGCAACAAAGAGACCAAAGATAACCCTGAAGAAGCTGCAAAGCTCCACAGCGGAGATTGGAGTATCTGTCCAGAGGACCACTTTAAGCCGTACACTCCACAGAGCTGGGCTTTATGGAAGAGTGGCCAGAAAAAAAGCCATTGCTTAAAGAAGAAAAATAAGCAAACACGTTTGGTGTTCGCCAAAATGCATGTGCGAGACTCCCCAAACATATGGAAGAAGGTACTCTGGTCAGATGAGCCTACAATTAAGCTTTTTGGCCATCAAGGAAAAAGCTATGTCTGGCGCAAACCCAACACCTCTCATCACTCCGAGAACACTATCCCCACAGTGAAGGATGGTGGTGGCAGCATCATGCTGTGGGGATGTTTTTCATCAGCTGGGACTGGGAAACTGGTCAGAATTGAAGGAATGATGGATGGCGCTAAATACAAGGAAATTCTTGAGGGAAACCTGTTTCAGTCTTCCAGAGATTTGAGACTGGGACAGAGGTTCACCTTCCAGCAGGACAATGACCCTAAGTATACTGCTGAAGCAACACTCGAGTGGTTTAAGCGGAAACATTGAAATGTCTTGGAATGGCCCAGACCTCAATCCAATTGAGAATCTGTGGTATGACTTAAAGATTGCTGTACACCAGCGGAACCCATCCAACTTCATGGAGCTGGAGCAGTTTTGCCTTGAAGAATGGGCAAAAATCCCAGTGGCTAGATGTGCCAAGCTTGTAGAGACATACCCCAAGAGCAGCTGTAATTGCTGCAAAAGTTGGCTCTACAAAGTATTGACTTTGGGGGGGTGAATAGTTATGCACGCTCAAGTTTTCTGTTTTTTTGTCTTATTTCTTGTTTGTTTCACAACAAAAAATATTTTGCATCTTCAAAGTGGTAGGCATGTTGTGTAAATCAAATGATACAAACCCCCCAAAAAAATCCATTTTAATTCCAGGTTGTAAGGCAACAAAATAGGAAAAATGCCAAGGGGGGTGAATACTTTCACAAGCCACTGTATAAGCAGACAATCTTACAATATTTGATGATGAAATTTCTCTAAAACAGGCTATAGGCTACACGTTCACGACCAAGTCAGAAGAGTAGGCTAAGTTATGAGGGGGAAAGGGACCAAATTATTAGGGTGAGGCACATGGGCTACTAACAGCTTACTACACAACATACACTTAGTATTACTTTCTTAGCTACAGAATACATATCTCCCTGGCATATTACATCATTTATCAAGCAGCATAATATACATTTTTGGACTCACCGTTGTTGTGCTGTAGTCATTGAATATAGTAATTGAACACTGGTCACTTGAATAATGTTTACTACTGTTTTACTCACATTATATGTACAGTGCATTCGGAAAGTATTCAGACGCCTTGACTTTTTCCACATTTTGTTATGTTACAGCCTTATTTTAAAATTGATTAAATAAAAAATGTTCCTCATCAATCTACACACAATACCCCATAATGACAAAGCGAAAACAGGTTTTTAAAAATGTTAGCAAATGTATTAAAAATAAAATAACAGAAATACCTTATTTACGTAAGTATTCAGACTCTTTGCTATGAGACTCGAAATTAAGCTCAGGTGCATCCTGTTCCATTGATCATGCTTAAGATGTTTCTACAACTTGATTGGAGTCCACCTGTGGTAAATTCAATTGATTGGACATGATTTGGAAAGGCACACACCTGTCTATATAAGGTCACACAATTGCCAGTGCATGTCAGAGCAAAAACCAAGCCATGAGGTCGAAGGAATTGTCCATAGAGCTCCAAGACAGGATTGTGTCGAGGCACAGATCTGAGGAAGGGTACCAAAACATTTCTGCAGCATTGAAGGTCCCCAAGAACACAGTGGCCTCCATCATTCTTAAATAGACGAAGTCAGGGAGGTGACCAAGAACCCGATGTTCAATCTGACAGAGCTCCAGAGTTCCTCTGTGGAGATGGGAGAACCTTCTAGAAGGACAACCATCTCTGCAGCACTCCACCAATCAGGCCTTTATGGTAGAGTGGCCAGAAGGGAGCCACGCCTCAGTAAAAGGCACATGACAGCCCGCTTGGAGTTTGCCAAAAGCCACCTAAAGACTCTCAGACCATGAGAAACAAGATTCTCTGGTCTGATGAAACCAAGATTGAACTCTTTGGCCTGAATGCCAACCGTCACGTCTGGAGAAAACCTGGCACCATCCCTATGGTGAAGCATGGTGGTGGCAGCATCATGCTGTGGGGATGTTTTTCAGCGGCAGGCACTGGGAGACTAGTCAGGATCGAGGGAAAGATGAACAGAGGAAAGTACAGAGAGATGCTTGATGAGAACCTGCTCCAGAGCGCTCAGGACCTCAGACTGGGGCGAAGGTTCACCTTCTAACAGGACAACGACCCTAAGCACACAGCTAAGAGAACACAGGACTGGCTTTGGGACAAGCCTCTGAATGTCCTTGAGTGGCCTAGCCAGAGCCCGGACTTGAACCTGATCTAACATCTCTGGAGAGACCTGAAAATAGCTGTGCCAAGCTTGATAGGATCTGCAGAGAAGAATGGGAGAAACTCCCCAAATACAGGTGTGCAAAGCTTGTAGCGTCATATCCAAGAAGACTCGAGGCTGTAATCTCTGCCAAAGGTGCTTCAACAAAGTACTGGGTAAAGGTTCTGAATACTTATGTAAATGTGATATTTCCATTA
Source organism: Coregonus clupeaformis (assembly GCF_020615455.1). NCBI lineage: Eukaryota > Metazoa > Chordata > Actinopteri > Salmoniformes > Salmonidae > Coregonus > Coregonus clupeaformis. Next base: position 9,110,331 of record NC_059214.1, on the reverse strand, counting down.
AAAAAAATTATACATTTGCTAAAATGTCTAAAAACCAGTTTTTGCTTCATCATTATGGGGTGTTGTGTGTAGATTTAATACATTTTAGAATAAGGCTGTAACTTAACAAAATGTGGAAAAAGTAAAGGAGTCGGAATACTTTCCGAATGCACTGTAGCCTTCGGGGAAGTCCGGGGCCACATGGTTACAGATGTCACTTACTTTGCGCTTCACATTCTCACCCTGGTCCTTGGGGACACTGTAAAGCTGTAGCCCCCACCTTCTCCGGTATCGCTCTGCTTCCAACAAGCGCTCTTGCGTGTCGGCGATGGTCTTCTTCTGTGCAGTACATTCATCAGAGGTTGCAGTGTTTACAAGTTTAAGATCTTTGATACTCTTGTATGCATGATTCAGAGAGGTGTTGAGGTCAATGATTTTTTATGTGTTTTCGCATATCATTTTCTCCAGACCATCGGCTCTTTCGTTTATCTTTGCAGTTACAGCATCGATTATGTTGACCTGGAGTTCGCGCAAAGACAATTATTTCTATTGACTGGAGTTTCTGAATCAACCGAATGTCCAGATTCCTCCATTTCTTCTCCTGAGGAGTCAGTTGGCGGTTTCTCTGCAGTGCATGAGTGGTCAGCTAGCAATAGCCTTCTCCTCCCTTTGCTCTTTTGCAAAAAAAGATCTTCAAGTTTCAGATCAAATTAGGGGTCCACTGAGCGGTGTTCTCTGTTGTGTTTACTATAACCCCCCCAGTGTGATGAGATAATTAAATCTGGTCGGAGAAAGATTTTTGAGGTGACGAGTGATCATAATTTAACAACTTAAACTGTACATTTGGTCACATGTAGAAGTGAGGCCGTATTTATATCACTATATTTGCACAAAAAATGCACGTAGAGTTGTGAAATGTTGTATTTCAACTCTTACTTTCCCTTTACTATGTTACAATATATGAGACCTATCGTCGCGGGAAAAGAGGGGGAAATACGTCACAGGTATGCGTGTCCGAGCATACGTGCCCTGTCAGAGCATAGAAGATTATGCGCTACTTACCCTCAAACTTTGGAGTCAAAGACGCCAGGTTCCACTCATTCAGCATATACTGTATTTATAAAGCTGTCTATTCAAGTACAGAAATAAAGAAACGTTAGAAGCTAGCTAAACTAACTTGGCTACATCAAATAAGATAAACACTAACGTTCGCCTCAACTTCACAAGTCCAACTAAAGATGCCACTGTCAGAAACCATTGAAAACCAGTACAGTAACACTAGCTAACTCAATCAATCACCATGCAAGCCTGCCAAATAGCTTGGTTAAATTAATGGAGAATAAGTCAAATCTAGCAATGGTAACTTAGCTAGCCAGCTAACTTAGCTAACATTAGCTAACGAGTGACACCGTGTCCGAGACAGTCCAGAAGAAGTGTCAGACTTACAGTGGCTTGCGAAAGTATTCACCCCCCTTGGCATTTCTCCTATTTTGTTGCCTTACAACCTGGAATTAAAATTGATTTTGGAGGGGTTTGTATCATTTGATTCACACAACATCCCTACCACTTTGAAGATGCAAAATTAATATTTTTTATTGTGAAACAAACAAGAAATAAGACAAAAAAACAGAACTTGAGCGTGTATAACTGTCACGAGTTACAAAGCCAGAACCCAGAAGCAGACCAGGACAAGGTAAGTTGAAACGAAGGTGAGTGTTTATTTACAAATTCAAGAGTGATGCTGAATAACCCAGGGAACAGAGCGGGCGGCGTTGATTAGTTGTTGGGGGTGCAGTGGTTGATCCCATCATGGCTCGGCAGCCGCCGACCACCAGGCAGAGGTTGGATGAAGGTCCCGGATGAGTGACTGCAGATGGAACAAAACGGAGGTAAGTAAACAACAAACCCACAAGGTGCAAAACAACAAAACTAACGCTAGACGCTCTAAGACTGATACTCTGGTAAACCTACTGTTCATGGCTAACGATCCGGCAGGGAATGGATGTTAGGCCAGAGCCTAAGAAGGGTGATGATCAGGACCAGGTGTGCAGATTGCTGATGGGATGCAGGTGCGGAAATCAAGAGAGCTCCCCGGAGCGTTCCAGAACCCTCGGGAAACTGGAGATCACGATCAGAAAAACTAGTCCACAGACAGAACCCGACTCAGACTGCCGGGATCGTTACAGTACCCCCCTCCGGCGAACGCCACCGGGCGGACTCCCGGAGCGCCAGGATGGAGGCGGTAGAAGTCACGGATGAGGTCAGCATCTAGGACCTGTCGCCGCGGAATCCAACTCCTCTCTTCAGGACCATACCCCTCCCAGTCCACGAGATACTGGAAACCCCGGCCCCGCCGTCTGGAATCCATGATGCGCCGCACCGTGTAGGCAGGACCGCCTCCGATCATCCGAGGAGGAGGAGGAGGAGGCGGAGGAGGCAACAGAGGACTGAGGAAAACAGGCTTGAGGCAGGAGACATGAAAGGTGGGATGGACTCTGAGCGTCCTCGGGAGTTTGAGTCGAACTGCCACCGGATTGATCACCTTCTCCACCACAAACGGACCAATGAACTTCGGTAACAACTTCCTAGACTCAGTCCGTAAAGGAAGATCCCGTGTGGCCAACCAGACCCTATCTCCGATGGTGTAGGTGGGAGCGGGGATCCGGCGACGATTCGCCTGGAGCTGATACCGGTCCGAAACTCTAAGGAGTGCCTTTCTGGCCCGATGCCAGGTCCGGTGGCAACGACGAATATGGGCCTGAACAGAAGGCACTGAGAGCTCCTTCTCCTGAGAAGGGAACAAGGGAGGTTGGTAGCCATACAGGCACTGGAAGGGAGACATCCCAGTGGCAGATGTAGGGAGAGTATTGTGGGCATACTCAACCCAAGGCAACTGAGAGACCCAGGAGGTGGGGTTGGAAGAGGCCAGGCAGCGTAGCGTGGATTCCATCTTCTGGTTGGCTCTCTCCGCCTGACCATTAGATTGGGGGTGAAACCCAGAAGTGAGACTGACTGTAGCTCCAATGGCCAAACAGAAGGACTTCCAGACAGCAGAGGTAAACTGAGGGCCACGGTCGGAAACGATATCACTGGGCAACCCATGGACCCTGAAAACCTCCCTAACCAGGATCTCGGACGTCTCCGAGGCAGAGGGAAGCTTGGCAATTGGCACAAAGTGGGCGAACTTGCTGAATCTGTCCACGATAGTCAGAACGACCGTGTTCCCCTCAGAAGCGGGCAACCCAGTGACAAAGTCCAGGGCCAGATGCGACCATGGTCGCCGGGGAATAGGAAGGGGGTGAAGTAGTCCAGAGCTGGGCCGATTGGTACTCTTATTCTGCGCACACACTGGACAGGCAGCAACATAACCCCGAGTATCCTCGGCCATGGCAGGCCACCAAAAACGTCTGCGAAGAAACGCCATCGTCCGAGCCACGCCAGGGTGACAAGCCATCTTGCTGGCGTGGGACCATTTGAGGACCGCAGGGACGAACCGACTCAGGCACAAACAACCGACCCGGGTGGACCGTTACCGGGACCGGGCTGCGTCCGAAGAGCCGCCATCACCTCCTCCTCAATCTTCCACCTAACAGCTCCCACGACGCAGTTCCGGGGAGAATTGTCTCGGTCTTGGACCCACTCTCCTCCGTCTTGGAGAACATCCGAGACAAGGCGTCCACCTTGCCGTTCTTAGATCCAGGTCGGAACGTCAGGGAAAAAATTGAATCGTCCGAAAAACAACGACCACCTGGCCTGACGGGAGTTGAGACGTCTAGCCGATTGCACGTAAGCAAGGTTCTTGTGGTCAGTCCAGACAATAAACGGCTGCTCCGCCTCCAACCAGTGGCGCCACTCCTCCAAGGCAAGTTTCACCGCGAGAAGCTCCCGGTTACCCACATCGTAATTCCTCTCCGCAGGCGAAAGGCGACGAGAGTAGTAGGCGCAGGGATGGAGTTTACTGTCCGTGGAGCATCGCTGCGACAGGATGGCGCCAACTCCCACATCAGACGCGTCCACTTCAACGGCGAACTGACGGGCCGTGTCCGGTTGAGAGAGAATCGGTGCGTTGGTGAATCGCCTCTTCAAATCCAGAAACGCTCGATCCGCCTCCGGATTCCACTTGAAGCTCCTGATACTGGAAGTCAAGGCCGTCAACGGAGCGGCCACACGGCTGTAATCCCGGATGAATCTGCGGTAGAAATTCGCAAACCCCAAAAATCTCTGGAGCTGCAATCTCGTACCGGGCTGGGCCCATTCCAGAACCGCTCTAACCTTCTCCTGGTCCATCCTAATCTCTCCCCTGGAGATGATGTACCCGAGAAAGGATGTCGTGTGGGCGTGAAACTCGCACTTCTCGGCCTTCACGAACAGGCGATTCTCCAACAATCGCTGCAGAACCTGCCGGACATGCTGGACGTGGTCGGAAGGTTCCTTCGAGAAGATCAGAATGTCATCCAGGTAAACAAACACAAAGAGACCGATCATATCTCTCAGGACGTCGTTCACCATACTCTGGAATACCGCTGGAGCATTGGTCAGTCCAAACGGCATCACCTGATACTCGAAGTGACCCATCGGTGTATTGAAACCCGTCAACCACTCGTCTCCCTCTCTGATCCGGACCATGTGATACGCATTGCGTAGGTCTAGCTTGGTGAACACCGTAGCACCCTGTAAGGAGTCGAAGGCAGAACTCATCAAGGGCAGGGGATACTTGTTCTTGATCGTGATGTCATTCAAACCCCGATAATCAATACACGGTCGAAGAGAGCCATCCTTCTTACCCACAAAGAAGAATCCTGCCCCCAGGGGTGATGACGAGGGACGAACGAGACCAGCAGCTAGGGACTCCTTGATGTAGGTCTCCAAAGCCTCACGTTCAGGGCGGGAGATACTGTATAACCTTCCCTTGGGGTAGACAGCTCCAGGGAACAGGTTGATGGCACAATCATATGGTCGGTGGGGAGGGAGTGACAGAGCCTTCTGCTTACTGAACACTTCCCCCAAATCGTGATATGTCTCGGGAACCAGGGACAAATCTGGGGGGTTTAGCCTCAATCACCTGACTGGGAACCGAATGGGGACAGGCAGTCTTGAGACAGTTAGCATGACAATCAAGGCTCCAACTCGTTACCTTGCCCGTCACCCAATCGAACGTGGGATTGTGTTCCTTCAGCCAGGGGTATCCAAGGACCAGAGGAACATGGGAAGACGGCAGAATGAAGAATGAAATCATCTCCGAATGATTCCCGACAACAGCATCTTAACCGGTTCAGTCCTCATCGTGATACGTGCCAGACTACTGCCGTTCAGAGTGGTCGCTTCAATGGCTTCCGGCAATTGCTCCTTGAAAGCCCCAGCTGTTCCACCAACTCGGCATCAAGAAAGCTTCCATCGGCACCTGAATCGATAAAAGCGTTAATCGCTAAGCTCTGATTCCTGTTCACAAGGGTAGCCGGGAAACGGGGTCTGACAGAGGTACTGAGAGGTTGAAACTGGCTCGCTAAAAGTCCTCCCAACTTTAGCGAGCCGGGCAGTTTGACGACCGCCGGGAACAAGTGGAGATGTAATGTCCCGAGCTACCACAGTAGAGGCAGCAGTTGGTCTTACGTCTATGTTGACGCTCCTCCTTGGTTAACCCGTGCCGCCCCACTTGCATGGGTTCAGAATCGGGAGAGAGGACCTCTCCACTAATCCTTTGTGGTGGAGAATGATCGACGTGTTCTGGTCCACCACCCGACCCGACTGGGAACTGAGAAGCTGATCGATTGGACGGACCCCATTGCTTCTCCCTCCTTCGCTCTCGGACTCGATTATCCACCCGAATAGACAAGGCTACCAAGCTGTCCAGGTCACTAGGCTCCGGATAGGAGATCAACTCATCCTTGAGCTGCTCCGACAGACCCTGGTAAAAGGCCGCTTGCAGAGACTCCTCATTCCACCCACTCTCCACAGCCAACGTCTTGAACTCGATCACGAAGTCGGCCACGCTGCGAGTTCCTTGGTGAAGCGAAAACAGGCGCCTAGCGGCGTCCCTCCCTCGGACGGAATGGTCGAAGAGCTTCCTCATCTCGGCCGTGAACCCCTGGTATGAAGCCATGCAGGGGTCTTGTCGTTCCCAAACGGCTGAAGCCCACTCCAGCGCTCGACCACGCAGCAACTCAATCACAAAGGCTATCCTAGCCTTGTCTGTGGCATAAGAGTAGGGCTGTAGATCGAACACTAACCCACACTGCATAAGGAAAGAACGGCATCTTCCCAGCTCCCCCTCATATTTATCCGGCGTCGGAACCTTGGGCTCACGGAAGGACACAGCTCCAGACGCGGCAGGCGAGATGGGTGAAACCGGTAGTGGATCCTCCACCGGAAACTTGCGCTGGTTCTGGACCTCCGTCAGACCGGTAGAAAGGTTCCGAACTGACAACGCTATCTCCTGTAGTGCCGTGCTATGTTGTCCCAACATCTTCTCCTGATGGGAAATGGCATGGCGAACAGAGTCCAGGTCCGCTGGGTTCATACTGGCCGGATCGTTCTGTCACGAGTTACAAAGCCAGAACCCAGAAGCAGACCAGGACAAGGTAAGTTGAAACGAAGGTGAGTGTTTATTTACAAATTCAAGAGTGATGCTGAATAACCCAGGGAACAGAGCGGGCGGCGTTGATTAGTTGTTGGGGGTGCAGTGGTTGATCCCATCATGGCTCGGCAGCCGCGACCACCAGGCAGAGGTTGGATGAAGGTCCCGGATGAGTGACTGCAGATGGAACAAAACGGAGGTAAGTAAACAACAAACCCACAAGGTGCAAAACAACAAAACTAACGCTAGACGCTCTAAGACTGATACTCTGGTAAACCTACTGTTCATGGCTAACGATCCGGCAGGGAATGGATGTTAGGCCAGAGCCTAAGAAGGGTGATGATCAGGACCAGGTGTGCAGATTGCTGATGGGATGCAGGTGCGGAAATCAAGAGAGCTCCCCGGAGCGTTCCAGAACCCTCGGGAAACTGGAGATCACGAGCAGAAAAACTAGTCCACAGACAGAACCCGACTCAGACTGCCGGGATCGTTACAATAACTATTCACCCCCCCAAAGTCAATACTTTGTAGAGCCACCTTTTGCAGCAATTACAGCTGCAAGTCTCTTGGGGTATGTCTCTATAAGCTTGGCACATCTAGCCACAGAGCTCGTTCAAGTTGGATGGGTTCTGCTGGTGTACAGCAATCTTTAAGTCATACCATAGATTCTCAATTGGATTGAGGTCTGGTCTTTGACTAGGCCATTCCAAGACATTTAAATGTTTCCTCTTAAACCACTCGAGTGTTGCTTTAGCAGTATGCTTAGGATCATTCTCCTGCTGGAAGGTGAACCTCTGTCCCAGTCTCAAATCTGGAAGACTGAAACAGGTTTCCCTCAAGAATTTCCTGTATTTAGCGCCATCTATCATTCCTTCAATTCTGACCAGTTTCCCAGTCCCTGCCAATGAAAAGCATCCCTACAGCATGATGCTGCCACCACCATGCTTCACTGTGGGGATGGTGTACTCGGGGTGATGAGAGGTGTTGGGTTTGCGCCAGACATAGCGTTTTCCTTGATGGCCAAAAAGCTGAATTTTAGTCTCATCTGACCAGAGTACCTTCTTTGGGGAGTCTCCCACATGGCTTTTGGCGAACACCAAACGTGTTTGCTTATTTTTTTCTTTAAGCAATGGCTTTTTTCTGGCCACTCTTCCATAAAGCCCAGCTCTGTGGAGTATACGGCTTAAAGTGGTCCTATGGACACATACTCCAATCTCCGCTGTGGAGCTTTGCAGCTTCTTCAGGGTTATCTTTGGTCTCTTTGTTGCCTCTCTGATTAAAGCTCTCCTTGCCTTGTCCGTGAGTTTTGGTGGGCGGCCCTCTCTTGATAGGTTTGTTGTGATGCCATATTCTTGAAAATGTTTTATAATGGATTTAGTGATTTAGTGGTGCCCCTTGCTTAGTGGTGTTGCAGACTCTGGGGCCTTTCAGTACAGGTGTATATATACTGAGATCATGTGACAGATCATGTGACACTTAGATTACACACAGGTGGACTTTATTTAACTAATTATATGACTTCTGAATGTAATTGGTTGCACCAGATCTTATTTAGGGGCTTCGTAGCAAAGGGGGTGAATACATATTATTTATTTTTTAGAATTGTGTATGTCCATTACATGAAATCCAAATAAAAATCCATTTAAATTACAGGTTGTAATGCAACAAAATAGGAAAAACGCCAAGGGGGATGAATACTTTTGCAAAGCACTGTATCTACAGTGGGGGGAAAAGTATTTAGTCAGCCACCAATTGTGCAAGTTCTCCCACCTAAAAAGATGAGAGAGGCCTGTAATTTTCATCATAGGTACACGTCAACTATGACAGACAAATTGAGAAAATAAAATCCAGAAAATCACATTGTAGGATTTTTAATGAATTTATTTGCAAATTATGGTGGAAAATAAGTATTTGGTCACCTACAAACAAGCAAGATTTCTGGCTCTCACAGACCTGTAACTTCTTCTTTAAGAGGCTCCTCTGTCCTCCACTCGTTACCTGTATTAATGGCACCTGTTTGAACTTGTTATCAGTATAAAAGACACCTGTCCACAACCTCAAACAGTCACACTCCAAACTCCACTATGGCCAAGACCAAAGAGCTGTCAAAGGACACCAGAAACAAAATTGTAGACCTGCACCAGGCTGGGAAGACTGAATCTGCAATAGGTAAGCAGCTTGGTTTGAAGAAATCAACTGTGGGAGCAATTATTAGGAAATGGAAGACATACAAGACCACTGATAATCTCCCTCTCACCCCGTGGGGTCAAAATGATCACAAGAACGGTGAGCAAAAATCCCAGAACCACACGGGGGGACCTAGTGAATGACCTGCAGAGAGTTGGGACCAAAGTAACAAAGCCTACCATCAGTAACACACTACGCCGCCAGGGACTCAAATCCTGCAGTGCCAGACGTGTTCCCCTGCTTAAGCCAGTACATGTCCAGGCCCGTCTGAAGTTTGCTAGAGTGCATTTGGATGATCCAGAAGATGATTGGGAGAATGTCATATGGTCAGATGAAACCAAAATAGAACTTTTTGGTAAAAACTCAACTCGTCGTGTTTGGAGGACAAAGAATGCTGAGTTGCATCCAAAGAACACCATACCTACTGTGAAGCATGGGGGGTGGAAACATCATGCTTTGGGGCTGTTTTTCTGCAAAGGGACCAGGACGACTGATCCGTGTAAAGGAAAGAATGAATGGGGCCATGTATCGTGAGATTTTGAGTGAAAACCTCCTTCCATCAGCAAGGACATTGAAGATGAAACGTGGCTGGGTCTTTCAGCATGACAATGATCCCAAACACACCGCCCGGGCAACGAAGGAGTGGCTTCGTAAAAAGCATTTCAAGGTCCTGGAGTGGCCTAGCCAGTCTCCAGATCTCAACCCCATAGAAAATCTTTGTAGGGAGTTGAAAGTCCGTGTTGCCCAGCGACAGCCCCAAAACATCACTGCTCTAGAGGAGATCTGCATGGAGGAATGGGCCAAAATACCAGCAACAGTGTGTGAAAACCTTGTGAAGACTTACAGAAAACGTTTGACCTGTGTCATTGCCAACAAATGGTATATAACAAAGTATTGAGAAACTTTTGTTATTGACCAAATACTTATTTTCCACCATAATTTGCAAATACATTCATAAAAAATCCTACAATGTGATTTTCTGGATTTTTTTTTTCTCAGTTTGTCTGTCATAGTTGACGTGTACCTATGATGAAAATTACAGGCCTCTCTCATCTTTTTAAGTGGGAGAACTTGCACAATTGGTGGCTGACTAAATACTTTTTTCCCCCACTGTAACTAAGGTAGCTAGCTAGCTAACTTTAGCTAGCTAACATTACCATAGCCAGAGATATTAGCCCAGAAAATGTCTAGGTAGCTAACGGTCATTAGCTAGCTAACGTTCAAGCTAACGTTAGCTAGCTACCTAATTATGATAGGACAACCTATTTAACCTGAATGACCATCAAATTCGTAATTCGTAACATTTGTTACTTACCGTTGTTATGGTTTTTAGTCAGCCAAAACACCCTTAGTCAGTAGAAATAACGTTAGTCATTTTCCACTTGTTAGTCACTCAGTCGCACTAGAACTAGAAAACTTGCAAGTATTCTGGTGGACTTCACACGCTGGTTTCAGGAGAATTAACGCACTGGCTGGGTCAAATATCCATAGCCCAAACTTAATAGCCCAGCACCAACAAGCCAACCTTGCTGTATTTACAGAAAACCACCTAAATATTGACCCAATGCCTGCAACCCAGCAATTGGGTCATCCAAACAACCCAGCCCTGACCTGTCTGGTGCACAAATATTTCTCTGTCCTCAGTTTGATTGAAGGCCTCAATCTGTATTTTTGCCTTGTAACTGACTGCTTCTAGAAAGAGAGAAGGAACAACACATGATCAAGATGAGCTAGCTACTAGTTTAAAACAATGAAATATCGAATTGTTCCAAAGAATGAATGTATGGGCTACATTTAAGAGAATAATACATGCATTTTACTTATTCTCCATTTCATTAATCTTGAAGACGATACACTCATTTGTCACAAAAAAAAGTGTTATGAGTGAGTGCACCACAAACATAGCCTCTTCCAACACCACGGGTAGGGAGAGGGTATCCATCTGCAAAAGTTACGTTTTGCTTTGACGTCACCTTAGCTGATGTGCTAGCTAACATGCTACTGAACAGTGACACTAGCATGTATTTTTAATTTTTTTAAGACAGCAACGTATTCACCTAAAAATATAAGTGTTAAGCAAATAATTATTTAGCTAGCTACCTATCACATGAACTGTGCACAAATATGACAGCTAACATTAGCTAGCTAAGTGCTAGCCAGTCAGTCAGTGGTGCTGACAGATTGAAACTGATATCAACAAAATGTGTTTCACTCTATCCCATAAAACATTACATTGCTAACTAGGCATAATTTAGCTAATAAAATGTTCACATTTATTAGGAAGTTTAATTAATAAGTTAGACCCTCACTGGACAACTTTGGTAGGTACTGTAGCTAGCTAGATAGCTCTTCCACACTCACTTTACGGAATTAAAAAGTACAATGCTTGTCTTTCATAACTTGGCATGTCATGCCTAAATTTGCCAATCTTGCCAATGAAAAAATAATTCAAGTAGTTGGCAATATCAGTGGGTTTTGTGATGAATGAGCCATCTGCCATTAATAAAGCCATGCACCATCTGCCATGTAAGCAACAAAGTGAGGTAGGTTGTGCGGCTGATCAGATTGGTGTGTCCGTGTAATCAGCTAACGTTATATTATATGCAGAGACCGTGGCATAAGTGAGGCGAGGTCGTAGATATAATGGGTTATTGAAAACTATGGAGCTAGACAGGATTATCGGTTTCATCCATATCTGGCAACCTTTTCACGCTACAGCTAGGCTAGGCAGTAGGCTTGTATTTGAGTTGATCATCTGTGAGGTGATAACCTTTTATTTGCTTTGTGAATTGTCAAAAACTGTAAACAACTTGTCAAGTCATGTACTCCGGTTCTTGTATACACTGTAACAAGCACATTGAAGATTTGTAAGATACTGAAAAGTGGCCAAACTAAGTTGATCTTATTCGTGTCATTGCTAGAAGGGATCCAGCTATTGTCAAATTAACGTCCAAAGTAGATTTAGCATTTTAGCTAACCCTAACCTTAACCAAACCTGCTACGTTAATTCTCCTAACCTGCTGCGTAAATTCTCCTAACCTGCTAGGAAAAGTCAAATCTGACGTTAATTAGTTGCTACTGTTACAATCACATATTTGCGATTGTACGCTGCAGGGACTAATCAACAATAACCACAAATATGTGATATATATATTTTATAAAAGTAGTTTATATAAAAAATGCAATATTGACAGCACCTCCACCACAAAACATCTTCCTGCGGCCATGAGTGTAAATCTCTTCCCGACACACACGCACGTGTGCACAGACGTTTTTTCCATGGCTATGTTGTAAAATCAAGCAGCACAGCACACATTTCACTGTGGGATTTCTTCAGTACTACACCAGGGTTCCCAAATAGGCGGCCCAATTCAGGTTTTATTTGGCCGAAGCCGAAAAACGTGATGCTGATCGATCCCCGTCGTATGGAGAGCTAATGCTGTTGACCACTTAGTTAATTTATTGAAAGATTTGACTAGCCTAGCCAGCTACTGTAAATGTCAATTTGACTGCTCAAGGAGATAGTGTTTCATTTAGCTATCTCTATGTTGGTGAGCTAGACAGGATAGTGAGAATGCTATTCATTGACTACAGCTCAGCATTCAACACCATAGTGCCCTCAAAGCTCATCACTAAGCTAAGGATCCTGGGAATAAACACCTCCCTCTGCAACTGGATCCTGGACTTCCTGACGGGCCGCCCCCAGGTGGTAAGGGTAGGTAACAACACATCTGCCACACTGATCCTCAACACGGGGGCCCCTCAGGGGTGCGTGCTCAGTCCCCTCCTGTACTCCCTGTTCACCCATGACTGCATGGCCAGGCACGATTCCAACACCATCATTAAGTTTGCCGACGACACAACAGTGGTAGGCCTGATCACCGACAACGATGAGATAGCCTATAGGGAGGAGGTCAGAGACCTGGCCGTGTGGTGCCAGGATAACAACCTCTCCCTCAACGTGACCAAGACAAAGGAGATGATTGTGGACTACAGGGAAAAAAAGAGGACTGAGCACGCCCCCATTCTCATCGATGGGGCTGTAGTGGAACAGGTTGAGAGCTTCAAGTTCCTTGGTGTCCACATCACCAACAAACTATCATGGTCCAAACACACCAAGACAGTGATGAAGAGGGCACGACAAAGCCTATTCCCCCTCAGGAGACTGAAAAGATTTGGCATGGGTCCTCAGATCCTCAAAAAATTATACAGCTGCACCATCGAGAGCATCCTGACTGGTTGCATCACCGCCTGGTATGGCAACTGCTCGGCCTCCGACCGCAAGGCACTACAGAGGGTAGTGCATACGGCCCAGTACATCACTGGGGCCAAGCTTCCTGCCATCCAGGACCTCTATACCGGGCGGTGTCAGAGGAAGGCCCTCAAAATTGTCAAAGACTCCAGCCACCCTAGTCATAGACTGTTCTCTCTGCTACCGCACGGCAAGCGGTACTGGAGTGCCAAGTCTAGGTCCAAAAGACTTCTCAACAGCTTCTACCCCCAAGCCATAAGACTCCTGAACAGCTAATCATGGCTACCCAAACTATTTGCACTGCCCCCCCACCCCCACCCCATCTTTTTACGCTGCTGCTACTCTGTTAATTATTTATGCATAGTCACTTTAACTCTACCCCCATGTACATATTACCTCAACTACCTCAACTAGCCGGTGCCCCCGCACATTGACTCTGCACCGGTACCCCCCTGTATATATAGCCTCCCTACTGTTATTATATTATTATGGTAGAGAAATGAACATAAAATTATCTGGCAACAGCTCTGGTGGACATTCCTGCAGTCAGAATGCCAATTGCACACTCCCTCAAAACTTAAGACATTTGTGGCATTGTGTTGTGTGACAAAACTGCACATTTTAGATTGGCCTTTTATTGTCCCCAGCACAAGGTGCACCTGTGTAATGATCATGCTGTTTTATCAGCTTCTTCATATGCCACACCTTTCAGGTGGCTGGATTATCTTGGCAAAGGAGAAATGCTCAAAGTACAAATTAGCTCATCCGATATTGTTTCCCAAAACCAACCATATAGGATTTTGCAAGGATTTAAGACCTACGTTAAAAAGGCAAGCACGTGCTATTCCGGTGCACAACCTCTGGTTTTTGGCAACGTGTACTTTTCAGTGGGAGCTTGCTGATCGACATCTCACAGCCCTGGATGACCCAATGTTTTGGATGCAATCATCAGCAAAACGAATTGTAGCATACAATTTCCATACACCATCGCACAACAGGTTGAAGTGAAGAAGGGTTTCATTGCCATAAATGGGTTCCCAAATACGAACGGAGCAATAGATGGCACCTTTTTGGTTGTACTCAATCTCTGACACTAGCACCTCTATTTCAGTCTCAGAAAAGTTTATTTTTCATAGGTATTTTTGGTTGTGACATTTTCATGGTACGGTGTTGTATGTTCCCCATAGGCTTTAAAGGGATGATTTTTACCATATATGGTTAATTAGGGGCGTTTCGAAATGCAAATAGTGCACAAGCACTTAGGCTGAGAACAATTGGTATGTATCAATGGTTATCTCCTACCAGTGTGCGTATGACGCTCGTAGGATTGTTTGATAAATCCCACTTTTTCTATGCATACAAACATTCTAAATTCCGTTGGTAAGTAGTATTTTAGAATAGTTTACACAATATTGATAAATGAGGTCCCTGGATTGTGCAATATTTGCACATTATTATTTTCAAAATTCTTCAAGCTCTGTCAAATTGGTTGTTGATCATTGCTAGAAAGCCATTTTGTCTTGCCATAGATTTTCAAGCCGATTTAAGTCAAAACTGTAACCAGGCCACTCAGGAACATTCAATGTTGTCTTGTTAAGCAACTCTAGTGTATATTTGGCCTTATGTTTTAGGTTATTGTCCTGCTGAAAGGTGAATTTGTCTCCCAGTGTCTGTTGGAAAGCAGACAGAACCAGGTTTTCCTCTTGGATTTTGCCTGTGCTTAGCTCTATACCATTTATTTTTATCATAAAAAAAACTGTAGTCCTTGCCGATGACAAGCATACCCATAACATGATTCAGCCACCTCCATGCTTGAAAATATAAAGAGTGGTACTCAGTGATCTGTTGTGTTGGATTTGCCCAAAACATAACGCATTTTTACTCCTGAATTTATTTAGGCTTGCCATAACAAAGGGGATGAATACTTATTGACTCAAGACATTTCAGATGATTCATTTTTAATTAATTTGGAACATTTTCAAAAAACGTAATTTCACTTTGACCTTATTGGGTATTGTATGTAGGCCAGTGCAAAAAAAAACTCAATTTAATAAAATGTTTATTCAGGCTGTAAAACAACAACATTTTGAAAATGGCAAGGGGTGTGAATACTTTCTGAAGGAACTGTACCTTGCAATTAGGGCTGTCAAATGATTAAAATAATTAATCAAGTTAAAGGCATTAGTTAATTAATCGCAATTGTTTTATTTGTTCACATTTTCTATTTAAAAAGCAGTGCATTGAGTTATAAGCAAACTACAGTATGTTTTGATTGTAATGGAAAGAAACACAAAATAATCTGTATCAGAATGTTTTTAAATGTATAATATGCGACATGTTCGTTGGCATGGGGAAAGGTCCGATGGATACAATTTGTGAAAACTGTATTGAACTTGATGCAGCTAAAGAAAGGATTATTACTCTTCATGAAAAAGTAAAACATTTGACCAAGCGCCTTGAACTGAATAAGGATTCTATGACACTATAGGCATCTTTAAATGCTTCCTATCAAAACATCCAAGAGGATCATAATGGGACCTTTCCAGACTGTGATCAATTTCCGCCACTGCAACCCTCTATTAGCTTGAACCAGAAAATGGATGCTCATTGTTCGACTCCAGGTGAGCGTAAATGGATGCGTGTCAGAACCAGAAAGAAGGAGAATAATCGTTCTCGGCGCACCTGACTTCTTCCCCCGCGTCCGGACTTAAGACTTTCAAATCGCTTTGAGCCCCTGTACCAGCTGTCTTCTGTCGGGGGCTTGGGTGTTCCCTCCATGGCTGTGGATGCCCCTCCAGCTACCTCTCCCTGTCCTAGTCAATCAACTGCCTGGGCACAGCCTGGACCACTGCGGATCAGAGCTCTGTCCATTTGGTGGTTGTGGCCTGCACACAGCCGGCGTCACAAATCGCGGCATTGAATGATTCAGCAGACTTTTAGCCCTGCATAACTGGCTACGAGACTATTGCAGCTCAATTTTGATACATTCTGGAAACAAAGCTCGTATTATAAGGAGGATGGGATCCACCCAAATCATTTGGGTTCCTGGATCCTTTCACAGCATTATAAGGCTGCTTTGAGACAATGACTTATCAATGACCCAAGTCCAGCTCATTTAATCCCTACCATTGTGTCACTGAGTTGTCATAATACTTCAGCAAATGTACATTATCCTAGGGGTGTTGGAAGACACAATGTAAATAACCTAATTTATGTCCCTCTTACTACCCGGAATGCCTCTGCTGATCCTACAGCTATTGTATGCAGTAATCATATGCCTATGAACGAGAGTAATACTGTTAGCACTGAGGTGGTGTGCCCTAGTAGGAAGTCCACTGTGTGCAGCTCACCCTGCACTACCTCTGCTAAGCTTCCCAGTAAAGCAGGAAAAATAATCAAGCATCTCAGAAAAGTGTTAAAAATAGATCACGTTAACATATGTAGCTTAAGAAACAAGGTTCATGAAATCAATAATTTGCTAGTAACAGATGACATTCATATTCTGACAATCTCTGAAACTCACTTAGATAATACCTTTTGTTGTGTATTGATATTCTAGTTTTGTCCCTTTAGGGCACCTGTAACCCCTCCTTGCTTACCTACGGTGAAATGCTTGGAATGTTCTTCCTGTGAAACGCATTAAAACAATGCCCACGTTAATTTCTACTCCCGTCTCATGTACTGTCCTTATATTAGTTGTATAAGTAATACAGTGTGCTATACAACAAAACTGGCGACGAGGAAGAAACGTTCTCACGTTTGTGCTCATCGTCTTTTTCAGAAAGTCTGAGTTAAATTCGTTATTTATTTATTTTTCTCACTGTAGAAAGACACAAACATAATGTGGAGCTAGCCAGTCGAGTGATGCTAGCTAGCCTTTGATGTCATGGCAACGAGAGCCTCGAGGGATAGGAAGAGTTTCGCTGCGGGAGAAAGTGAAGTCATCGTGAGTTAAAAGAAAGAAAAATAAACCGAAAATGTCTGCATTGATTGGAAATATAGGAACATTTGATGAATCTGTGGAACAATGGAGTTCTTACACAGAACGTTTTGAGTACTTTGTGTTGGCAAATGGAATTAAAGCTGAAGTCATCGTGCCAACATTTTTGACTGTTATGGGAGGAAAAACATTAAATCTACTGCGCAGCCTAGTAGCGCCTGAAAAACCTGGTGATAAATCATATGATGAAATTGTGGCTACCTTAAAATGACATTATTTCCGGCCCTCTGTTGAGTACCTGGGCCACGTCATCGACAGTTCGGGGCTCCACAAGGCGCCATCGAAGGTGAAGGCCGTTGCAGAAGCTCCATCCCCACAGAACGTGAGTCAGCTGAGATCATTCTTAGGACTACTGACATACTACGTAAAGTTTGTGCCAAACCTAGCTAACATGTTAAAGCTACTGCATGAACTCTTGAACAAAACCAATTAGTGGAAGTGGACAGACAGATGTGAGGAGGCCTTCAAGAAAGTGAAAACAGCCTTAGCTCAGTCAGAGGCCCTAACCCACTTCAACCCCAACTTACCATTATAGTTGGCATGTGATGCATCGCTTTATGGAGTTGGTGCTGTTGTCTCACACATCATGCCATCAGGTGAAGAAAGGCCAATTGCTTTCGCATCACGGACCTTAAGTAAAGCCGAGAGCAATTATGCACAGATAGAGCGTGAAGCACTCGCCATTGTGTTTGGAGTTAAGAAATGTCATCAGTTTCTGTTTGGCCTACGATTCACACTTCTGACGGACCATAGACCCCTCACCTCCATCTTTGGTCCCCACACCGGCATTCTGTCGCTTGCAGCCAGCCATCTGCTCACCAGTACGATATCAAGTACAGAAGGTCTGAACAGCACTGCAATGCAGATGGCCTCTCAAGGCTTCCCTTACCTGTCGCACACACTGAGCACTCCCAGGCTGAAATATTCTACTTCAAGGAAGTGACGAACGCCCCAGTTACATCTGTCCAAGTGAAAAAGTTCACCCACACTGATCCAGTGATGTCTGAGGTCGTGGACATTGTCACTCGTGGAAAAGAAGGAGAGATGTCGGACAGCCTACAACATTACCTAATGAGGAGAAACGAGCTCACAGTTCAGTTTGGATGCTTGCTATCCAATCACACTGAGAAGGCAGGTGCTTGAAGAACTCCATTCAGGGCACTGTGGCATGGTGCGAATGGAGATTGCACGCAGCTACTTTTGGTGGCCAGGTCTGGATGCAGCTATCGAAGACAAGGTCAAGTCATGTTCTGCATGTCAAAAGATGAGGAACATGCCTCAGCTAGCGCCACTACACCCATGGGACTTCCCAGAGGAGCCTTGGCAGCGAGTCCACATAGACTATGCAGGCCCACTGGAGGATCGTAGGTTCTTAGTCGTAGTTGACGCACACAGCAAATGGCCTGAGGTCACAGTGATGAAGAGCACCTCAGTGGAGAGAACCATCGAAGAGCTACGGTCAATTCTCAGTTGTTTCAGCTTGCCAATGCAACTCGTTAGTGATAATGGCCCCCAACTGGTGTCTGAAGAGTTCTGGTCATTCATGGAAGCAAATGGAATTCAGCACATCAAGTCAGCGCCGTATCACCCTGCAACGAACGGCCTGGCTGAAAGGTTTGTCCAAACGATGAAGCAAACTTTAAAATCATCACGAGGGAACAGCTCCCTCAATAGGCGTCTAAACACCTTCCTGTTAACCTACAGAAACACTCCCCACGCTACAACCAAAGTGGCACCCGCGTCAGCCATGATGAAAAGACAGCTTCGCATGCGACTCGACCTCCTGAGACCTCCAAAGACGAGACAGGTTGTACAGATGCAACAGAGAGCACAGGTGGACAGACGTAGCAAAGCAAAAGATAGAAGCTTCATAGCTGGAGAGAGAGTTCTTGCTCGAAACTACTGCAAAGGTCCAAAGTGGATACCAGCCACAGTGGTTGCCCAAACAGGGCCTGTGTCCTACACAGTTCACACACCGGAAAACATCATCTGAAAGAGACACGTGGATCAACTGTTGCCAGGAACCAACCTCAGAGATTACTCCTGTCAAGTGACAAACCAAGATCAGCTACTGGAGACCTACCATGACTACGAGCTATCACCTGAACATCCACTGCAGCAACCTACCAATGTGGAAAGTGCTCCAGACTCACCTGAACCAGCCAGAGTGCCTACTCAGGGTACTGTTGCACCCCAGTCTGAGCATACACCATCACCACTCAGACTCAGAGATAATGTGACTGTAGACTCACCTGTACGTCGTCATTACCCTGCAAGAGAAAGACGACCCCCTGACTATTTAGTTCAGACTAACCTCCGACATTGGGGCAGAATACACCCCAGGGTTAAGTCTGGGGACTGAGGCAGTCTACCCTCTATCCCTAGTTTAGAAAAGGTTATTCTGAAAAGTTCATTTATTTACATTAAGAAAACAATAGGCAAAACAGTGAATATTTACTTTTTCCTTATGAGTCATCAAAGGTAAAGGGGGAGGAATATGTTGTGTATTGATATTCTAGTTTTGTCCCTTTAGGGCACCTGTGACCCCCCCTTGCTTACCTATGTTGAAACGCTTGGAATGTTCTTCCTGTGAAACGCATTAAAACAATGCCCACGTTAATTTCTACTCCCGTCTCATGTCTTGTCCTTATATTAGTTGTATAAGTAATACAGTGTGCTATACAACACATTTGATGATACAGTGGTAGCAGTACAAGGTTATAATATTTACAGAAAATACAGAAATGCAAACGGGGGCGGTGTTGCGGTCTATATTCAGAACAACATTCCTGTAAATCTTAGAGAGGATCTCATGTTAAATATTTTTGAAGTAATATGGCTACAGGTTCATCTGCCTCACCTAAAGCCCATTCTGGTGGGAAACTGCTATAAACCACCAAGTGCTAACAGTCAGTATCTGGATAACATGTGATATCAATAGAGGTATACTTTCTGGGTGATTAAGAAATTGACTGGCTTTCATCAGGCTGCCCACTCAAGAGAAAGCTTCAAACTCACTAGTGCCTGCAACCTGGTTCAAGTTATCAATCAACCTACCAGGGTAGTTACAAACAGTACAGGAATGAAATCATCAACATGTATTGATCATATCTTTATTAATGCTGCAGAAATTTGTTTGAAAGCAGTATCCAAATCCATCGGATGTAGTGATCACAATATAGTAGCCATATCTAGGAAAACCAAAGTTCCAAAGGCTGGGCCTAATTTAGTATATAAGAGGTCATACAATAGGTTTTTGTAGTGATTCCTATGTTGTTGATGTGAAGAATATTTGTTGGTCCGTGGTGTGTAATGACGAGCAACCATACACTGCACTTCACACATTTATGAAAATGCTTATCCTAGTTACTAATAAGCATGCACCCATTAACACAATGACCGTAAAAACGGTTAAATCCCCATGGATTGATGAGGAATTAAAAACTTGTATGGTTGAGAGGGATGAGGCAAAATAGATGGCAAATAGGTCTGGCTGTACAACCGATTGGCAAACATACTGCAAATTGAGAAATCATGTGACTAAACTGAATAAAAAGAAGACTACACTATGAAACAAAGATAAATTACATAAAGAATGATAGTAAAAAACTTTTGAGCACCTTTGTGACACTCTGGCTCCGGGACTTTTGTATTTGAGCCAGGGTGTATTTTGTTTTGTTGGGTTTTGGTTTGGTTATGTTGGGTATTTGGGTGTATTTCTATGTTTGCATTTCTGTTGGGTTCATTTCTAGGTTTGGTCAATGACTCCCAATCGGAGGTAACGAGTGTCAGCTGTCGGCTCGTTATCTCTGATTGGGAGCCATATTTAATCTGTATGTTTTCCTGTGGGTGTTGTGGGTTTTTGTTCCATGTTCAGTCATTGTCACTGTTGGACTTCACTATCGTCATTTTGTTTTGTTGTTTCGTGGTTGCTTTAATATAATAAAGTCAACATGTTCGCTCAACACGCTGCGCCTTGGTCCGCTTCCTTAGACGATCGTGACAGAAAAACCCACCATAATAGGACCAAGCAGCGTGTCAAGCGGCAACAGGACCCAGCTCCAAAGGATTCATGGACATGGGGGGAGATACTGGCTGGAAAGGGTCCTTGGGCACAACCGGGAGAATATCGCCGCCCTCGTGAAGAGCTGGAGGCAGCTAAAGCCGAGAGGAGGCGGTATGAGGAAGCAGCACGGAGTCAAGGCTGGAAGCCCGTGGGTACTACCCAAAAATTTCTTGGGGGGGGGGCTTAAAGGGAGTGTGGCGAAGTCAGGTAGGAGACCTGCGCCTACTCCCTGGACTTACCGTGGAGAGCGAGAGTACGGGCAGACACCGTGTTACGCAGTAGAGCGCATGGTGTCTCCTGTACGCAGGCATAGCCCGGTTCGGTACATTCCAGCTCCACGTATCGGCCGGGTTAGAGTGAGCGTTGAGCCAGATGTCATGAAGCCGGCCCAACGCATCCGGCTACCAGTGCGTCTCCTCGGGCCGGGCGTACATGGCACCAGCCTTACGCATGGTGTTCCCGGTTCGCCCACATAGGCCGGTGCGGGTTATTCCACCTCCCCGTACTGGTCGGGCGACGGGGAGCATCAACCCGGGTAAGGTTGGGCAGGCTCAGTGCTCAAGGGGGCCAGTAAGCCTGCACGGTCCGGTATTTCCGGCGCCACCTCCCCGCTCCAGCCCAGTACCACCAGTGCCTACACCACGCACCAAGCCTCCTGTGTGTTCCCCGAGTCCTGTGCGTCCTGTTGCTGCTCTCCGCACTAGGCCTTATGTGCGTCCCCAGGGTCCAGCATGCCCTGTTCCTTCTCCCCGCACTAGGCTTTATGTGCGTTCCCAGGGTCCAGCATGCCCTGTTGCTTCTCCCCGCACTAGCCCTGAGATGCGTGTCCTCAGCCCGGTACCTCCAGTTCCGGCACCACGCACCAGGCCTACGGTGCGCCTCAGACGGCCAGAGTCTGCCGTCTGCCCAACGGGGCCTGAACTGCCCGTCTGCCCAAAGGCGCTTGAACTGGCCGTCTGGACTGAGCCTGCAAAGCCGCCCGTCTGCCATGAGCCTTCAGAGCCGTCCGCCAGACCGGAGCCGCTAGAGCCTTCCGCCAGACAGGATCAGCCAGAGCCTTCCGCCAGACAGGATCAGCCAGAGCCTTCCGCCAGCCATGAGCAGCCAGATCCGTCCGCCAGCCATGAGCAGCCAGATCCGTCAGCCAGCCATGAGCAGCCAGATCCTTCAGCCAGCCGCGAGCAGCCAGACCCCTCAGCCAGCCATGAGCAGCCAGATCCGTCGGCCAGCCATGAGCAGCCAGATCCGTCAGCCAGCCATGAGCAGCCAGATCCGTCAGCCAGCCATGAGCAGCCAGATCCTTCAGCCAGCCATGAGCCGTCCAGCCAGGATCCGCCAGAGCCGTCCAGCCAGGATCCGCCAGAGCCAGCCAGCCATGATCCGCCATTGAGTCCGGTGCTGTCCCTTAGCCCGGTGCTGCCCCTTATCCTGGTGCTGCCCCTTAGTCCGGTGCTGCCCCTTAGTCCGGTGCTGCCCCTTAGTACGGTGCTGCCCCTTAGTCCGGTGCCGCCCCTTAATCCAGTGGGGTTTAGTTGGGGGGTGGTCATGTGGAGGAGGCTACGGAAGCGGATAGTGACTAAGGTGGGGTGGGGACCACGACCAGGGCCAGAACCGCCACCGTGGACAGACGCCCACCCAGACCCTCCCCTAGACTGTATGCTGGTGCGCCCGGAGTTCGCACCTTTAGGGGGGGTACTGTGACACTCTGGCTCCGGGACTTTTGTATTTGAGCCAGGGTGTATTTTGTTTTGTTGGGTTTTGGTTTGGTTATGTTGGGTATTTGGGTGTATTTCTATGTTTGCATTTCTGTTGGGTTCATTTCTAGGTTTGGTCAATGACTCCCAATCGGAGGTAACGAGTGTCAGCTGTCGGCTCGTTATCTCTGATTGGGAGCCATATTTAATCTGTATGTTTTCCTGTGGGTGTTGTGGGTTTTTGTTCCATGTTCAGTCATTGTCACTGTTGGACTTCACTATCGTCATTTTGTTTTGTTGTTTCGTGGTTGCTTTAATATAATAAAGTCAACATGTTCGCTCAACACGCTGCGCCTTGGTCCGCTTCCTTAGACGATCGTGACAACCTTAAATGAAATTTTGGCCGAAAAGGCAAACTCCACTCCATCGTTAATTTGAATCAGATGGCTCATTCATCACAAAACCCACTAATATTGTCAACTACTTTATTGATATTTTCATTGGCAAGATTAGCAAACTTAGGCATGACATGCCAGCAAC
The DNA here is from genome assembly GCF_020615455.1 of Coregonus clupeaformis. Classification (NCBI taxonomy): domain Eukaryota; kingdom Metazoa; phylum Chordata; class Actinopteri; order Salmoniformes; family Salmonidae; genus Coregonus; species Coregonus clupeaformis. Next base: position 9,087,039 of record NC_059214.1, on the reverse strand, counting down.
AAACACTTATACTGCACATCCAAGCATATCTGACCAAATTATGAAAGACAAACATTGTAATTTTGAAGTAAGTGTGGAAGAGGTGAAAAAAGTAGTGTTTTCTATCAACAATGACAAGCCACCAAGGTCTGACAACTTGTATGGAAAATTACTGAGCCATCCCCGCCGGAGGGGATGGCTGCCGTTTTATGCACTCTTAACCAACCGTGCTATTTTGTGTGTTTCTTTGCATTGTTTGTAACTTATTTTGTACATAATGTTGCTGCTACCGTCTCTTCTGACCGAAAAGAGCTTCTGGACATCAGAACAGCGATTACTCACCTTGAACTGGACAAATATTTTTTCTTTAATGAGTCAGACGAGAGGGATTTGCTCCAGACACCTGACAGGGCCCTCATCCCCGTCATTCGCAGTAGAAAGAAAAGGAGATATCGTGGAAGGAGACCGGGGTGCTTGGTAAGGAGCCGGCGACGAGTGGCTATCTACCTTTGCCATCGATACTATTGGCCAACTTACAATCACTTGATAAGAAAGTGGACGAACTAGAGGCACGAATATCTTACCAACGGGACATAAAAAAACTGTAATATCTTATTTTTCACCGAGTCGTGGCTGAGAGAAGACATGAATAACATACAGCTGGCAGTTATACACTGTATCAGCAGGATATAACAGCAGCCTCTGGTAAGACAAGGGGTGGCGGTCTATGTATATTTGTATACAACAGCTGGTGCAGCTGGTGCACAATATCTAAGGAAGTCTCGAGGTTTGCTCGCCTGAGGTAGAGTATCTCATGATAAGCTGTAGACCACACTATCTACCAAGAGAGTTTTCATCTATATTCTTCGTAGCTGTCTATTTACCACCACAAACCGATGCTGGCACTAAGACCACACTCAATGAACTGTATACGGCCATAAGCAAACAGGAAAATGCTCATCCAGAGACGGCGCTACTAGTGGCTGGGGACTTTAATGCAGAGAAACTTAAATCCGTTTGAACTCATTTCTACCAGCATGTTAAATGTGCAACCAGAGGGAAAAAATCTCTAGACCACCTTTACTCCACACACACAGACACGTACAAAGCTCTCCCTCGCCCTCTATTTGGCTAATCTGACCATAATTCTATCCTCCTGATTCCTTCTTACAAGCAAAAACTAAAGCAGGAAGCACCAGTGACTCGGTCAATAAAAAAAGTGGTCAGATGAAGCAGATGCTAAGCTACAGGAATGTTTTGCTTGCACAGACTGGAATATGTTCCGGGATTCTTCCTTTGGCATTGAGGAGTACACCACATCAGTCACGGGCTTCATCAATAAGTGCATAGATGAAGTCGTCCCCACAGTGACCGTACGTACCCCAACCAGAAGCCATGGATTACAGGCAACATCCGCACTGAGCTAAAGAGTAGAGCCGCTGCTTTCAAGGAGCAGGACTCTAACCCGGAAGCTTATAAGAAATCCCGCTATGCCCTCCGACAAACCATCAAACAGACAAAGCGTCGATACAGGACTAAGATGGAATCGTACTACACCGGCTCCGACACTCGTCGGATATGGCAGGGCTTGCAAACTATTACAGACTATAAAGGGAAGCACAGCCACGAGCTGCTCAGTAACACGAGCCTACCAGACAAACTAAATTACTTCTATGCTCGTTTCGAGGCAAGTAACACTGAAACATGCATGAGAGCATCAGCTGTTCCGGACGACTTTGTGATCACGCTCCACGTAAGACCTTTAAACAGGTCAACATTCACAAGGCCCTGCGGACAGATTACCAGTACGTGTACTCCAAGCATGCGCTGACCAACTGGCAAGTGTCTTCACTGACATTTTCAACCTATCCCTGTCTGAGTCTGTAATACCGACATGTTTAAAGCCCCTGTGCCCAAGAACACTAAGGTAACCTGCCGAAATGACTACATTTACATTTACATTTTAGTCATTTAGCAGACGCTCTTATCCAGAGCGACTTACAGTTAGTGAGTGCATACATTTTTCATACTGACCCGTAGCACTCACGTCTGTAGCCATGAAGTGCTTTGAAAGGCTGGTCATGGCTCACATCAACACCATTTTCCCAGAAACCCTAGACCCACTCCAATTTGCATACCGCCCCAACAGATCCACAGATGACGCAATCTCTATTGCGCTCCACACTGCCCTTACACACCTGGACAAAAGGAACATGCCCTCAAAGCTCATCACTAAGCTAAGGACCCTGGGACTAAACACCTCCCTCTGCAACTGGATCCTGGACTTCTTGACGGGCCGCCCCCAGGTGGTAAGGGTAGGTAACAACATATCTACCACGCTGATCCTCAACACGGGGGCCCCTCAGGGGAGCGTGCTCAGTCCCCTCCTGTACACCCTGTTCACTCATGACTGCATGGCCAGGCACGACTCCAACACCATCATTAAGTTTGCCGATGACACAACAGTGGTAGGCCTGATCACCGACAACGACGAGACAGCCTATAGGGAGGAGGTCAGAGACCTGGCCGTGTGGTGCCAGGACAACAACCTCTCCCTCAACGTGATCAAGACAAAGATGATGATTGTGGACTACAGGAAAAAGAAGAGAACCGAGCACGCCCCCATTCTCATCGACAGGGCTGTAGTGGAGCAGGTTGAGAGCTTCAAGTTCCTTGGCATCCACATCACTAACATGGTCCAAGCACACCAAGACAGTCGTAAAGAGGGCACGACAAAACCTATTCCCCCTAAGGAGACTGAAAAGATTTGGCATGGGTCCTTAGATCCTCAAAACATTATACAGCTGCACCATCGGGAGTATCCTGACTGGTTGCATCACCGCCTGGTATGGCAACTGCTCGGCCTCCAACCGCAAGGCACTACAGAGGGTAGTGCGTACGGTCCAGTACATCACCAGGGCCAAGCTTCCTGCCATCCAGGACGTCTATACCAAGCGATGTCAGAGGAAGGCCCTAAAAATTGTCAAAGACTCCAGCCCCCTAGTCATAGACTGTTCTCTCTGCTACCGCACGGCAAGCGGTACCGGAGCGCCAAGTCTAGGTCCAAGAGGCTTCTAAACAGCTTCTACCCCCAAGCCATAAGACTCCTGAACATCTAATCAAATGGCTACCCAGACTATTTGCATTGCCCCCCGTCCTCTTTTACGCTGCTGCTACTCTCTGTTTATTGTCTGTGCATAGTCACTTTAATAACTCTACCTACATGTACATAATACTTCAATTACCTCGACTAACCGGTGCCCCCGCACATTGACTCAGTACCGGTACCCCCTGTATATAGCCTCACTATTGTTATTTTTACTGCTGCTCTTTAGTTATTTGTTACTTTTATTTCGTATTATTTTATATTGTATTTCTTTGTGATTTGTTTTGGTATTCTTTCTTAAAACTGCATTGTTGGTTATGGGCTTGTAAGTAAGCATTTCACTGCAAGGTTGTATTTCAAGGTTGTAAGCATTTCACTGCAAGGTTGTACCTGTTGTATTCGGCGTATGTGACAAATAACATTTGAATTGACTTGATTTTCATTCAACAAGCACAGCACTTACACAAATGACTGATGATTGGCTGAGAGAAATTGATGATGAAAATATAGTGGGGGCTGTTTTGTTAGACTTCATTGCGGCTTTTGACATTATCGATCATAGTCTGTTGCTGGAAAAACGTATGTGTTATGGCTTTACACCCCCTGCTATATTGTGGAAAAATAATTACCTGTCTAACAGAACACAAAGGGTGTTCTTTAATGGAAGCCTCTCCAACAAAATCCAGGTAGAATCAGGAATTCCCCAGGGCAGCTGTCTAGGCCCCTTACTTTTTTCAATCTTTACTAATGACATGCCACTGGCTTTGATTAAAGCTAGTGTGTCCATGTATGCGGATGACTCAACACTATACACGTCAGCTACCAAATGACAGCAACACTAAACAAAGAGCTTCAGATAGTTTCAGAATGGGTGGCAAGGAATAAGTTAGTCCTAAATATTTCAAAAACTAAAAGCATTGTATTTGGGTTAAATCATTCACTAAACCCTAAACTTCAACTAAATCTTGTAATGAATAATGTGGAAATTGAGCAAGTTGAGGAGACTAAATTGCTTGGAATAATCCTGGATTGTAAACTGTCATGGTCAAAACATATTGATAGAACAGTATCTAGGATGGGGAGAAGTCTGTTGATAATAAAGCCCTAGTTTTGTCGCACCTGGACCACTGTTCAGTCGTGTGGTCAGGTGCCACAAAGAGGGATTTAGGAAAATTGCAATTGGCTCAGAACAGGGCAGCACGGCTGGCCCTTGGATGTACACAGAGAGCTAACATTAATAATATGCATGTCAATCTCTCCTGGCTCAAAGTGGAGGAGAGATTGACTTCATCACTACTTGTATTTGTGAGAGGTATTGACATGTTGAATGCACTGAGCTGTCTGTTTGAACTACTGGCACAGCTCAGACACCTATGCATACCCCCACAAGACATGCCACCAGAGGTCTCTTCACAGTCCCCAAGTCCAGAACAGACTATGGAAAGCGCACAGTACTACATACAGCCATGACTACATGGAACTCTACTCCACATCAAGTAACTCATGCCAGCAGTAAAATTTGATTTAAAAAACAGATACAAATACACCTTATGGAACAGCAGGGAATGTGAAGCAACAGAAACATAGACACATGCATACAAACACACAATAACATGTGCTCTATACATACATGTACACTTGGCAGCAGCTAATGGGGATCCATAATAAATACAAATGGTGTTTTCAAAAGTCACTGTAACATACAGCTATTAATGATTTGAATGTTTAAGTAAGCCTACTCCCTCTTATCAATGTTTTTGAAGTTTAACACTTGTGTGCGCACACACACACACTTAAGTATTGTTAAAGCTTCAGGCAGTCTAAGTAAGTGTTCTCCATATTTCTGATTGGAGGGCTGACTATAGGAAAAATTAATCGGCTCTATAGATACAAAGAACGAATAACTTTTAAACCTGACCAACAATGCTATGAAGTCCATAGAAGACAATAACAACAGATCAGCCTGGACTGAGTTCATGTAAAATATAGTATGGCTATTAGATCTAGCCTAGGCTACTTATCCATGTCCTTCAACATAAACTAGTCACAAGCTGCTACTACTAGAATTGGGATAATTTGCTTAAATCATTTGACCTGAGAACAACAACAAAAAGTATGGAAAGAATGTCATGTTCTGATTAAAATCATTGTGGGAAGTTAGCTAGTTGAATCAAGAGGCATTCAGCCATGGTATTGTAAACATTATTTTAGTGAGCTAGCTAACGTTAGCATTACTAGCAAGCTACTTCTGTCCAAATTATGTTATTGCTGTTATCTAAAGAAACGCCTGGGAATGTGTTTATGGTTGAAATTTCTGTAAGTTTTCCTTCAAAATTGTTGCTCAAAGCTGCGGCAAAGGGGGACAATTCCAACTTCGGAATTTACGCCTTTCCTGTGCATGCCTTTCCTACGCACGTCTCAGTATTTGGTATTCAGATGTACCTTATTCAGTCTCGTAACACGCTCTGCAAGTGTGGCTACCTTGCGCTCTGTGAATAAATGTCATTCAACCACTGAAAACCCTCCCACTTGCTAGCCAACAGATTTTCTCGTGGAGTTTTCATTCAGTAGGGTTATCAGTAGTTTTTTCTTAAGCCAGCCCTTTAAATAAGGTGTAAATTAATTATAATTTTGTCGACAGACTGAATAGAATACATAGAGAGAACGGGTTCAGAAAATAGGGACCGTCTCCGTTTCAGCACCAACTGGTAGATTTTAAAATATCTGATCTTGTAGATTATTTAGGCACATTTTAGGGTTAGGAAAGTATTTATAAATCATTTAAAAACTGGTTTGGAGAGCCTTTACACACAAAATACACTACCGGTCAAAAGTTTTAGAACACCTACTCATTCAAGGGTTTTTCTTAATTTTTTACTATTTCTAAGTGTTAAACAAATGAAAATATATTTTATATTTGAGATTCTTCAAATAGCTACCCTTTGCCTTGATGACAGCTTTGCACACGCTTGGCATTCTCTCAACCAGCTTCACCTGGAATGCTTTTCCATCAGTCTTGAAGGAGTTCCCACATATGCTGAGCACTTGTTGGCTGCTTTTCCTTCACTCTGCGGTCAGACTCATTCCAAACCATCTCAATTTGGTTGAGGTCGGGGGATTGTGGAGGCCAGTAAATCTGATACAGCACCCAATCACTCTCCTTCTTACACAGCCTGGAGGTGTGTTGGGTCATTGTCCTGTTAATAAAACAAATGATAGTCCCACTAAGCCCAAACCAGATGGGATGGCGTATCACTGTAGAATGCTGTGGTAGCCATGCTGGTTAAGTGTGCCTTGAATTCTAAATAAATCACAGACAGTGTCACCAACAAAGCACCCCCACAACACCATCACACCTCCTCCTCCATGCTTTACGGTGGGAAATACACATGCGTAGATCATCCGTTCACCCACACCTCTTCTCACCAAGACACAGCGGTTGGAAACAGAAATCTCCAATTTGGACTCATCAGACCAAAGGACACATTTCCACCAGTCCAATGTCTATTGCTCGTGTTTCTTGGCCCAAGCAAGTCTCTTCTTATTATTGGTGTCCTTTAGTAGTGGTTTCTTTGCAGCAATTCGGCCATGAAGGCCTGATTCACACAGTCTCCTCTGAACAGTTGATGTTGAGATGTGTCTGTTACTTGAACTCTGTGAAGCATTTATTTGGGCTGCAATTCCTGAGGCTGGTAACTCTAATGAACTCATCCTCTGCAGTAGAGGTAACTCTGGGTCTTCCATTCCTGTGGTGGTCCACATGAAAGACAGTTTCATCATAGCGCTTGATGGTTTTTGCGACTGTACAGTGAGGGAAAAAAGTATTTGATCCCCTTCTGATTTTGTACGTATACCCACTGACAAAGAAATGATCAGTCTATCATTTTAATGGTAGGTTTATTTGAACAGTGAGAGACAGAATAACAACAAAAAAATCCAGAAAAACGCATGTCAAAAATGTTATAAATTGACTTGCATTTTAATGAGGGAAATAAGTATTTGACCCCTCTCAATCAGAAAGATTTCTGGCTCCCAGGTGTCTTTTATACAGGTAATGAGCTGAGATTAGGAGCACACTCTTAAAGGGAGTGCTCCTAATCTCAGCTTGTTACCTGTATAAAAGACATCTGTCCACAGAAGCAATCAATCAATCAGATTCCAAACTCTCCACCATGGCCAAGACCAAAGAGCTCTCCAAGGATGTCAGGGACAAGATTGTAGACCTACACAAGGCTGGAATTGGCTACAAGACCATCGCCAAGCAGCTTGGTGAGAAGGTGACAACAGTTGGTGCGATTATTCGCTAATGGAAGAAACACAAAATAACTGTCAATCTGCCTCGGCCTGGGGCTCCATGCAAGATCTCACCTCGTGGAGTTGCAATGATCATGAGAATGGTGAGGAATCAGCCCAGAACTACACGGGAGGATCTTGTCAATGATCTCAAGGCAGCGGGGACCATAGTCACCAAGAAAACAATTGGTAACACAGTACGCCGTGAAGGACTGAAATCCTGCAGCGCCCGCAAGGGCCCCCTGCTCAAGAAAGCACATATACAGGCCCGTCTGAAGTTTTCCAATGAACATCTGAATGATTCACAGGAGAACTGGGTGAAAGTGTTGTGGTCAGATGAGACCAAAATCGAGCTCTTTGGCATCAACTCAACTCGCCGTGTTTGGAGGAGGAGGAATGCTGCCTATGACCCCAAACCTGGTGGCCAACTACAAGAAACGTCTGACCTCTGTGATTGCCAACAAGGGTTTTGCCACCAAGTACTAAGTCATGTTTTGCAGAGGGGTCAAATAGTTATTTCCCTCATTAAAATGCAAATCAATTTATAAAATTTTTGACATGCGTTTTTCTGGATTTTTGTGTTGTTATTCTGTCTCTCACTGTTCAAATAAACCTACCATTAAAATTATAGACTGATCATGTCTTTGTCAGTGGGCAAATGTACAAAATCAGCAGGGGATCAAATACTTTTTTCCCTCACTGTACTTGAAGAAACTTTCAACGTTCTTGAGATTTTCCGTATTGACTGACCTTCATGTCTTAATGTAATGATAGACTGTCGTTTCTCTTTGCTAATTTGAGCTGTTCTTGCCATAATATGGACTTGGTCTTTTACCAAATTGGGCTATCTTGTGTAAAAACCCCTTACCTTGTCACAACACAACTGATTGGCTCAAATGCATTAAGAAGGAAAGCAATTCCACAAATTAACTTTTAACAAGGCACACCTGTTAATTGAAATGCATTCCAGGTGATTACCTCATGAAGCTGGTTGAGAGAATGCCAAGAGTGTACAAAGCTGTCATCAAGGCAAAGGGTGGCTTGTCATGCCCTGACTCAGGGGACGCTTAAATGTTGAGTCAGGGTGTGTATGTTCTATGTTGGGTATTTCTATGTTGGTGTTCTATTATGTGTATTTCTATGTTGGCCGGTGTGGTTCCCAATCAGAGGCAGCTGTAGCTCGTTGTCTCTGATTGGGGACCATACTTAGGCAGTCTATTGGCACTAGTGGGTTGTGGGATCTTGTTCCGTGTTAGGTATGTTGTTTGTGTACCTTGGACTTCACATTTCGTTTGTTGTTGGTTATTCTGTTCAAATAAACATGTATGCATATCACGCTGCGCCTTGGTCCGTCCCGTTCATGAACGATCGTGACAGGTTATTTGAAGAATTTCAAATATAAAATATATTTTTATCTGTTTAACACTTTTTTGGTTACTATATGATTCCATACGTGTTATTTCATAGTTTTGATGTCTTCACTATTATTCTACAATATAGAAAATAGTAAAAATAAAGAAAAATCCTTGAATGAGTAGGTGTTCTAAAACTTTTGACCGGTAGTGTATATTGATGAATAAAAAATACAGGGGTTTGATTCATCCTGAAAGTTGTCATATTCAGTGGTGTAAAGTACTTAAGTAAAAATACTTTAAAGTACTACTTAATTGTTTTTTGGGGGTATTTGTACTTTACTATTTATATTTTTGTCAACTTTTACTTCACTACATTCCTAAAGAAAATGATGTACTTTTTACTCCATTCATTTTCCTTGACACCCAAAAGTAAATGCTTAGCAGGACAGGAAAATCACGCACTAATCAAGAGAACATCCACGGTCATCCCTACTGCCTCTTATCTGGCAGACTCACAAATGCTTCATTTGTAAATTATGTCTGAGGGTTGGAGCGTGCCCCTGGCTATCCGTAAATGTAAAAGAAACAACAAAATTGTGTCGTCTGATTTGCTTAATATAAGGAAATTGAAATTATTTATACTTTTTTTGTTTTATAGTTTTTATTGTTTCCTTTCACGATATAACAACAATGCAATTGAATTACAATTGTCTTAAACAATAATTTGACAGACATGAAAAACAGTGCACCCGGAAAGCACCTAAACCCCCCAGTTTAAACATGAGCTTCTCAGTCTATTAATATCCTTAGTGATATTCAGTAATAACAAAGTAGGATTTGCAAGTATTGTGGTACCCAGAATATCCCCAATCTTTTCCATTACCTTCTGCCAAAAGGTATGCAAGCTTGGACAGTTACAGAACATATGGATCATGTAACCTGTACTTGACTGACATCTCCAGCATAGGTTGGATTCTATCCAACCTATTCTGTTCAACCTCAGAGGAGTCCAATAAATCCTATTGAACACTTTAAATTGAATCAGCTTGGACCGGGCATCTCTCATAGGGAGGAGTATCTGTTGTACTATTATATTCCATTCCTCCTCTCCAAACGTTACCTCCAAGTCTTTTTCCCATACGGCCTTTAGGCCCTTACAAGTTCCATTAAATGCACCTATAAGGTGGCTATATATCAGCCCTGCGGTATGTGGTAATTTGCATAGGGTTTCTATCTTAACACTTATATCGGACTGTACTGGGAATTTGTTGTTGTTTTATCCTACTTTAAAAACATAAGCTGGAGATACCTCCAAAAGTCTTGTTTCTGTAAATTATACTTGGACCTTAGTTCTTCAAAAGAGGTAAAAGTGTTTTGTTGATACAGACAACCAATATTCTTTATCCCCTTTCTATACCAATCTTTCCAGAAAACCATGTGTCCCCCATTTTCAATTTAGGGTTGTTCCATAACAAAGCAGAGCTTGTAAAGAAAGGCGAGGATGAATCTGGCTCCATATACTTTTAGTATGGGACATTATTGGATTCTGCAGTCCCAATTTTTGTTGACTCAAATAATCGAATGACTCGAATGGGGCATTAAGTTCCTCTTCCATGTCCACCCAAATTGGCCTAGTTGAGTTCTCAATAAAGAGACAGCCTATTTGGGCAGCTACAAAGGCTTCTTGATATAATTGCATGTTAGGGAGCTTTATCCTGTGACACTCTGGCTCTATGGACTTTGATTTTGAGCCAGGGTTGTTATTTTTCACTTGGGTGTATTTCTATGTTGGGTGTCTAGGTTGTTGTTTTCTATGTTTGGTCAATGACTCCCAATCGGAGGTAACGAGTGTCAGCTGTCGGCTCGTTATCTCTGATTGGGAGCCATATTTATACTGTGTGTTTTCACCTTGGGGTTGTGGGTTTTTGTTCCATGTTTCTGTCAGTGTTACAGAGGACTTCACTATCGTCATTTGTTGTTTTTCGTGGTTGCTTTATTAAATAAAGTCATCATGTTCACTCCACGCGCTGCGTATTGGTCCGCTTCTTCAGACGATCGTGACAGAAAAACCCACCATCGAAGGACCAAGCAGCGTGTCCAGGAGCAAGACAGCTGGACATGGGAGGAAGCGCCTGGTAAGGAGATCGAGAGGCTGGCGATGGCCCAGGTGGGCAAATCGTGGTCCTGGGAGGACATGCTCGGGGGCAAGGGACCTTGGGGGAGGATCAAGGCCCTGGCGAGAGAGGAGCAACGGCGTCAGCAGGTCCATCGTTGGAAGGACGAGAGGCAACCCCAAAAAAATTTTGGGGGGGGGCACATGGCTTGGGCGGCTGGGCAGCAGGAGGCTGCCACAGGGAGATATGGAGAGAAGGCTATCGGATTACGGGAGCCATTGGCGAGTAGAGGGAGGGAAGTTGTTGTGGCACGGCGTGAGGGACTGAAGTGTGTTACCAGTCCGGTCCGGCCCGTTCCTGATCCCCAGTTAAGGCCAGTGGTGTGTGTTCCCGGTACGGACCGGCCTGTTCCTACTCCACGCACCAGGTCCACGATGTGCGTCGCCAGCCCGGCCCGGCCTGTTCCGGCCACTCGCACCAGGGATACGGTGCGCGTCGCCAGCCCAGCCCGGCCTGTTCCTGCTCCACGCACCAGGGATATGGTGCGCTTCGCCAGCCCGGCCCGGCCTGTTTCGGCCACTCGCACCAGGGATACGGTGCGCGTCGCCAGCCCAGCCCGGCCTGTTCCTGCTCCACGCACCAGGGATATGGTGCGCTTCGCCAGCCCGGTCCGGCCTGTTCCGGCCACTCGCACCAGGGATACGGTGCGCGTCGCCAGCCCAGCCCGGCCTGTTCCTGCTCCACGCACCAGGGATACGGTGCGCGTCGCCAGTCCAGCCCGGCCGGTTCCTGCTCTACGCACTACGCCTGTGGTGTGCGTCACCAGCCCAGCCCGGCCTGTTCCTGCTCCACGCACGAAGCCTACGGGGTGCGTCACCAGCCCAGCCCGGCCTGTTCCTGCGCCACGCACGAAGCCTACGGGGTGCGTCGCCAGCCCAGCCCGGCCGGTTCCTGCTCCACGCACTAGCCCTGAGATGCGTGTCCTCAGTCCGGGACCACCAGTTCCGGCACCACGTACTAGGCTTTATGTGCGTCCTCAGGGTCCAGCATGCCCTGTTCCTTCTCCCCGCACTAGCCCTGAGATGCGTGTCCTCAGCCTGGGACCACCAGTTCCGGCACCACGCATCAGGCCTACGGTGCGTCTCAGACGGCCAGAGTCTGCCGTCTGCCCAACGGGGCCTGAACTGCCCGTCTGCCCAACGGCGCCTGAACTGCCCGTCTGCCCAACGGCGCCTGAACTGCCCGTCTGCCCGACGGCGCTTGAACTACCCGTCTGCCCAACGGCGCTAAAGCCGCCCGTCTGTACTGAGCCTGCAAAGCCGCCCGTCTGCCATGAGCCTTCAGAGCCGTCCGCCAGATCGGAGCCGCTAGAGCCTTCCGCCAGACAGGAGCCGCTGGAGCCTTCCGCCAGACAGGAGCCAGAGCCGTCCGCCAGACAGGATCAGCCAGAGCCTTCCGCCAGACAGGATCAGCCAGAGCCTTCCGCCAGACAGGATCAGCCAGAGCCTTCCGCCAGCCATGAGCAGCCAGATCCGTCAGCCAGCCATGAGCAGCCAGATCCGTCAGCCAGCCATGAGCAGCCAGATCCTTCAGCCAGCCATGAGCAGCCAGATCCGTCAGCCAGCCATGAGCAGCCAGATCCGTCAGCCAGCCATGAGCCGTCCAGCCAGGATCCGCCAGAGCCGTCCAGCCAGGATCCGCCAGCCAGCCAGGATCCGCCAGAGCCAGCCAGCCAGGATCCGCCATTTAGTCCGGTACTGCCCCTTAGCCCGGTGCTGTCCCTTATCCTGGTGCTGCCCCTTATCCTGGTGCTGTCCCTTATCCTGGTGCTGCCCCTTAGTCCGGTGCTGCCCCTTAGTCCGGTGCTGCCCCTTAGTCCGGTGCTGCCCCTTAGTCCGGTGCTGCCCCTTAGTCCGGTGCTGCCTCTTAGTCCGGTGCTGCCCCTTAATCCAGTGGGGTTAGATGGGAGGGTGGTCATTTGGAGGAGGCTACGTAAGCAGGTAGTGACTATGGTGGGGTGGGGACCACGACCAGTGCCAGAGCCGCCACCATGGACAGACGCCCACCCAGACCCTCCCCTAGACTGGATGCTGGTGCGCCCAGAGTTCGCACCTTTAGGGGGGGGTACTGTGACACTCTGGCTCTATGGACTTTGATTTTGAGCCAGGGTTGTTATTTTTCACTTGGGTGTATTTCTATGTTGGGTGTCTAGGTTGTTGTTTTCTATGTTTGGTCAATGACTCCCAATCGGAGGTAACGAGTGTCAGCTGTCGGCTCGTTATCTCTGATTGGGAGCCATATTTATACTGTGTGTTTTCACCTTGGGGTTGTGGGTTTTTGTTCCATGTTTCTGTCAGTGTTACAGAGGACTTCACTATCGTCATTTGTTGTTTTTCGTGGTTGCTTTATTAAATAAAGTCATCATGTTCACTCCACGCGCTGCGTATTGGTCCGCTTCTTCAGACGATCGTGACATATCCTCCCTTCTCAGTCTTTGCCTGTAGTCTCGCTAGTTTCATCCTGCCCCTTTTACCGGCCCAAATAAACTACGTAATCATTTTGTCTATGGATTTAAAATTATAGACAGGTATGGATAGTGGTAACATGCTGATGACGTAATTCAGTTTAGGAGCTATGACCATCTTTATAACCTGTATCCTACCCCATAATGAGATTTGTAGTTTATCCCAGCTCTTAAACTGGAATTGAATTTTGTTCAATAGTGGGTCAAGGTTTTCAGAAATCATGTTCTCTAGACCAGGATTTAAAGCGATCCCCAGGTACCTCAAGTTTTTAGGGACCCATTGAAACCTCCAATTGAGGAAGTCATTTCTCAGACAATGTTTTGATGGGGGCATTACTTCAGATTTGGTCCAGTTTCATTTATAGCCCGATATCTCTGAGAATGCATTTACAAGGACCTGTAAAGGCGGTGTAGAGAGTTGGGGGTCTGCCATTAATAGTAATATGTAATCTGCATAAAGCAGTAGTTTATTATCCCTACCTCCCATATAAACCCCTTTGATTGACTGATTCAACCTAATGGCATCCGCTAATGGTTCTAATGCTATAATAAATAGGAGGGGCGAGGGACAGTCACCTTGTCTCGTGCCTCATCCTACTGAAAATGGAGATGATCGTAGTCCGTTAGTGACTACTATGGATTTGGGGTCGTTGTACATAAGTTTAATAATATTCTGAAAGCCCTGTCCTAATCCAAATGTATTTATTGTATAAAGCAGGTAGTCCCAGCCCACCATATCAAAGGCTTTCTCTGCATCTAGGGATAAGGCTGCCACTGAAGTATCCAAATCGTTTACCTTCCAGATGACATGCAAGATTATCAGATGAAGTTCTGCCTTTTACAAATCCCACCTGGTCTGGATTTATGATTTTATGAATGATTTGATTTACGCTCATAGCCGAAAGTTTTGTAAACAACTTTCCATCACAATTTATCAAAGAAATTGGACGGTAGCTCCCACACTCATGGGGATCCTTTCCCTTTTTGAGGATTAGGGTGATTACTCACTCATAGAAGGTGGGAGCTCACCTGTGTCAATCGATGTGTTAAATGTTTTCAATATTTCTGGGCTAAGCTGCTCTGCAAACCTTTTATAGAAATCACTGGGTATCCCATCCAACCCTGGAGTTTTACAACTGGGTGCTTGTCTTATAGTTTCGGTGACTAGTTAACGTTAGCTTGGCTCTCTCTGTGTGTTCGTGTCGTGAAAGGAGGGGTTCTTCTTTGTCTGAAAGCAATGGCTAGCTAGCTTGCTAACTATTCTAGTTAACTAACTGGCTGAATAAGTTGACGACGGACTCGCTCAAGCTGTCGGGACTAACCCACAACGTTAGACACGGACACAAACGATCTGCTTGCGTGTTGATACACTGGTGGTTTGTTGTGGCCGAGTATTGGCGCTAAACCGTGTTGTTGGAGTCCGGCATGCTAGCTGGCTGTGGCGTCTTATGACTAGGAGCCCGGACGATTTTCACGGAATAATACTGTACCTAGTTAGCTAGCTGAATAAACTAAGTTAGTCTATTCCTAGAAAACATTGAATCGCTGTAGTTTACAACAATTATAGTTTCTGAGGTGGAAGTTGGGGGAGTTGTGGTGAGGGAGGCCCCGCTCTCTCCTTTCCCAGATGTTTAGTTCATTTCATTCCGATCTCCTCTGCATTATTGTAGCCATTTGCTGCAGCCTGTCAACTATGCCTCTGCCTATCCCTGTTCTCTCCTCTCCGCACAGGCTATACAAACGCCTCACACCGCGTGGCTGCTGCCTCTCTAACCTGGTGGGCCCTGCACGCACCACCCACGTGGAGTTCCAGGTCTCAGGCAGCCTCTGGAACTGCCGTTCTGCTGCCAACAAGGCAGAGTTCATCTCAGCCTATGCTACCCTCCAGTCCCTCGACTTCTTGGCGCTGACGGAAACATGGATTACCACTGAAAACACTGCTACTCCTACTGCTCTCTCCTCGTCTGACCATGTGTTCTCGCATACCCCGAGAGCATCTGGTCAGCGGGGTGGTGGCA
Organism: Coregonus clupeaformis; assembly: GCF_020615455.1. NCBI lineage: Eukaryota > Metazoa > Chordata > Actinopteri > Salmoniformes > Salmonidae > Coregonus > Coregonus clupeaformis. The sequence goes on along the minus strand of NC_059214.1, from coordinate 9,071,650 downwards.
CAGGAATCCTCATCTCTCCCAAGTGGACATTCTCAATTTTTCCCCTGACCCATCTGTCTATCTCCTCATTTGAATTCCATGCTGTCACAGTCACTAGCCCATTTAAGCTTAATATCCTTGTCATCTATCGCCCTCCAGGTTCCCTTGGAGAGTTCATCAATGAGCTTGACGCCTTGATAAGTTCCTTTCCTGAGGATGGCTCACCCCTCACAGTTCTGGGGGATTTCAAACTCCCTACGTCTACAGTTGACTCATTTCTCTCTGCCTCCTTCTTTCCACTCCTCTCCTCTTTTGACCTCACCCTCTCACCGTCCCCCCCTACTCACAAGGCAGGCAATACGCTTGACCTCATCTTTACTAGATGCTGTTCTTCTACTAATCTCACTGCAACTCCTCTCCATGTCTCCGACCACTACTTTGTATCCTTTTCTCTCTCGCTCTCCTCCAACACTACTCACTCTGCCCCTACTCAGATGGTAATGCGCCATCGCAACCTTCGCTCTCTCTCTCCCGCTACTCGCTCCTCTTCCGTCCTATCATCTCTTCCCTCTGCTCAATCCTTCTCCCTCCAATCTCCTGATTCTGCCTCCTCAACCCTCCTCTCCTCCCTTTCTGCATCCTTTGACTCTCTATGTCCCCTATCCTCCCGAACGGCTCGGTCCTCCCCTCCAGCTCCGTGGCTTGATGACTCATTGCGAGCTCACAGAACAGAGCTCCGGGCAGCTGAGCGGAAATGGAAGAAAACTAGACTCCCTGCGGACCTGGCATCTTTTCACTCCCTCCTCTCTACATTTTCTTCATCTGTTTCTGCTGCTAAGGCCACTTTCTACCACTCTAAATTCCAAGCATCTGCCTCTAACCCTAGGAAGCTCTTTGCCACCTTCTCCTCCCTGCTGAATCCTCCTCCCCCTCCCCCCTCCCTCTCTGTGGATGACTTCGTCAACCATTTTGAAAAGAAGGTTGACGACATCCGATCCTCGTTTGTTAAGTCAAATGACACTGCTGGTCCTGCTCACACTGCCCTACCCTATGCTTTGACTTCTTTCTCCCCTCTCTCTCCAGATAAAATCTTGCGACTTGTGATGGCAGGCCACCCAACAACCTACCCGCTTGACCCTATCCCCTCCTCTCTTCTCCAGACCATCTCCGGTGACCTTCTCCCTTACCTCACCTCGCTGATCAACTCATCCTTGACCGCTGGCTATGTCCCTTCCATCTTCAAGAGAGCGAGAGTTGCACCCCTTCTCAAAAAACCAACACTCGACCCCTCTGATGTCAACAACTACAGACCAGTATCCCTTCTTTCTTTTCTCTCCAAAACTATTGAGCGTGCCGTCTTTAGCCAACTCTCTTGCTATCTCTCTCAGAATGACCTTCTTGATCCAAAACAGTCAGGTTTCAAGACTGGTCATTCAACTGAGACTGCTCTTCTCTGTGTCACGGAGGCTCTCCGCACTGCTAAAGCTAACTCTCTCTCCTCTGCTCTTGTCCTTCTAGACCTGTCTGCTGCCTTTGATACTGTGAACCATCAGATCCTCCTCTCCACCCTCTCTGAGCTGGGCATCTCCGGCGCGGCTCACTCTTGGATTGCATCCTACCTGACCGGTCGCTCCTACCAAGTGGCGTGGCGAGAAGCTGTCTCCGCACCACGTGCTCTCACCACTGGTGTCCCCCAGGGCTCAGTTCTAGGCCCTCTCCTATTCTCGCTATACACCAAGTCACTTGGCTCTGTCATATCCTCACATGGCCTCTCCTATAATTGCTACGCAGACGACACACAACTAATCTTCTCCTTTCCCCCTTCTGATAACCAGGTGGCAAATCGCATCTCTGCATGTCTGGCAGACATATCAGTATGGATGATGGATCACCACCTCAAGCTGAACCTTGGCAAGACGGAGCTGCTCTTCCTCCCGGGGAAGGACTGCCTGTTCCATGATCTCGCCATCATGGTTGACAACTCCGTTGTGTCCTCCTCCCAGAGTGCGAAGAGCCTTGGCGTGACCCTGGACAACACCCTGTCGTTCTCCGCTAACATCAAGTTGGTGACCCGATCCTGTAGGTTCATGCTCTACAACGTTCGGAGAGTACGACCCTGCCTTACACAGGAAGCGGCACAGGTCCTAATCCAGGCACTTGTCATCTCCCGTCTGGATTACTGCAACTCGCTGTTGGCTGGGCTCCCTGCCTGTGCCATTAAACCCCTACAACTCATCCAGAATGCTGCAGCCCGTCTGGTGTTCAACCTTCCCAAGTTCTCTCACGTCACCTCGCTCCTCCGCACACTCCACTGGCTTCCAGTTGAAGCTCGCATCTGCTACAAGACCATGGTGCTTGCCTACGGAGCTGTGAGGGGAACGGCACCTCCGTACCTTCAGGCTCTGATCAGTCCCTACACCCAAACGAGGGCATTGCGTTCATCCACCTCTGGCCTGCTGGCTCCCTACCTCTGCGGAAGCATAGTTCCCGCTCAGCCCAGTCAAAACTGTTCGCTGCTCTGGCACCCCAATGGTGGAACAAGCTCCCTCACGACGCCAGGACAGCGGAGTCACTCACCACCTTCCGGAGACATTTGAAACCCCACCTCTTTAAGGAATACCTGGGATAGGATAAAGTAATCCTTCTACCCCCCTTACCCCAACCCACCCCCCCCCAAAAAAAAATAAAAAAATATATTAAAAAAAATAAAAATAAAATAAACAAAATATTTTACATTAAAAAATATAAAATAATACATTGTAAAGTGGTTATCCCACTGGCTATAAGGTGAATGCACCAATTTGTAAGTCGCTCTGGATAAGAGCGTCTGCTAAATGACGTAAATGTAAATGTAAAAAATTCCGGTCTTGCTCTGTTAGTTTAGGAAGGTTCGAATTCTGAAAGAATGCCTCTGCTTTCTGCATATCTAAAGGACCGTCTGAAGTATAAAGTTCCTGATAGAAGTCTCAAAATGTATTGTTTATTTCTTTATGATTGGTAATCAGCTTGCCTGTCTTATTTCTGATTCCACATACTTGCCGATATGTTTCTCTAGATTTCAATTGACTGGCCAACAGTTTTCCTGCTTTTTCACCTGATTCGCACCATCTCTGCTTCAGCCTGTACAGTGAATATTCAGCTTTTTCACTGAATAAAGTATTCAGCTCGTATTTGGTTTTCGTCAGATTTCCCAGATAAACGTTTTTAGGATTGGACCAATTTTCCCTCTCCAGCGTTTTGAGCTCTGTTTCAAGTTTCAAGTTTCTCCATTTTCTGTTTATCTTGTTTCTTAATAATAGCTGATTGTTGTATCATTACTCCGCGTATGTAAGCTTTAAAAGCTTCCCAGACATGTACCTGTTTTGCACTATTGTTGTTTGTTTCAAAGAATATCGTAATGTGTGTTTTAAGGAATTCACAAAATGCCTTGTCCTGTAAAAGGCTGGTGTTCATTCACCAACATTGAAATGTTTCTCTTTCTTCTCCTATTCCAACAGTCAGATCAATGGGTGCATGATCTGACACAGCTATCGTGCCCACACTGCAAGCACCCACTTTATCTAGGAGAGAGTGTGAGATCAGAAAGTAGTCGATGCGTGAATAAACAGTGTGCCTATTTGAAAAGAATGTGTAATCACGAGCGGTTGGATTGATCAATCTCCATATATCATAAAGACCAGTGTTTTAATTGCTTCCATCTGTCTCCCACCCTAGGAGCATCCTTTTCCAGCAGATGGGTCTCTTGGAGCATAATCACGTCAGAGTTTTTTTGTTTAAGATAATTCAATACCTTACGTCTTTTTAAATATGAACCTAATCCGCTCACATTCCACGACGTAACTTTAATCACATTGGTCATTATATCTGAAAGGTTGTAAATATATTATTACCAAAACGTGACAAGCATTATAATATTTTTTATCAATGTGTTTCTGATAGCCACTGCTTAGAAAATCAATTAAAGTGAATGACTGGTAATGCCCCCCACCTGGAACACTAAACTTCCCATAGAACAAACATGTCATAAACATATCCCAACCACACGGTATTTTTTTTTTTTTTAAATAAAATACAAAAATCCCTCCCCCCTAAACCAGGACTTCATCTGTGTGAAGTGTCCCGAGGTCTTCCGAGCACTGACGCTCCAACTAGAATAAGAGCGTTTGTCATGCGGTAGCGAAGTCAAAAGCAGGACACAGAGCGGCTGGCAACGTTATTTACTGAACACAGTAAAATCAACGTACACAACAACAAACCTCCAAAACAGGGAGGAAAGCAACAAAGACCCGTACATACATGAACTGCCGGAAATGACAACAAACAATAACACACAAAATACCAAATGAGAGACAGGGGTAAAAATAGGGAATACAATCAAACATAATGGGGAACAGGTGTAAACAATAAAGACTAAACAAGACAAACACCGAAACATCGATCGGCAGCAGCTAGTACTCCAGGGGCCGACGAACGCCGAAGCCTGCCCGAGCAAGGAGGAGGAGCAGCCTCGGCTGAATCCGTGACAGTACCCCCCCCTTGACGCGCGGCTCCAGCCGTGCGCTGACCCTGTCCTCGGGGACGGCCAGGAGGACGCGGAGCAGGGCGAGTCGGATGACTCCGGTGGAAATCCCTCAACAGGGAGGGATCTAGAATGTCCCTCCTAGGGACCCAGCACCGTTCCTCCGGACCGTACCCCTCCCACTCCACGAGATACTGCAGACCCCCCATCCGACGCCTCGAATCCACGATGGACCGGACTGAGTACGCCGGAGCCCCCTCAATGTCTAGTGGGGGCGGAGGAGCCTCTCGTATCTCATTCTCCTGGAGTGGACCAGCTACCACCGGCCTGAGGAGAGACACATGGAACGAGGGGTTAATGCGGTAATTAATGGGCAGTTGAAACCTATAACATACCTCGTTCAATCTCCTCAGGACTTTAAATGGCCCCACAAACCGCCGACCCAGCTTCCGGCAGGGCAGGCGAAGGGGCAGGTTTCGGGTCGAGAGCCAGACCCGATCTCCCGGTGCATAAACCGGACCCTCACTGCGGTGGCGATCGGCGCTCGCCTTTTGCCGTCTGATAGCCCGCTGCAGATGGACATGCGCAGCGTTCCATGTTTCCTCCGAGCGCCGAAACCACTCAGCCACCGCAGGAGCTTCGATCTGGCTCTGATGCCAGGGTGCCAGGACCGGCTGATACCCCAACACACACTGAAAAGGCGTAAGATTAGTGGAGGAGTGGCGGAGTGAGTTTTGGGCTATCTCTGCCCAGGGGATATACCCCGACCACTCCTCCTGCCGGTCCTGGCAATAGGAACTCAGAAACCTACCCACATCCTGGTTTACTCTCTCCACCTGCCCATTACTCTCAGGGTGAAAACCCGAGGTAAGGCTAATCGAGAACCCCAAACGTTCCATAAACGCCCTCCAGACTCTAGAGGTGAACTGGGGACCCCGATCAGACACTATATCCTCAGGCACCCCGTAGTGCCGGAAGACGTGAGTAAACAGGGCGTCGGCCGTTTGTAGGGCCGTAGGAAGACCTGGCATAGGAATGAGACGGCAGGCCTTAGAAAACCGATCCACAACGACCAAGATCGTGGTATTCCCCTGGGAGGGGGGAAGGTCCGTGACAAAATCCACCGATAGGTGAGACCACGGCCGTTGTGGAACGGGTAGAGGTTGTAACTTCCCTCTGGGCAGGTGTCTAGGCGCCTTACACTGGGCGCACACCGAGCAGGAAGAAACGTAAACCCTCACGTCCCTAGCTAAGGTGGGCCACCAGTACTTCCCGCTAAGGCAGTGCACCGTCCGACCAATACCAGGATGACCAGAGGAGGGTGACGTGTGAGCCCAATATATCAGTCGATCACGGACCTAGAGCGGCACGTACCTCCGCCCCTCTGGACACTCTGGGGGAGTAGGGTCGGCACGTAACGCCCGCTCGATTTCCGCATCGACCTCCCACACCACCGGTGCCACTAGACAAGACTCCGGAAGTATGGGAGTGGGCTCAATGGACCTCTCCTCTGTGTCATATCGTCGGGACAGGGCGTCTGCCTTAGCGTTCTGTGACCCTGGTATATAAGTGAGCTTAAATACAAACCGGGCAAGAAACATGGCCCACCTAGCCCGACGAGGGTTCAGTCTCCTCGCTGCCCGGATGTACTCCAGGTTACGATGGTCAGTCAGAATGAGAAAAGGGTGTTTAGCCCCCTCAAGCCTCCACACCTTCAGGGCTTGATCCACCGCTAGCAGCTCCCTGTCCCCCACGTCATAATTGCGTTCCGCCGGACTGAGCTTCTTAGAATAGAAAGCACAGGGGCAGAGTTTTGGAGGCGTGCCCGAGCGCTGAGACAGTATAGCACCGATCCCCGCCTCGGACGCATCCACCTCAACTTGGAACGCCAAAGAGGGATCCGGATGTGCCAGCACCGGAACCGAGGTGAACAGGTCCTTCAGATGTCTAAACGCCCTGTCCGCCTCAGCCGACCACTGCAAACGCACCGGGCCCCCCTTTAGCAGGGAGGTGATGGGAGCTGCTACCTTTCCAAAGCCCCGGATAAACCTCCGGTAGTAATTGGCAAAACCCAAAAACCGCTGCACCTCCTTCACCGTAGTGGGAGTCTGCCAATTACGCATGGCTGAAACACGGTCAATCTCCATCTCCACCCCTGACGCGGACAACCGATGTCCCAGGAAGGAGATGGACTCCTGGAAATACAGACATTTCTCCGCCTTCACATACAGGTCATGCTCCAACAGTCTACCTAGCACCCGACGCACCAGGGACACATGCTCGGCTCGTGTAGCGGAGTATATTAGAATGTCATCAATATACACCACTACACCCTGTCCATGCAAATCCCGGAAAATCTCGTCCACAAATGATTGGAAGACTGAAGGAGCATTCATTAAACCGTATGGCATGACGAGGTACTCATAGTGACCCGAGGTGGTACTGAATGCTGTCTTCCACTCATCTCCTTCCCTAATGCGCACCAGGTTGTAAGCGCTCCTGAGATCCAATTTTGTGAAGAATCGCGCCCCGTGTAATGACTCCGTCATACTAGCAATCAGAGGGAGAGGATAGCTGTATTTGATTGTAATCTGATTGAGACCACGGTAATCAATACACGGGCGTAAACCCCCATCCTTCTTCTTCACAAAAAAGAAACTTGAGGACGCAGGGGAAGTGGACGGCCTTATGTATCCCTGTCTCAGAGATTCGGTGACGTATGTCTCCATAGCTGCCGTCTCCTCCTGAGACAGAGGATACACATGACTACGAGGAAGCGCAGCGCCTACCTGGAGGTCTATCGCACAATCCCCCTGTCGATGAGGTGGTAATTGAGTCGCCTTCTTTTTACAGAAGGCGAGTGCCAAATCGGCATACTCAGGAGGAATGTGCATTGTGGGAATTTGGTTCGGACTTTCCACCGTCGTTGACCCTACGGAAACACCTACACACCGCCCGACACACTGATCAGACCATCCCTTGAGAGCCCTCTGTTGCCATGAAATGTTGGGGTCATGAGATGTTAACCAGGGAAGCCCCAACACCACGGGAAACGCAGGAGAGTCAATCAAATACAACTGTATAATCTCCTCATGGCCCTCCTGCGTCTTCATCTTAAGTGGCGCTGTGACCTCCCTAATGAATCCCGACCCCAAAGGGCGGCTATCTAGGGCATGGATGGGGAAGGGCACATCAACTGGTACAATAGGAATCCCTAACTTATACGTGAACCGGCGATCTATAAAATTCCCAGCTACTCCTGAATCTACTAGCGCCTTATGCTGGGAGTGAGAAGAAACCTCGGGAAACATAACTTTAATACACATATGTACAACAGAGAGCTCTGGGTGAGTTGGGTGCTTACTCACCTGGAATGACTCATCAGTGCGTTGCCTACTGCCTCGATTCCTAGGAGACCCTCCCCAAAACCGAACCGCAGTGTGTCCTCTGCGGCCACAGTTGGTGCAGGGGACGGCCTCTCTCCTGGTCTCTCTCCTCATCTCCCTAGCACCAGCACCCCCGAGCTCCATAGGGCTCGGCTCGGAAGTGCTGGGGGATGGAATGGACGGCCCCAACTCCGGACGTCCGTGGGTAGCCAACAGGGTATCTAGGCGAATCGACATGTCCACCAGCTGATCGAAACTTAGGTTGGTGTCCCTGCAGGCCAACTCCCGACGAACGTCCTCCCTTAGGCTGCACCTGTAGTGGTCGATGAGGGCCCTCTCATTCCATCCCGCATTGGCAGCCAGAGTCCGGAAGTCCAGTGCGAACTCCTGCGCGCTACTCTTCCCCTGTCTGAGGTGGAACAGACGCTCACCCGCCGCCTTCCCCTCTGGGGGATGATCGAACACCGCCCTGAAGCGGCGGGTGAACTCCACATAGTTGATTGTAGCGGCGTCTATTCCCCCCCACTTGGCATTGGCCCACTCCAGTGCCTTGCCAGACAGGAGATGAGGGCGGACACGCTCTCATATCCCGAGGGCACCGGGTGGATGGTTGCCAGGTAGAGTTCCACTTGGAGTAGGAACCCCTAACACCCGGCCGCGGTGCCATCATAAGCCCTCGGGAGCGAGAGCCGAATCCCACTGGACTCCGGAGGTGAAGCGATGGGTATAGCTGATGGTGGTGGTATCGTTCGAGGAGGTGTGGGCAAACCTCCTCTTTCCCATCGCCTCAAAGTGTTCATCACCACTTCCATGTCGGTGCCAAGATCCTGGATCATGGCCGCTTGTTGGATAACGCGCTCCTCCAGTGATCCCGCTGGCACCGTCACTCCTGCTGACTCCATGGAAGGTGTGTTATTCTGTCATGCGACGTGTATGCAGTAGCGAAGTCAAAAGCAGGACACAGAGCGGCTGGCAACGTTATTTATTGAACACAGTAAAATCAACGTACACAACAACAAACCTCCAAAACAGGGAGGAAAGCAACAAAGACCCGTACATACACGAACTGCCGGAAAGGACAACAAACAATAACACACAAAATACCAAATGAGAGACAGGGGTAAAAATAGGGAATACAATCAAACATAATGGGGAACAGGTGTAAACAATAAAGACTAAACAAGACAAACACCGAAACATCGATCGGCAGCAGCTAGTACTCCGGGGACGACGAACGCTGAAGCCTGCCCGAGCAAGGAGGAGGAGCAGCCTCGGCTGAATCCGTGACAGCGTTTTACCAACCCCAAATATAGGCATGACCATATACATTTTATGACAGAGATGACATGTCATAGACATGACATAGATCAACCAAAAACATTGAACATAAAGACAGGCTGATCGTTATTCTCGCAAAGAGAAGAGATTACCTTTCTCATGTAGACTGATACATGAACTGTCTAATTCCAAAAGACAGGAATGTAAGGTGAGGTCAAACACAAAACGGAGACCGGTATAGGTCATAATAATGATAAAATAAAATAAACTGACTAACACTTTGGGTTGTGCTCATCACACATGGCACAAACGCCTGGTATGGTCTATATTGACCCACTATTGTAGTTATTAGAGTGAAAACTTAAAATAATATATATGCTTATCACCACTATAACCATAATACAGAATTATATGCTTGGACTATATTCCTGCTTAATCTAGTACTATAATGATGTCAACTGTAAACAAGAAAGATAAATTATAGGCAGCATTTGTAGCATAAACACTCAATGAGACTGTTACTCACAACATGGGAGGTTCTATCACCTTAAAGAAAAATGGTTGTCCATCCGAGATGAACCACTGCCACCATGGGATCTTCCATAGCCTTCCACGCTACTCAATTTGTTCGGCCTCATTGACGTCCATGACACACTTCTTTGCCTCCTTTGGTTCTGTGAAATGACATGGTGATCCTTTCACAGTAACCCAGAACACGGCGGATATTGCAACAAGTTTTTCAGTCCCCGTTTCATGCACATATGTCTCACCTCCGTGAACACATTTCTCTTGTCCTGATCCTCCTTGGAAAAGTCAGGGAAAAACTCCACCTTTTGACCCTTTCCAGTGAAAAGTCCTGAGCTCTTTAGCTCTGAGCCGGACCTTCTCCCTGTTGGTGTATTGTAAGAATTTCACCAGGATAGGCCGGGGGTTGCGTGGGGCTGGTCCTGGGCGCAATGTCGTCAGTGTCCGATGTGTTCTCTTGATGGTCATGTTGTTAACATCCTCCAGTGTGTTATCAAATAGGTTGCGTAAAATGTCTTTCACACAATCTCCCGTATTTATGTGGATTTCGGGAACCCCTCTGATCCGAAGTGTGTTTCTCTGACTGTAATTTTCCTGGTATTGAAGTTGTTCTTCGAGTTTTTCGATCACAGTCTCCATTTTTCAAACAGTGTTGTTTAGGCAGGTGTTCTTGTCCTCCAGGGTTGATATCCTCTCTTCTGCGTTTGTAACTTAGTTGTCGAGCGTGTCCACTTTTGTTTTCAGTGCGCCCACTGTATGTTTTACTTCAGCTACATCTTTGCCCACTTTCGCAATTTTCTCTTCGGGATTTTTGTTCATTTTGCAAATCTCATTTAGAACTGGGTCATCAGGCTGTTCTTCTACGCCATTTTCCTTGCTAGCAGCAGCTGCAAGTAGAGACGACATTTTCGTGGTTTTCGTCAAAAGTGTCTGCTTTTGTGCGTTTCTATGTTGTTTTTCCATGTGACCGATATTTTGGACAATTAGTTAACAAAATGTGTAACTAGGCGTTGAATAATTAGTTAAAATATAGTTGGAGCTACACAGCCTCTTTAGTTAGCTGCTGCTCCTTGCCACATCGTCGCCGGAAGTCCTATACCTTTACTTTTAATACTTAAGTATATTTAAAACCAAATACTTTTAGACTTTTACTGGGTGACTTTCACTTTAGTTATTTTCTATGGTATTTTTACTTTTACTCAAGTATGACAATTGGGTGACTTTTCTACCACTGGTCAGATTCAAGTTCAATCCATGAAATATTGGAAGGTGGAAAAAAGTATACAATAGTCCTATAAATCTACCCTAATTCTCACTAATCATGGAACTATATGACACAATGGTCCAGTCATTGTGAGCTGTGCACCAGGCTCCAGGTTCAACCTACTTGGTGTGGTCTGAGTTCCATAATGATTCAAATAAGATGTCCCAAATTATTGCACTCTAGCCTAATATTATCAACGTGACAGAGGAAAGAAAGGTAAACGGAATGGAATTATGCAAAATGTAAGCTACAAATTGAAGAAAACTAACACTAAAGTGACAGTTATAAATGTATGTGGGTATTACTGACAGTGGCTCCTGATAGTGGCTAACATTTAATATGATACAAATTGTAAAATAAAACGGAGAAAATCCCGGTCATAGGCTATAATTAAAACATTCTAAAGCGCATTCATCAACTCGGCAGGTTCAGCTCTACAGAAGCCCATAGCTTGGGTGTCCAAATTTCATCAACGCAAATTATGAGGGCACACAATTAAAATTCTGAATAATGGCACAGATATTTATAGCCTATTTCACTGTGGAAAAGGGGCCTCAATATATGTCATGTTAATATGATTTTCAGTTTGCTTCAATATGGCTGGTTTCACATTCGTCTCCAGGGATCATAATGAATGAATGGCGCCGGAGGAAATGGCTGCCGTTTTACGGGCTCCTAACCAATTGTGCTATTGTGTGTGTTTTTTTGCATTATTTGTAACTTATATTGTACATACTGTTTCTGCCACCGTCTCTTATGACCGAAAAGAGCTTCTGGATATCAGGACAGCGATTACTCACCTCGTACTGGATGAATATTTGTTATTTAACGAGTCGGACACAAAGGATTTTCTTCAGACACCCGACAAGGGCCAAATCCCTGTCATTCGCAGGAGAAAGAGACAGAGATATTGGGGAAGTAGGTCGGGGTGCCTTGTAAGGATCCGACGGCGAGTGGGTAATCTGCCTCTACCATCAGTCCTATTAGCCAACGTACAATCATTGGATAACACAATAGACGTACTACGATCATGGATATCCTACGAATGGGATATTAAAAACTGTAGTATCTTATGTTTCACCGAGTCGTGGCTGAACAACGACCTGGATAACATACAGCTGGCGGGATTTACAGTATGCTGCATCGGAAAGATAGAACAGCTGCCTCCGGTAAGACAAGAGGTGGCAGTCTGTGTATATTTGTAAACAACAGTTGGGGCACAAAATCTAATATTAAGGAAGTCTCGAGGTTTTGCTTGCCTGAGGTAGAGTATCTCATGATAATCTGTAGACCACACTATTTACCAAGAGAGTTTTCATCTATAATTTTCGTAGCTGTCTATTTACCACCACAAACCAATGCTGGCACTAAGACCGCACTCAATGACCTGTATAAGGCCATAAGCAAACAGGAAAACGCTCATCCAGTGGCGGCGCTCCTAGTGGCCGGGGACCTTAATGCAGGGAAACTTACATCTGTTTTACCTAATTTCTACCAGCATGTTAAATGTGCAACCAGAGGGAAAAAAACTCTAGACCACCTTTACTCCACATACAGAGACACATACAAAGCTCTCCCTCGCCCTCCATTTGGCAAATCTGACCATAACTCTATCCTCCTGATTCCTGCTTACAAGCAAAAACTAAAGCAGCAAGCACCAGTGACTCGGTCAATAAAGAAGTCGTCAGATGACGCAGATGCTAAGCTACAGGACTGTTTTACTAGCACCGACTGGAATATGTTCCTGGATTCTTCCGATGGCATCAATAAGTGCATTGATGACGTAGTCCCCACAGTGACCATACGTACATACCCCAACCAGAAGCCATGGATTACAAGCAACATCCGCACTGAGCTAAAGGGTAGAGCTGCCGCTTTCAAGGAGCGGGACTCTAACACGGACGCTTATAAGAAATCCCGCTATGCCCTCCGATGAACCATCAAACAGGCAAAGCGTCAATACAGGACTAAGATCGAATCGTACTACACCGGCTCCGACCCTTGTCGGATGTAGCAGGGCTTGCAAACTATTACAGATTACAAAGGGAAGCACAGCCGCAAGCTGCCCAGTGACACAAACTTACCAGACGAGCTAAATTACTTCTATGCTCGCTTCGAGGCAAGCAACACTGAAGCATGCATGAGAGCATCAGCTGTTCCGAACGACTGTGTGATCACGCTCTCCGTAGCTGATGTGAGTAAGACCTTTAAATAGGTCAACATTCACAAGGCTGCAGGGCCAGACGGTTTACCAGGACGTGTACTCCGAGCATGCGCTGACCAACAGGCAAGTGTCTTCACTGACCCTTTCAACCTGTCCCTGACTGAGCCTGTAATACCAACATGTTTCAAGCTGACCACCATAGTCCCTGTGCCCAAGAACACTAAGGTAACCTACCTAAATGACTACCGACCCGTAGCACTCGCGTCTGTAGCCATGAAGTGCTTTGAAAGGCTGGTCATGGCTCACATCAACACCATTATCCCAGAAACCCTAGACCCACTCCAATTTCCGTAACCGCCCCAACAGATCCACAGATGATGTAATCTCTATTGCACTCCACACTGCCCTTTCCCACCTGGACAAAAGGAACACCTACGTGAGAATGCTATTCATTGACTACCGTTCAGCATTCAGCACCATAGTGCCCTCAAAGCTCATCACTAAGCTAAGGACCCTGACACTAAACACCTCCCTCTACAACTGGATCCTGGACTTCCTGACGGGCCGCCCCCAGGTGGTAAGAGTAGGTAACAACACATCTGCCACACTGATCGTCAACACAGGGGCCCATCAGGGGTGCGTGCTCAGTCCCCTCCTTTACTCCCTGTTCACCCATGACTGCATGGCCAGGCACGACTCTAACACCATCATTAAGTTTGCCGACGACACAACTGTGGTAGGCCTGATCACCGACAACGATTAGACAGCCTATAGGGAGGAGGTGAGATACCTGGCCGTGTGGTGCCAGGATAACAACCTATCCCTCAATGTGACCAAGACAAAGGAGATGATTGTGGACTACAGGAAAAAGAGGACCGAGCATTCTCATCGACGGGGCTGTAGTGGAGCGGGTTTAGAGCTTCAAGTTCCTTGGTGTCCACATCACCAACAAACTATCATGGTCCAAACACACCAAGACAGTCGTGAAGAGGGCACGACAAAGACTATTCCCTCTCAAGAAACTGAAAAGATTTGGCATGGGTCCTCAGATCCTCAAAAAGTTATACAGCTGCTCCAGAGAGCATCCTGACTGGTTGCATCACTGCCTGGTATGGCAACTGCTTGGCCTCCGACCGCAAGGCACTACAGAGGGTAGTGCGTACGGCCCAGTACGTCACTGGGGCCAAGCTTCCTGCCATCCAAGACCTCTATACCAGGCGGTGTCAGAGGAAGGCCCTAAAAATTGTCAAAGACTCCAGCCACCCTAGTCATAGACTGTTCTCTCTGCTACCACACAGCAAGCAGTACCGGAGCACCAAGTCTAGGTCCAAAAGGCTTCTTAACAGCTTCTACCCCCAAGCCATAAGACTCCTGAACAGCTAATCAAATGGCTACCCGGACTATTTGCATTGTCCCCCCCCCGCCTGCCCTCTTTTACGCTGCTGCTACTCTCTGTTTATTATCTATGCATAGTCACTCTTAACTCTACCTACATGTACATATTACCTCGGCTAACCTGTGCCCCCGCACATTGACCCTTGTATATAGCCTCGCTACTGTTATTTTACTTCTGCTCTTTAATTATTTTTTACTTTTATTTACCTATTTTTTACTTAACACTTATTTTTCTTAAAACTGCCTTGTTGGTCAAGAGCTTGTAAGTAAGCATTTCACTGTAAGGTCTACACCTGTTGTATTCGGCGCATGTGACAAATAAAATGTGATTTGATAAGGAAAAATAATGTAAAACATTTTCTATGTGAATTTGCAAATCACCTTCTCCAAACAGATTACTAATTTACCTAGCTCTTTTAGCTCTTATATTTAAACATTACAGTGCATGGAGAATTCTGTTATTTATATCGGAAAAAATTAAGTAGATGCTTTTTCCACTTGTAACCGGCAGGTTCGCTCGACTCGATTCATGGTTTCCTTGTGTGTAAAGGTAGTGGAATTATTATTAAGTCAAGGTCAGAATACGGTTCACCTGTAGACACAACTCCGCCACACCTTCATTTCTTATGCTGCGTTTACATTGTTTTCAATGAGAGCACGACAGTAAATGCCATTGAGGCTGGCGGTGAATGCCGTCAGCCGCCACGGTAGACGGGACTTGCCGCCAGAGTTAAAATATTTCAACTTTTGCCATCAGTCGTAACGTTATTTTCTGCCAGATGTAAATTTTCACTGTTTGTTTACTAAAATCACCATAGCAACGCATACCTTCCTGCTGGCTTGCTTTTGCCATCACCTTCTTCTTGCTTTCTTGTCCCGCAATGCTGACTCGTATGATTTTTTTTGCGTCCCTCGTCTAAACGCAACATTAGTGCCGCGTTCAAAACAACTGGGAAATCAGAAAAATGCGAGGTCAAACCATGACATCATTGATCCTCTGGTCGGAAAGTTGGAGCTCTAGAAAGAGGCCAGAGTTCCCAGTTGGAATTCCGGGTTGGATAGCTTTTTCCCCAGTCGGAGCTCGTTTTTTCAGAGTTCCCAGTTGTTTTGAACGCGGCACTAATGTTGCGTTTAGACGAGGGACGCAAAAAAACATCATACGAGTCAGCAACAACCTATCCCTCAACGTGACTAAGACAAAGGAGATGATTGTGGACAACAGGAAAAAGAGGACCGAGCATTCTCATCGACGGGGCTGTAGTGGAGCGGGTTTAGAGCTTCAAGTTCCTTGGTGTCCACATCACCAACAAACTATCATGGTCCAAACACACTAAGACAGTCGTGAAGAGGGCACAACAAAGCCTATTCCCTCTCAAGAAACTGAAAAGATTTGGCATGGGTCCTCAGATCCTACAAAAAGTTATACAGCTGCACCAGAGAGCATCCTGACTGGTTGCATCACTGCCTGGTATGGCAACTGCTTGGCCTCCGACCGCAAGGCACTACAGATTGGTGCATTCACCTTATAGCCAGTGGGATAACCACTTTACAATATGTATTTTTTATTTTTTTTATTTTTTGGGGGGGCTGGGGTAAGGGGGGGTAGAAGGATTACTTTATCCTATCCCAGGTATTCCTTAAAGAGGTGGGGTTTCAAGTGTCTCCGGAAGGTGGTGAGTGACTCCGCTGTCTTGGCGTCGTGAGGGAGCTTGTTCCACCATTGGGGTGCCAGAGCAGCGAACAGTTTTGACTGGGCTGAGCGGGAACTGTGCTTCCGCAGAGGTAGGGGGGCCAGCAGGCCAGAGGTGGATGAACGCAATGCCCTCGTTTGGGTGTAGGGACTGATCAGAGCCTGAAGGTACGGAGGTGCCGTTCCCCTCACAGCTCCGTAGGCAAGCACCATGGTCTTGTAGCAGATGCGAGCTTCAACTGGAAGCCAGTGGAGTGTGCGGAGGAGCGGGGTGACGTGAGAGAACTTGGGAAGGTTGAACACCAGACGGGCTGCGGCATTCTGGATGAGTTGTAGGGGTTTAATGGCACAGGCAGGGAGCCCAGCCAACAGCGAGTTGCAGTAATCCAGACGGGAGATGAGAAGTGCCTGGATTAGGACCTGTGCCGCTTCCTGTGTAAGGCAGGGTCGTACTCTCCGAATGTTGTAGAGCATGAACCTACAGGATCGGGTCACCACCTTGATGTTAGCGGAGAACAACAGGGTGTTGTCCAGGGTCAAGCCAAGGCTCTTCGCACTCTGGGAGGAGGACACAACGGAGTTGTCAACTGTGATGGCAAGATCATGGAACGGGCAGTCCTTCCCCGGGAGGAAGAGCAGCTCCGTCTTGCCGAGGTTCAGCTTGAGGTGGTGATCCGTCATCCACACTGATATGTCTGCCAGACATGCAGAGATGCGATTCGCCACCTGGTCATCAGAAGGGGGAAAGGAGAAGATTAGTTGTGTGTCGTCTGCGTAGCAATGATAGGAGAGGCCATGTGAGGATATGACAGAGCCAAGTGACTTGGTGTATAGCGAGAATAGCAGTGGGCCTAGAACTGAGCCCTGGGGGACACCAGTGGTGAGAGCACGTGGTGTGAAGACAGATTCTCGCCACGCCACTTGGTAGGAGCGACCGGTCAGGTAGGACGCAATCCAAGAGTGAGCCGCGCCGGAGATGCCCAGCTCGGAGAGGGTGGAGAGGAGGATCTGATGGTTCACAGTATCAAAGGCAGCAGACAGGTCTAGAAGGACAAGAGCAGAGGAGAGAGAGTTAGCTTTAGCAGTGCGGAGAGCCTCCGTGACACAGAGAAGAGCAGTCTCAGTTGAATGACCAGTCTTGAAACCTGACTGTTTTGGATCAAGAAGGTCATTCTGAGAGAGATAGCAAGAGAGTTGGCTAAAGACGGCACGCTCAAGAGTTTTGGTGAGAAAAGAAAGAAGGGATACTGGTCTGTAGTTGTTGACATCAGAGGGATCGAGTGTTGGTTTTTTGAGAAGGGGTGCAACTCTCGCTCTCTTGAAGATGGAATGACATAGCCAGCGGTCAAGGATGAGTTGATGAGCGAGATGAGGTAAGGGAGAAGGTCACCGGAGATGGTCTGGAGAAGAGAGGAGGGGATAGGGTCAAGCGGGCAGGTTGCTGGGCGGCCGGCCGTCACAAGTCGCAAGATTTTATCTGGAGAGAGAGGGGAGAAAGAAGTCAAAGCATAGGGTAGGGCAGTATGAGCAGGACCAGCAGTGTCATTTGACTTAACAAACGAGGATCGGATGTCGTCAACCTTCTTTTCAAAATGGTTGACGAAGTCATCCACAGAGAGGGAGGAGGGGGGGGAGGGGGAGGAGGATTCAGCAGGGAGGAGAAGGTGGCAAAGAGCTTCCTAGGGTTAGAGGCAGATGCTTGGAATTTAGAGTGGTAGAAAGTGACCTTAGCAGCAGAAACAGATGAAGAAAATGTAGAGAGGAGGGAGTGAAAAGATGCCAGATCCGCAGGGAGTCTAGTTTTCCTCAATTTCCGCTCGGCTGCACGGAGCCCTGTTCTGTGAGCTCGCAATGAGTCATCAAGCCACGGAGCAGGAGGGGAGGACCGAGCCGGCCGGGAGGATAGGGGACATAGAGAGTCAAAGGATGCAGAAAGGGAGGAGAGGAGGGTTGAGGAGGCAGAATCAGGAGATTGGAGGGAGAAGGATTGAGCAGAGGGAAGAGATGATAGGATGGAAGAGGAGAGAGTAGCGGGAGAGAGAGAGCGAAGGTTCCGATGGCGCATTACCATCTGAGTAGGGGCAGAGTGAGTAGTGTTGGAGGAGAGCGAGAGAGAAAAGGATACAAAGTAGTGGTCGGAGACATGGAGGGGAGTTGCAGTGAGATTAGTAGAAGAACAGCATCTAGTAAAGATGAGGTCAAGCGTATTGCCTGCCTTGTGAGTAGGGGGGGACGGTGAGAGGGTGAGGTCAAAAGAGGAGAGGAGTGGAAAGAAGGAGGCAGAGAGAAATGAGTCAAAGGTAGACGTAGGGAGGTTGAAGTCACCCAGAACTGTGAGGGGTGAGCCATCCTCAGGAAAGGAACTTATCAAGGCATCAAGCTCATTGATGAACTCTCCAAGGGAACCTGGAGGGCTATAAATGACAAGGATGTTAAGCTTGAATGGGCTAGTGACTTTGACAGCATGGAATTCAAATGAGGAGATAGACAGATGCGTCAGGGGAAAAAGAGAGAATGTCCACTTGGGAGAGATGAGGATTCCTGTGCCACCACCCTGCTGACCAGATGCTCTCGGGGTATGCGAGAACACATGGTCAGACGAGGAGAGAGCAGTAGGTGTTTTCAGTGGTAATCCATGTTTCCGTCAGCGCCAAGAAGTCGAGGGACTGGAGGGTAGCATAGGCTGAGATGAACTCTGCCTTGTTGGCAGCAGAACGGCAGTTCCAGAGGCTGCCTGAGACCTGGAACTCCACGTGGGTGGTGCGTGCAGGGACCACCAGGTTAGAGAGGCAGTAGCCACGCAGTGTGAGGCGTTTGTATAGCCTGTGCGGAGAAGAGAGAACAGGGATAGACAGAGGCATAGTTGACAGGCTACAGAAAATGGCTACAATAATGCAAAGGAGATCGGAATGAAATGAACTAAACATCTGGGAAAGGAGAGAGCGGGGCCTCCCTCACTTACGTTTCACTGAAACACCCAAATATAACTCTCCCAACTTCCACCTCAGAAACTATAATTGTTGTAAACTACAGCGGTTCAATGTTTTCTAGGGATAGACTAACTTAGTTTATTCAGCTAGCTAACTTGGTACAGTATTCTTCCGTGAAAATCGTCCAGGGCACCTAGTCATATGACGCCACAGCCAACTAGCATGCCGGACTCCAACAACACGGTTTAGCACCAATACTCGGCCACAACAAACCACCAGTGTGTCAACATGCCAAGCAGATCATTCGTGTCCGTGTCTAACGTTGTGGGTTAGTCCCGACAGCTTGAGCGAGTCCGTCGTCAACTTATTCAGCCAGTTAGTTAGCTATAATAGTTAGCATACTAGCTAGCCATTGCTTTCAGACAACGAAGAAACCCCTCCTCCCACGGCACGAACACACAGAGAGAGCCAAGCTAACGTTAAGTAGTCACCCATGTCCCGAATTCCCTTGAACGACTCTGGCTACCAGTATGTAAAAACAAAACACAAATGTAGGTTATAACTTACCCCTAGCAGCTACTGTTAGCTAGCCAAGTGCAAAGCTAGCCACTGAATTGACTCAGCCAGTTCGCGTCTGTTCGCTAGGTCATTCCAGCTATTGTTTAGTAGCCATCCAGGTAGCAACAAACTAGCTAAATTTCAAGCACAGTAGCCACTTACTACCTAACGTTAACGCTTCAGACAATGAGGTTAGAAAAACAGCTGAATGGTAGGCATTATTGTATGTAATTATTGTAGGCAGCTAGCTGGCGTAATTACAGGTACTCTCAGGCGTGAAACAACTATCCACAGTTGCTAATAGTTACCAGTAGCTACCCGCTAGCTAGTCCAGGTAGTGGGTTAGCTAGCTTCGTGCTTCACCGGGCACAGAAGAATACAATACTAACTACAATAATTACATACAACAACCCACGATAACTACCTACAATACCTAACTACAATCTAAATACATAGTTTAAGCTTTACTCGACAAAGCCCAAACTATGTATATAAGCCATATAAGCCAAGCCAGAGAGAGACACAACCTCAACCGACGACAACTTTTAGCATGCAGGCCTTTGCAACTGCCTTATAAAATGTTTACTCACATCTGTCATCACTATTATGTTGATTGATTAATTCAGTTCATAATTTTGGATTGAAAACGCATAGACAGCCTAGCCAGCCCAATTTTGAATATAAACCAAATTTGATCACATTCACATTTTCTCCTGACACACAAATGGACCATAAATACATAACGTTACCAATTAGTTAACCTGACCAAATGGACAGCGCACATAGGCTGTATGCATCTACTCTCATTAGTAGCCTACAGTAGCCTACTGAAAAATTGTCTCGTTTTCATCACATACAGCATGTTAAATCTCTAATGTTTAGGAGTAGCCTAGTATGGAGGACTAAAAGTGCCACAATTAAATAAATAAATACACCATTAAATAATTACTTAAATGTGTCATTAATTAATTAAAATTAGAATTAAATACATAAATGTGTTATTAAATGTGTCATTAATTAATTCAAATACCGATTCATTTTATGTAAAATACATATATAATTATTTCACTATTTACATTTACATTTCATGATCCTGCATTGCAGTGATTCATGAATTACTTAAAACTGTCAAACTGACCCATCAAAGTCAGTGGGCGGGGCTAACGCGAATCTAGTCTGATCCATTGCTTTGGTCTGAAGTAGAGTAGGCCAACCTGGATAGAGACAATGGAGGATCTCCGTGAACTTTCCAGGGAGTTGGTTAGAGACATTTTAAACTTAGCAGAGGATGTAGAAGCAGGACCTGCTGACCCAGAGCATGTAGCTAGTAAAGCAGAGGAACTTATTGAAGTTGTTGGAGTCATTTCCGCACTTTCCGACGAAGATATCGACCACAGAGTGATTGCAAATCTAGAAGAAGTTGTCCACCGCTTCTCTGGTACCAGGGCACTTCAGGCCCAACACACACAGGGACCCGGGCGTTTGGCGTTTGACATACCGAGTGCAGTTCTGGAGCATCAACTTCTTTGTGGAGTTCCCGCAGTTCAAATTGCAGCGATGTTCGGTGTGTCAAAGAGGACCATCAGGAGGCGCATGCAACAATACAGTTTAAGGTATTTACACTAAATTCATGAGTTTTCTGTTTATGAATTGCTGCTCTCATACACTCGGAAAGAATATGACGTTTAAGGTAACATTACTTGATGTTGTGTTTTTCTTGTTTGTACAGAAAGACAGATCTCTATTCAGCTGTGAATGATGAGGAGTTAGACCGTATTGTAAGTGAAATTCACAGAAGTCATCCAAACACCGGCTACAAGCTAATGCGTGGTCACCTGAATGCAAGAGGTGTGCATGTTCCAAGTGAGTAGATAATAATATGGGCATTATTTAAATGTATTTTTAATTTGGAGCTCTGCCCCTTTGAAAGGTGAAGGAAGCCCGCTTATGGAAAGACATCGCCTCTGAGATGTAGAATGTGTAGAAGAAATGTGAAGAGAAACACACATTTCAGGACGGCTGACTTGTATCATCAGGATAGACATGTCCTGTGATTTTTAGCCTCCTGTTTAATAGAGGTGGAACAATATCTGACAGTAATATTCTCAGCTGTCCGGATGTGCCCCTGCTGTAAAGGGTATAATATAATCATAGAAAAGCAAAATATCATAGGAGGCAAAAAATCTCAGGTCATCTCTGTTCGAGCATGTGGTATCTATCTATCTATCTATCTATCTATCTATCTATCTATCTATCTATATGTGTGTATATATATGTATATGTGTATATATATGTATATGTGTATATATATGTATATATATGTGTGTATGTATATATATATATATAAATATATATATATATATAATGTGACGTCACGAGAGGCTACACAGCTTTCAGCGGGATTGCTCAAGTAGTGCAAGGAGACAAGGTTCAAACAAAACAAGGATTTTATTATAGGTCTTGGGAAATTAACGAAAATATAACAAAATTCTGTTCTCTTGTGGCTCTTTAAGGGTTAACAGTTCAGGGATGTCTCTTCCACATCCAAAATCATAATTCTCACTCGCTCAGATAACTTTTCCCCAGCCTTACTGTAGTCCACGTTGCAGCTAGTGGCCAACCCAGCAAAAAGTCCTTCCAAATGTCTCTCACGTATTTCCACAGGTGCATATATCCAAAGGTGAGTATTTCCCAAAGGTAAGTATCTCCAAATCCTTATATTCCTCATGGAAGTGGACGTGCAGCACTCTTGTCCTCCAGAGAGCCCAGGTTGGAGACTGTGTCTCTTCACCCCCCACACCCTCCCTCAGTGTGTCTCTTCCCTTCCCAAACCTTCAGCTCATCAGCTCCTCATTTGTTTCAGCTGCGTGGGAAGATTGGCCATAGAGGGGTGGAGTTCCCGACCATACCAGCAGATGGAGCCATAGCTGTCTGGGTTTGCAGCCACCTCAGGGGATGTAACGTCCCTCCAGGACACAGCCTCTCGTGACATCACACATCCCCCTCCTCGGGACCGACGTCCTCGTCGGGGTAAAGGCAGCGAAGAAGGCATCACGCCGGGAGAGGGCGTCCGCATTGCCGTGGTGCTTGCCAGCCTGCTCTCTCTTCAACTCCTCCACCTCTAGGACCAGGGACTCAGCCTCCTGTTGTCTCTCCTTGAGTTTCTTACTGAACGCATCAGCCTTGGTTTTAGCAGAGTTTAGCTTCTGTTGAGCAGCTTTCAGTTCCTTCTCTCTCTCTGCCTCCGCATTCTTCATCTTGTTCTCCAACACCTTGTACTTCTCCTCTGCCTTCTTCTGGACCTCCTTACTACTGCGCAGGGTCTCCTCACACTCCTCGATGGTCCTGCGCAGCCTCTCCAGCTCCTCCTGTTGCTTAGGGAAGGAGCTCTGTTGGAGTTTAGCCTGGAGGATATCTAACTCTTCTGTCTTCATGTCTAACTGTTGCTTTAACAAACGATACCTCTCAGCGGTCCCCTTCAGACCAGACAGTTCTTTGTCCAGATTCTGTAGCTCCGTCTCTGTGTCGGTCTGGGCACCTGCCATCCCTATCAGAGCCCGGGCGGGAGTGAGTAACTCGGAGGATTGCACCGGAGCCTTCCCAGGATGAGTCTTGCCTCTCCGTTTCCGAGGTACTCGGGTTATCCTCTCCTGAGACTCTCTCCAGAGTGGGTAAAAGGCTGGGCAGTCTCGTCCAATTAGGACAGGGACGGGTAGGGAATCAACCACCCCCGCCGTCGTGTGTATGGTTCCCCGTGTGCTGGTCATTGTAAGTTCAGTAATGGGGTATTCTCTGGTGTCCCCATGGACACAGGAAACTGGGAGGACTTTCCCGGGGGTCAGACACGTTGGGCCCACCAAATCCTTACGCACCAGGGTGGCCCGGCTACCAGAATCCAGTAAGGCCTCCACATCATGGTGATTCACAGTTACCGGGCAGGTGGGGGGTCGATCTGGGCCGCCATCTACGACTCCCAAGAGCGAGGCAAAACGGTGTGTGGGTGCTGAGCTGGAGGACTCCGCAGTGGGCATAGGTTCATCGGCTGGTTTCCCACACTGCCAGGAGATATGTCCCATCTCCCCACACCGGTAACACTGTCGAGTTTCCCCCCTCCTGGTGTACTCTTCTTGGACCCGCCTGGTTTCTGGCTCCCCCTGGAGCCGGGATAAGTCCTGACGTGGCTGGGTTCGAGACCTTGGGGTCCTTTGGACGGGTTCTTCCCATTTGTGGTGGGGCCGCCCTCCTGGGGTCTTTTTCGGGAAGCATTCAGCATCTCCGCTGTGGCCTGGTACTTTTCCACAGCTTCCACGGTCAGATCAGCCGTGGTCAAGGCCTGTTGACTGATGAACCGTTTTGCCTCATAAGGCAGGGCGCGTAGGTAACGATCCACCACAACGGCCTCCACCACCGCCGCTGCTGTATTCCTCTGCGGATCCAGCCATTTCCCTTGCGATTCGGACAAGTTCATGCATCTGCGCCCGAGGAGGTTGGTCTGGTTGGAAGGTCCAGCTGTGAAAGCGCTGGGCCATACCAAACTTTGTGAGTCCATATCTGCTGAGGATCTCAGACTTCAGGGCATCATAGTCAGTAACCTGGTCAGGGCCCAGGTCCCGGACAGCATTCAGCGATTCCCCGGTTAGAAAGGGGGCTAACAGACCAACCCACTGTTGCTTGGGCCAGGCTTCCCTAGTGGCCGTGGCCTCAAATGCATGCAGGTATGCCTCAATGTCATCGGTAGCTCCCATCTTAGATATAAAGTCACTTGCCTTTATTGGGCGGGTATTTTGGACAACCCTCTGTCTCTGCAACTGCAATTCCTCTGCCTTCAGAAGGTTGGCTTTCTTTTGCTCCTCCAAGAGAGCCACGTTTGCTTGCATCTGGGCTTGCTGGCCAGCAACAAGGGCTTTCAATATGTCCTCCATTTCAGTCGGCGGGGAGCCTACGGCCAACTCGGAAAACTGGGTGAACAAACCTTCGGTATCCTCCTCTGACATGCACTATTAACGCTTGAGCTGCCTGTATTCTCCACCATCTGTGACGTCACGAGAGGCTACACAGCTTTCAGCGGGATTGCTCAAGTAGTGCAAGGAGACAAGGTTCAAACAAAACAAGGATTTTATTATAGGTCTTGGGAAATTAACGAAAATATAACAAAATTCTGTTCTCTTGTGGCTCTTTAAGGGTTAACAGTTCAGGGATGTCTCTTCCACAT
Organism: Coregonus clupeaformis; assembly: GCF_020615455.1. NCBI lineage: Eukaryota > Metazoa > Chordata > Actinopteri > Salmoniformes > Salmonidae > Coregonus > Coregonus clupeaformis. The sequence goes on along the minus strand of NC_059214.1, from coordinate 9,046,750 downwards.
CCAAAATCATAATTCTCACTCGCTCAGATAACTTTTCCCCAGCCTTACTGTAGTCCACGTTGCAGCTAGTGGCCAACCCAGCAAAAAGTCCTTCCAAATGTCTCTCACGTATTTCCACAGGTGCATATATCCAAAGGTGAGTATTTCCCAAAGGTAAGTATCTCCAAATCCTTATATTCCTCATGGAAGTGGACGTGCAGCACTCTTGTCCTCCAGAGAGCCCAGGTTGGAGACTGTGTCTCTTCACCCCCACACCCTCCCTCAGTGTGTCTCTTCCCTTCCCAAACCTTCAGCTCATCAGCTCCTCATTTGTTTCAGCTGCGTGGGAAGATTGGCCATAGAGGGGTGGAGTTCCCGACCATACCAGCAGATGGAGCCATAGCTGTCTGGGTTTGCAGCCACCTCAGGGGGATGTAACGTCCCTCCAGGACACAGCCTCTCGTGACATCACAATAAATATATGTATGTATGTATATATATGTATGTATATGTATGTATATATATATATAAATATATATATGTATGTATGTATATATGTATGTATATGTATGTATGTATGTGTATATATATATATATATATATGTATATGTGTATATATAATTTTTATATATGTGTATATATATGTGTATGTATATGTACAATATCTGACAGTAAAGTACATTTTTGAAGCTGTGGTGGTTCTGTAATAGTTGACTGTTTTACACACATTATTTATTTTATTATGACACCACTATATCCTCAAAATAAGTAGCCAGTGAGTGTGTGGTTATTCATTTTAAATTCCTCCCCTCAGTCTCAAGACTGCAAGAGTCTTTACGCAGAGTCAATGCAGAGGGAGTCTACATGAGACGTCTGAGGCTGCGTGTATTAAGGCGACGGCAGTATTTTGTTCCTGGCCCAAACTCTTTGTGGCATATAGATGGCCACCATAAGCTTATCAGGTCAGTGATATTAGCAGATAAACAATGCATCTTTCTATATGTTTCATTACAATTGTTATACAATAAAGTTATATTTTTTCATGTGTTTGCAACAGGTGGAGATTTGTTGTCCACGGTGGGGTGGATGGATTCAGTCGTTTAGTGGTCTACCTGACTGTGGCCGGCAATAATAGAGCTCATACGGTCTTACAGAGCTTTATCGCCGCTGTTGAGCAGTATGGGCTGCCATCAAGGGTACGGTCTGACAAAGGGGGGAGAATGCAGATGTAGCAGAATTCATGATCAGAAGCAGAGGTACCGACAGGAATTCACACATCACAGGCAGAAGTGTCCACAATCAGCGGTAAAGAAATATGTTTGGCAACTAGGCTCACACAACTAACATACTAGTTGAATGTACTTTAGCATATGTCATAAATTAACAATTTCTCAATTTTATCCTAAACACAGAATAGAGAGGATGTGGAGAGATGTTTATGAACATGCCCTGGACCTCTTCTATCAGATCTTTACTTCATTGGAAGATCAGGAGACACTGAATCCAGACAATGAAGTCCATCTTTTCGCTCTGCACCGGATTTTCCTTCCACTGGTTCAGCAAAGCCTCGACTCTTTTCGAGATGCTTGGAACTTCCACGGTCTTAGAACTGAAAGGAATCAGTCACCACAGCAACTCTGGAGAAGTTACAGAGAGCAAGGCCCTGAGGAGGATCCTACTGAGGTTAACAATGAACTTTAAACACTTTCTTAAAATTGTTTCCCCAAAGGAATTATGGGAGAAAAAAATGGTGCTAAATGTGATACTTTAAATGAAACATTTACTATAGATTATTGTCTCTTTAAAATCTCCCGAGCTTTTAAAGATCAACCTGTGAGCTGTAGTTTCTACAGTGCATACTATGCAAAGCTGTATTATTTTTAAAAACTGAATAAGTAACATTTCATTTCTCACTGCCTTGGTGACCAAAAATAACAATCTTGTGTAAGGACATGTCAAACTAGTTTTAAGTACAAGACTGATTATGCTTGTCATCCATTCAGGTTCCTGAAGAATATGGGATCGATTGGAACGGACCTCACTGCCTTCATCGAGGCACTGTGTCAGTCCCCGAGGTTCAGCTGGCCCGTGAGCTCTCAGATGAAGAGGTTGCAATTTTGCCAGCTCCAGGAGTTTCTGTTACTGATGCACTTAGACTATATGTAGAGACTGTGGAAGTGTTATCAAGAATCTTAGACTGATGTCCAACCCATGTTTTTATTTGTTGTGTTAGAACAAGCAAGGAAAAACTGAAAGTTTACTTTCCTTTTAAAAGAAAGGAAAAAAAGCTGTTTCTTTGAAGCTTCCTGTCTCATTATGGTCCACAGAATGGGCCAAAGCTTCCATTCTAAACAAACAACAACAATAAAGTTATCTATTACAGAGATACATATTGTGAGTTGGCATGTTACCTGCATATACAGATATCCTCTCACTCTACAGAACAGGAGGAAAATTCTGTTCATTTCACTGACAAAACGTGAGACCCAACATCTTCAGAACCTGTCACAACGCTGAGTTGACATAAAAACAGCACTACTAAACAACTACAACTAAATATTAGAAAAATAGAAAAACCCAGTTGCATGTTATTAATTGTCTGTAACTGTATTATCTTATCTAATTATATCCTACAGGTGTTATCTTTCTATTAACTTTTCAGTTACACACAATCTTATAGCAACACTATTGTGATGACACAAACCACTGTCTGTTTCTTTGCGATCCAACTCCTCGTTGACAATCACTGCCGGTACTACTGCACTCTCAGCTGATGTTTCAGGCCTCACTGGAACACTGTCACTGACTAGGGCTGTCTCACTATCATTTTCTTCACTTTGGCCTCCCTCTTGTTCTCTTTCTGATTCCTGCATGGGTGTCCTTGAAGTTAACACAATTGAAATGATGGTCATACTCGCTATTTGTGTGCACAACAATAAGAGAGACATATTCCCAAAGAAAATAAATTATGCTACCCTTGCATTGCTTTAAGAAGTACATACCCATTGCAGCTCAATCTGTGCAGCTTCATCTCTGAAAAGGGAACTTCCTTCTGACAAGTGATGCAGGGGATGACTGGACCAGAGGCAGGACGTGAGCTCTCCTAACAACAACAACAAATGGCTTTTAATTAATGATTAAAAGTCACCAGTAATCTTTGTTTTGATTATGTATTAAACTAAGTCTCTGTAAATGTATGTACACAATCTAAGGGTAGATCCTGTTGAAGTGGACGTATGTAGATTGTAGCCTGTCCAATCATCGTCGATGGATCTTTCAGATAGGCAAGGGTGTATCCAGTGCTGGGACACTGAAGCAACGCAAGATTTCGACTGCGAGTAGATCCTACAAGTTTTAGAAATTCAAAGCCTCCCCCTTGTTGGAGCTTCGGAAACACTTCCATCAGTTTATTTGTTATAACCATGGGATCGTGGTCATTCCCTGGAGAAAAAACAAAACAAAATCATAACTCACCTCACCTTAAATTAAGCAAATAAGCCTGTGATAACTATTATTGACACTATGAACACCAATTAAGTTTGAGTCACTATAAAAAGAAATGCAAATAATTTCAACAAGCCACAGACAGTACAAACTTTTTTTACTTTTGGTAAATGCCTAGTTTCGCACTGACCTGAAAATGTTACTTTTTGCTCTCCAAGTCCTGAAGTAAGAAGTTCAGCTTTAAACAGTACGCTTGGAATTTTATCCGCATTGTGGTCAGCCAAACAACAGACAGTGTGTGTGTAGCTTCTTCGGCTAACTTGGACTTGTGCTGGTCGTCTCGTCATATTCCTTCTGGCTCCAATGTTATATGGCGCAAAGAGCCTTGCTACCTCCGCTGCAACACAGAAAAACGTAACAGCTCAATGGTCACCAGTCAGCTAAAACAGCCTCTACTTCTATCTTGGGATGCTCAAGCCAGCTAACACCATTTAGCCGATTAGCGAACTAGCTAGGTTTATGCTTCCCCCCATTAACAATAAACGTGTCACGCACGAAGCATCATAATACCGCATGCAAATACATGTTCGAGTCGATCTAATTTAACCTACACGTGTGTCCCGAATCATTAAATAGTAGCACACCTGGCTAACATGAAATTACTTAGCTTACCTTGGACAGGTGTACGTGATTGAGCGGCCGGTATCTGCTGTGACTGAGCTGCCGGAGTCACCGGTGCCGCAGGGAGCCGTTGGACTTCTGCTCAGAGCTTCCTCAATCAAATTCGCTGCTTCTCTCAGCAGCTCCGGGCAACTTTTAGACATTTTGTCCTGCACCTCACACAGCGTCTCAACATTGGGGCTAGCAGGACCGAGTCTTCTCTTGATTTTTAGCCGTTGCAATGAAAGTTCTGTTTAACCGTGTAACTAAACCAACGTAGAGGTGAATAGCGCCACCCAGTGTATTGGAATGTGTTCAGTAGCTCTGCATCAATCCATTATCCGGAATTGATTTGTCTTGGCTTGATGCAGAGGGTAACCAATCAGGCGTTAGGTTCCGCCTACCAACTTTTGATGGGTCAGTTTGACAGTTTTAAGTAATTCAGGAAGCACTCCAACGCAGGACCATGAAATGTAAATGTAAATAGTGAAATTATTATATATGTATTTTACATAAAATGAATCGGTATTTGAATTAATTAATGACACATTTAATAACACATTTATGTATTTAATTCTAATTTTAATTAATTAATGACACATTTAAGTAATTATTTAATGGTGTATTTATTTATTTAATTGTGGCACTTTTAGTCCTCCATAGCCTAGGCTGCTGCAACATTTATGTAATGAGTTTTTGCTTGTGTCTGTCCGGAGTGATTATGTGTTATCATCTTTGCTAAATAAATACAGAAGGAAAGTCGTGTCCTCTAAAAGCCAATTATTGCATGCCCAAAAACGCAGTGGTGTTGATAACCTGCTTGAGAACATCCCTGTTTCTTCTTACTTTCTCGTTGTGTTGCACAGTTTGAATATGCAGACCTTCGTCATGATCGATGCAGCTTTTTCCCAGAAGCTTGAATCTGATGTGGGCATTTATATGCTCCCTGCTTTTGTTTTGCTGTTTAGCTGAACGATCGATGTTCTTCAGGTCACTGTACCCCTCTTTCACCCAAGGCTCAGACTTTCCAAAAAGCAGGCAAGGCCAGCAATACAGGTGGCTTGATGAAAGCTATACTTTTGAAACCAATTGGTATTGAACGCCTCACCTTTTCATCCTTCTTCATGAAACTGATCTCAGGCAGAGGTCGACCCTCGGTTTTAATTCACACCTTTTCCGTGTACCCCAGAGAATGAAAGGGGTTCTTCAACAAAAAGTCCAAAAAATGTGCGGTAGCATTGGCGGCAAAAGGTGCACACTCGCTACTGAAGTTAGCAAGGGAAATTGAAATACATTGCATAAAAAATAAATAAAGTTATAAAACCAAGAAAACAATTCATAATCTATCTCCTCCTGTAATTTGAAGAAACTAATTTGAATTGAATAATATGAAGAAAAAAAAAATCAACTATCACTTTTCTTTATTTTTGACCCCCTTTACTCCCCAATTGGTAGTTACAGTCTTGTCCCATTGCTGCAACTCCCGTACAGACTCGGGAGAAGCGAAGGTCGAGAGCCGTGCATTCTCCGAAACACAACCCCACCCAGCCGCACTGCTTCTTGACACAATGCACGCTTAACCCGGAAGCCAGCCGCACCAAGGTGTCGGCGGAAACAATGATGCAATGCCTTAGACCGCTGCGCCACTTGGGAGGCCACGTTTCAATCTCTATCCAATAATGTCACCAACTCACCAAGCTTCTCAACACATAGAACCTGCTCCTAATGGTTTGCGGCACAACCCCAATACAACACACTAGGTTCATTCTCTGATCGTAATCCTATGATTGGATGGACAACATGTCAGTTCATACTGAAAAAGCTTTGATTGGTTGGAGGACGTCCTCCAGAGGTGGTCATAATTACCATGTAGGTCTATGGAAGGGGGTGAGGCCTACGAGCCTCCTAGGTTTTGTATTGAAGTCAATGTACCCAGAGGAGGACAGAAGCTAGCTGTCTTCCGGCTACACCATGGTGCTACCGTAGAGAGTGCTGTTGAAGTTACTATAGACCTTCATTGCAAAACAGTGTGTTTTAATCAATTATATGGTGACATATTAATATATTTAGTATAATTTTATCTAAAAAGGATAACTTTGTTAGTGTTTCACTATTTTAATTTTTATGAAATTTTACTGAGCAGGATGGTCCTCCCCTTCCTCCTCTGACGTTCCTCCACTGCTGTTCTTCAACAATGCCTCCTTGTCTTCTGTACTCTATTATTACAGTTTGCATATACTGTGGTATTATAGTAGGAGAGTGTATAAAAGTGTATTAGGCTAGTCTGAGTGTTGTTATTTGTGATGAAATATGTGATCTAACTGCCCCACAATCCAAAGTATTAAGGTTGATAGTGTAGTCTATCAAAGTGATCAGACAAATAATTTTACTAAATTTAACTTTGACTGTATTTAACTGCTTGGCTTAAGTAAAACATTTTAAACTTCTTCCACTACCACAAACATACTTGTAAAGAGTTAAAGCAAGTCCCATAAATGTTTCTTCATGGAAAAGTACCATGCTTTTTAAGTGTTCTCCCTCCAGAGGTTAAATGTATCTCAGGCCTTTAGATAAGTATGGCTCTGGATAAGAGCGTCTGCTAAATGACTAAAATGTAAATGTAAATAAGTAGCTAATTATTTCCTATTTGATGCTGTTGCCATGGTTACTGACCGTATCCTTAAAATTAAGGCCAAGCCAGAAAACAAAACAAAAAAACATGAATGGATTCAAAAGCAGACTATATAGGCCTACCTTGATTCGTATATGTTAGACATTGCATTGTCCTTGAGTGAAAGTCTTGTATTTGTATGTTTTCAAAAGAATAACTAGCTACATATTTATAAAAACGGAATTATTTCCTGTTACAAAACACTGTAATTTTTTATCGGGAAATGGAAATAGGAAGAATGATATTCCAATATGCAGTTACAAAGTATCCTAGAATAACATAATTACTACTACTAATACAGTATTATGTGCATGGAAATGTATCCCAGCATGCTTGACAGCGAAACGACGAGCAGGGAAGGATGATGAAGCTAAAATGGCAGCACAACTGACGGTGCTGCCAATTCGGGGTGAAGAAATACACAAGGAAGAAACTCGAACAAAAGGCGACATGACACATTTTTGAAAGAGATTCTTTGCTTAATCCAAAATTAAAAAACGATATGGTCTGAGATTCGGAATTCCGGGAAACAAGGACCGATTCGACGCTCTGAAATTAGAAGACTATTTCGCAGTTGCATCGCGCGGGCTACATTTTTTCCGTTTTTAGGAGATACACTGGGATGTAACAATTCTGCTGTTAATGCATTTCAGGATGGATAAATGACGTGAGGTGTAGGCTTTTATAATGACCGTTGAGATATAATTGCAAACTAGCTGTTATATTTTTAATGTTATATATGCATTGTTCTCCAAAACGATGATGTGTGCTGCTGCTGCAGCCGGTGGAGGGATTCTGCCATCCACATCGCCTTCGATGGGGCTAGGCATCAGGGTCATTTCTGGAGTTGGAGACGATTTCTCCTCCATTGGGTCGGGTATGGGTTCGTGTCAAACACCGGGAACCCAGTCGGATTGCCGAAGTCGGTACCAGCTTCTACTCTCTGGGCGAGCTTTGGCGGAAAGATACAGGAGGATTTATACCACGGCTATCAATGACAAAGAGCAAGGGATAAACCAAGGAAGGTATGTTGGGTGAAAATTAGAAATTGCAGACTCGTCTGACAAAGCTGGCTAGCCTTTGTAGCTAGCTTGCGAATTAGCCCAACTACCTGCAGGGTTTGTCACATCACCAATACTGTTTGACTGCATGCGCACATATCCAGTTAGCCTACTAAACTCAACGATTTACGATGGGAAATCCATCGTAAATCGTAGAGTTATGTTTAATCGGCTAATATCCAGTTAGCCAGGCTAACTTCCCTAACTAGGTTGCTAGCAAGGTGGCTAACTTTGACAGCTAACGTTAGATAGCTATCCAACACTTAGCAGTTTAGCAGCTAACTGGCCACATGATAGCTACGAGTGACGTTAACGTTAGTGTCCAGTCATAATAATTTTACTGTGGGGTAGGTTCGTTTTGAATAGGCTTATGTACGCACAGGCAGATACCCGTCAATTATGTTACTAGGTTATATCGGTAACTTACTAGCTAACTAACGTTAACTAGTAATGGGTAGCTAGCTACCTAATCTAATTAGCTAGCCCGCTATTTAGCATAGCTAGCTAACGTTAGCTATCCTCGCTAGTTGCGTTTTTGGTAATTTTTTACGCAATGCAGTATACAGGCTTGCCAGCTAACGTCAGATAACGTTACTCTTCGTATGATCAATGCATGTTGGTTAATATGTGTAGTTACCGAACTAGTCTATACATTCGGCAGGTAAACATAAACAAATAATGATGTCAGTAGCTGCTTGATTTTTGACATCTCACGTAGTTAAGTACCTAGCTAGCATGGATCGAACAATGTGTCTGGTATAGATCCTACTTAGTTTCTATTTAGTCATAAACCCTCAAAATTCGAGAATGGGGTTGAAAATTGCAGCCATATTGGTAAGGCAGAAATCCAAACCAGTCCAATTGCAATGAGTGGCAGTAAGGGCATAATCCTGATTTTACTTATGCAGGAAAATAAAAGGCATGTAATATATCAGAAATTGTGTAATATAATTATTGTCAACCAAAGATATTGTCATGTAATTATAAATAGTTTATACAAATCTTCTGTATAAATAGCCTCTAAAATATATGTAAACAGACCATAACTTTCTACATTTTGGTTTTCTTGGAAAGCTGTGAATGCTACTATATAATACAGTATCAGTACTTCTTGCTTTTACAACTTGTTTAAGTCTTAATATCCACTGATTTCAGCCAGTGTATGGCTGTGTATTAGAGGTCTTTGCGGATCCGTGTGGACCCAATATATCCGAGACCGGGTTCGGGTCTGAAATTCTAACTGGTCCGGGCGGGTCCTGTTAGATTGTCCTAGGATTTCGGGTCTATGTAGCTACAGCTGGTGGACCCATGAAGATCTATATTGTGGATTGACTGCATTGTTTGAATGTAATGTTGGCATATTAGCAGTTAAAGCTGCAATATGTAACTTTTTGGGCGACCGATGAAATTCAGATAGAAATGTGAGTTATAGATCTCATTCTCATTGAACGCAAGTCTAAGAAGCGGTAGATCTGTTCTATGTGCGCTATTTCTATGCTTCCCGTGCTTAAGTGTCGTTTTTGCATCTTACGGTTTTATACACCAACTTCTAACAGCTGAAAATACAATATTTTTGGTTATTGAAAATATATTTCACAGCGGTTTAGATGGTACAATAATTCTCTACACTTGCTTGTTTTGTCATAAACTGAAATTAGGCAAACTTAGAATTTTAGCAACCAGGAAATGGAGTAGCGATTTCTGTATATAGCACCTTTTTTTAAATTAAAGAAATGTAAGGAATCAATCCTCTAAAATAGTCTGGTTAGCTAGCTAACAAACATACAGTTCAGATAAATTCTTCAAATTCATTATTTTACACAATAGCTTATTACAACTTTGGCAAACCATGGTTGACCAACTCCCTGACAAATCTCTGACCTTTATCCCATCATAAGAATGTTTGTTCCCATTCTAGTATTCAAATTACAAATTCTATGGCGTGTGTGGGCCCAAATTCACAGGGCTGTAGTAGCAGCCCTTCCCTTGCAAATTGTATTGTCTATAAGGGATACAGCTTTTGCCAAAATTGACTTTTCATAGAAGGTTTAGGAGAACTAATGCAGCAGGTAAGGATAATTAATGTAGCAGGTTAGGAGACGTTGGTTAAGGTTAGGAAAAAGGTTAGCTAAAATGCAAAACAATCTACTTTTGATGACAATTTGACAAAAGCTGTGTCCCGTCTAGACATGACCCTGGCAAACGCAGCCAGCACTTTTTTTCTCAGAGAAATAAAGGGTGGCCTTATCTGGGATTATAAAGTGCATTCGGAAAGTATTCAGACCCCTTGACCTTTTCCACATTTTGTTAAGTTACAAACTTATTCTAAAATGGATTAAATTGTTTTCCCCCCTCAATCTACACACACTACCCTATAATGACAAAGCAAAAACAGGTTTAGACATTTTAGCAAATGTATTAAAAATAAAACAATTACATTTACATAAGTATTCAGTCCCTTTACTCAGTACTTTGTTGAAGCACCTTTGGCAGCGATTACAGCCTCAAGTCTTCTTGGGTATGACGCTACAAGCTTGGCACACCTGTATTTGGGGAGTTTCTCCCTTCTCTGCAGATGCTCTCAAGCTCTGTCAGGTTGGATGGGGAGCGTTGCTGCACAGTTCTTTTCAGGTCTCTCCAGAGATGTTCGATCAGGTTCAAGTCCGGGCTCTGGCTGGGCCACTCAAGGACATTCAGAGACTTGTCCCGAAGCCACTCCTGCGTTGTCTTGACTGTGTGATTAGGGTTGTTGTCCTGTTGGAAGGTGAACCCAGTCTGAGGTCCTGAGTGCTCTGCAGCAGGTTTCCATCAAGGATCTCTCTGTACTTTGCTCCGTTCATCTTTCCATCGACCCTGACTAGTCTCCCAGAGCCTGCCGCTGAAAAACATCCCAACAGCATGACGCTGCCACCACCGTGCTTCCTCCAGACGTGACGCTTGGCATTCAGGCCAAAGAGTTCAATCTTGGTTTCATCAGACCAGAGATCTTGTTTCACATGGTCTGAGATTCCTTTAGGTGCCTTTTGGCAAACTCCAAGTGGCTGTCATGTGCCTTTTACTGAGGAGTGGCTTTCGTCTGGCCACTACGATAAAGGCCTGATTGGTGGAGTGCTGCAGAGATGGGAGAACCTTCCAGAAGGACAACCATCTCCACAGAGGAACTCTGGAGATCTGTCAGAATGACCATTGGGTTCTTGGTCACCTCCCTGACCAAGGCCCTTCTCCCCCGATTGCTCAGTTTGGCCGGGCGGCCAGATCTAGTAAGATTCTTGGTGGTTCCAAACTTCTTCCATTTAAGAACGATGGAGGTCACTGTGTTCGTGGACCTTCAATGCTGCAGAAATGTTTTGGTACCCTTCCCCAGATCTGTGCCTCGACACAATCCTGTCTCGTCAACTGTGGGACCTTAAATAGACAGGTGTGTGCCGTTCCAAATCATGTCCAATCAACCGAATTTACCACAGGTGTACTCCATTTATGTTGTAGAAACATCTCAAGGATGATCAATGGAAACAGGATGCACCTGAGCTCAATTTCGAGTGTCATAGCAAAGGGTGTGAATACTTACAATACCAGTCAAAAGTTTGGACGCCTACTCATTCAAGGGTTTTTCTTTATTTTTACTATTTTTTACATTGTGGAATGATAGTGAAGACATCACAACTATGAAATAACACATATGGAATCATGTAGTAAACCAAAAAGTGTTAAATCAATCAAAATATATTATATATTTAAGATTCTTCAAATAGCCACCCTTTTGCCTTGACAGCTTTGCACGCTCTTGGCATTCTCTCAACCAGCTTCACCTGGAATGCTTTTCCAACAGTCTGGAAGGAGTTCCCACATATGCTGTGCACTTGTTGGCTGCTTTTCCTTCACTCTGCGGTCAGACTCATCCCAAACCATCTCAATTGGGTTGAGGTAAGGGAATTGTGGAGGCCAGGTCATCTGATGCAGCACTCCATCACTCTACTTGGTCAAATAGCCCTTACACAGCCTGGAGGTGTGTTGGGTCATTGTCCTGTTGATAAACAAATGATAGTCCCACTAAGCCCAAACCAGATGGGATGGTGTATCGCTGTAGAATGCTGTGGTAGCCATGCTGGTTAAGTGTGCCTTGAATTCTAAATAAATCACAGACCGTGTCACCAGCAAAGCACCATAACACCACCACCTCCATGCATTACGGTGGGAAATACAATTGCGGAGATCATCCGTTCACCCACACCGCGTTTCACAAAGACACGGCGGTTGGAACCAAAAATCTCAAACTTGGACTCCAGACCAAAGGACACATTTCCACCGGTCTAAAGTCCATTGCTCGTGTTTCTTGATCCAAGCAGGTCTCTTCTTCTTATTGGTGTCCTTTAGTAGTGGTTTCTTCGCAGCAATTCGACCATGAAGGCCTGAATCACACAGTCCCCTCTGAACAGTTGATGTTGAGATGTGTGTCTGTTACTTGAACTTTGTGAAGCATTTATTTGGGCTGCAATTTCTGAGGCTGGTAACTCTAATAAATGTATCCTCTGCAGCAGAGGTAACTCTGGATCTTCCATTCCTGTGTTGGTCCTCATGAGAGCCAGTTTCATCATAGCACTTGATGGTTTTTGCGACTGCACTTGAAGAAACTTTCAAAGTTCTTGACATTTTTTGGAATGACTGACCTGTCTTAAAGTAATGATGGACTGTCGTTTTCTCTTTGCTTATTTGAGCTATTCTTGATATAATATGGACTTGGTCTTTTACCAAATAGTGCTTTCTTCTGTATTACCCTCCCTACCTTGTCACAACACAACTGATTGCCTCAAACGCATTAAGAAGGAAAGAAATTCCACAAATTAACTTTTAACAAGGCACACCTGTTAATTGAAATCCATTCCAGATGACTACCTCATGAAGCTGGTTGAGAAAATGCGAAGAGTGTGCAAAGGTGTCATCAAGGCAAAGCGTGGCTATTTGAAGAATCTCAAATCTAAAATATATTTAGGTTGGTAAAAAAAATGTTTGGTTACCTCATGATTCCATATGTGTTATTTCATAGTTTTGATGTCTTCACTATTATTCTACAATGTATTAAATATAAAAATAAAATAAAATAAAACCTTGAATGAGTAGGTGTGTCCAAACTTTTGACTTGTACTGTATGTAAATAAGGTATTTCTGTTTGTTTTTTTATACATGTGCAAACATTTCTAAACCTGTTTTCGCTTTGTCATTATGGGGTATTGTGTGTAGATTTCTGAGGGAAAAAAAATAATTCAATCAGATTTATAAAAAGGCTGTGATGTAACAAAATGTGGAGAAATTCAAGGGGTACTTTTCGAATGCACTGTGTGTATATATATATATATATATATTATTTAAATGTTTGTTTTTGTATGGAGGCCCTTGGAGGTTGTGGCCCCAGGGCGTTTGGTCGGTCAGCAATCTGGCCATTACCATCACTCTTTTGGTGAAAGTGTTACCATATTGATTAGACATTGCTGTGATAGGCTCTAGGCTCAAATGTTACTGAAATAGCTAATGAATTCACAATGTGTTTCAGAGGAAAGAAAGCTTTGAGCAAGAAGAAGCTGAAACGGCGGCAAAAGGTCAAGTCAAAAGTCAAAACAAGAACCAAGGTAAGAGATTTTATTGGTACAAGAGGGACCTTTCTTTCCTTGTGAGTTACTCACTTTTTTCAGAATAATCCAATAGTTTCTTTCCTCTCGTTCTTTTTGATCAAAGAATGTTGGAGTAGCCTATTTGAAGTCTCAAGCTGAGAAGAAAATACATTATTTAAGCTGGGTGCCAGGAACACAGTTTTATTTAGCTGAGTTGACCAACTGCCAGGGCTCCAACTTCCACACACCAGGAGGAGTAGCTAAAAGAAGGAGGATGAGGTAGGAATGGGAGTGGGTCTGGCTTGGGCATGATGGAGCTGTTGCTGAGCGACCTATGTGTTCCACATCTCCACAGAAACCGTTGCCAGCCTGCCATCTCCTGACCTGTGCTGTGAATCTTTCCTGTGTGTGTCTCTGTCTGCGCAGGGCTAGGAATAACTCTCTTAGTTATTTATGCCCAAGGGCAACACCCCAACAAAACATCAGCGTATTGAGTAGTTGAGCACTGCGAACATGGTCTGTGCAGCGTGTCGTAGTGCACAAAGTGACACTTGGTGTGTGTCCCAAATGGCACCCTGTTCCCTACATAGTGCACTACTTCTTACCAGGGCCCATAGGGCTCTGGTGAAAAGTAGTGCACTGTATACAGTATAGGACAGGGCTCTCCAACCCTGTTCCTAGAGAGCTAGCCCTAATCTAGCACACCTAATTCTAATAATTAGCAAGTTGATCAACTGAATCAGATTAGTTATAACTGGGGTTGGAGCGAAAACCTACAGGAGGGTAGCTCTCCAGGAACAGTATTGGAGAGTCCTGGTATAGGGAATAGTGTGCCATTTGGGACACTATCTTAGAGATGCCAGTAAATAATTCTGATTTGGTCAGGCCCCCAAATGGAATCCGGTCCGCTTAATGGAAAGTTGTCAAATATAATTCCACATGAAATAGCCTATCTACTAGGCCTAACATTTTAAGGGTGCAACTCCTGAGTCCTGTCACCAGCTGCTGTCAGCAAAAGGGTCATGTTAATTTTGTCCTACAACATTTTACAACTTTTGCAACCGAAAACAAAAATGAGTTTATTGGACAAACCCTGTATCCGTCTGTTTTTGATGGCTAATAAACACAACCCAGCAGCTCTGGTCCCTTACAATTACAATCATCATCACCATGACTCAATCAGGTGTGATAGGATTTATCTTTGGGACTTGAGGCCTACTTGATTTTTCACGTTGACATCCGCATGTTCTATTAGCCTACATGCTGGACTAAGCTGACCGTTCAAATAATTCAGAACACACGACATGCTGTATTGCACTTCTTCTCTGCATTGCCTCTGCCGCTGTAAAGGCAATGCAACAGCAATTGTTAGCCATGGATTTGGATTGCAGACTAATTTGCATACATTACATATGCTATTCCTTATTGTACTGTGCTTAGTGGCTGAAGAGGCTTGCCCATCACCTCAGCCAGCCAAACTGCATTCCATATCATCACCATAGCCATCTTGGATACTTTGGGGTCATTTTCTGTCTCCAATTTGATTTGCAGCAGAAATAAGCAGATTTAATCTCTCTCAAATGGCACCCTATTCCCTATATAGACCCCTTTCTGAGGCACAAGGGCGATGTAAGCAATTTGGTTGCAGAACACGGGAGTTCTCAGATCGCCAGCAAAAAAAGCCTCCATTTACATTTAGCTTGAGTGCATTTCACACTACTTCTTGCTATAATTGTATTTTAAGGTTCGTATGAATGTCCTGCTTTATGTCTTTCATCACAAATCAACTGCATTATACTTAAACACTTCAACCAGTAAAATGGCTCTGGCTAGATTTGCTATTGTAATGTTTTTAAAATTGTATAACTGCCAGACCCCAGGAAGAGTAGCTGCAGTCAATGTCAATTAGCGTTAGCATTTTAGCTGACAACTGCCGCATCCAAAATAGGTATTTTGCAAAGATCACAACCAAATATAATCGTAGCGATTTGTTCAAGCAATAATCAAAACAACATTGTTAAGCGTATTACAACCCCAAAATATAGGGCACTGGTTACAACAACCTTTGAATGTTTCTTCGGTGGCGCTGACTGACAATGGGGGACTTCCTGCTTTTTTTCTACATCCAATGTGTGTCATGTACTGAAAAGGGGCCTATAGTGTACAGTTGTGGTCAAAAGTTTTGAGAATGACACAAGTATTGGTCTTCACAAAGTTTGCTGCTTCAGTGTTTTTAGATATTTTTGTCAGATGTTACTATGGTATACTGAAGTATAATTACAAGCATTCCATAAGTGTCAAAGGCTTTTATTGACAATTACATTAAGTTTATGCAAAGGGTCAATATTTGCAGTGTTGACCCTTCTTTTTCAAGAGCTTTGCAATTCGCCCTGGCATGCTGTCAATTAACTTCTGGGCCACATCCTGACTGATGGCAGCCGATTCTTGTATAATCAATGCTTGGATTGACCACAAGCTCTCAATGGGATTAAGGTCTGGGGAGTTTCCTGGCCATGGACCCAAAATGTCAATGGTTTGTTCCCCGAGCCACTTAGTTATCACTTTTGCCTTATGGCAAGGTGCTCCATCATGCTGGAAAAGGCATTGTTCGTCACCAACCTGTTCTTGGATGGTTGGGAGAAGTTGCTCTCGGAGGATGTGTTGGTACCATTCTTTATTCATGGCTGTGTTCTTAGGCAAAATTGTGAGTGAGCCCACTCCCTTGGCTGAGAAGCAACCCCACACATGAATGGTCTCAGGATGCTTTACTGTTGGCATGACACAAGACTGATGGTAGCGCTCACCTTGTCTTCTCCGGACAAGCTTTTTTCTGGATGCGCCAAACAATCTTAAAGGGGATTCATCAGAGAAAATGACTTTACCCCAGTTCTCAGCACTCCAATCCCTGTACCTTTTGCAGAATATCAGTCTGTCCCTGATGTTTTTCCTGGAGAGAAGTGGCTTCCTCGCTGCCCTTCTTGACACCAGGCCATCCTCCAAAAGTATTTGCCTCACTGTGCGTGCAGATGCACTCACACCTGCCTGCTGCCATTCCTGAGCAAGCTCTGCACTGGTGGTGCCCCGATCGCGCAACTGAATCAACTTTAGGAGACGGTCCTGGCGCTTGCTGGACTTTCTTGGGTGCGCTGAAGCCGCCTTCACAACAATTGAACCTCTCTCCTTGAAGTTATTGATGATCCGATAAATGGTTGATTTAGGTGCAATCTTACTAGCAGCAATATCCTTGCCTGTGAAGCCCTTTTTGTGCAACGCAATGATGACGGCACGCGTTTCCTTGCAGGTAACCATGGTTAACAGAGGAAGAACAATAATTTCAAGCACCACCCTCCTTTTTTAAGCTTCCAGTCTGTTATTCTAACTCAATCAGCATGACAGAGTGATCTCCAGCCTTGTCCTCGTCAACACTCTCACCTGTGTTAACGAGAGAATCACTGACATGATGTCAGCTGGTCCCTTTGTGGCAGGGCTAAAATGCAGTGGAAATGTTTTTTTGGGATTAAGTTCATTTTCATGGCAAAGAGGGACTATTAATTGCTATTCATCTTATCACTTGATAACATTCTGGAGTATATGCAAATTGCCATCATAAAAACTGAGGCAGCAGACTTTGTGAAAATTAATATTTGTGTCATTCTCAAAACTTCTGACCACGACTGTATGTAGGGATTAGGGTTCCAGCCTCTGTTTCTCCACAGCTGATGATGGGTCGTATTCTGTGGGCAGATGTAGGCCTAGGCTCTGTTTAGCTAGAACTAGGCTATGCTATGTATGTAATGTCTGAGTTTTTATTGGTGTGGTTGTGATTGTGACCCAGACCTAACAACTAGCATATGACTGGTCATAGGCCAAGATGTTGTAATAGAAGATTCAATAATTAGGCTAAATGTGTTTTGTCAATTTCATAAAAATTCTGCTGAACATAATTTTACTGACATGAATAGGCTAGTATTCAATGCAGGCTGAAGTGCTCTTATTGACTCTGTCCTGTAAGACCGAGTAGAGCTTTTAGTGAGGGCTAGGTAGGGTTGCAAACGGAGGGTATTTTACTGGAAACTTTCAAAGTTTACCAGTAAACTACCAGAATTTTGGTATCTTTCAAGGATTTTATGTCATCGATCACAACACACCTAGTGGCCCTTTTTGGTACTTCATATTATGACAGGTGTTTTATCTCTGGCCTGCTGTGCCTTATTACATGTAAAATATATTAAATGATTTCATACGTCTTTAAAATAAACAAATACTTACAAAGCTGTAAAACATTATCCTAAATATAAACCATCAACTTAGTGAATACCATTGGTGTTGTAATGATGGTTTCAGCATTAAATATCCCGTGTAGCTCAGTTGGTAGAGCATGGCTTTTGCAACGCCATGGTTGTGGGTTCGATTCCCACGGGGGGCCAGTATAAAAAAATAAGAAATGTATGCACTCACTAACTGTAAGTCACTCTGGATAAGAGCGTCTGCTAAATGACTAAAATGTAAAATATATTATCTTTTTTATGTCTATATATTTGTTGTCAATGTTTTGCCGTTAAACTGGTGGCAGTTATGAAGAAAAGTCAATAGTTGGAGGAGTTGCAGAGTTCATTGAAAATAATGGCATTGTTGCATATGTGTGCATAATGTCCATGAGTTTCTAGTAGATACACCATATGGTTCAAGAGAAAATAGCCTTAACTGAAAAAAACATCTAATGCCATTTTCAGTTATTAGGCTATTTTCTCTTGAACCATATGCTTTTTTCAGTTATTAGGCTATTTTCTCTTGAACCATATGCTTTTTTCAGTTATTAGGATATGTTCTATTGAACCATATGGTCTATCTACTAGAAGCTCATGGGCAATATGGACATGGAAAAATATATGAATACATGTATTTTTTATTCAATTTGCAGCAGTGAGAAAATCCACCCCTGCAAGACATGTGGGTCAGGGTAGGGGGTTGAATATAGCCTAGTCTTCCTGATGCTTTTTACTTAAGAAGATGGCACCGTACTGTATGGCTGCCGTCTTGGGAGCTCCGACCCAACTTTGCTATTTTGTGATTATTTTGGCATTTACCTTTTTATTTTTTTGTTGTTGCATGAAATGTATCCACTATAATTTCTTATGATCGACAATAACTTTTGAACATCAGATCGGCAGTTGCTAACAAATTCAGGCTTCAACTTCGACCATTCTGCCCTGGGCTCTTTGTCATTCCGACCCAATTTTTGGGCTATCCAAGAGGAAATGCCTGCGGAAAAGAGGCAGGAGAGGGAAGCCCATGGCGAGATTAAGGTGAAAGGAAAACCGGCCACCTCTTCCCTCTCTTCCATTGGCTTGATAGTAAGATGGATGACCTCCGATCGCAGATTTGCTATTAACGGGACTCTCGTAACTGCAATATTCTCAGCTTTTCTAAAACATGGCTTTTGGACAAGATACCCCCCATGGCTATCCAACTCAATGGATTCTCCATTCACCGAGCAGACAGGACATTAGATTCAGGAAAATTGAGAGGGGGAGGGGTATGCCTCTTCATCAACAGCAAATGGTGTGCTGACTGGTGCAGTGGAAGTCTCAACCTATTGTTCACCTGTCTTGGAATACCTGATGGTCAAATGCCGACCCTTCTATCTCCCGAAATAGTTTCCATCTCTTACCATGACTGCTGTATATATTCCACCTCAGGACAAGAAAAACAACAAGCTGGCACTTAACGAACGGAGGCTGCTTTCCTTATTGCCAGCTTTAACCCTATTTAAAACGTGACGCCAAACTTCCATCAACACGGCCGATTTAAAGTCCTAGACCGCTGTTACTTTTTTTACCCACAAGCAAGCGTACAAGGCCCTCCCTCGTCCCCCTTCGGCAAATCAGATCATGACTCTATACTTCTGCTTCCTGTCTACAAGCAGAAGCTCAAACAGGAAATGTCTGTGACTAGTGTTGTCACGATAACAGAATTTTGACTAAGATACCAGGTTTAGTATCACAATACTCGATACTATCATGATACTCAATACCAAAACGATACAAAGGCAAAAAAGGCATATTAGCCAAAGTCACAATGGCATTTGATCCAGACAGAAACTCTGCTACGGTCATGTGAAATCCATAGATTAGGGCCTAATTAATTGAATTGACAGATTTTCCTAATGTGAAATATAACTCAGTGAAATTGTTGCATGTTGCGTTTTTATATTTTTGTTCAGTATAATTGTAATAATTATAATTCCCGGCTGCCAATCGCCATACCCCCGAAGCACCTCTCACTCATATGGCTCTCTCAGGAACATGGTAAGACATGCCTCATAAAATGGAAAAATAAGTCCAGGTTTTAAACAATTACGGTAATGTTGTCTGCCTCCGCTCAGATTGCAAGGTGGGTGAACGAACAGTGCCTCAAGTATGTTGACAGAATCAAGTCTTTTAGATGTTAATATTAATAATGATCCTACATTATATTTGTCAAACCTGACTGGTGTTTAGCCTATGCATTCGGAAAGTATTCAGACCCCTTGACTTTTTCCACATTTTGTTACGGTACAGCCTTATTCTAAAATGCACACAATACCCAAAAATAACACAGAATAAACAGGTTTTTAGAAATGTTTGATAATTTTATTAAAAATAATGTAAATATGACATTTACATAAGTATTCAGACCCTTTAATCAGTAATTTGTTGAAGCACCTTTGGCAGCGATTACATCCAAGTCTTCTTGGGTATGACGCTACAAGCTTGGCACACCTGTATTTGGGGAGTTTCTCCCATTCTTCTCTGCAGATCCTCTCAAGCTCTGTCAGGTTGGATGGGGAGCGTCGCTGCACAACTATTTTCAGGTCTCTCCAGAGATGTTAGATCGTGTTCAAGTCCGGGCTCTGGCTGGGCCACTCAAGGACATTTAGAGACTTGTCCTGAAGCCACTCCTGTGTTGTCTTGGTTGTGTGCTTAGGGTTGTTATCCTGTTGGAAGGTGAACCTTTGCCCCAGTCTGAGGTCCTGAACACTCTGGATCAGGTTTTCATCAAGCATCTCTCTGTGCTTTTCTCTGTTCATATTTCCCTTGATCCTGACTAGTCTCCCAGTCGCTGCTGCTGAAAAACATCCCCACCACATGATGCTGGCACAACCATGCTTCACCGTAGGGATGGTGCCAGGTTTCCTCCTGACGTGACGTTTGGCATTCAGGCTAAAGAGTTCAATCTTGGTTTCATCAGACCAGAGAATCTTGTTTCTCATGGTCTGTGAGAGTCCTTTGGGTGCCTTTTGGCAAACTCCAAGTGGGCTGTCATGTGCCTTTTTACTGAGGAGTGGCTTCAATCTGACCACTCTACCATAAAGGCCTGATTGATGGAGTGCTGCAGAGATGGTTGTCCTTCTGGAAGGTTCTCCCATCTCCACAGAGGAATTTTGGAGCTCTGTCAGAGTGACCATCGGGTTCTTGGTCACCTCCCTGACCAAGGCCCTTCTCCCCAGATTGCTCAGTTTGGCCGGGCGGCCAGCTCTAGAAAGATTCTTGGTGGTTCCACACTTCTTCCATTGAAGAATGATGGAGGCCACTGTGTTCATGGGGACCTTCAATGCTGCAGAAATGTTTTGGTACCCTTTCCCCGATCTGTGCCTTGACACAATCCTGTCTGGGAGCTCTACGGCCAATTCCTTCGACCTCATGGCTTGGTTTTTGCTCTGACATGCACTGTCAACTTATATAGACAGGTGTGTGCCTTTCCAAATCATATCCAATCAATTGAATTTACCACAGGTGTACTCCACTCAAGTTGTAGAAACATCTCAAGGATGATCAATGGAAACAGGATGCACTTGAGCTCAATTTCGAGTTTTATAAATTTTCAGACATTTCAGAAAACCAGTTTTCGCTTTGTCATTATGGGGTATTGTGTGTAGATTGAGGATTATTTAAAAAAATCAGTTTTAGAATATGGCTGTAATGTAACAAAATGTGGGGAAGGGGTCTGAATACTTTCCGAATGCACTGTATACAGTGAGCTCCAATAGTATTGGGAAAGCGACAATTGTTTTGTTGTTTTGGCTCTCTACTCCAGCACTTTGGATTTGAAATGATACAATGACTATGAAGTTAAAGTGCAGACTGTCAGCTTTAATTTGAGGGGATTTTCATCCATATCTGGTGAACCGTTTATAAATTACAGCACATTTTGTACAACCCCATTTTAGGGACCCCAAAGTATTGGGACAAATTCACTTATGTTAATTAAAGTAGTAGAAAGTTAAGTATTTTGGCCCCATATTCACAGCACTCAATTACTACTTCAACCTTGGGACTCTACACATTTTGTAGGATGCATTTTATGTTTGTTTTGGTTGTGTTTGGTTGTGGTTTTGGTTGTGCCCAATACAAATTAATGGTACATTTTAGAGTAATTTAAAATAAAAATAGAATGTTTCTAAACACTTCTACATTAATGTGGATGCTACCATGATTATGGATAATAATTTTAATTTTAATTTTAATTTTAATTCAGGATAATCCTGAATGAATCGTGAATAATGATCGGTGAGAGAGTTAGAGGTAAAAATATCATACCCCCCCGAAAATGCTAACCTCCCCTGCTATTGTAATGATTAGAGGTTAGCATGTCTTGGGGGTATGATATTTGTCTAACTTTCTCATTCATCATTATTCACGATTTATTCAGGACTATCCGTAATCATGGTGGCATCCACATTAATGTAGAAGTGTTTAGAAACATACTGTATTCTATAATTATTTACAATAAAAATGTCTAACTACACTTTTTACTACTTTAATATCCATATAAGTATACTTTTGGTCCCCTAAAATGGGGGGGACTATGTACAAAAACTGTTGTAAATTCTAAACGGTTCACCTGATATGGAGGAAAATACCCTCAAATTAAAGCTGACAGTCTGCACTTTAACCTCATAGTCATTGTATCATTTCCAATCCAAAGTGGTGGAGTACAGAGCCAAAACAACAAAACGTGTCACTGTCCCAATACTTTTGGAGCTCACTGTAGTGGTTTGGCCCGTTTTATAACCTTATTTCTGTGGTAAATGGTTCCTAGGCCTAGGTGCTCTTCACAGGCACAGTGTCCCTCGTTGAATGACGTAGCTGTGCCGACTCTGACGGGAGTGGTTCCCTCCCTGAGGAAAGAATGGGAGGGGGGAGAGTAGATATCTCCTCCCCCCTGGTGTGTTGCACTCAAAAATGAATGACCTCCCCTTCCTAAATGTATGACATCACCGTCTGTCAGTGGCTTCGATGCCTGAAATGTGACGATGCAGCAAGTCAAGGGGAAAACAATCAATAGCATGAAGCATTCTCCATCCGGAGGTTGCCTCAGGAGTACTGCGTAGTAACGCTATACCCTGGTCCATGAAAAGAAGAGTAATTTGATTTCATTGATCCAGGTTTTTAGGTGGTATTCATTAATTAATTGATCATAACTTCATTTTGTAGCAATGATTATTATCACGCATTAGCCTAAAGGCAATGGTGGACTTCTTATTTCTCGTTCAGCTAGATTTGTCCAACCCCTCATTTCAATGGCTCATTGACCTTACTGTTGGTGGCAATGCTGGGTTATTTAGCATTGTTTTAAAAGCCGTTCAGTGCTTATACTGAGCCATATTCACAGTGTAAGGAACCAAAGGAGGGCCACGTTTTTGAATTATTGACCAGGGCCTGTATTCTTATAGCATCTTGATCTAGTATCAGGTCCCCCCCGTCCATGTGATCGTATTTATTATCATCTAAGAGGCAAAACAGATCCTAAATTATTGTAGATGGGGCGGATGACTTTGTGTGCCGGTCACGTCCTTGTTCTTATCACTGCAAGGCAAATGGGGCGGCAGGTAGCCTGGCAGGTAGGAGCGTTGGGCCAGTAACCGAAAGGTTGCTGGGTGGAATCCCCGAGCTGACAAGGTAAAAGTCTGTCGTTCTGTCCCTGAGCAAGGCAGTTAACCCACTGTTCCCCGGCCACCGATGACGTGGATGTCGATTAAGGCAGCCCCCTGCACTAAATGTGGAAGACACATTTCAGTTGAATGCATTCCGTTGTACAACTGACTAGGTATCCCCCTTTCCCTTTCCAAATGGCCGCTTCCCCTCCTCTTTTAGCCTTAATCATTAAAACAGTGCCACTCCCTCCCCTCAATGGTTATTGGGCTGTCCTCACTCCTACCTTTACAGCTCACACCACAATAAAATAATCTCTTCTTTGCCTTCCTCTCTTCCCCTCTCTCCTACCGTCCCTCATCTTATCATCATCGCTCTCTCACTTGAATCGCTCTCTCTTCCCCTCTCACCATTTTTCATCCTATTTCTCGCACTGAAATCTGAGAATGGTATCCTCTTCTCGCAGACAATTCCATTAGGCTTAGTTTCACAGAATGATTTTCTCTGAATAGGCTATATCTCACTATATCCCTCTTTAGGCTTTACTGTAGTGTCTCGACTATCTGGTCTACCTTCTACTCCAAACAGAGAATCAATCTCCATTGGACTGCTACAGTTAGCTAAAGAACTTAGCCTACATCTTCCTCCAAGAATGCCTGCCATCTCTGAATATGCATTCTAATTAGCCTATCTGTCTTCTCTTTTGATGAAGGCTTGAGGGGCAACACGCCTCCATTCATTGACTGCTGAAAATAAATATGAATAATTGTTTATTTGCGAGTCATGGCTGTATTTCTTAAACTTTATCTCAATTTTCTCCACAGACTGATAACCTAGATGGGGCCTTCTGTGTGCCGGACATCAAGCTGCACAGTAACCCATCGGCGTTCAACGTGTACTGCAACGTGCGCCACTGCGTGCTGGACTGGCAGCAGCGGGAGTCGTCCCTGGCGCTGGCCTCACGGAGCTCCGTGCAGAGCGGTGACTCGGACAGCGAGGAGGAGGAGGAGTATCGTGAGCCCGCCATCAAGCTGCCCAAGGTAACTTCAGAAGCACAGAGATGGGAACAGGGTTGGTGGAAGGGTAGAAATACAATGACTAGAACAGGTTGAGGACCAAAGCTAGATAGCCCGGTAAATTTGAATATTTACCCTGTGGCAGCAGCCATCAATTAGACATTGGTTGCTGTTGCCGTGTAAATATTCAAATTTACCGGACTATCTAGCTCGGGTCCTCAACCTGTTATCCCAATATATTGGATACCACCCTTGATCCATCAAGCTTCCTAAGGTCAGAAAGAATGGAACGAATTGGTATCAGTTAAATCCAGCACAATTGTCCTAAAGTATAAAATGCATCTTGAATTTTCCTAAATAATCATTTAGCAAAATAAAAGTTGTAATGTGATCTCCTTAGTAAGTTGCACATCATACCGCGCCCTAACTGTGGGCATCTGTCCTGCCTTATACCTATCCATTTTAGTCTAGTCTATATGGTGCATGGTGAACTTTGCCTCTAGACATTGACCTAGAGTCAGTTTAGCATTTTCTCCACCAAAGGTTAGGATTGGGGAGGGGAAGCTGATCATAGATCTCTACCTAGTGGAATTTTCACCCCTGTAGCCTATATCCTGTATCTCCCATTGCTCTCTGGTTCCCGCCCCGACACTGAACTCTGTTACTCTGGGTTAGTGTTGTTGAACCCTTTTGACTGCCATGATAATTTATAGCAACACTATGAGAGGCTTAAAGCACTGGTCTGTGAGGATTAGCTACCGCCTTGTCTAACTCACTCAATCTCTCACTCACTGACTCACTCTCTTTCCGTGTCTGCCTCTCGCTGTCTCTCACTCTCGCTGTCTCTCACTCGCTGTGTCGCTGGCTCGTTATCTTTTTTTCTTTCAGCTCTCTCTGAGTCTCACTTTATTTTTCTCTCTCTCTGCCTCTCTCTCTCGTTTCTCTTGTTTGTTGTTTTCTCTCTGTCATGTCTCCCTTTCTCTCTGTTCCTCTCTGGTCGTCACTGCTTTGCCACTGTGGCCTCATTGAAACAGGGCATGTCCCCAGGAGCAATATCACAACACACAGAGGAGGGCGTGTGTGTGTAGCTGGTCTATGTTTGCGTGTGTGTCCTGCATCCCCCGCATTTTTTTGCGCCGGCCGTCGGCTAATTAGCTGTTTACAGACCAAAGATCAAGCATGGTGGTGGTGGTGTGATGGTTTGGGGATGCTTTGCTGCCTCAGGACCTGGACGACTTGCCTTAATAGAAGGAACCATGAATTCTGCTCTGTATCAGAGAATTCTACAGGAGAATGTCAGACCATCCGTCCGTGAGCTGAAGCTGAAGCGCAGCTGGGTCATGCAGCAAGACAATGATCCAAAACACACAATCAAGTCTACATGAAAATTGCTAAAAAGCAACAAATTGGAAGTTTTGGAATGGCCTAGTCAAAGTCCAGACCTAATCCCAATTGAGATGTTGTGGCAGGACTTGAAACGAGCAGTTCATGCTTGAAAACCCACACGTCACTGAGTTAAAGCAGTTCTGCATGGAAGAGTGGGCCAAAATTCCTCCACAGCGACGTGAGAGACTGATCAACAACTACAGGAAGCATTTGGTTGGAGTCATTGCAACTAAAGGTGGCACAACCAGTTATTGAGTGTAAGGGGGCAATTACTTCTTCACACAGGGGAATTGGGTGTTGCATAACTTTGTTTATGAAATAAATATGTAATTGTTGTTATTTGTCCACTTATGTTCCCTTTATCTAATATTAGGTTTTGGTTGAAGATCTGATAACATTCAGTATCACAAATATGCAAAAGTAGAGAAAATTAGAAAGGGGGCAAATACTTTTTCATAGCACTGTATACTAGGCTACTTTTAATTTAAAAGTTTCAAATCGCTAGTCCGTCGAGCCCTCTCCCACTAGAATGAACGGTATGCATCTTCTAGCGATCTATTGATAGGATAGATGGGCGCCTGTTAGTCACAAAGCGAGCGACGACAGGGAAACGCAGTCTGCTCTCTGTCCTGCCTCCCAGTACAATTTGTCTGTGCAGAAGTTGGTTGCAGTCTAATTTCTTTACACGGAGAAGGGAGAGCGCATGATGCGTGTATTTGGGCGTTCCATGTAATGTAAGTGGTAACGATGAGTCGAAATCCACTTAGTGAGTGACTCTCGTCAGTCAGTGTAACCTACCGAATCGCATCGTTGAGAGCCGTTCATTTGGTCCATAGTTTGCATAGGCTACTGGTAGGCCTAGGCTTTTTGCCGTTTCTCTGCAGATAAATTATGAAAAAGTTCGATGAAGATGGTCAATCATCACTGCAGGAACAATAGGTCCACATTTGATAGTTAGGGCCCTCATGGAATCCAGGCATTA
This sequence comes from Coregonus clupeaformis, assembly GCF_020615455.1. NCBI lineage: Eukaryota > Metazoa > Chordata > Actinopteri > Salmoniformes > Salmonidae > Coregonus > Coregonus clupeaformis. Next base: position 9,020,031 of record NC_059214.1, on the reverse strand, counting down.
AAATGGAATTCAACAATATTAAAAAATGTATTGACCTCATTAGGGAATCCACTAAATGTATTGAAAATGTATAAATTTTCCCAAGTTTATCATAAGACCTGAACAGAATGGGGGGGGGGGGGAAATACCTAGTCAGTTGCACAACTGAATGAATTCAACCGAAATGTGTCTTCCGCATTTAACCCAACCCCTTTGAGTCAAGAGAGGTGCAATGGGCTGCCTACATCGACATCCACGTCATCTGCGCCCAGGGAGCAGTTGTTGTTGGGGGTTAACTGCCTTGCTCAAGGGCAGAACAACTTATTTTTGGCTTCCAGTTACTGGCTCAACGCTCATACCCGCCAGGCTACCCTGTCACCTCTGCAGTGATTCGTATTTCCTAGAACTTTTTGAAGAGGCAACGAGAATGCCCCTATCTGTGTGTGTGCGGCGTACACATCTACCTCTTTGTCTAGCCGTTAGCAATGATGCTAATGAAAACAGTCTTCTGGTAGATGGAAAGGCTTTCCCAAAAGCCTTGTCAGTTAAATGCTAACTACAAAGTAGCCTATGCTTACCTGGCAGAATGATTATAATGATTATTTTAATAAATCCAGTGGGTATTTGTTTTGCAAACTCTACCATCACATGTGCGCTACAAAAACACAGCTAGACAACAGCCTCTTGCTAGGTGTACACTTGAATTAAAGGGTAACTTTTTGATGGAGGAGACTGTTATAGAGGAGTGTAAATGCTATTTTTAGGCTGGATCATGTAGTTGAATTGTATTGTTGTATGTTTTAATTCTGTAATATATTGATTGTTGCTGCCTTCTTGGCCAGGTCTCCCTAGAAAAAGAGACTCTGGTTCTCAATTGGCTTTTCCTGGTTAAATATAGGTAAAAAAATAAAATGGAAAAAAAAAACTCACCCAAAAATCCATATTTCTCAGATTTTTCCCAGACCTCAAAAGTGGTCTCCAAATGTGGTTTAAGCATTGTTGTGGACTTAGAACATCCAATTTGGTTGTTTTTCTATTTTTAAAAGTCGGATTTTGAAAGTGAAAACCTGGAAAAACTATTTGGGAATGAACAAAACGGACTAAGGCAAAAAATACATGATTTTAGGGCCCTACCTAATGATAATTAAGGGGAGGGCGGGCGGAGGGGGGGCATGGTTATGGCTAATAGGAGTACAGGCAGAGGTCTCCAGAATTTTTAATGAATTTTTTTGCATAAAGTTATTGCCAGTAACACCTGTAGGGGATTTAGTTGATGAAAAGAGAAGTGCTGGAAGAGAGGTGTTATGTGTACAGTGAGGGGAAAAAATATTTGATCCCCTGCTGATTTTGTAAGTTTGCCCACTGACAAAGAAATGATCAGTCTAACTCTGTCCATAAGGTGTAGATAGTAAGTATAGATCGGAAGTAGAGGCCTGGGCATTGTTGTTCACTAATTTACTCCAAGTAGGGAAAGGATGGCGGGGTTGAAAAGTAATAAAGGGGAGTATATATATATATATATATATATATATATATATATATATATATATATATATATATATATATATATATATATATATAAAAACATGGGGGATTGGAAGTGATGCAGACAATTACATTGATAGAAGATTCAATCTATCTGCAATATTAAGCTGATCCACCCCCCCCCGAAAAAAAAGAAATGATCAGTCTATAATTTTAATGGTAGGTTTATTTGAACAGTGAGAAACAGAATAACAACAACAAAATCCAGAAAAACGCATGTCAAATGTTATAAATTGATTTGCATTTTAATGAGGGAAATAAGTATTTGACCCTCTCTCAATCAGAAAGATTTCTGGCTCCCAGGTGTCTTTTATACAGGTAACGAGCTGAGATTAGGAGCACACTCTTAAAGGGAGTGCTTCTAATCTCAGCTTGTTACCTATATACAGTGGGGAAAAAAAGTATTTAGTCAGCCACCAATTGTGCAAGTTCTCCCACTTAAAAAGATGAGAGAAGCCTGTAATTTTAATCATAGGTACACGTCAACTATGACAGACAAAATGAGAATTTTTTTTCTCCAGAAAATCACATTGTAGGATTTTTAATGAATGTATTTGCTAATTATGGTGGAAAATACGTATTTGGTCAATAACAAAAGTTTCTCAATACTTTTGTTATATAACCTTTGTTGGCAATGACACAGGTCAAATGTTTTCTGTAAGTCTTCACAAGCTTTTCACACACTGTTGCTGGTATTTTGGCCCTTTCCTCCATGCAGATCTCCTCTAGAGCAGTGATGTTTTGGGGCTGTCGCTGGGCAACACGGACTTTCAACTCCCTCCAAAGATTTTCTATGGGGTTGAGATCTGGAGACTGGCAAGGCCACTCCAGGACCTTGAAATGCTTCTTACGAAGCCACTCCTTCGTTGCCAGGGCGGTGTGTTTGGGATCATTGTCATGCTGAAAGACCCAGCCACGTTTCATCTTCAATGCCCTTGCTGATGGAAGGAGGTTTTCACTCAAAATCTCACGATACATGGCCCCATTCATTCTTTCATTTACACGGATCAGTCGTCCTGGTCCCTTTGCAGAAAAACAGCCCCAAAGCATGATGTTTCCACCCCCATGCTTCACAGTAGGTATGGTGTTCTTTGGATGCAACTCAGCATTCTTTGTCCTCCAAACACGACGAGTTGAGTTTTTACCAAAAAGTTCTATTTTGGTTTCATCTGACCATATGACATTCTCCCAATCCTCTTCTGGATCATCCAAATGCACTCTAGCAAACTTCAGACGGGCCTAGACATGTACTGGCTTAAGCAGGGGGACACGTCTGGCACTGCAGGATTTGAGTCCCTGGCGGCGTAGTGTGTTACTGATGGTAGGCTTTGTTACTTTGGTCCCAGCTCTCTGCAGGTCATTCACTAGGTCCCACCGTATGGTTCTGGGATTTTTGCTCACCGTTCTTGTGATCATTTTGACCCCACGGGGTGAGATCTTGCGTGGAGCCCCAGATCGAGGGAGATTATCAGTGGTCTTGTATTTGTGTCTTCCATTTCCTAATAATTGCTCCCACAGTTGATTTCTTCAAACCAAGCTGCTTACCTATTGCAGATTCAGTCTTCCCTGCCTGGTGAAGGTCTACAATTTTGTTTCTGGTGTCCTTTGACAGCTCTTTGGTCTTGGCCATAGTGGAGTTTGGAGTGTGACTGTTTGAGGTTGTGGACAGGTGTCTTTTATACTGATAACAAGTTCAAACAGGTGCCATTAATACAGGTAATGAGTGGAGGACAGAGGAGCCTCTTAAAGAAGAAGTTACAGGTCTGTGAGAGCCAGAAATCTTGCTTGTTTGTAGGTGACCAAATACTTATTTTCCACCATAATTTGCAAATAAATTCATTAAAAATCCTACAATGTGATTTTCTGGATATTTTTTCTCTCATTTTGTCTGTCATAGTTGACGTGTACCTATGATGAAAATTACAGGCCTCATCTTTTTAAGAGCGAGAACTTGCACAATTGGTGGCTGACTAAATACTTTTTTTCCCCACTGTAAAAGACACCTGTCCACAGAAGCAATCAATCAATCAGATTCCAAACTCTCCACCATGGCCAAGACCAAAGAGCTCTCCAAGGATGTCAGGGACAAGATTGTAGACCTACAAAAGGCTGGAATGGGCTACAAGACCATCGCCATGCAGCTTGGTGAGAAGGTGACAACAGTTGGTGCGATTATTCGCAAATGGAAGAAACATAACATAACTGTCAATCTCCCTCAGCCTGGGGCTCCATGCAAGATCTCAACTCGTGGAGTTGCAATGATCATGAGAACGGTGAGGCATCAGCCCAGAACTACACGGGAGGATCTTGTCAATGATCTCAAGGCAGCTGGGACCATAGTCACCAATAAAACAATTGGTAACACACTACGCCTTGAAGGACTGAAATCCTGCAGCGCCCGCAAGGTCCCCCTGCTCAAGAAAGCACATATACAGGCCCGTCTGACGTTCGCCAATGAACATCGGAATGATTCAGAGGAGAATTGTGTGAAAGTGTTGTGGGCAGATGAGACCAAAATTGAGCTCTTTGTCATCAACTCAACTCGCCGTGTTTGGAGGAGGAGGAATGCTGCCTATGACCCCAAGAACACCACCCCCACCGTCAAACATGGAGGTGGAAACATTATGCTTTGGGGGTGTTTTTCTGCTAAGGGGACAAGACAACTTCACCGCATCAAAGGGACGATGGACGGGGCCATGTACCGTCAGATCTTGGGTGAGAACCTCCTTCCCTCAGCCAGGTCATTGAAAATGGGTTGAGGATGGGTATTCCAGCATGACAATGACCCAAAACACACGGCCAAGGCAACAAAGGAGTGGCTCAAGAAGAAGCACATTAAGGTCCTGGAGTGGCCTAGCCAGTCTCCAGACCTTAATCCCATAGAAAATCTGTGGAGGGAGCTGAAGGTTCGAGTTGCCAAACGTCAGCCTCGAAACCTTAATGACTTGGAGAAGATCTGCAAAGAGGAGTGGGACAAAATCCCTCCTGAGATGTTTTAAAACCTGGTGGCCAACTACAAGAAACGTCTGACCTCTGTGATTGCCAACAAGGGTTTTGCCACTAAGTACTAAGTCATGTTTTGCAGAGGGGTCATACTTATTTCCCTCATTAAAATGCAAATGAATGTATAACATTTTTGACATGCGTTTTTCTGGATTTTTTTGTTATTCTGTCTCTCACTGTTCAAATAAACCTACCATTAAAATTATAGACTGATCATGTCTTTGTCATTGGGCAAACGTACAAAATCAGCAGGGGATCAAATACTTTTTTCCCTCACTGTATATCTTTTTCAATAGCGAGCCATGAAGGGGTGGAGCGATCTACCATGCCAGGGTATGCATCCTGTCAATAAACCAGTGCTCTAGCATTTGCTGCCCAATAATAATGCTGAAAATTTGGCAGACTCAGGCCCCCTAATTTTGGGGGCCTGATTATGTTTTTTTGAGATACGGTGTACTTTGTATCCCCACACAAAAGGCAAGATGAGAGAATCCAAGGATTTGAAAAAAGCTTTAGTTAAAAATATAGGCAGATTCTGAAAGAGATAAAGGAATCTGGGGAGTGTATCCATTTTAATAGCATTAACGCGGCCTATCATAGTTAGATGCAACACTCTCCAGATCTCAATGTTGCACTTCAACTTCTCCATCATGTCGCTGTAGTTCAATTTATAAATCAATTTAGGGTCCTTTGGGATGACGACACCTAAATATAAAATGTTGTCTCCTGTGATTTTAAAAGGTATATGTTTAAGAAACTCTGGGTTTAAGTCACCTTTAAGAGTCATGCATTCACTTTTATCCCAGTTTATGATGTACCCAGAGAGTGCTCCAAATGATTCGATGAGCTCCAATAGCGGTGGGAGTGACTCTTCGGGGCGTGAGACGTACAAAATGACGTCATCCGCATATAGCGAGATGCGGTGATCAACCTTGCCCATGTTTAGCGGAGCAATGACAGGATGGCTTCTGATACTAATAGCTAAGGGTTCCATAGCAATGGCGAATAGCAACGGACTCAAGGGGCACCCCTGGCGGCAGGAATCCAAAAACAACCAGCAAGTGGAAACGGAGATGATTTATTGTAATTAGTGAGAACTGAAGCAGTCGGGCACGCATATAGTATTTAAACCCAAGAGACAAAACTCGCCCAGACCAAACTCATTTATTACTGTCAGGATGTAGTTCCATTCCAATTGGTCAAATGCTTTTTGACCGTCAAGTGCAAGAATCGCAACTTTAGAATCTTTGTCATGTTTGGAATACATGATGTTCATCAGTTGCCTAACGTTGGAAAATGAGAATCTGCCTGGGATAAAACCAGTTAGGTCATGATCAATTATAGTGAAAATGCATTTATATAGTCTGTTTGCGAGTATTTTAGTAAACACATTAAGATCGCATCCGAGGAGGGCGAAAGGACGATATGAAGATGGATCTGTTTCATCTTTATCTTTCTTTAATATTAGGAGATATTGGCTGAGTATAAAGACTCCGGGAGTCTGCAAGTTTCAATAGAGTGTTTAAACACCCTCAACATAAGAGGAGTAACTTTTTCTAAATATGCTTTGTAAAACTCTACCAAAGCTGTCAGGGCCAGCCGCTTTACCGTTAGGGAAGGAACGTACTGCAGAGACAACCTCTTTTAAAGTTATCTCTGCATTTAGCTCCCTTTGAGCAGCGCTGCATAATTTAGGTAGGGAAAGGGAATGGAGGAAATCAGAACTTCTACAGTAGTCTTTGAAGTGTAGAGGTCTTGATAAAACTTTGAAACATGCATTCATTTATTTTGGGTCCGTAGTAACAGCTCCTGTACTAGATTACATTTTATGAATAGCTTTATTGGCCTGTATACCTCTCAGCTGGCGCGCCAGTAGTTTATCCGGCTTGTCACCCAACTCAAAGTGTTTTTGTTTAATCTTTAATAGCATTGTCTTTACTTGGTTAGAGAGAATAGTGTTCTATTCATATTTTGAGTTCTATTATGTCATTCAACTTGGAAGATAAGGGCGCTTCCATATAATCTCTTTCAAGCACTGGGAGCTGTGCCTTGATTTCTAATCTTCTCTGCCTACATTTTTTAATGGTAGCCTCATGATATTATATGCCTACGCATAACAGCCTTAAATGCCTCCCACAAAGTGGAGTCGGAAACATCAGCAGTATCATTCTGGGACATATAGTCCATAATTAAATTGGCTGTTTATTGGTGAAATTGTTCATCATTGAGAAATGTTGGATTAAATCGCCAGCTAAATTGAGGCTTTGTTCTGCCAAAATCCATTTGTAATAAAATGGGACTGTGATCGGAAATTATTATATTATGGTACTTGGTAGAGGTGACTTTTAACGAGTCTGTTAAAAAGTAGTAAATTCTTGTTTATGATTTATACGCATGTGAGATGAAAGAATAATCCTTATCCTTAGGCTGTTATCTTCAAATATCTAGGTTTATTGTTCCAATTAAATTATTCAAGACAGTAGTGGAATTTAGTGAAGTGGTAGGGCAAGTATGAAGCCTATCCATAGGATCCAAAATGCAGTTAAAATCTCTGCCTGTAATTAAGTGTGTGGTTGATAAATCTGGTAAGAGATTGAAGACATTCCGAAAGTACCCTGGGTCATCGAAATTTGGTGTTTAAAGATTAATAAAAAAAAAAAATTGTGATAGAATATGGCCTATTACTATAATAAAGCGGCTTATAGTTGAAATGTTTGAATGGGATGTTTTTTCGTAATATGGCTACACCTCTAGCCTTGGATGAGAAAGTTGATTGATAAATCTGTGATACCAACTACATTTGAATCTCCATTGCTCAGTATGGTTTATGTGAGTTTCTTGTAGTAACATAATATCTCCAGATAAAGATTTCAAATGGGGAAAAAAGCCTTTTTTTCAAATTTGTTCTCAAACCTCGTACATTCCACGAAAGAAGGGTAATGTCGATATGAGTTACCAGTAGCCATAATAAATAATTATTTGGTCCTCCAAATACATTAAAATTGTAGCAGTAGGGCTTGCACAACACGTAAAGAGCAAAGGAAAAATGAAAAACACAAACATTCTCCACCTCCCTATCCCCATCCACTTCCCCAAATTAAGTGGAATATAAGTTCCCCCATAAACACTGTGGAACTGCTGGACACTACAAGGAGACATAGGCTAGCTAACCAATTTATAATGAAACTAAATTAGCGTACTTTCAGGTGGTCTGAATGAGCCCCCTCACCCTTATGTCTAGAACAATTGCTCTTATAAAATAACTGAATTGAGCCAAACAATGTAGTCAATATGTCCCTACTGAAATAGGGAAACCGGTCAGGTGCAGTCTTACCCGCCTTTAGGACTATGATAGCGCTGTCATATCTAAAAACTTTGGGATAATCGGAACTACCTCTCCTGGTGAACAGCTACTCGGGACGGCCCTATCGGTTCTAGGCGTCGGTGGCTATGGTAGTAATCCTGTCAATGAAAGGCATATTGTGGTTTTTCGAACACCTTCACTACCGTATCATGGGTAAGAATCAGCTGAGCAGGGAAGAGGATGCCGTGTCTGATTCCCGCATCTCTGAGTTTCTTCCTAGCTCCATCGAAGGCCTGGCGCTGCTTGGTGACCTCAGCAGTGTAGTCTGGGTATATGTTAACCCGAGCCCTGTTGAAGGACATGGGTAATTGCTGGCGGGACAGACGCAGAATATTTTCCTTCTCGGGGTTGTGGTGTATTTTAGCAATCATATGACGTGGGGCCGTGTAGCTGAGAGCATACCGATGGGGTGCGCTCAGTCCACTTTTAGGCCTTTGGGGAAATTGTCAATCCCTAACAGTTTTGGTATGAGTACTGCCACGAACTGTGTTGGTCTGCCCTTCTCAATTTTTTCTTCGAAGACTGTGATTTTGATATTCGAACGCCTTAAACCTTCCCTCGAGGTCAAATAGCTTGAGTTTCATAGCTTTGTTTGCTGTTAGTAGCTCTTCATACTGTCCCTCGAGGGTGGTGCTGCGTGTCTCGTGGTCACCTGCGTTTCCTTCCAGGTCAATAATGCGGGTTGTGTGGTCAGCCAGGGAGGTTTGCACTGATTGTAAGGAGGAGTCCAGATTATTAAATTGAGCGTTCATGTCCTCTTCCATTTTCTTGATAGCTGCTAATATGATAGTCGGTGAAAGCTCAGAGTCCGGGTTAGCCATGCTAGCCATTACGGCCAGGCTAATGCAAGCATCGCCATCCTCGTCTTGTGCTGTGGTGGGTTCAGACACAACGGTAGGGACTTTTCCGTCTTTCATGCTGGTTGTTTTTTGATTAATTAGTTTCCCCTTGGCCGTGTTTCTCATAGGGTTTCTCATTGTAGCAGTTTGGTCAGGCAAAAGTAGAATTTAAATCAAATTTAAGCAGGGGTGAGGAGGTGGAAGTCGGAGAAGCGTCTACTCCAGGGTTCTTCAATTCCGGTCCTGGAGGGCCGAAACACTTCTGTTTTTTATTTCTACCCGGTAGTTAATTGCACTCACCTGGTGTCCCAGGTCTGAATTAGCCTCTGATTAGAAGGAGAGGATGAAAAACAGGCGTTTCGGCCCTCCAGGACCGGAATTGAAGAACCCTGCTCTACTCCATGTGGTGCTCACTAGCGCCCCCAGCTAATTCAGTTCTATGTGTAGGCTAAAGTAGAAATTAAGAAGCGAATAGATCATCTTATGCGCTGACCTTATGTTTAGCCAAGCTGACGGCAACTGGCTAGCCTATCTAACGTTAGCTAGCTTATATTTCTCTGTCAAATCACAATTATGCCAAGATGGCAAGAACCAGTGTCTGGAATGTATTTCATGAGACACTCGTTCTACAATACCTTGCCACGAAAGTAGCTTTTAATTTAGTTTCAAAGTTACATCACGTCATGTTACCTTGGAAACGATATCAACTACAGCTCAGCTGTCCTACAACACAATATTCTATAATTGGCTAGTTTTGTCTCGTCTCTCCTTATGTCCGCTGTTAGATCTTTCATGTTTTGTTTCCTTGCCACGATACTAATGAGTATCACGATACTGGTATCGTCCCGGACCTAATATTTATGTGCTTCTAGAGGCCGTATGTCTACACTTTACCTAGCAAATCAGAATCAGTTGTGTGTAGGGTACAGCTTCAGCTCTCTAACCAGAACTAGAAAAGTACATTTCCTGAAGAAAATGTGGTGTGCATGCTAGCTTGTGAAGGATCGATTGATTGATAGGAAAGCCTGAACATGTGAAAGTTGGTTTGGTGTCTCTAGCTTGAACGGATCAAGAGTTACTGTTGGTGGGTTATTTTATGCAAATGTATATAGTTATAGTTGATGATCATCTTAAAGAATTTGAAGTTAGGATAGCCTCAATGTTTTAAAGTTGGTCTTCTATCGTAATTGGTCAAGGAGCAGGACCATTTTAAATAGTTTCCATTGTATTACTATGGTTCTAATTCATACCAATGTTAATTTATGCAAATTTTAAATGGTTATAATATAGTATAAACATTTTAATGCAAACAATCTAAATTGGTCTGAACATCTCAACGTTAGTTTGGCGTTGATCGCTTAAACGGTGTTAGAACAATGGTGAATCCAAATACTTCCCATTCAAGCCCTATAGAGCTTTTATTAACAAATGTTTATAGTTCCAAAACTATAAATGTTATTGAAATTCTGAATGCAAGCGACGTTAGTTTGGCATTGATAGTTTAAATGGTGTAGGAGGAGATACACACCCAGATTTCAAACATTTCCCCATGCAAGTATTTTGCAGTTGAAATGCATTGGGAGGTCATTTAAATATTATTGTAGTACAAAAAGTATAAATGTGACCGACCGGTTCGATTCGGTCTTATGTAGCAACATTTGAAAAGTTTTTTAAATTTATTTTTTACATTTGATAAAAGTAGAGACTCAGAGCTAGAAAATGGTATGCCATACACTACAGTTGAGGAACAATGGGAAAGTCATTCTGCTTTGAAAGTTGATAAACTTGTAACCTCACTTTTGAGAAAATGGCCTTTGAATGTTTTGGTACACCTACTGGAGAGCTCTACTTTGTCTACACCCATTCAGCATCGTTCAAACGTTCACACCCTCTTAAGCTTTAGCCCCACCTATCTCTTTAAGGGTTGATCCGAGCGTTCTGTCCAAACAGCAGTCAAGCGCCCAAGCTAACATTGGCTAGCTTGCTAGCTACTTCCAGACAATGAGAGAACAGCTCACTCTGACCATTTTACTCGCCATAGCAGAGCTGGTTATCCAGAGCGTTGGTGACTGCAACTGTGCTGCTGGCAACAATTTACACTTTTTTGCAAACGTTTAGTGCGTTATTCGTCAGTTATTCTGCGCTCTGGCACACTCAGATGAGAGTGCTCTGAAATCGGAGTAGATAGCCAGAGCGAATTTACCAGCTACGTCTATCAACAGCTGTCGCAGTGACATCATGAACATTCTATTGAAATGGATATTTGCATAGTGGAGTCTTTTTTGTTTAGACATGTAGCTAGCTAGCCAACTCATGACGTTAATACCCTGCATGAATCTGCAGGTATTTACAGATGGCATACAAGTTTGTTATTAAGGCACATGAAAGTTCACGTTCCAGAAGGCATTTCTGCCAAAAAACGCATTTAGATTTTTAATTTTTTTTTATGTTCAAATGGCTCTCTTGTGAAGTAGTGATGTGCAAAATACGCCTAGTTTCCTGAAACGAGTCACAAATGCTATCAAAAATACACTGTGTACAAAAAAATCGGAACACCTTCCTAATATTGAGTTGCACCCCCTTTTGCCCTCAGAACAGCCTCAATTCGTTGGGGCATGGACTGACTACAAGGTGTCAAACGCGTTCCACAGGGATGCTGGCCGACGTTGACTCCAATGCTTCCCACAGTTTTCAAGTTGGCTGGTAGTGGATCTCTATTCCGACTAGCTCGTTCCATCATCCCACAGATGCTCAATTGGATTGAGATCTGGTGACTGGGCAGGCCACTGCAGCTGAATTCACTGTCATGTTCGTGGAACCATTCCTGGACAATCCTAGCCTTGTGTCATGGGGCATTATCCTGCTGGAAAAATCAATTTGCAGATGGACACTGCTGCACCTGATTGGCAATGATGTTCAGATATCCTGTGGCATTCAAACGTTGCTCCACTTTTATCATGGTGCCCAATGTGTGCCATGAAAACACACCCCACACCACCACCACCAGCCTGCAGTGTTGATACGCGGCATGATGGATGCATGTACTCAGGTGTTTTTCTCCATACCCTAGTCCTCCCATCAGCATGAAACGGCAGGAACCGGGATTCATCAGACCAGGCAATGTTTTTCCAATTCTCCAGTGTCCAGTGTTCCTTAGCGCACTGCAACCGCCGTTTCTTGTTTTGTGCTGGTAGAAATGGAACTCTGTAAGGTCGTCGGCTGCCATACCCCATTTGTGTCAAGTTACGATGAGTTGTGCATTCTTTTATGGGTCTTTTGGCTCCAATGTTGTACTATCCCTGATGGTGCTGACGGAGATGACGGCCACGCGACTAGCTCTTAGGAAACGTTGCAGTATTTTATTTTATTTTTATGTATTATTTTTTACATTATTAGCTCAGGAAATGTTTTGTCATTACATACAGCCGGGAAAAACTTGGATATCAGAGCGGCGGTAACTCACGAGAACTACCAGCATTACGACCAGGAATACGACTTCCCTGAAGTAGATCCTTTGTTCAGAGCAATTGAACTGATTCCAGAGGCCGACCCAAAACATCACCGGTAGAGGAGAGCCACTCAAGGCGGCCTGCTGGTTCGACTTCGGAGGCGCGTACACCACCAACCGCTTCTGAGTATATTACTCGCTAATTTTCAGTCTTTGGATAACAAAGTTGACGAGCTCAGGGCAAGGATTTCTTTCCAGAGAGACATTACATTTACATTTTCGTCATTTAGCAGACGCGCTTATCCAGAGCGACTTACAAATCAGGGCCTGTAACATAATAATAATAATAATAATAATAATAATATGCCATTTAGCAGACGCTTTTATCCAAAGCGACTTACAGTCATGCGTGCATACATTTTTTTTTTTTTTTTTTTTTTGTGTATGGGTGGTCCCGGGGATCGAACCCACTACCTTGGCGTTACAAGCGCCGTGCTCTACCAGCTGAGCTACAGAGGACCACATACTTTGTTTCACGGAAACATGGCTCTCTCGGGATACTCTGTCGAAATCGGTACAGCCAGATGGGTTCTCAGTTCATCGCGCAGATAGGAATAAATATTTCTCTGGGAAGCAGAAGGGCGGAGGTGTGTGTGTTTCATGATTTAACGACTCATGGTGTAATTGTAGTAACATACAGGAACTCAAGTCCTTTTGTTCACCCGACCTAGAATACATTACAATCAAATGAAGACCGTATTATCTCCCAAGAGATTTTTCCTCCATTATAGCCATGGCCGTTTATCCCCCCTCAAGCCGATACCACGACGGCCCTCAAAGAACTTCACTGGACTTCATGCAAACTGGAAACCACATATCCTGAGGCTGCATTTATTGTATCTGGGGAGTTTAACAAAGCAAATTTGAGGACTAGGCTGCCGAAGTTCTATTAACATATTGACTGTAGTACTCGCGCTGCTAAAACACTGGACAGATGTTATTCAAACTTCCGGGATGCTTACAAAGGGTCTCCCCCCCTCTCCTTTTGGCAAATCTGACCACGACTCCATTTTGCTTCTCCCTTCCTATAGGCAGAAACTCAAACAGGAAGTACCCGTGCTAAGGACTATCCAACGCTGGTCTGAACAATCGGAATCCACGCTTCAGAATTGTTTTGATCACGCAGACTGGGATATGTTCCGGGTAGGTTGCGAAAATAATTTAGACGAATACACTGATACGGTGACTGAGTTTATCAGGAGGTGTATAGCAGATGTCGTACCCACTGTGACTATTTAAACCTACCCTAACCAGAAACAATTCAACGGCTCAGACACAAGACCTATGTGGCAGGGTCTACAGACAATCACGGACTAGAAAAGGAAAACCAGCCACGTCGCCGAGACCGACGTCTTGCTTCCGGACAAGCTAAACACCTTCTTCGTCCGCTTTGAGGATAACACAGTGCCACCGACGCGGCCCGCTACCAAGGACTATGGGCTCTCCTCCTCCGTGGCCGACGTTAGTAAAACATTTAAATGTGTTAACCCTTGCAAGGCTGCCGGCCCAGAAGGCATCCCGAGCCGCGTCCTCAGAGCATGCGCAGACCAGCTGGCTGGTGTGTTTACCGGCATATTCAATCTCTCCCTATCCTAGTCTGCTGTCCCCACATGCTTCAAGATGGCCACCATTGTTTCTGTACGCAAGAAAACAAAGGTAACTGAACTAAATGACTATCGCCCTGTAGCACTCACCTCTGTCATCATGAAGTGCTTTGAGAGACTAGTCAAGGATAATATCACCTCTACCTTACCTGCCACCCTAGACCCACTTCAATTTGCTACACACTGCCCTATCCCATCTGGTCAAGAGGTATACTTTCGTAAGAATTCTGTTCATTGACTATAGCTCAGCATTCAACACCATAGGACCCTCCAAGCTCATCATTAAGCTTGAGGCCCTGGGTCTGAACCCCGCCCTGTGCAACTGGTTCCTGGACTTCCTGACGGGCAACCCCCAGGTGGTGAAGGTAGGAAACAACACCTCCACTTCGCTGATCCTCAACACTGGGGCCCCACAAGGGTGCGTGCTCAGCCCACTCCTGTACTCCCTGTTCACCCATGACTGCGTGGCCAAGCACGCCTCCAACTCAATCATCAAGTTTGCAGACGACACAACAGTAGTAGGCTTGATTACCAACAATGACGAGACCGCCTACAGAAGGTGGTGAGGGCTCTGGCAGTGTGGTGCCAGGAAAATAACGTCTCACTCAACGTCAACAAAACAAAGGAGATGATCATGGACTTCAGGAAACAGCAGAGGGTGCACCCCTCTAACCACATCGACGTGACCGCAGTGGAGAAGGTGGAAAGCTTCAAGTTCCTTGGCGTTCACATCACTGACAAACTGAAATGGACCACACAGACAGTGTGGTGAAGAAGGTGCAACAGAGCCTCTTCAACCTCAGGAGGCTAAATACATTTGGCTTGGCACCTAAAACCCTCACAAACTTTTACCGATGCACAATTGAGAGCATCCTGTCGTGCTGTATCACCGCCTGGTACGGCAACTGCACCGCCCGCAACCGCAGGGCTCTCCAGAGGGTGGTGCGGTCTGCCCAATGCATTACCGGGGACAAACTACCCGCCCTCCAGGACACCTACAGCACCCGATGTCACAGGAAAGCCAACAATATCATCAAGGACATCAACCACCCGAGCCACTGCCTGTTCACCCCGCTATCATCCAGAAGGCGAGGTCAGTACAGGTGCATCAAAGCTGGGACCGGGAGACTGAAAAACAGCTTGGCCATCAGATTGTTAAACAGCCATCACTAGCACATTAGAGGTTGCTGCCTATGGACATAGACTAGAAATCACTGGCCACTTTAAGAAATGAAACACTAGCCACTTTAATAATGTTTACATATCTTGCATTACTCATCTCATATGTATATACTGTATTCTATACTATTCTACTGTATCTTAGTCCATGCCGCTCTGACATTGCTCGTCCATAAATGTACATTATATCTTCTTAATTAGTTAATGTTACTGCACTGTCGGAGCTAGAAGCACAAGCATTTCGCTACACCCGCTATAACATCTGCTAAACACGTGTATGTGACAAGCAAAATGTGATTTGATTTGACTAACTGTAGCCAGTCTGTTGCTCTGCAGAATTTGTGTTCGTCTCCTTTGTCCTCTTTCATCAATGACCTGTTTTCGACCACTGGCCTGTTGTTGGCTGGATGCCTTTGGGTGGTGGACCATTCTTGATACATACAGGAAACTGTTGAGCGTGAAAAAACGAGTAGCGTTTGACACACTCAAACTGGTGCACCTGACACCTACTACCATACCCCGTTCAAAGGCACTTCAATATTTTGTCTTGTCCATTCACCCTCTGAATGACATGCATACACAATCCATGTCTCAATTGTCTCGAGGCTTAAAAATCTTTCTTTAACCTGTCTCATCCTCTTCATCTACACTGATTTGAAGTGGATTTAACAGGGATCATAGCTTTAACCTGGATTCACCTGGTCAGTCTATCATGGAAAGAGCAGGTGTTTCAAATGTTTTGTACACTCAGTGTATATTCTCAAGCAATCTAAGTTGGGGCAGTCTGCACGTTTGGAAGTTGGTTTTGTGTTAATAGCTTCAGTCATTTAAGCGCTAGAGCGAGCGGAATAAATATAATAATAATAATAATAATAATAATAATAATAATGCTATGTGAATCTATGCACATTTATGTAGTTATAGTTGATAAACGGGTTTAAGAATTTGATGTTAGGATAGCCTGAACATGAGGAAGTGGATGGTTTAGTGTCTCTAGCTTGAACGGTTTGAGTTACTATTGGTTATGTTATGCAAATGTATATAATTATAGTTGATAAAGATATTAAAACATTTGAAGTTAGGATAGCCTGAATGTTTTAAAGTTGGTCTTATAGCTTTATTGGCCAAGGAGCAGGACCATCTATCTACTACTGTATTACTGTGGTTCTAATTCAAACCCATGTTCATTTATGCAAATTTAAAATGGCTATAGTTCAAAAAGTATAAACGTTATCAAAATTCTGATTGCAATCAATCTAAGTTGGGTCAGTCTGAACATCTCAACGTTGGTTTGGCGTTGATAGTTTAAGTGGTAGGAGGAGATTCATGCCCACATTTCCATATTTTTCCAATGTAAGTCTATGGCACTGTTGTAGGACAAAGAAGTTTGGGCAGTCTGCACATTTGGAAGTTGGTTTCCTGATAATAGCTTAAGTCGTTTAAGAACTAGAGTGAGCGGAATATGTCAAATAATAATGAGTATGTAAGAAGTATGTGGACTTGTTCGTTGAATAAAGTCCCCAAAGTCATGGGCATTGATATGGAGTTTGTCCCCCCTTTGCTGCTATAACAGCCTCCACTCTTCTGGGAAGGCTTTCCACTAGATGTTGGAACATTGCTGCGGGGACTTGCTTCTATTCAGCCACAAGAGCATTAGTGAGGTCGGACACTGATGTTGGCCGATTAGGCCTGGCTCGCAGTCGGCATTCCAATTCATTCCAAAGGTGTTTGATGGGGTTGAGGTCAGGGCTTTGTGCAGGCCAGTCAAGTTTTTCCACACCTATCTCGACAAACCATTTCTGTATGGACCTCGCTTTGTGCACGGAGGCATTGTCATTTTGAAACGGGAAAGGGCCTTATCCAAACTGTTGCCATAAAGTTGGAAGCACAGAATCGTCTAGAATGTCATTGTATGCTGTAGCTTTAAGATTTCCCTTCACTGGAACTAAGGGGCCTAGCCCGAACCATGAAAAACAGTCCCATACCATTATTCCTCCTCCATCAAACTTTACAGTTGGCACTATGCATTGGGGCAGGTAGCGTTCTCCTAGCATCCGCCAATCCCTAGATTCGTCCGTCGGACTGCCAGATGGTGACGCATGATTCATCACTCCAGAGAACGCGTTTGCACTGCTCCAGAGTACAATGGCGGCGAGCTTTACACCATTCCAGCCAACGCTTAGCATTGTGCGTGGTGATCTTAGGCTTGTGTGCGGCTGCTTGGTCATGGAAACCCATTTCATGAAGCTCCCGGCGAACAGTTATTGTGCTGACGTTGCTTCCAGAGGCAGTTTGGAACTCGGTAGTAAGTGTTTCAACCGAGGACAGACAATTTTTACGCGCTACGCGCTTCACCACTAGGCAGTCCCGTTCTGTGTGCTTGTGTGGCCTACCATTTCGCGGCTGAGCCGTTGTTGCTCCTAGACGTTTCCACTTCACAATAACAGCACTTACAGTTGACCGGGGCAGCTCTAGCAGGGCAGAAATTTGACTAACTGACTTGTAGGAAAGGTGGCATCCTATGACGGTGCCACATTGAAAGTCACTGAGCTCTTTAGTAAGGCCATTCTACTGCCAATGTTTGTCTGGAGATTGCATGGCTGTGTGTTCGTTTTTATACACCTGTCAGCAACGGGTGTGGCTGAAATAGCCGAATCCACTGATTTGAAGGGGTGTCCACATACTTTTTGTGTATATAGTGTATCTATCCTAATCTATTTTATCTAGCCTGGCTCATTAGCATTATTACATAATGTTGCTAGCTGGCTAGCTAGCTAGTGCAACCAACTCACCAACATGTACAGGCAGTATCTTGTTTTGCATGGCACGGTGCCCCAGGTGGGCGGTGTCTTCTCCAACAACACGGTGCCACCACATGTTATTGGTCAAAAGGGGTCATGAATTGACATAATTGTAATCCAAACCCAACCTTCATTTACGTTGTGACGCACTCAGGCTCCTAACTCCGTTTTGGATGAGGTTGTCTTCATGACCAAAATTATCCTATTTACACTTTGTAGTCAATGTTAACAGTAAAATGAATGTTATTGACTCGTATTGATACCACAGGCCATTTTCAAAGGGATACAGTGAGGGGAAAAAAGTATTTGATCCCCTGCTGATTTTGTACGTTTGCCCACTGACAAAGACATGATCAGTCTATAATTTTAATGGTAGGTTTATTTGAACAGTGAGAGACAGAATAACAACAAAAGAATCCAGAAAAACGCATGTCAGAAATGTTATAAATTGATTTGCATTTTAATGAGGGAAATAAGTATTTGACCCCTCTGCAAAACATGACTCAGTACTTGGTGGCAAAACCCTTGTTGGCAATCACAGAGGTCAGACGTTTCTTGTAGTTGGCCACCAGGTTTGCACACATCTCAGGAGGGATTTTGTCCCACTCCTCTTTGCAGATCTTCTCCAAGTCATTAAGGTTTCGAGGCTGACTCTGATTGATTGATTGCTTCTGTGGACAGGTGTCTTTTATACAGGTAACAAACTGAGATTAGGAGCACTCCCTTTAAGAGTGTGCTCCTAATCTCAGCTCGTTACCTGTATAAAAGACACCTGGGAGCCAGAAATCTTTCTGATTGAGAGAGGGTCAAATACTTATTTCCCTCATTAAAATGCAAATCAATTTATAACATTTTTTACATGCGTTTTTCTGGATTTATTTTTTGTTATTCTGTCTCTCACTGTTCAAATAAACCTACTATTAAAATCATAGACTGATAATTTCTTTGTCAGTGGGCAAACGTACAAAATCAGCAGGGATCAAATACTTTTTTCCCTCACTGTAAGTTGGTTTTTAGAGACAGTCGCTCTTTAAAGATACTAAATTAAGCTTTTGCCTCAGGCTCTTGAACCAAAAGGGGCCCCTAAATTGACAGAAATGTTGACTTTAATGTAGGTTTGTGATGAGACTGATTCTAGTTTAATTGTTTTTGACAATGCAACCCACCACCACTGTAGTTGTCTCCTAACCACCTCAAATAGTCAAATGAACACAAAATAATTGCATGATGTCACATAGCTTAATGATATTGATTGATTGCATAATAGGCTACTGTCTGTATGTGATCCATTTGAAATATGAACAGATGGTCAAGTGTGGTTGGATTGAAAGTTAGCCTATGTTAAAGGCCCAATCCGAATGGCTATTTCTAAAATCAACAAAACGGCAGCCTGGTATGCTATAAAGCTGAGGGATTGGGCCGTAGAAAAGTAACCACTCTCTAAAGGACTGACAATCCATGAGAGGGATCAGCATGGTAATACCAAGGTTCTGTATAGATTAACTTTTTCTTTAACTGATGGGCCTATAACTTCCAAAACTAGCCTTAAACGCGACATAAAGAGTTCCACCTCAATCATAGCTGATCCTTGGACACAATAAAATATTCCCTCCATTATACAATAAAATATATTATAATACTCTTCTACTTAATTCTGTAGCGGAACGGCCAAATTAATGAACCAATAAGAACAAACATAAACAAGCTCCTCACGCTGATGAGGACACAGTGTAACTTTTCCTTTACTTAGGGTACCAAATGGCACCCTATTCCATAGGATGTGTACTACTTTTGAGCAGGGCCCATAAGGATTCCAATAGGGCTCTGGTCAAAAGTAGTGCACAATGTAGGGAATAGGGTGCTATTTGGGACCACCTTAATTATATTCTAACGGGCAACCCTGAGAGGCAGGCCTTTCTAGGCCAAATTGTTACCTTTAACTTACCCTCTCAGAGAGAAGCTATCGTTATAGGCTGATCAGAATGGATGTTTAAACTTGGCCGTAATCACCGCACTGTACAGACTGTTCAGGCTCGGAGCCTACTAGAGGAAACCGAATGTTGTTCTCTGGGGTCGAATTCATTAGATTAAACTGTAACTAAATGTTTCGCAAAAGACAACAGAAATGAACATTTCTAAGTCAGGTAGACGGTCCTCCCTGTCTCAATCCGTTTTTGTCCGTTTGGTCCTAATAAAGAAGCCGTGGGTTGTTGGATGTGTGGACGTGGATAATAGGATAGCGCAGCAGTCCATTTGAACCTTTGCGTAACCCTCCGATTGATAAAACTCAGAAAGATGCCTGAATAGAACCCAATAAATGCGAATGTTTAGAGGTCTAGCCTAGTTTTTGTGGATTGAGTCTTATTTAGGCTAAACCTCTCTGTGGGTTTTAGCTGAGGTGGTACCAGTGACTTCTTTTCTCTCTAGATCATTGGCACTGGGCTATGTTGAGTCTTTAAACCTCTTTGACGTGTGATATTTTGAGTTCTGTGTAATGTTGTAGCTTATAGCTATCTGATAATAACTGTATTGTGTGTGTTTTCTCTCTATAGATCATTGGCATCGGTCTGTGTGGGGTGTTTGAGCTGATCAAGGAGACACGGTTCTCCCACCCCTCCCTGTGCCTGCGCAGCCTTCAGGCCCTGCTGCATATGCTGCAGGGACAACAGCCAGAGGGCTTCCAGACCGAACCTCCTGATGTACTGGGTGAGTACTACTAATAATAATAATACTACTACTAATAATATATTTATTTCATATAGTGCTTTCATTACAAGTATAATCTCAAAGTCGCTTTAAAAACAAAATAAACCAAAAACAATTTAACAAAACAAATATAGGTATTTGGGCGATGTTCTTCCACATCTTTAGATGATAGGCAGTTCAGAAAGGTAGTATCCTGAGAGGAGGGAGCATAGATGGTAAAGCCAGGCAGGGAGGTAGAGACATCTGGCAGACTGGCCACAGAGCACCTCAACGGGAAACTCGTCATCTTTGAAAGTTACAGCTCCTCCTCTGTAGATCGTCCACTACTGAAATGTAACACCCACATGGGTGATGCTTCAGTGACTGTAAAAGTGGCAGTAAGACCACCACACCTCAGCAATGGCCAGAAAAGCCCCAGATGAAGTGAGCCTCTTCATCCCCTTACACCACTGTCCACTTCTCTCTAGAAACTGGAGCAGGGAGCTAAACATCTGATGCTGTTGATCTGGTGTTGCTGCATCATTCAAATCATATTAGTTAGCTAGCCAAGCCAAATATAAACTGACTTACCATAATCAGTCCTGCAATTCCATGTGTCACCACCAGATATTTCAGTTAATCTATCAACAAGTTATCAAAAGAATTATACAAATAAACAATTTTAATAATAAGTTAATAAAGAAAATGCAATTTAAAAACAATATATGTAAAATATTTAGAGGGTTTCCAGCAATGGCGAAGCTCTAACAAGATGCGTCTGTGTAGTGTCCTCAAACCTTTGACATTTTCGTTTACCTGTTCGTTAAAAGTAGGTTGAAAGTTAATACGTCTCTTTTTATCGCCAAAACAAAAAATGCCCAATCATGCAAAGCCTCAGACGAGGCATGGAAAAGTGACCCCCCCCCTCTGACAGCCCGTCGGCCTCAGCTGATGCTAGCTCGGAAGAAGCACTAGCATGGTTCAGAATCAAATTAAATGAAATTTTATTGGTCACATATTTAGCAGATGTTATTGCGGGTGTAGCGAAATGCTTGTGTTCCTAGCTCCAACAGTGCAGTAGTATCTAACAATGCACACAAATCTACAAGTAAAAGATGAGTATGGACAAAGGTATTACAAAAATTCAAGATGCACTTTCTGAACGCCTCATCAAAATTGATGTGCTGGTTGATAAACTTCACGAAGACCAGAATGTCACAAAGGGACGAGTGACAACGTTAGAAAAAGACCACGCTGCAATCCTGGAAGTCCGCGAGGACGTGGATTCAAAGCACAAGAAGTTGGAGGATGCCATTTTGAAACTCAGGGAGAAATTTGATTCTTAGGAACATTAACAAAACGCTTGAATTTCCCGGAGGCCGTGGAGGGAAGCGGTGCCATCTCCTTTCTACAGGAATGGATTCCCAGAATCCTGGATCTACCCCCTTCCGCGCACCCACTGGAAATCGAGAGGGCCCATCGCACACTACGGAGACAGCTGCCTGGCCAGGCTGTACCCACGGCATTTGTCATTTAAATTGCTACGGTACCAAGGCACTGTCCGCATCTTCGCTGCTGCCCGAGCAAAGGGAGAGCTCAAGTATAGAGATGCGAGAATCATGATCTTTCCGGTTCTTTCTCCCATACTACACAAGAGGAGGATGGTTTCTCCCCACTCAAGAGGCTTCTGCGGCAGGCGGGCATATGGCCTGCGCTACCCGGCGACTCTGGATCAAAACCAAGAATGGTGAGCCCACATTTAACTCTGTGAAGACGTCTGAAGCATACATGAAGAAGGAACACCCTGACTTGTTCACTCCAACTACATTATGAGGAACTGACTTTCGAACTTGGATACAGTGGATAGTGAACTGTTAGAACATGGCGATACAACAAAATGACTCTCAGATATGATCGACTGGCTGGCTGGCAAGATGGCTAGCTTGACAATGACTGGGAAGGTAACGTTGGAACATAGCTAATGTTGGCTGCGCTATTTAGCCAGCTAGCTAAGTTTACATGGGTGTGACTATAGCTACACAGCATAGCCACACTACGCCAAGTAGTTAGATTTATTGGGTGCTTTTATTTTGCGCATAGAGATCCAGTCGGATTTGTTTTAAATACAGTGAGGGAAAAAAGTATTTGATCCCCTGCTGATTTTGTACGTTTGCCCACTGACAAAGAAATTATCAGTCTATAATTTTAATGGTAGGTTTATTTGAACAGTGAGAGACAGAATAACAACAAAAAAATCCAGAAAAACGCATGTCAAAAATGTTATAAATTGATTTGCATTTTAATGAGGGAAATAAGTATTTGACCCTCTCTCAATCAAAGATTTCTGGCTCCCAGGTGTCTTTTATACAGGTAACGAGCTGAGATTAGGAGCACACTCTTAAAGGGAATGCTCCTAATCTCAGTTTGTTACCTGTATAAAAGACACCTGTCCACAGAAGCAATAAATCAATCAGATTCCAAACTCTCCACCATGGCCAAGACCAAAGAGCTCTCCAAGGATGTCAGGGACAAGATTGTAGACCTACACAAGGCTGGAATGGGCTACAAGACCATCGCCAAGCAGCTTGGTGAGAAGGTGACAACAGTTGGTGCAATTATTTGCAAATGGAAGAAACAAAAAAGAACTGTCAATCTCCCTCGGCCTGGGGCTCCATGCAAGATATCACCTCGTGGAGTTGCAATGATCATGAGAACGGTGAGGAATCAGTCCAGAACTACACGGGAGGATCTAGCCAATGATCTCAAGGCAGCTGGAACCATAGTCACCAAGAAAACAATTGGTAACACACTACGCCGTGAAAGACTGAAATCCTGCAGCACCCGCAAGGTCCCCTGCTCAAGAAAGCACATATACAGGCCCGTCTGAAGTTTGCCAATGAACATCTGAATGATTCAGAGGAGAACTGGGTGAAAGTGTTGTGTTCAGATGAGACCAAAATCGAGCTCTTTGGCATCAACTCAACTCGCTGTGTTTGGAGGAGGAGGAATGCTGCTGGTAGAGCACGGCGCTTGTAACGCCAAGGTAGTGGGTTCGATCCCCGGGACCACCCATACACAAAAATGTATGCACGCATGACTGTAAGTCGCTTTGGATAAAAGCGTCTGCTAAATGGCATATTATTATTATTATAACACCATTCCCACCGTCAAACATGGAGGTGGAAACATTATGCTTTGGGGGTGTTTTTATGCTAAGGGAACAGGACAACTTCACCGCATCAAAAGGGACGATGGACGGGGCTATGTACCGTCACATCTTGGGTGAGAACCTCCTTCCCTCAGCCAGGGCATTGAAAATGGGTTGTGGATGGGTATTCCAGCATAACAATGACCCAAAACACACGGCCAAGGCAACAAAGGAGTGGCTCAAGAAGAAGCACATTAAGGTCCTGGAGTGGCCTAGCCAGTCTCCAGACCTTAATCCCATAGAAAATCTGTGGAGGGAGCTGAAGGTTCGAGTTGCCAAACGTCAGCCTCGAAACCTTAATGACTTGGAGAAGATCTGCAAAGAGGTGTGGGACAAAATCCCTCCTGAGATGTGTGCAAACCTGGTGGCCAACTACAAGAAACGTCTGACCTCTGTGATTGCCAACAAGGGTTTTGCCACCAAGTACTAAGTCATGTTTTGCAGAGGGGTCAAATAGTTATTTCCCTCATTAACATGCAAATCAATTTCTAACATTTTTGACATGCGTTTTTCTGGATTTTTTTGTTGTTATTCTGTCTCTCACTGTTCAAATAAACCTACCATTAAAATTATAGACTGATCATGTCTTTATCAGTGGGCAAACATAAAAAATCAGCAGGGGATCAAATATTTTTTTCCCTCACTGTAGTTATGTGGCTGTAGACTGTGGTTCAAGCCTAAGTTGTTCATATTACTGAAGTTGTTCATATTACTTCAGGGAATTTGACTGGCTTGTTTATCGTTATCGATTTATGCTAGCGTTAGTGATACCGAGGCAGGGATAAGCTACACACTAGCTAGCGTGGCTGGCTGCTGCTAGCTGATAGCTTTACTATTTTTTTCATTTGTGGTTGGGAAGGTAAACTCATGATGTTGATTGTTTAACTAATTGTCCCTGTTCCTATTTCATATTTGAGGGATGATAGCCATTGTCTCAAAGGTTTCCATTTATTCGTCATCTTTTTTCCTGGGCTGCTTGGGTGCGTTTGTGGTCATCGCTTTTGCTGCAGGTTACAGGGCACCTTGGGGAATGCTGATTGGTTGACATTTAAGTGTACTGGTAGGTACAGCACAGCTGCGGAGGACGACTGTGAATAAATACGTCCTCTTATGTTTTTTTTTTTTTAAATTCCAGATACATGCTCAAGTGGGGCTAATAGTCCTGTATTTTTTGTTGCCGATGTTTGTCGCTTTGAATCACATTTTTATTTAGTGATTCGACTGACAACATTTTCATGTTACAGGGAACAGTTAATGCACTTTCATGCACTAGACGTATAATTTAGAATGAACCTAATTCGGGTGATGCTATGCACAGCAGGTACATCTAGCTTAAAGACTAGCGTCTAAGTTTTTTTGTTGTTACACTCAGTTGAGGAGGGGGTTGGGTGGGTTTGTGGTATGGTCAGGGTTTTAGCTCACGAGGTATTTACTATTTTATACTTTCATATTTTCATTTTGTACAATTTGTATACACTCAATGCAATTTTGTTTCTAGCTCTTTTCCCTTTTCTTTTCCTTAAAGATGTTGGCACTTAATATCTATACATTTCTGACACTAAACTTTAGGGGTACTAAATGCCCAGTCAAGCGCATTCTGAATACTCTAAAGTGGCATAAGGTTGAAATAGCTCTTCTTCAGGAGACACACCTGACTGACACTGAGCATGGTAAACTAAAGAGAGAGTGGGTGGGTCAAGTTTACTATGCGTATTTCACCTCTCGGGCAAGAGGGGTTGCCATTCTCATTAATAAGAACTGCCCCTTTCAGCTACAATCTCTGATTAAAGACAACGGGTGTAGGTTTGTGATCATTCAAGGTTCCTTTAACACTGAGTCCATTACTATTGTGAATGTGTATGGGCCTAACCATGATGATCCTACATTTTACCAAGACATCTTTCAGGAATTAACATGCCCCTCATCAGAGATAATAATAGATTTTCCTCTAATAGTATTAACCTCACACAGGCAGCTAAAATTTTAAAAGCAGAAATGAAAGCTTTTGGACTTGTGGACATATGGAGATTTCACGACCAAAAGTTTATAGAATACTAATTTTACTCCCCTGTCCATAACAGTTACTCTAGAATTGACATGTTTCTTATTCCTGCAGGCACACAAGCAAGCATTTCGCTACACCCACAATAACATCTGCAAAATACAGTGGGGGAAAAAACTATTTAGTCAGCCACGAATTGTGCAAGTTCTCCCACTTAAAAAGATGAGAGCCCTGTAATTTTCACCATAGGTACACGTCAACTATGACAGACAAAATGAGATTTTTTCCCAGAAAATCACATTGTAGGATTTTTTATGAATTTATTTGCAAATTATGGTGGAAAATAAGTATTTCGTCAATAACAAAAGTTTCTCAATACTTTGTCATATCCTTTGTTGGCAATGACACAGGTCAAACGTTTTCTGTAAGTCTTCACAAGGTTTTCACACACTGTTGCTGGTATTTTGGCCCATTCCTCCATGCAGATCTCCTCTAGAGCAGTGATGTTTTGGGGCTGTCGCTGGGCAACAGACTTTCAACTCCCTCCAAAGATTTTCTATTTGGTTTCATTTGACCATATGACATTCTCCCAATCCTCTTCTGGATCATCCAAATGCACTCTAGCAAACTTCAGACGTGCCTGGACATGTACTGGCTTAAGCAGGGGGACACGTCTGCACTGCAGGATTTGAGTCCCTGGCGGCGTAGTGTGTTACTGATGGTAGGCTTTGTTACTTTGGTTCCAGCTCTCTGCAGGTCATTCACTAGGTCCCCCCCGTGTGGTTTTGGGATTTTTGCTCACCTTCCTCATGATCATTGATGCCCCACGAGATGAGATCTTGCGTGGAGCCCCAGACCAAGGGAGATTATCAGTGGTCTTGTATGTCTTCCATTTCCTAATAATTGCTCCCACAGTTGATTTATTCAAACCAAGCTGCTTACCTATTGCAGATTCAGTCTTCCCAGCCTGGTGCAGGTCTACAATTTTGTTTCTGGTTCCTTTGACAGCTCTTTGGTCTTGGCCATAGTGGAGTTTGGAGTGTGACTGTTTGAGGTTGTGGACAGGTGTCTTTTATACTGATAAGTTAAAACAGGTGCCATTAATACAGGTAACGAGTGGAGGACAGAGGAGCCTCTTAAAGAAGAAGTTACAGGTCTGTGAGAGCCAGAAATCTTGCTTGTTTGTAGGTGACCAAATACTTATTTTCCACCACAATTTGCAAATAAATTCATAAAAAATCCTACAATGTGATTTTCTGGAATTTTTTTTCTCAATTTGTCTGTCATAGTTGACGTGTACCTATGATCAAAATTACAGGCCTCTCTCATCTTTTTAAGTGGGAGAACTTGCACAATTGGTGGCTGACTAAATACTTTTTTCCCCCCACTGTATGTGTATTCGACCATTAAAATTGTATTTGATTTGAAGGGAACTTTAACTACTGGGTGTAAGTATTTATACAGATCTATAAAAGCTCTTAGGAGAACAAAAAAAAAAAAAAAGCTCTTAGGAGAACAAAACAAATCTACTATGAGCATGGAGATAAAGCCGGAAAGTAGCTTGCTTGGCAGATAAAGTGAGAGGAAGCAAGTAGAGTTATTAACTCTTATTAAGCTTCCCAATAACAGTTGTTCAGGGTCCTGAGGAAATGTATCTAGTCTTTAGGGAGTTTTATGAAACACTGTACAAGTCTGAAGGGGATGCCCCCTGCCACAATGCATGAGTTTTTGAACAAGCTCAATTTGAGCTTTAACTGATGAGAATAGAAAGGGCTTGGAGAAAGAGATTACATCTGAAGAAATTAGGGAATGCGTTTTCAACACTGCTGGGGGAAATCACCAGGGGTTAGACAGATTAATTGAGCCTCTTTGCGATATGTTTAATCATGCCATAGAGACAGAACAGCTCCCAGACACTTGAACAAGCACTGATCACAGTTTTGTTAAAACCTTGGAAAGATCCTCTGCTTTGTGGGTCGTATAGACCAATGTCTTTATTGAACACTTCATAAGATTCTTGCAAAACTCATAGCTCTTTGGCTATCGAGCCATTGGCGGAAGCTTTTAGATCCTATCCATCCATCCATCCATCCATCCATGGTGTTCGTATAAGTGGGCACGAACATCTGGTCTTGCTATATACTGATGACATTTTAGCTTTACCTCGCTAAACCAGAAATTTCACTCTGAGCTTTAGTTGACATACTGAAATAATATTCAACCTTTTTAGGATATTAAATAAACCTATCAGAGTATAATCATGCGTTTTCACAGGAAGGTCTCTTCATTTCTGTTGAAACGGCAACCTCCCAGAGGGAAACTCACAACTTTATGCAGACCATACTTACTTTACCTGACTTCCAGTTGTATTACTGTGTGGGTATGGCAGGATACAACAACAAGTTCACCCTCTTGGAAACAGATGGAGGAAGAGTGTCTTTCCCGTTTCATTGGCAACTATACCTTATAGTAGCCCACCTAAAGCTTTGATGGGTCTCACAAACAACCCTATAATAAAAAACACTCTAAATATAATGATTGAAGTCCGTAAACAAGCAGGAGGGCATAGATCTATATATGAACAAACACCTTTCTGTAATTACCCCATCTTACCTAAAGCCCTGAGAGAGGGTATTACATTTTCTTGGTTCAACAAAGGAATTAAAACATTTGGTCGTCTGTATAGAAAAGGTGAACTATTATCTTTCCAACAACTGGGATCTCACTTTCAGTTACCTCAACCTAATTTATTCAAGTACCTACAGGTTAGGCATTATATTGCCATTCAACAGGGAGGTAGGAGTCAGCCCATGAGTAAATCTAATGGGGCATTATCTGATTGTCATACGCTATACAGTGGGGAGAACAAGTATTTGATACACTGCCGATTTTGCAGGTTTTCCTACTTACAAAGCATGTAGACGTCTGTAATTTTTATCATAGGTACACTTCAACTGTGAGAGACGGAATCTAAAACAAAAATCCAGAAAATCACATTGTATGATTTTTAAGTAATTAATTTGCATTTTATTGCATGACATAAGTATTTGATACATCAGAAAAGCAGAACTTAATATTTGGTACAGAAACCTTTGTTTGCAATTACAGGGATCATACGTTTCCTGTAGGTATTGACCAGGTTTGCACACACTGCAGCAGGGATTTTGGCCCACTCCTCCATACAGACCTTCTCCAGATCCTTCAGGTTTTGGGGCTGTCGCTGGGCAATACGGACTTTCAGCTCCCTCCAAAGATTTTCTATTGGGTTCAGGTCTGGAGACTGGCTAGGCCACTCCAGGACCTTGAGATGCTTCTTACGGAGCCACTCCTTAGTTGCCCTGGCTGTGTGTTTCGGGTCGTTGTCATGCTGGAAGACCCAGCCACGACCCATCTTCAATGCTCTTACTGAGGGAAGGAAGTTGTTGGCCAAGATCTCGCGATACATGGCCCCATCCATCCTCCCCTCAATACGGTGCAGTCGTCCTGTCCCCTTTGCAGAAAAGCATCCCCAAAGAATGATGTTTCCACCTCCATGCTTCACGGTTGGGATGGTGTTCTTGGGGTTGTACTCATCCTTCTTCTTCCTCGAAACACGGCGAGTGGAATTTAGACCAAAAAGCTATATTTTTGTCTCATCAGACCACATGACCTTCTCCCATTCCTCCTCTGGATCATCCAGATGGTCATTGGCAAACTTCAGACGGGCCTGGACATGCGCTGGCTTGAGCAGGGGGACCTTGCGTGCGCTGCAGGATTTTAATCCATGACGGCGTAGTGTGTTACTAATGGTTTTCTTTGAGACTGTGGTCCCAGCTCTCTTCAGGTCATTGACCAGGTCCTGCCGTGTAGTTCTGGGCTGATCCCTCACCTTCCTCATGATCATTGATGCCCCACGAGATGAGATCTTGCATGGAGCCCCAGACCAAGGATGATTGACCGTCATCTTGAATCCATTTTCTAATAATTGCGCCAACAGTTGTTGCCTTCTCACCAAGCTGCTTGCCTATTGTCCTGTAGCCCATCCCAGCCTTGTGCAGGTCTACAATTTTATCCCTGATGTCCTTACACAGCTCTCTGGTCTTGGCCATTGTGGAGAGGTTGGAGTCTGTTTGATTGAGTGTGTGGACAGGTGTCTTTTATACAGGTAACGAGTTCAAACAGGTGCAGTTAATACAGGTAATGAATGGAGAACAGGAGGGCTTCTTAAAGAAAAACTAACAGGTCTGTTCCAGCTGGAATTCTTACTGGTTGGTAGGTGATCAAATACTTATGTCATGCAATAAAATGCAAATTAATTACTTAAAAATCATACAATGTGATTTTCTCTCACAGTTGAAGTGTACCTAGGATAAAAATTACAGACCTCTACATGCTTTGTAAGTAGGAAAACCTGCAAAATCGGCAGTGTATCATACCTGTTCTCCCCACTGTATATATACAAAAATATGTGGACACCCATTCAAATGAGTGGATTCGGCTATTTCAGCCACACCGTTGCTGAAAGGTGTATAAAATCGAGCATAGACAAACATTGGCAGTAGAATGGCCTTACGGAAGAGCTCATTGACTTTCAACGTGGCACTCATAGGATACCACCTTTGCAACAAGTCAGTTTGCTAGAGCTGCTCTGGTCAACTGTTAGTGCTGTTTTTGTGAAGTGGAACCGACTAGGAGCAACAACAGCTCAGCCGCGAAATGGTAGGCCACACAAGCTCACAGAACGGGACCGCCGAATGCTGAAGCGCGTAGCGAGTAATATTCTGTCCTCGGTTGCAACACTCACTACCGAGTGCCAAACTGCCTCTGTAAGCAACGTCAGCACAATAACTGTTTGTCGGGAGCTTAATTTATTAAAAATAAAACAGGGAAATATTAGATTTACATAAGTACTCAGACCCTTTACTCAGTACTTTGTTGAAGCACCGTAAGCAGCGATTACAGCATTGAGTCTTCTTGGATATGACGCTACAAGCTTGGCACACCTGTATTTGAGGAGCTTCTCCCATTCTTCTCTGCAGATCCTCTCAAGCTCTGTCAGGTTGGATGGGGGAGCGTTGCTTTCAGGTTTCTCCAGAGATGTTCGATCAGGTTCAAGTCCGGGCTCTGGCTGGGCCACTCAAGGACATTCAGAGACTTGTCCCGAAGCCGCTCCTGCGTTGTCTTGGCTGTGTGCTTAGGGTCATTGTCCTGTTGGAAGGTGAACCTTCGCCCCAGTCTGAGAACCTCCTCCAGAGCGCTCAGGACTTAATCAAGGATCTCTCTGTGCTTTGCGCCATTCATCTTTGCCTCGATCCTGACTAGTCTCCCAGTCCCTGCCGCTGAAAACCATCCCCACAGCATGATGCTGCCACCACCGTGCTTCACCATAAGGATGGTGCCAGGTTTCCCCCAGATGTGACGCTTGGCATTCATGCCAAAGAGTTCAAACTTGGTTTCATCAGACCAGAGAATCTTGTTTCTCATGGTCTGGGAGTCTTTTAGATGCCTTTTACTGAGGAGTGGCTTCCGTCTGGCCACTCTACCATAAAGGCCTGATTGGTGGAGTGCTACAGAGATGGTTGTCCTACTGCAAGGTTCTCCCATCTCCACAGAGG
This sequence comes from Coregonus clupeaformis, assembly GCF_020615455.1. Taxonomy (NCBI): domain Eukaryota; kingdom Metazoa; phylum Chordata; class Actinopteri; order Salmoniformes; family Salmonidae; genus Coregonus; species Coregonus clupeaformis. Next base: position 8,988,720 of record NC_059214.1, on the reverse strand, counting down.
AACTCTAGAGCTCTGTCAGAGTGACCATCGGGTTCTTGGTCACCTCCCTGACCAAGGCCCTTCTCCCCCGATTGCTCATTTTGGCGGTGGGCGGCCAGCTCTAGGATGTGACTTGGTGGGTCCATACTACTTCCATTTAAGAATGATGGAGGCCACTGTGTTCTTGGGGACCTTCTATGCTGCAGACCTTTTTTGTACCCTTCGCCAGATCTGTGCCTCGACACAATCCTGTCTTGGGGCTCTACGGACAATTCCTTCGACCTCGCGGCTTGGTTTTTGCTCTGACATGCACTGTCAACTATGTGACCTTATATAGACATGTGTGCCTTTCCAAATCATGTCCAATCAATTGAATTTACCACAGTTGGACTCCAATCAAGTTGTAGAAACATCTCAATTTCGAGTCTCATAGCAAAGGGTCTGAATACTTATGTAAATAAGTATTATTCTTTTAATTTTATTATTAAAGTAGTATTTATTTTTTCACTTTTTCCACAAACAAATAAATAAATTTTTTAAATAAAACGTACAGCATAAAAACATTGAGCATGACATCCAGACATATCCTCCAACATAGCACACATACACAGTCAAATAATATCTCACTAGCTATAATACAGAACTAAATGGGTTCACAAGCATAAGTAATCACCTCCCAGTCTTAGAAACATGACAAATAAAACGTGTCCAGCTTCTAGAATTGTCGTTTCAACCAGTGATCCTTGCAAGCATTTGTTCATAAGATGCTACCTCCAACATTGATTCTATCCACTGTTTCAGAGTAGGAGTGACATGACCCTTCCAAATTCTAAGGATTACTCTAGCTGCTGTAACGATACCAACAGTGATCAGTGCAAATTCCTCATTTGTGACTTTGTAACTCGCCCAAGAGACATATTCTCGGTGAAACTGGAATTGTTAACCCCAACTTTTCCTCCAGATATTTCAAAACATCCTTCCAGAAAGGTAGCGCTAATGTACATTCCCATATTGCGTGTAAAAAATGTCCCAGTGTCTTTTTGGCATTTCCAAAAAAGAGAATTGTTGGTCAGCCCCATCTTATGAAGCCTTGTTGGGGTCCAATAAAACCATTTTAATATCTTATATTGAGTAAGTTTCCCCCTGGCTTCCCTTTATGTTCCTCCCTGACAAGATCTTCAACCAGGTATCATCATCAATTTCACACTTAAGGTCAATTTGCCATATTGTTCAGAGGTTTTCAGTCTTTACTCTGCAGATAACTAAATATTGAGTAAAAGATGGCTGCTTTATGTTTGGGTAATTCCAAATACTCAGCTATTGGGTTCTTTCCTGGATTTTGTTGATAGCCAGTTAACAAACATTCTCTCAATTTGTAAATAGTTCCAGAAATGTCCCTTGTCCACCACATCACATTTTTGTACCAAATCTGAGTATGATATTAAAACATCTTCATTGTACAGATATGAATTCCTTTCATTAGCCACTGTTTCCAGTAAACAGACTAATTTTCCTATCTGTAGCCTAGGATTGTTCCACAATGATGAGTATCCTTGTTTTTGATGTGAAATTCCACATATCTTGTGTACTGTTCTCCACACCTCTTTTGAGTGTAACAAAATTAGGTTGGGAGTTTCAACAGACCTCTCCCCTGTAAGACTGTGACGGAGTATCAACAGGGGTGAAAGGATAACTTAGTTCCCGTTCTATTGCTATCCAATCCAAGCCACCATCCCTTTTGCCCCAATGCTTCTCCAATTTATCAATTTCAAATGATAAATTGTACAATTTAACATCTGGTAAAGCCAAGGCTCGTACATCCCTTGGTGAGCACATCTTCTTCATATTAATCCTGGGTTTCTTCCTATCCCACAAAAATGATTTAGTTAATTTGTCATATTGTTTAAAATATTCATAGTTAACATTGCAGAGATATATAATTAAATTGTGGTACCACAACCATTTTAATCACATTGTTCTTTCCCCATGAAGAAAGTTGTATATTTTCCTATTTATCTAAATTGGTCTTAATCTTGACTAATAGTGAGCTCAAATTCCTCCAAATATGAGCTCAACTTAATACCCAAATATTTAATCCCAGTAGAAATTTGAAATTCAATGTGGTAACGGTTCCAGAGTAACATTTGGCATTGCTTCCGACTTATTCCAATTAATTTTGTAGCCTGACATACTAGAATATGATTCAATACAAGTAAGTAATCCTGGTACAAACTATGAAATAACACATGGAATCATGTAGTAACCCAAAATGTGGTAAACAAATCAAAATATATTTTACATTCTTCAAAGTAGGCACCCTTTGCCTTGATGACAGCTTTACACACTCTTGGCATTCTCTCAACAGCTTCATGAGGAATTATTTTCCAACGGTCTTGAAGGAGTTCACACATGCTGAGTACTTGTTGGCTGCTTTTCCTTCACTCTGTGGTCCAACTCATCCCAAACCATCTCAATTAGGTTGAGGTCGGGTGATTGTGGAGGCCAGGTCATGTGATGCAGCACTTAATCACTCTCCTCCTTAATCAAAAGCCCTCACACATCCTGGAGGTGTGTTTTGGGTCATTGTCCTGTTGAAAATCCAATGATAGTCCCACTAAGCGCAAACCAGATGGGATGCCGTATCGCTGCAGAATGTTGAGGTAGCCATGCTGTTTAAGTGTGCCTTGAATTCTAAATAAATCACAGACACTGTCACCAGCAAAGTACCATCACACCTCCTCCTCCATGCTTCACGGTGGGTACCACACATGCGGAGATCATCCGTTCACCTGCTCTGCGTCTCACAAAGACATGCCGGTTGGAACCAAAAATCTCAAATTTGGACTCATCAAACCAAAGGACAGATTTCCACCGGTCTAATGTCCATTGCTCATGGTTCTTGGCCCAAGCAAGTCTGTTCTTCTTATTGGTGTCCTTTAGTAGTGGTTTCTTTGCAGCAATTGGACCATGAAGGCCTGATTCACGCAGTCTCCTCTGAACAGTTGATGTTGAGATGTGTCTGTTACTTGAACTTTGAAGCATTTATTTTGAATGCAATTTCTGAGGCTGGTAACTCTAATGGACTTATCCTCTTCAGCAGAGGTAACTCTGGGTCTTCCTTTCCTGTGGCGGTCCTCATGAGAGCCAGTTTCATCATAGCGCTTGATGGCTTTTGCGACTGCACTTGAAGGAACTTTCAAAATTCTTGAAATATTCCGTATTGACTGACCTTCATGTCTTAAAAGTAATGATGGACTGTCGTTTCTCTTCGCTTATTTGAGCTGTTCTTGCCATAATATGGACTTGGTCTTTTACCAAGTAGTGCGATCTTCTGTATACCCCCCTACCTTGTCACAACACAACGTATTGGCTCAAACGCATTACGAAGGAAAGAAATTCCACAAATTAACTTTTAACAAAGCACACCTGTTAATTGAAATGCATTCTAGGTGACTACCTCATGAAGCTGGTTGAGAGAATGCCAAGAGTGTGCAAAGCTGTCATCAAGGCAAAGGGTGGCTACTTTGAAGAATCTCAAATATAACAATTATTTTGATTTGTTTAACACTTTTTTGGTTACTACATGATTTCATATGTGTTATTTAATAGTTGTGATGTCTTCACTATTATTCTACAATGTAGAAAATAGTCTAAATAAAGAACAACCCTGGAATGAGTAGGTGTGTCCAAACTTTTGACTGGTACTGTATATACACACAGTATATTTACAGAGCTCTATTGCTGGCACGCACATGCTTGGGCAGACACGCACAATGCATTTATACACGCACGCACGCAAATAGACCAAGACACACAGAGGCATGCACGCAAACACACTTGTACAGACACAGGTTAACGCACACACATATTGCAGACACACACCCCTCTTAACCCTCTATATCCTCCCTTCAGAGTCTCTGTTCCACCTGCTGCTGGAGACGACAGTGCGCAGCACGGGGATGAACGACCCCACGGGGCAGGCCCTCACCGCCCTGTCCTGCGCCTGCCTCTTCAGCCTGGTGGTGTCCTGGGGAGACACGGGCAAGACCCTGCAGGCCGTCTCCGCCATACTCACCAACAACGGCAGTCACGCCTGCCAGACTATCCAGGTGAGACGACGCGGTGCAACACAACACTAAACAAGACAACACACTTCCCCACTCAGGGTAGACTTGTTAAAACTGTTCCACACTAATCAGACTGTCTCAAGGCAGCAGTGTCTGGAGATCTGATGGAGAGCAGAAATTACATTGGAGAGAATGTCAAGCGTCTGATTTCCACCCTCTTATGTTACCCCGCCCGCATTCTTCCACTTATTAAGTTTATAATATTTGAGCGTATGAGTCCCTTGTTTGTGTGTGTGTGTACGTTATTTTCTGCTTGAGTGATACTATTTGTGTGTGTGCGTTTGTCTGTCTGTAACCATGTTGAACCAACCTTTTTTAATGCGAGTAAAGTCATGCCGTATAAAAATTAATCACGACAGGTGGAATGAAAACAGCAAGTGTCGGTACAATTTCGTAAATGTCAAGACAATTTGTTCGTTCGTCATGTTGGGATCTTTTTGTATCGGTAAAATTAATAATGCGACAATTGTGATGGAAACGGTTTTATGCGCAAATATTGATAAAATAAACATGTCGATGTCAACATGCACTCACGCGATGCTATGTTGTGTGGTCCTCCAACTGCGACTTGGAAAAGCATGCACAGTTTTTTTAGGCTAAAGATGAAATAAGTTATGATTAACTTCACAGGGTGGTAAAAGTACACGGTGATGCGTTTGATGCTACTTTCCCAAAAATATGTGATTTAGTCTTATGGATTTGGTCTTTATGTAGCAACATTTTTAATGGTGTTTTTACATTGGATACAAGTTGAGACTCCGAGCTAGAAAATGGCATATCATACACTGCAGTTTAGGAACAACGAGAAAGTAATTCTGCTTTCAAAGTTGATAAACTTGTAACCCCACTTTTGAGAAAATGGCCCGTGAATGTTTGGTACCTACTGGAGAGCTCTTCTTTGTCTACACCCATTCAGCATCATTCCCACCCTCTTAAGCCTTAACCCCACCCATCTCTTTAAAGAGTCACATGTGAGACCATGTGCTAAACAGAGTGGGTAAGGTAGTGTAGTAAACAACCAAAGATTTCAAGACTAAAAGTGGTGAAAGTAGTAGCAAAAAGTATTAGTAAAAAAAAACGTTATCTATTCCTTGGCCTATATCCTAATGTGACTTTGGTGCAGGTCATGTTGTTCACATTACCGTCTCTGGTAAACACATACTATATCAAATAAAATCTAAGTTTATTTGTCTCATGCACAGGATACAGAAGGTGTAAACGGTACAGTGAAATGGTTACTTGCATAGTGGAGTCTTTTGTTTAGACATGTAGCTAGCTAGCTAAACAATGAACCATAATCCCAACTATAATGCAGCGTAAAAAAAACTGGGAAAAATAGTTTTGAATGGTTATCCAACTCGGAATTCCAACTCGTGAACTCAGGCCTCTTTCTAGAGTTCCTACACAGATCATACACGTAATGTTAGCTAGCTAACTTGCAATGAAAATGACTTTCTGACAAAATTTGAAACGTATACTGCTACCTAACTGTGTTCCGTACATCAGTGTTCCGTACGCTTGACCTTATTTTAGCGCCAAATAAATTAAATACTTCCAGGTCAACTGTAATATTAACACCATTGTAAAGGCCAATTTCTCCCCTTTCCAGCAAAATCAATGACGAGACCTCCACGCTCTGCATGATTGAAGAAAGCAATGGAGCTCTGCTGGGTCTTTTTAAAAATGGCGGTGGGGGATGCGAAGGCTATTGAGTGATAGGGAAAGATATGTCGTTTGGGGAAACAGCTTTTTTCACCCGATTTGTCCAACTTAAAACCTCTAAAATGTCAATAAAACACTATAAAGAGTTTATATAATGTCTCATTACATACCTATTTGAAGGTTTGTCTAATTTTAATAGAGGTTTTAGGGCGGCGCTAAAGTTGTCTTCACACTTAAACTGCGGCTGTCACAGCTTTTGAGATGATGGCTTGCAGTGATGACACAAAAAATTAACTCTTGATTGAATTAACTGTTGATGAACTCACGAGTAATTAACTTTACACTCACCATTGATAATGTCTTGATAAATAAATAAATACCGTTAAATATTTGATTCACACAAAGTAGTGAACTTTATTTTGAGAGTGGTTGGACCCTAATTGCTCCTGTAAGTCGCTCTGGATAAGAGCATCTGCTAAATTACTAAAATGTAATGTAAATGTAATGTGATTCTGTTCAAAGAGATTAAGGAATATAATGTTACTTTATATAATGTTAATGAAGAAAGCATTAGAATGATTAGGGTTACTATTATAACTTCCAATAGCACGAGATAAATACTTTTATAAACTACTTAATGTTAGTAAATTACTGTATAAAGCAACTATTAATATAAAAAATTAATTAAACTAACAGTTGTAACACCAACTCACTCCATCATATACACTGAGTGTACATGAACACCTGCTCTTTCCATGAAATATGCAATAACATTATGTTGGATTACATGGAAATGATATCCACATTTGTGAGTCCATTTCCTTGGCACTATCTTAATAAATTATGTCGCATGAACACAACAACAAAAAAAACTTGTTTCATTGTATTATGACAGGAAATGTCTGGAAAGGGAATGGCCCAACAAGCCCAAGAAACAGCAGCACTACCCCCCCGAACAGGAAATGAAGGCAGGGAAGAGCCTGAGGGAGGTGGCTCGTACCTCCTGTCAGTACCTGTTTTTACAGGGAAGCCAATGGTCCAAAAACATTCCACGTAGTTCATACAGTAACTATTGCAGTTTGGTGACATGCTGTTTTTTAGGGAGTCCTGTTCATTTTCTTCACCTGTGCACAATCAAGAGTAGAAAGGGAGGCACGCAGGAATGTCGCGTCTCATTTTGGGTTAGAGCATGTCATTTGCAAACGAGTTTAGTAGATGGCACACGTGAGATTTTAGGACATGCGTTATTGACATGCACATGAGAGTTCAGAATTATTGAACACAACTCTCGTGAATAGATTGGCACAGCAAACGTGAGAGCAAAAAATCGAAAGCTCTTTGTGAGCAGGTGTGACGGGTTTGCTTGTGTAAATTTAGATCAGAGGATGGCGCAGTGGTATTCTTTTTAAGATTCTGCACAAAGTATTTTATTCAATTCATTATTGATTGATTCAGTGTTTGTGTTATTGATGACCACATTGCTATTAGAACCCTACTCATGAAAAATGTTTAATATTAGCCATAATAATATGAATATTAATGCTCATTGAAACGAAAATCATGAATAATGAAGTGTATATGGTTAAGCATGTTTTTAATCTACAAGAGAAGCGCTACCCCTGGTGGAAAGATGATGTACGGCAAACAATGAGTTGCATAATGCGTTACGACGTAACGTACAGCGTTAGAGGGGTCCGTAAAAAAAGAAAAAAAAGAAGCTTTTCTCTAATACTATTGGTCCATTACCATGTCAATCAACGCTTGAACAGAAACAGCTTATACCCCGGATTTTAATGCCAACATAGTCGCTACAGTCCCATTAGTTTTCATTACAGCCTCGTTTGAATGCCGCGGTTACGCAAAATGTGTACGGAACACACTGTCATGGATGCCATGGTTGCCCTTAGTTTGAAGATGTAATCCGGAGACAAGTGTTTTATACAACAGCCTTCTTTCTGTGTTCTCTTTTTGGACTATCTCTGCTTCCACCGGACATTCCACTGATTTCAAAACTCTGTAAACTTCTTCCGTGACAACGACACTGTTTCTTCCCCACCATTGTCATCAGAAGACTCTACAATGTCTGGTTCAATGAGAATGTTTTTACCTAAATCAGGGATTTCCTCATTCTGATTTATTTTCAGAGTCAGCATGGCACGATCATCCTCCAGAAAGTAGTCCATCACAACGTTTTCCCATGGAGCTTTGTCGATAGCGCTATTAACTTCAGGGCAGCAATGTTGAAAGTTGTAGCAAAACCTTCATGATATCTTTAAAAAAAAACAGCGGTAGACAGGATTACCCACACATACTTAGCAGCTCATGTTATAGACAGAAGCCTGCTACATGGCAGACCAATCTTCTCTCTTCTCTCGGCATGTCCAGCCCATCCATTATCTCAGCCAATCATGGCTAGCGGGAAGGTTCCTGTATTTTTCCGTGGCTAAACCAACTAGGCTTGTTATTTAACATTTGTATTTGTTTTTACAGATGGCATGCTTGTTTGTTATTAAGACACATGAAAGTTCTCATGTTCCAGAAGGCTTTTCTGCCTCCAAAGTTTTAATTTTTTTTAAACGTTCAAATGCCTCTCTTGTGAAGAAGTGACGTGCGACATACACCTAGTTTATTGAAACGGGTCACATATAGAGGGCCTTCATTTGTATGCTGATGATCAGTGCTAGGCTGCCAATTGACAAATACAAATTATCTTGCTCCTATCCATAATCTCATCATGCACTGTGTCTGCGAGCTGATGGCTAGAGTGCACGTGCCAAGACCCGAGGGGGCAGATTTGCTGTTTATCGCAGACTTTTTGTGCCAAAACCATCGACAGAGATAAAAATGGGATGGAAACACACAACTTTGGTTGTTTTATTCGGTAAATGAAATGTTATACGACTAAATGCTTTTTATGTGTACTACGTCACCGTGCACAACCTTTTATTCGCAATAAGTCAGTATGATGGATGGAAACACCTGTGGTGGGCAAATGCGCATATTCTTTTAATGCAGATTTTAGAATATTTGCATGAAAATCTGTCGCAAATTGGATGGAAAACCTAGTTTGTGAGATGATTTGTTTCCTCTGTATCAAATGGTGTCTTCATTACGTTAATGCACAGTTCAGAGAATCATGCTCTTCAGGGGTGAATGGCGATATTTCCATTGGATAGGCCTAAAACTCCTGATGAGTGTTTATACAGTAAAACAATACTTTCTGTTGGAAAATCCCGTCATCATCAGGCCTCCACATATTACTCTAGTTAATGTGTGCCATGATTAACCCCAAAATGGACTACATCAAGGCGGATCCAGGTATTAACATTTATCAGAAACAATGTTATCTGAGAAAATCATGGATTCTGAGGTTACTATTGATGGTGTTAGAGTATTCAAGGCTGATAGAATGGGCAAAGGTGGTGGTGTTTCTGTCTATACAAAAGGTCACCTTTGTGTCTCTTTTTTAAAGGCTACTTCCAGTCCTAAACTATTTGAATTTCTAGCTTTAAGTCTTCGACTATGTTCTAATTGTAAAGTAACTCTTCTGGGAGTCTACCGCCCTCCCTCCGCTAAGAAATGTTTGTTAACTAGTCACACTGACTTAATAGCTTATTTTTCTACTTCTGAGATGTTTGTCCCAGGTGACTTGAATCTGTCCTGGGGAACCCAAGACTCAGACGGTTTAATGGATTTTTGTAATAACCTAAACCTCACTCAGTTGATTACCAAGCCCACACGTCTAAATCAGAGGGATTCTACGAAATCAACATTAATTGACCTTACGTTTACAAATACTCCAGAGAAATGTGTGGTTAGTGGTGTTTTCTCCCAGGATATTAGCGATCACTGTCCTATTGTTTGTATTAAAGATGTTAGGACTCATTGGGCAAAACCATGCATTATTACAAAGAGACATTTTAAAATGTTTAGTGAACAAGCTTTTTTACATGATCTCTACCATTGTGATCTTAAAGGTATCTTAGCTATACCAGATTCTAAATAGGCTCTTAACCACTTTATTACTGTTTTTAAAAACATTGCAGATAAGCATGCCCCGTTTAAAAAAAAAAACGGAGAGCTCAAAGTAGGTTGAACACTTGGTTCACACCTGATTTTATGAGTTCATACGCAATAGAGATGCTGCCTGGGCTATGGCTAGAAGTACTGACTCCGGCCGGGACTGGCAATCCTTCAGAGAATTGAGAAATCTATGTGGGAAACTTGTTCGAAAAGCGAAATCTATAGCTGACTGTACTGGAAATCCATATAAATTCTGGAAAGTCATTAACCCCCTAAGGTAGATACCGCTCTCCCGCATAAATGTAATTAACATAATACAAAAATCCCCATAAAAATACGTCAGTTTAAGCTAGAGATATCGTTGCATTGGGTGCGGCTCAATCCACTGCAGCCGCCTATGTAACACTTCCGCATCTGCGATGAAAGGTGACAGAGCTTGAGTGTTGTTTTTCAGACCATGAAACACCCCCCTACATTTCTTTTATGGAGACTGTTAAGTGAAAAAAAAGGGTTTAAATACATGTGTCAGCAACGGGTGTGACTGAAATAGCCAAATCCACTAATTTGAAGGGGTGTCCACATACTTTTGTATATATAGTGTAGGTTCTGATTTTTTTGGTTCAATTGAGAGGAATTTGTCTAAATTTTTACGTTCAATAATATCACGTTAGGCTATTTCATCTGGGGCTAATTCACCTGAAGAAGAGGAAACTCAAAACACATTAGCTAGATCGCAAACTCTAAATATAATACAATTGTATTTTGAGATGTTATACAATCAGAATGCATTTTTCTCAAATGAAAGGGTTGCAAAATGTGTCAACATTTTTGGCACTCTGGAGCCCTGATATCAAACCAGACCTTTCTACCAAAGTAAAAAAAAGCCAAAACAGTCCACTTCATAGTCTCCCATCTCTATTACAGTTCAATTCCGTTAAAGCTTCTACATTCTTAATCTTCATTCTTCCCTCCCTTTCCTCTTCGTCCCAGGTGCCGACCATTCTGAACGCGCTACAGAGGAGCGTGCAGGCCGTGCTGGTGGGCAAGATCCAGATCCAGGACTGGTTCGGCAACGGCATCAAGCGGGCGGCGCTGATGAACAAGTGGGTACTGAAGGAGGTGACGATCGACGAGGATGAGCGCTGCCTGCTGCAGACCGACGGCTCCTTCCTCTACCTGCTCTGCAAGGACGGCCTCTACAAAGTGGGCTCCGGCTACAGCGGCACAGTCAGGGTACGTGGGGTTGGGTATAGGAGGGTTGATGTGAGAGAGAGAGCGTATATGCTACCTGCTCTGCAAGGACGGCCTCTACAAAGTGGGCTCCGGCTACAAAAGTGACACATCCTTGCTCACTGCAGGCATAGTCCTCATAGTTTCTTTGCCAGTTTATATAGAAAGGTTTTTAAAGCATTTTTGTAACGCTATGCTCTTCTACAGCAACAATGGTTTTATGACTCTGTACCTCTGCTTTAAAGATGACAGGCTTGTCGAAGTGAAAAGTAGATTACAGCACACACGAAATAAGACTTTTTTATTATTTTTTAATTTTTTTACATTTAGCAAACGCTCTTATCCAGAGCGACTTACAGGAGCAATTAGGGTTAAGTGCCTTGGGCACATCGACAGATTTTCACCTAGTCTGCTCGGGGATTAGAACCAGCGACCTTTCGGTTACTGGCACAACGCTCTTAACCACTAAGCTACCTGCCGCCCCCCTTCATCATACCTAAGTTCTTACAAAGCATTATGTAGATCCTTCCATTGACTTTTGATCACACAGTAATAGGTCATTGAGTCAGGACTTTTCAAAAACATATCTCCGAGCAAATGCTCCAGTTACTGCCCCAGTTGGTCGATAAGAGGAGACTCTCCATAATAGCACTCTGCTGTTCTAAAGTAGTAGAATAAATAAAATATTTGACACTAACTTCCCCCAGATTCCATAATCATTCTCTCATTTCTGAGGAGAATGATTGTTGATGCCACATAGTGCTGACACAGAGGACCATACATCATTGAGGGAACATATTTGTGTCTAACGTTTGGCTGTGCGTTTGTGGTTGCACTCTAAAATTGGATCAGTGTGTGTGTGTGTATTCCAGGGTCATGTGTATAATTCCACATCACGCATCAGGAATCGGAAGGAGAAGAGATCATGGTTGGGTTTCGCTCAGGTAACTTAACCTCCGGATTCTGTTTTCATAATGTGGAATCAAAATAAGATTAACACTAAAATTAAGACTATAGGCAACCTGGAATTCTATTTCATCGCGAGTTATGGTTGTCTTGTACAACGCCGTTTGCTCACTGCATTGATTTTGGTCACCCCCCATTTGACCCAATAAACATGGTTGCTGATCTGTATGATTGTGACAAATGCAGTCCTAAAAGTAGTGTATATATATATATATATATATATATATATATATATATATATATATATATTATTATAAAAAAAAAAAAAGATTGATTGATTGTGTGCGTGCAGGGCTGCCTGTTGTACCGGGATATGAGTAACAACCACAGTACGTCGGCCATCAAGATCAACCCAGAGACTCTGGAGCACGAGGGAACCATCACCATGCCAGGTACATGACAACACACAGTAACACCTCCTTGTCCCCCATATTGTGTGTTATAATAAACAATGCATGGATTTTTTTCATGCACCTGTTTTTTTTTATTTATTTTTTATTTGTAATGACTATTGTCTTGAACCAGTGAACAAGGCCTCTTTGAAAATAGATTTTATCTTGAGATTAACTTGGATACATTTAATAATAATATTTAAGGCTCATAAAACTAATAGGTGCTTTTAACCCGATTGATCAGTGATTGACAATATACCCTTTAGCCAGTTATCATATCATTAATATACGCTAAAATAAGGCTTGTACCTACAATATTTCAATATTCCTGATTTAACTAGGAAAGGATTGAAAGGGAACCAAATGGACAAATAGCCACAGGACAAGGATGGCTACATAGCTTTATCGATTCAATGTGCAGACAACACTTGAAACACTATCTGTTTTTTACAGTATACAAAAAAATTGTACCGTATCAAGGACGGACACTTTAATTAATAAAAAAATAATAAGGTTGTATTAACGGAAACGGAGGCCAATGCACAACGTTTCGGCTGAATTCCTTTGTCAAGAACATGAAAAATTCATCTCCCTCTTCTTTGTATATTATAACTAATCTCATCTTGCTCACTCTGTCCTCTCCATAGGCCTACAGGCAGACGGCCAGAACATAGTCTTCACCGATGGAGAGTACATCAACCAGATTGCTGCCTGCAAAGATGTGAGTCTCCTCATTCTCTCTCTCACACACACACACACACACACCTACCTACCTGCTCCAGGGGCGCTAAAGTATTCTTCCATTCTTTAATTTTTTTGCTTCTTGAGAGAGAGGAGTTGATAGGGCCAATACGTACAAACAACTCCCACTCCTCAAATGGTTACAAACCCAGTCTGAAGTCCTGTCTGAGATTGCTATTATACTATAATGTAGAGAGCTGCTGGCCCCGACAGAGATCATAACGGCGTGGTCAGCATTTTTCCTGCTGTGGCCTTGAGCAGGCGGTCAGACTACTTCAGGATGAAAATATTTGGTAACACTTTACTTGACACCCAGCTTCATAGAGTACTAGGTCCAAAAGGCTCCTTAACAGCTTCTACTCCCAAGCTATAAGACTGCTGAACAATTAATCAAATGGCTGCTATTTACCCCCTGTATATAGCCTCGTTATTGTGTTACTTTTTATAAAAAAAATTACTTTAGTTTATTTGGTAAATATTTGCATTGTTGGTTAAGGGCTTGTTAGTAAGCATTTCATGGTAAAGTCTACACCTTTTGTATTCGGCGCATGTGACAAATACAACTTGATTTGATTTCAGGTGCAGGGCAAGACACCCTCTTTGTGAATGATGACTGACATAAGGGCATGTACGTGATAGGCCTATCTGGCTTATATGATTATGATGGTCATAATGCTTCTTGACCGTGTCATAAAGTGCATTTTCTTAGTCCCAAGTAAAGTGACACAGGATGGTCATAATGCTTCATGTGTCTGTACCTTTGTGTGTATCTCTTATCTGTCCCCGTTGTTCCATAAGGTGTATTTTTACCTTTTAAAATGTATTTATTTATCTGATTTTAGTGTTTGCATCAGTTACCGGATGTGGAATAGAGTGCCATGTAGTCATTGCTCTATGTAGTACTGTGTGCCTCCCGTAGTCTGTTCTGGACTTGGGGACTGTCAAGAGACCTCTGGTGGCATGTCTTGTGGGGTATGCATGGGTGTCCGAGCTGTGTGCTAGTATTTTAAACGGACAGCTCGGTATATTCAGCTTGTCAGCACCTCTTACAAAAACAAGTAGTTATGAAGTCCATCTCTCTTCTGCTTTGAGCCATGAGAGAATGTTAGCTCTCCGTGTACTTTTAAGGGCCAGCCGTGCTGCCCTGTTCTGAGCCAACTGCAGTCCCTCTTTGTGGCACCTGACCACACTACTGAACAGTAGTCTAGGTGCGACAAAACTAGGGCCTATAGGACCTGCATTGTTGATAGTGTTGTTAAGAAGGCAGAGCAGCTCTTTATTATGGACAGACTTCTCCCCATCTTAGCTACTGTTGTATAAATATATTTTGACCATGACAGTTTACTCCAAGCAATTTAGTCACTTCAATTACCACATTATTCATTACAAGATTTAGTGGAGGTTTAGGGTTTAGTGAATGATTTGTCCCAAATACAATGCTTTTAGTTTTGGAAATATTTAGGACTAACTTATTCCTTGCTACCCATTCCGAAATGAACTGCAGCTCTTTAAGTGTTGCAGTCATTTCAGTTCCTGTAATAACTGAAGTGTATAGTGTTGAGTCATCCGCATACATAGACACACTGGCTTTATTCAAAGCCAGTGGCATGTCATTAGTAAAGATTGAAAAAAGTAAGGGCCTAGACTGCTGCCCTGGGGAATTCCTGATTCTACCTGGATTTTGTTGGAGAGGCTTCCATTAAAGAACACCCTCTGTGTTCTGTTAGACATGTAACTCTTTGTCCACATTATAGCAGGGGGTGTAAAGCCATAACACATACGTTTTTCCAGCAGCAGACTATGATCTATAATGTCAAAAGCTGCACTGAAGTCTAACAAGACAGCCATACAATCATTTTATCATCAATTTCTCTCAGCCAATCATCAGTCATTTGTGTAAGTGCTGTGCTTGTTGAGTGTCCTTCCCTATAAGCGTGCTGAAAGTCTGTCAATTTGTTTACTGTAAAATAGCCTTGTATCTGGTCAAACACCATTTTTTCCAGAAGTTTACT
Organism: Coregonus clupeaformis; assembly: GCF_020615455.1. Classification (NCBI taxonomy): domain Eukaryota; kingdom Metazoa; phylum Chordata; class Actinopteri; order Salmoniformes; family Salmonidae; genus Coregonus; species Coregonus clupeaformis. The sequence goes on along the minus strand of NC_059214.1, from coordinate 8,973,588 downwards.
ACAGGTTGGTAACAGGCTGATTCGTAAGCTATTTGAGCCAGTAAAAGGGGCTTTAATATTCTTGGGTAGCGGAATGACTTTTGCTTCCCTCCAGGCCTGAGGGCACACACCTTCTAGTAGGCTTAAATTGAAGATATGGCAAATAGGAGTGGCAATATCGTCCACTATTATCCTCAGTAATTTTCCATCCAGATTGTCAGACCGGTGGCTTGTCATTGTTGATGGACGACAATAATTATTTCACTTCTTCCACACTGACTTTACGGAATTCTTGTAGTTCATAATTTGGTCAGATATACATGGATGTGTATTGTCAGCGTTTGTTGCTGGTATGTCATACCTAAGTTTGCTTATCTTGCCAATGAAAAAGTCATTAAGGTAGTTGGCAATATCAGTGGGTTTTGTGATGAGTGAGCCATCTGATTCTATGAATAATGGAGCCGAGTTTGCCTTTTTCCAAAACATTTCAGTTAAGGTGATTCAAAGCTTTTTACTATCATTCTTATATTATTTATTTTTGTTTCATAGTATAGTTTATTTTTATTTTGTTTAGTCACATGATTTCTTAATTTGCAGTACGTTTGCCAATCGATTGAGCTGCCAGACTTATTTGCCATACCTTTTTTCCTCATTTACATTTACATCATTTAGCAGACGCTCATCCCTCTCAACCATACACTTTTTTAATTCCTTGTCAATCCAAGGGGATTTAACCGTTTTTACAGTCATTTTCTTAATGGTTGCATGCTTATTAGTAACTGGAATAAGGAATTTCATAAATGTGTCAAGTGCAGCGTCCGGTTGCTCCTCATTACACACCACAGACCAGCAAATATTATTTACATCATCAACATAAGAATCACTACAAAACTTATTGTATGACCTCTTATACACTATATTAGGCCCAGCCTTTGGAACTTTGGTTTTCCTAGATATGGCTACTATTTTGTGATCTTTACATCCTATGGATTTGGATACTGCTTTAAATCAAATTTCTGCAGCATTAGTAAAGATGTGATCAATACATGTTGATGATTTAATTCCTGTGCTATTTCTAACTACCCTGGTAGGTTGACTGACAACCTGAACCAGGTTGCAGGCACAGGTTACATGTTTGAAGCTTTTTCTTGATGAAAGCCAGTCAATATTTAAATCACCTAGAAAATATATATCTCTGTTGATATCACTTACATTATCAAGCATTTCATAAATGTTATCCAGATACTGACTGTTAGCACTTGGTGGTCTATAGCAGCTTCCCACAAGAATGGGCTTTAGGTGAGGCATATTACTTCAACAGTATTTAACATGAGATCCTCTCTAAGCTTTACAGGAATGTGGTTGTGAATATAGACCGCAACACTGCCCCCGTTGGCATTTCTGTCTTTTCGGTAGATGTTATAGCCATGTATTGCTACAACTTTATCATCAAAGGTATTATTTAAGTGAGTTTCAGAGATAGTCAGAATGTGAATGTCATCTGTTACAAGAAAGTTATTTACTTCATGAACCTTGTTTCTTAGTCTACATATGTTCATATGGGTTATTTTTAGCACTTTTCTGGGTTACTTGATTGTTTTTAATGCATTACTGGGAAGCTTATCAGAAGTAGACTTGCTCATGTTATTTCTATTGGAACTGGTAGTGCACGGTGAGCTGCACACAGTGGACTTTCTACTAGTGCACACCGCCTTAGTGCTAACAGTGTAACTCCGGTTCATAGGCACATGATTACGGCATATAATAGCTGTATGATCAACAGAGGTATTCAGGGCAGTTAGGGGGACATAAGTTACTTAGATTGTGTCTGCCAACGCTCCTGGGATAATGTACATTTGATGCAGCATTATGACAACTCATTGTCACAATGGTAGGGATTAACTGAGCTGGTCTTGGGTCATTGAGAAGTCATTGTTTCAACGCAGCCTTGAAATGCGTGGACAGAGTCCAGGAGCCAAGATGATTTGGATGGTCATTCCTGTAGAGTATCTTCTGTTTCCAGAAGGTATCAAAGTTATCTACAAAAGTGATTCCAACAGAGCTACAGTAATCTTTTAGCCAGATGTGTAATGCCAGTAGACTCCTGAATCTTTCACACCCGTGGCCCAATGATGGTACCGGACTTGAAATTATTGGCCACTTTTTGGAATCTTTCAATGCTAGAATCAGTTCGTTAAAATCAATTTCAGAATTTCTGAGCTAGCCCTCCTGATGTCTTTTGACCCCACTTGGACTACTACAGCGTCAGCTCCTGGCATCTATCGTAGAATGGTCGAAGCAGCCCTGTAATGTCCTGTACTCGTGCTCCTGGGTTGCACAGTGTTTTTGCACTGGGAACCGAGATGTTTCTCACCATAGAGCTGCCGATGATGACATCTGGTGAAACAGCCGGGGAGGTCCTGACGTTCTTTCGCCTCGAGTGGTTTAAAAGACACCTCGAGGACCGTAGGTTGGTGGGGCCCGATGGACCATAGCCGGCTGTAGTATATATGCTGGAGAACCCCTGGGCTGGAGACAGGGTAGAGGATGAAGGAGCATGAATCTCTGGAAGCAGGTGGGCGAAGCTGTTGGTCAGCAGGATGGGATCCTCCAAAGCCATTTCAGCCAATTCACCAAAGACCCATGCCTTGCGCAGGGCTTACAGTGTGTGATGTGCCTCCACTGGGATGCAGGATCGATAACCGTGGCATCCGCCAGCTCCTCATAAAGCATCCTTGCTCCTTTTTTCTCAGAGAGGGGTGGGCAGGAAGGTCAGGGTTGGATGGGGAGCGCAGGTGAGATGGGAGGGGAGAGGTGACTTCACTAGGGAGGGGTCTCTGCAGGGCAGCTCTGCCCAGTCAGTCATAAGAGTGGCAACATGGTGGCGAGGCAGTGGCACGACGACCAAACTGAGGAGTAGAAAAGGTCTAAGAGTGGGACCTATCCAGGATACGCACCAATGTCTCAATTTGCTTACTCTGGACGTCCAGCTCAGACATGTATTCCTCAATAAGCTGAATGTTTCCACATTGGAAATATGGCTGGACAATATTATCTCAGAACTGTGAAAAATAGGTGCAGCTCCTACATGGGATGAAACGTTCACCGTAGGCTCTGAAGGTGATTGCTGCCAATCTGGATAAAGTTAGTTTCCCCTTATGGCGGAAAGTGGTAGACGACATTTTGGAACAATTCTGTTAAAATCCACGCAAATAATATAGGTTGTAGAGGAATCAGCTAAAAGTCAATCAATCCACACAGTGTGATAGTCAGTTAGATTGAATCACACAGTTTGTAGGATCACCACAGTCATAGGCAGCGAGCCAGAACCCAACCACAGACTAGAAACCAGCCAGCAATAGCACCCACAATAAACACAACCAAGGCACAAAACTCGCCAGCATAACAACCGCAAGGAGAGAGCGGTGACTTACTCAATGCGATTGAATGTTGGGACCCATCAGCAACGCAATGGAGGCCGTGTTACCAGTATTACAGCCAGGAGAGAAGCACCTTGGAGGGGATGTAGTTTCCAGTACAGGTCGGTGGAAAGCTGGGAGGGTGGCAAGCACTACACCGGGACACAGAAGAGTCAAAAATAGTAAATCCAAGTGGAGTTGAAGTTAGGTAGTAGTCCAAAAACATCCAAGGCACATTGTCAAGTGGAAGGCACAATGTCAAGTGGAAGGATGAAAGCAGTAGTAGGCAGGTGTCTGCTCAGATAATGCCCCAGTGCAGAGTAGAGTGCCCAGGTATATCCAAGTAGGCCTCAAAAGTTTCAGCAGACCTGTTTTGTATGTCTCCTTAAAAACTCTGTATGCAATATTGCACTATTGTACAATGTGTTCACAGCCAGATGAAACAAAGGTAAATGGAGACACAAATCCACCAAAAACGTTTCAGCTACAAACACTGATCAGACAAAAAAAAGACATGCTTGCCGCCATCTTGAAAAGTGTGTGTGTCTCAGAATGGTATCAGATCAACAAGTTGTAGAAACTTCTCAAGGATGATCATAGGAAACAGGATGCACCTGAGCTCAATTTAGAGTCATAGCAAAGGGTCTGAATACTTACGTAAATAAGGGGGTCTGTTTAAAAAACAAAAGTTAGCAGAAATTTCGAAAAACCTGTTTGCTTTGTCATTATGGGGTATTGTGTGTAGATTGATAATTTTTTAAAAATCGGTTTTAAAATACGGCTGTAACGTAACAAAATTTGGAAAATGTCAAGGGGTCTGAATACTTTCCGAATGCACTGTACGTGTCAGCAACCACAGCTAATGAAGTCACTGAAACCCTTAACAAGGAGTCGCAGTCAGTTTTGGAATGGGTGGCCAGTAATAAACTGGTCCTAAACATCTCTAAAACATTGTATTTGGTAAAAATCATTCCCTAAGCTCCAGACCTCGGCGGAATCTGGAAATGAATGATGTGTCTGTTGAACAAGTTGAGGATACAACATTACTTGGTGTTAGCTTAGATTGTAAACTGCCATGGTCAAAACATATAGTTTCATTGGTTGTAAAGATGGGGAGAGGTCTGTCCATAATAAAGAGATGCTCTGCTTTTTTGACACCACACTCCACAAAGCAAGTCCTATAGGCTCTAGTTTTGTATTATCTTGATTATTGTCCAGTCGTGGTCAAGTGCTGCAAAGAAAGACCTAGTTAAAGGAAAAATCCACCCAAAATCACTCATTCCTTTAATTTACAGCCTTAAATAACACTAATATGTGAACAATATTTTTTGTGAACAAATGTTTCATTTTGGCATAATAATAGGGTTGGTAGCAACATGGAAAATCGTTGTGGAAATGTAGATGCAGCTCAAGTCGACTACAAAATTCGCAATGCGCTCTCTATGGGCTGGCCAGCTAGCTAGGCAAATATACCTACACACAGTAATACCAAAGACACTAGTAGCTAGTTAACTTTAAAATCGCTCAAACAAACTGCACTATCAATTTAGGACTCTACAATCTCACCATGTTCAACTTTCTGTGCGATTCTGGGACAAGGAGCGCTCTCCTTCAAGGAGTGAACAGGAGTCTATTGGGCGCTAGCTCAAAAACCCAACATTAGCACACATTTCGTCAACAAGAAGTACAACATTACAAATTTTTTCCGAGATGTTAGATAGTATGTTAATTATCTGTAATATCGTATAGCTTTGGAATCGTGACATCATGTACTTTAGAAGAAAATAGACACGTTTCTCGACATATACACTGACTTTGAGAAGGGATTGTGTGACGATAAGCTTAGCAACCACGTGATGCAGCATGACAACGTGAACGCGATTGGTCGACAGTGTGCTCGGTGGGGCGTTTATACATTCCTTTATTCATTGGATTCCGATCGCCTTTCTATAATATCTCTGGCAACGGCACCATGCAATGCACCCTGGACTAAAGAGGCAGACAAATAGGAAAACTGTACTAGACCCACCTTAAAATTAAACATTTCTCGAGGTAGGAGTATCGCAAAAATATGATCAATGGCTCATTCGAGAGAAGACATCCCCCCAGAGTTATCGGCCGGTATTGAAATCTGACATGTATAACAGACATTTTTGTGATCTAAAAGTCATATACCTATTAACTTCCAGTGTAGTGAGAGCGACTTTATCAAAGTGTTACGTCATACCGGCCAGATCTTTGCTTGCTTGAACGGCAATAACTCAGATAAATATGAAATTATCCAGGGAATCGATAGAACATCACTCAGAGATGCACAAAAACAATATAACATTCAAAATGGGTGAACCTTTTCTTTAAGCTGCAGCTAGCCCAGAACAGAATGGCACGTCTTGCTCTTCATTGTAATTAGAGGGCTAATATAAATATTTTGCGTGCCAGTCTCTCTTGGCAAAGAGTTGAGGAGAGACTAACGACATCATTTCTTTTTATAAGAAACATTGTGTTAAATTCCAAATTGTTTGCAGAATCAACTTACACACAGCTCTGACACACACACTTACCCCACCAGACATGCCACCAGGGGTCTTTTCACAGTCCCCAAATCCAGAAGCAATTCAAGAAAGCGTACAGTATTATATAGAGCCATTATTGCATGGAACTCCCATCTCATATTGCTCAAATGAACAGCGAACTTGGTTTTAAAAACCCCCATATAAAACAATACCTCACGGCACAACACCTCTCCCATATTGGACCTAGATATTTTTTATGTAGGCTATGTGTGCCGTTTTAAAATGTATATAGTTCTGTCCTTTAGCTGTTCTTGTCTATTAATGTTCTGTATTATGACATGGAAGAGTAGCTGCTGCTTTTGCAACAGCTAATTTGGATCCTAATATAATACCAAAAATACCATGTCATGGCAAAATGGGTAGAATTGCAGGAAATTTGCTGTAAAACTGCAACAGAGAAATCTGTACATCAAACTTATTTGTTTACCTTTTGTTAATGAAGTATTTTTTTATTTTAACAGATCCCTCTGTACGTATGAAATTATAGTTTTTAATCCCGGTGCTGAGTTAATGGGTAGCGGCTAATTGCATACTGTAGCTAATAGGCTATGTGTTTGCAGATGAACTGAGGTTAATGAAGTTACAGCAACCAATGTGATAATGAATGGGGTCATCTTTGTTTTTGCCGTGCTCCAAATAGCAATTTAGTGTTTTGAAATTGTATAGAAATGCAGTAAATGACCTTAAACTTTGTTAAAATAGGCACAAAAAGTCAGACCCTGCGGTATGGAGAAAGCAGTCCCACGCAGAACTCTACTATAGAGTGAGTGAGAGACGCAAGATCTCACCCCGTGGGGTCAAAATGATCACAAGAACGGTGAGCAAAAATCCCAGAACCACACGGGGGGACCTAGTGAATGACCTGCAGAGAGCTGGGACCAAAGTAACAAAGCCTACCATCAGTAACACACTACGCCGCCAGGGACTCAAATCCTGCAGTGCCAGACGTGTCCCCCTGCTTAAGCCAGTACATGTCCAGGCCCGTCTGAAGTTTGCTAGAGTGCATTTGGATGATCCAGAAGAGGATTGGGAGAATGTCATATGGTCAGATGAAACCAAAATATAACTTTTTGGTAAAAACTCAACTCGTCGTGTTTGGAGGACAAAGAATGCTGAGTTGTATCCAAAGAACACCATACCTACTGTGAAGCATGGGGCTGTTTTTCTGCAAAGGGACCAGGACCACTGATCCGTGTAAAGGAAAGAGTGAATGGGGCCATGTATCGTGAGATTTTGAGTGAAAACCTCCTTCCATCAGCAAGTGCATTGAAGATGAAACGTGGCTGGGTCTTTCAGCATGACAATGATCCCAAACACACCCCCCCAGGGAAACGAAGGAGTGGCTTCGTAAGAAGCATTTCAAGGTCCTGGAGTGGCCTAGCCAGTCTCCAGATCTCAACCCCATAGAAAATCTTTGGAGGGAGTTGAAAGTCTGTTGCCCAGCGACAGCCCCAAAACATCACTGCTCTAGAGGAGATCTGCATGGAGGAATGGGCCAAAATACCAGCAACAGTGTGTGTAAACCTTGTGAAGACTTACAGAAAATGTTTGACCTGTGTCATTGCCAACAAAGGGTATATAACAAAGTATTGAGAAACTTTTGATATTGACCAAATACTTATTTTCCACCTTAATTTGCAAATAAATTCATTAAAAGTCCTACAATGTGATTTTTCTGGATTTTTTCTCTTCATTTTTTCTGTCATAGTTTACGTGTACCTATGATGAAAATTACAGGCCTCTCTCATCTTTTTAAGTGGGAGAACTTGCACAATTGGTGGCTGACTAAATACTTTTTTCCCCCACTGTATAGTGTATCTAATCAAAACAGTAAAATTCTGTAAGCAGAAAAGTAAAACTAATAGGCATGTTCAACTATTTTAAATAAATTATGAAGTTCAACGATGGAGAGAATCTATCAGAGCAGAGAGTGGAAATAGAATCTAAGGCGCACACTTTTTTTCTCTCACCACAGCAATGCGTTGCACTCAAAACATGAAATGTTGCGAAAACCTAAGCCCGGACACAGCCCAACCCAAATCAATTCTCACATTACATTTTTTTTTGGAGGGGGTGGGGGAGCAAGACAATTAATGAGGAGTGTTTCCAGATTTCTATGAACTATTGACTATACTTAACAAAAATATGTAAAGTGTTGATCCCATGTTTCATGTGCTGAAATAAAAGATCCCAGAAATTTTACATTTGCACAAAAAGCTTATTTCTATCAAATTTTGTGCACAAATTTGTTTTCATCCTTGTAAGCATTTCTCCTTTGCCAAGATAATCCATCCACCTGACAGGTGTGGCATATCAAGAAGCTGATACCACAGATGTCTCCCACTTTGAGGGAGCCTGCAGTTGGCATGCTGACTGCAGCAATGTCCACCAGAGCTGTTGCCAGAGAATTGAATGTTAATTTCTCGACCATAAGTTGTTTTAGAGAATTTGTCAGTACGTCCAACCGGCCTCACAATCGCAGTCCACATGTAATCACTCCAGCCAGGAAGTACCTCCACATCCGGCTTCTTCACCTGGTGGGATCGTCTGAGACCAGCCACCCGGACAGCTGATGAAACTGTGGGTTTGCACTACCGAATGTGCAGAAATTAAACGTTCAGAAACCGTCTCAGGGAAGCTCATTTGTGTGCTCGTCGTCCTAACCAGGGACTTCACCTGACTACAGTTTGGCGTCATAACCAACCCTGTGTCCCAAGGATCTGTACACAATTCCTGGAAGCTAAAAATGTCCCAGTTCTTCCATGGCCTGCGTACTCACTAGATATGCCACCCATTTAGCATGTTTGGGATGCTCTGGATCGACGTGTACGACAGCTTGTTCCAGCCAATATCCAGCAACTTTGCACAGCCATTGAAGAGGAGTGGGACAACATTCCACAGGCCACAATCAAAAGCCTGATCAACTCTATGCGAAGGAGATGTCGTGCTGCATGAGGCAAATGGTGGTTACACCAGATACTGACTGGTTTTCTGATCCACGCCCCTACCTTCTTTTTTAAGGCATCGGTGACCAACAGATGCATATCTGTATTCCCAGTCATGTGAACTCCATAGATTAGGGCCTATTGAATTTATTTCAATTGACTGATTTCCTTATATGAACTGTAACTCAGTAAAATCTTTGAAATTGTTGCGTTTGTTTTTGTTCAGTGTAATTACAAAATGAGTGAAATAGTTTTACTTCCACAAAATGCTAATTAAGTATGTTAAAAGCAGCTTTTATGTGTTGGAATGGTGTGGGTGTACCCCAACAACAGAATGGTGTCAGCGTATACCTGTCATAAAACAATATGAATGTGAGTAGACCGCTGATTGGCCAGCTCATCCTCCTCAGGAGGATAACATTATCCTCTGAGGAAATAGCAAGCATTTTTGCAATGGTCTGTTTGAGGTAGAAGTTTGAGGTGGGTTTTTTTAAGTGGGTTTTTCTCCAATTAATGCTTTGGCCATAAATATGAGTATATGATGCGTCAACAACATTATTTGTGTATGAGTTAACAGAATATTAACTTTTAAAAGTTAGATTTTCACTGGACAATTAATTTTAACTTGGATTGCTTTTATTAGAATTTCTTACTTTTCAAACAGTGGAAATTATGAGAGAGAGAGAGATAGAGGGCCTGATGCTATATCTAGCATATAGTGCTGAAAACGGCCTTTCCAAGCATTATATCCAAAGTTCTTTGCATGTCAGGGATGCCTGACTTTGCATGTTTGTGTTTGTATTTGTATTTATTATGGATCCCCATTAGCTGCTGCCAAGGTAGCAGCTACTCTTCCTGGGGTCCAGCAAAATTAAGGCAGTTTATACTATTTTAAAAACATTACAATACATTCACAGATTTCACTACACACTGTGTGCCATCAGGCCCCTACTCCACCACTACCACATATCTAGTTATCGTGTGTATGCATGTGTCTGTGCCTGTTTGTTGCTTCACAGTCCCCGCTGTTCCATAAGGTGTATTTTTATCTGTTTTTTTAATCAAATTTTACTGCTTGCATCAGTTACTTGATGTGTAATAGAGTTCCATGTAGTCATGGCTCTATGTAGTACTGTGCGCCTCCCATAGTCTGTTCTGAACTTTAGGACTGTGAAGAGACCTCTTGTGGCATGTCTTGTGGGGTATGCATGGGTTTCCGAGCTGTGCGCTAGTTCAGACAGACAGCGTTCAACATGTCAATACCTCTCATAAATACAAGTAGTGATCAAGTCAATCTCTCCTCCACTTTTAGCCAGGAGAGATTGACATGCATATTATTAATATTAGCGCTGTGTGTACATCCAAGGGCCAGCTGTGCTGCCCTGTCTGAGCCAATTGCAATTTTCCTAAATCCCTTTTTGTGGCACTTGACCACACGACTGAACAGTAGTCCAGGTGCGACAAAACTAGGGCCTGTAGGACCTGCCTTGTTGATAGTGCTGTTAAGAAGATAGAGCTGCACTTTATTAAGGACAGACTTCACCCCATCTTAGCTACTTGTTGTATCAATATGTTTTGACCATGACAGTTTTACTCCAAGCAGTTTAGTCACCTCAACTTTTTTAGATTTAGTTGAGGTTTAGGGTTTAGTGAATGATTTGTCCCAAATACAATGCTTTTAGTTTTAGAAATATTTTGGACTAACTCATTCCTTGCCACCCACTCTGAAACGAACTGCAGCTCTTTGTTAAGTGTTGGAGTCATTTCAGTCGCTGTAGTAGCTGACAGGTACAGTGAGGGGAAAAAAGTATTTGATCCCCTGCTGATTTTGTATGTTTGCCCACTGACAAAGACATGATCAGTCTATAATTTTAATGGTAGGTTTATTTGAACAGTGAGAGACAGAATAACAACAAAGCAATCCAGAAAGACTAATGTCAAAAATTTTATGAATTGATTTGCATTTTAATGAGTGAAATAAGTATTTGACCCCTCTGCAAAACATGACTTAGTACTTGGTGGCAAAACCCTTGTTGGCAATCACAGAGGTCAGACGTTTCTTGTAGTTGGCCACCAGGTTTGCACACATCTCAGGAGGGATTTTGTCCCACTCCTCTTTGCAGATCTTTTCCAAGTCATTAAGGTTTCGAGGCTGACGTTTGGCAACTCGAACCTTCAGCCCACTCCACAGATTTTCTATGGGATTAAGGTCTGGAGACTGGCTAGGCCACTCCAGGACCTTAATGTGCTTCTTCTTGAGCCACTCCTTTGTTGCCTTGGCCATGTGTTTTGGGTCATTGTCATGCTGGAATACCCATCCACGACCCATTTTCAATGCCCTGGCTGAGGGAAGGAGGTTCTCACCCAAGATTTGACGTACATGGCCCCGTCCATTGTCCCTTTGATGCAGTGAAGTTGTCCTGTCCCCTTAGCAGAAAAACACCCCCAAAGCATAATGTTTCCACCTCCATGTTTGACGGTGGGGATGGTGTTCTTTGGGTCATAGGCAGCTTTCCTCCTCCTCCAAACACGGCGAGTTGAGTTGATGCCAAAGAGCTCCATTTTGGTCTCATCTGACCACAACACTTTCACCCAGTTCTCCTCTGAATCATTCAGATGTTCATTGGAAAACTTCAGACGGGCCTGTATATGTGCTTTCTTGAGCAGGGGGACCTTGCGGGCGCTGCAGGATTTCAGTCCATCAAATCAAATCAAATCAAATTTTATTGGTCACATGCGCCGAATACAACAGGTGCAGACATTACAGTGAAATGCTTACTTACAGCCCTTAACCAACAGTGCATTTATTTTAAACAAAAAAGTAAGAATAAAACATCAACAAAAAAGTGTTGAGAAAAAAAGAGCAGAAGTAAAATAAAGTGACAGTAGGGAGGCTATATATACAGTAAAATAAAGTGACAGTAGGGAGGCTATATATACAGGGGGGTACCGTTGCATAGTCAATGTGCGGGGGCACCGGCTAGTTGAGGTAGTTGAGGTAATATGTACATGTGGGTAGAGTTAAAGTGACTATGCATAAATACTTAACAGAGTAGCAGCAGCGTAAAAAGGATGGGGTGGGGGGCAGTGCAAATAGTCCGGGTAGCCATGATTAGCTGTTCAGGAGTCTTATGGCTTGGGGGTAGAAGCTGTTGAGAAGTCTTTTGGACCTAGACTTGGCACTCCGGCACCGCTTGCCGTGCGGTAGCAGAGAGAACAGTCTATGACTAGGGTGGCTGGAGTCTTTGACAATTTTGAGGGCCTTCCTCTGACATCGCCTGGTATAGAGGTCCTGGATGGCAGGGAGCTTTGCCCCAGTGATGTACTGGGCCGTACGCACTACCCTCTGTAGTGCCTTGCGGTCAGAGGCCAAGCAGTTGCCATACCAGGCGGTGATGCAACCAGTCAGGATGCTCTCGATGGTGCAGCTGTAGAATTTTTGAGGATCTGAGGACCCATGCCAAATCTTTTTAGTCTCCTGAGGGGGAATAGGCTTTGTCGTGCCCTCTTCACGACTGTCTTGGTGTGTTTGGACCATGATAGTTCGTTGGTGATGTGGACACCAAGGAACTTGAAGCTCTCAACCTGTTCCACTACAGCCCCGTCGATGAGAATGGGGGCGTGCTCAGTCCTCTTTTTTTTTCCTGTAGTCCACAATCATCTCCTTTGTCTTGGTCACGTTGAGGGAGAGGTTGTTGTCCTGGCACCACACGGCCAGATCTCTGACCTCCTCCCTATAGGCTGTCTCATCGTTGTCGGTGATCAGGCCTACCACTGTTGTGTCGTCGGCAAACTTAATGATGGTGTTGGAGTCGTGCCTGGCCATGCAGTCATGGGTGAACAGAGAGTACAGGAGGGGACTGAGCACGCACCCCTGAGGGGCCCCCGTGTTGAGGATCAGTGTGGCAGATGTGTTGTTACCTACCCTTACCACCTGGGGCGGCCCGTCAGGAAGTCCAGGATCCAGTTGCAGAGGGAGGTGTTTAGTCCCAGGATCCTTAGCTTAGTGATGAGCTTAGAGGGCACTATGGTGTTGAATGCTGAGCTGTAGTCAATGAATAGCATTCTCACGTAGGTGTTCCTCTTGTCCAGGTGGGAAAGGGCAGTGTGGAGTGCGATAGAGATTGCATCATCTGTGGATCTGTTGGGGCGGTATGCAAATTGGAGTGGGTCTAGGGTTTCTGGGATTATGCTGTTGATGTGAGCCATGACCAGTCTTTCAAAGCACTTCATGGCTACAGACGTCAGTGCTACGGGTCGGTAGTCATTTAGGCAGGTTATCTTAGAGTTCTTGGGCACGGGGACTATGGTGGTCTGCTTGAAACATGTTGGTATTACAGACTCAGTCAGGGACATGTTGAAAATGTCAGTGAAGACACTTGCCAGTTGGTCAGCACATGCTCGGAGTACACGTCCTGGTAATCCGTCTGGCCCTGCGGCCTTGTGAATGTTGACCTGCTTAAAAGTCTTACTCACATCGGCTACGGAGAGCGTGATCACATAGTCGTCCGGAACAGCTGGTGCTCTCATGCATGCTTCAGTGTTGCTTGCCTCGAGCGAGCATAGAAGTGGTTTAGCTCGTCTGGTAGGCTTGTGTCACTGGGCAGCTCGCGGCTGTGCTTCCCTTTGTAGTCTGTAATAGTTTTCAAGCCCTGCCACATCCGACGAGCGTCAGAGCCAGTGTAGTATGATTCAATCTTAGACCTGTATTGACTCTTTGCCTGTTTGATGGTTCGTCGGAGGTCATAGCGGGATTTCTTATAAGCGTCCGGGTTAGAGTCCCGTTCCTTGAAAGCGGCAGCTCTACCCTTAAGCTCAGTGCGGATGTTTCCTGTAATCCATGGCTTCTGGTTGGGGTATGTACGTACGGTCACTGTGGGGACGACATCATCGATGCACTTATTGATGAAGCCAGTGACTGATGTGGTGTACTCCTCAATGCTGTCTGAAGAATCCCGGAACATGTTCCAGTCTGTGCTAGCAAAACAGTCCTGTAGCTTAGCATCTGCGTCATCTGACCACTTTTTTATTAGCCGAATCACTGGTGCTTCCTGCTTCAGTTTTTGCTCATAAGCAGGAATCAGGAGGATAGAGTTATGGTCAGATTTGCCAAATGGAGTGCGAGGTAGATCTTTGTATGCGTCTCTGTGTGTGGAGTAAAGGTGGTCTAGAGTTTTTTCCCCTCTGGTTGCACATTTAACATGCTGGTAGAAATGAGGTAGAACGGATTTAAGTTTCCCTGCATTAAAGTCCCCGGCTACTAGGAGCGCTGCATCTGGATGAGCGTTTTCCTGTTGATTAATGGCCTTGTACAACTCATTCAGTGCAATCTTAATGCCAGCATTGGTTTGTGGTGGTAAATAGACAGCTATGAAAAATATAGATGAAAACTCTCTTGGTAAATAGTGTGGTCTACAGCTTATCATAAGATACTCTACCTCAGGCGAGCAAAACCTCGAGACTTCCTTAGTATTTGATTTTGTGCACCAGCTGTTGTTTACAAATATACACAGACCGCCGCCCCTTGTCTTACCGGAGGCAGCCGTTCTATCCTGCCGATGTAGCGTATAGCCTGCTAGCTGAATGTTGTCATTGTTGTCGTTCAGCCACGACTCCGTGAAACATAAGATATTACAGTTTTTAATGTCCCGTTGGTAGGATAACCGTAATCTTAAATCGTCCATTTTATTCTCAAAAGCTTGAACGTTGGCTAATAGGATTGATGGGAGAGGCAGTTTACTCGTTCGCCGTCGGATCCTTACAAGGCACCCGGATCTGCGTCCACGATATCTCCGTCTCTTCCTCACGCGAATGACGGGGATCTGGGCCTTGTTGGGTGTCTGTAGAATATCCTTCGCGAACGCCTCGTTGAAGAAAAAGTATTCGTCCAACGCGAGGTGAGTAATCGCTGTCCTGATATCCAGAAGCTCTCTTTGGTTATAAGAGACGATGGCAGAAACATTATGTACAAAATAAATTACAAATAACGCGGAAAAACACACATAATAGTACAATTGGTTAGAGGGCTGTAAAACGGCGTAGTGTGTTACCAATTGTTTTCTTGGTGACTATGGTCCCAGCTGCCTTGAGATCATTGACAAGATCCTCCCGTGTAGTTCTGGGCTGATTCCTCACCGTTCTCATGATCATTGCAACTCCATGAGGTGAGATCTTGCATGGAGCCCCAGGCCGAGGGAGATTGACAGTTATTTTGTGTTTCTTCCATTTGCGAATAATCACACCAACTGTTGTCACCTTCTCACCAAGCTGCTTGGCAATGGTCTTGTAGCCCATTCCAGCCTTGTGTAGGTCTACAATCTTGTCCCTGACATCCTTGGAGAGCTCTTTGGTCTTGGCCATGGAGCAGAGTTTGGAATCTGATTGATTGATTGCTTCTGTGGACAGGTGTCTTTTTATACAGGTAACAAGCTGAGTTTAGGAGCACTCCCTTTAAGAGTGTGCTCCTAATCTCATCTCGTTACCTTTATAAAAGACACCTGGGAGCCAGAAATCTTTCTGATTGAGAGGGGGTCAAATACTTATTTCCCTCATTAAAATGCAAATCAATTCATAACATTTTTGAAATGCGTTTTTCTGGATTTTTTTGTTGTTATTCTGTCTCTCACTGTTCAAATAAACCTACCATTAAAATTATAGACTGATCATTTCTTTGTCAGTGGGCAAATGTACAAAATCAGCAGGGGATCAAATACTTTTTTCCCCTCACTGTATAGTGTTGAGTCATCCGCATACATAGAAACACTGGCTTTACTCAAAGCCAGTGGCATGTCATTAGTAAAGATTGAAAAAAGTAAGGGGCCTAGACAGCTGCCCTGGGGAATTCCTGATTCTACCTGGATTATGTTTTAGAGGCTTCCATTAAAGAACACCCTCTGTGTTCTGTTAGACAGGTAACTCTTTATCCACAGGATAGCAGGGGGTGTAAAGCCATAACACATACGTTTTTCCAGCAGCAGACTATGATCGATAATCTCGAAAGCTACACTGAAGTCTAACAAAACAGCCCCCACAATCTTTTTATCATCAATGTCTCTCAGCCAATCATCAGTCATTTGTGTAAGTGCTGTGCTTGTTGAATGTCCTTCCCTATAAGCATGCTGAAAGTTTGTTGTAAATTTGTTCAATGTAAAATAGCATTGTATCTGGTCAAACACAATTATTTCCAAAAGTTTACTAAGTGTTGGTAACAGGCTGATTGGTTGGCTATTTGAGCCAGTAAAGGGGGATCTACTATTCTTAGGTAGCGGAATGACTTTTGCTTCCCTCCAAGCTTGGGGGCACACACTTTCTAGTAGGCTTAAATTGAAAATATGGCAAATAGGAGTGGCAATATCGTCCGCTATTATCCTCAGTAATTTTCCATCCAAGTGTGTTACTCAGGACTTGGATTGCAAAATTCTGTGGATGTCCTAAAGCTCCCAAATATTTCAGAAATTATGGTTGTACGGATTCTGGATTTCCTGCTTATTCTCTCCTTATTCCAGTTATCTTCCAACTAGGATTTCTGGAAAACCTGGACATTTTGAGAATAAGTTACAGAAATATTCCTACCCCACTCATGAGTCCAAGCTTTTTTATGACCACAAACATTTGTGTCCTTCATACTTGCTGTATTTCAAAGTGGAACTAAATAAGCCGTTGCCATGTTTCCCTCAGGATGGGTTTGTGGTGAGGATATACGCGACCAGCAATGACCCGGCACTGCAGCAGGAGCTCCAGCTGAAACTGGCCAGGAAGTGTCTCCACGCCTGCGGCATCTCTCTGTTTGACCTGGAGAAAGACCTACACATCATCAGTGAGTGCTACTGACTGTGCTCCGCTGTGAAATTTCCCCCTAGGACTAGCTTCCCCTCCCCCAATCCTAACCTTAACCATTAGTGGGGAAAATGGAAAACTGACCCAAGATCACCATCTCGCTCTGTCAGATATTGGCATATGAGGCGTCATCATATGTGCGTGTTTAAGAGACAAACCATGTTTGATACCTTTCTATTCATTCCATTCCAGTGATTGCAATGAGCCTGTCTCCATATGTGTGTCTGTTTGTGTATCTATAATGTCTTTGTTTATGTGTGAATTTGTGCGTCTGTGTTTCTCTGCAGAAGTCCATATATCAAAATGTGTCTGTGTGTTTTCCAGGTACAGGGTTTGACGAGGAGGCAGCATTGCTGGGAGCAGGCAGGGAATTTGCTTTGATGAAAACGGCCTCAGGAAAGGTAAGAACGCGAGAATTGTCCAAACTGAGATGCATGAAACTGCAGTATAAAAATGTTAATGGTAGTTTGTGTGTGGGTGAAATAAGGTTTAATTCAATAAGCATGCAAATAATAATTAATCTGCTACTATAATCTGCTACTCCTAGTTTTGGAGTGTGACCAGCAACACAAGGGCTCTGCCTGTTCTGTTCTTACTCGCTTCTCTCACACACACACACACACACACACACACACACACACACACACACAGTCTTCCTATAATAGTGAGGACCTTGACACAGGACCTTCAAATGAGGACCATTTCTGATAGATTTGGGAACAGACAGACATCTCACCTCATTCCAGCACTAAGTGGCCCCACATAGACATATGAAA
The DNA here is from genome assembly GCF_020615455.1 of Coregonus clupeaformis. Taxonomy (NCBI): domain Eukaryota; kingdom Metazoa; phylum Chordata; class Actinopteri; order Salmoniformes; family Salmonidae; genus Coregonus; species Coregonus clupeaformis. The sequence continues at coordinate 8,956,060 of NC_059214.1, read as the reverse complement.
AAATAGATATGCAGAGCACGAAGTCTAGTCGTTGCTAGGCAGTTTCTGGATCACATCTCCTTATTTGAGTGTCTGCAGCCTACAAGGCTGTTGCCGTCTGATGAGGTGAAAACATTACAGGAACGTTCTGCGATTGTTGATGAAGACGTCACTCAAAACACCCAAAAAAGACATGCAGGGAATGTTTTAAGAGTTTTTGTTCATGTTTTATTCAAGCCCCCATACTGCAAAACGAGCATGAGGAATTCAAATTGTTAAAAAACTGTCTGGACAGTGGATTTAAGAAGTGTCATCAATAAGGGATCATAGCGTTCATCTGGTCAGTCAATGTCATGGAAAGAGCAGGTGTTCTCAATGTTTTGTACACTCAATGTATACCATGCCATGAATTGAGTATCAAGTGTGATAAAATGGATACGTTTATGATTACGAGTATGACGAGATCAGCACATCCCTACAAACTACCACAACTTAAAGCTATACCGACCAGAACTTATTTTAAAAAGAATAGCTGCATAACTCCCATCATGAAAAAAAGAACATCAAATCTGTGTCATGCTTATGTTTGCAATAGCCTACTGTCACAACACAGACAAAGAACTAAGTTGGTTTGAAAATGTTGAGCACTGAGCAGCAGCTGAAAGGATAACAGACCATCTGTTTTGCCGGGAACCTTCTTTAGCGCCTCAAATTTTCCAAAAATGATGCCACACTGCCGCCTTCTCACAGCTGCTCCAGGGCCTCTTGGGTTGAGGAGTCATTCTCTCTCTATAAAATAAATGAAAGATTAAAACTAATACACATAATGGTCCAGCAAAGGAGGGGGAGGGGGGCAGGCAGAGGGAGGAAGGGAGAGGAGTGAAAAAAGGAGCATTAGCGAATGAGAGGTGAGGTGACAGAATAGAGAGGGAGAGGAAGCCAGCCATCTCTTTCTGTATTTCCACCTCACAGTAGAGTGCATGGGGTTGGGTACTCACGCTTCCCTGCAGGTGACCCGCAAAAAAATAAAATAATCAGCTGGTGGGTGGAGTGAAAACATTCCTTGAAACAGTTGGTCGGCTCGCGGTTCAGAACAATTATATTGCGGGTCGGAAACATTTTAATTAATGTTAACATAATATCTATAATATCTATTGTTAACAGGAAACTAATTCAACAATTTAGATGGAAAAAGGACTGGGGGGGGGCGAAATATACTTCTCCCATGGGCAAAGAAATTCAAAAGGGGTGATGATGTTAATTAACAATATTTATCAGAATGTGCAAATTGTCCAAACAGATCCTCAAGGTAGATGGATGATTTTAAGTATGTTATTGGACCATAAAAAGGATATGACTCATTAATCTATACGGTCCAAATAATGATGATCCATGCTTCTTTGAAAATATATTAATAATTGATCAAACCTACTAGCAATACAAAACTCTTATTATTGTGGGAGATTATAATACGGTTTTGAATACCTCAATGGACCGTAAAGGAAATCACACTACAAACTATCACCCTCATGCGCTTAAGGAAATCACAAATATCATGGATATATTGGAACTAGTGGATATAGGGAGGCTTAAATATATTGACCTAAAAACAGATACCTTATTTACATAAGTATTCAGACCCTTTGCTATGAGTCTCGAAATTGAACTCAGGTGCATCCTGTTTCTGTTGATCATCCTTGAGATGTTTCTACAACTTGATTGGAGTCCACCTGTGGTAAATTCAATTGATTGGACATGATTTGTAAAGGCACACACCTTTCTATATATACCGTCCCACAGTTGACAGTGCATGTCAGAGCAAAAACCAAGCCATGAGGTCGAAGGAATTGTCCGAAGGAATTGTCCGTAGAGCGATGAGACAGGATTGTGTCGAGGCACAGGTCTGGAGAAGGGTACCAAAAAATTTCTGCAGCATTGAAGGGCCTGAAGAACACAGTGGCCTCCATCATTCTTAAATGGAAGAAGTTTGGAACCACCAAGACTCTTCCTATAGCTGGCCGCCCAGCCAAACTGAGCAACCAGGGGAGAAGGGCCTTGGTCAAGGAGGTGACCAAGAGCCCGATGGTCACTCTGACAGAGCTCTAGAGTTCCTCTGTGGAGATGGGAGATCCTTTCAGAAGGACAACCATCTATGCAGCACTCCACCAATCAGGCCTTTATGGTAGTGGCCAGACGGAAGCCACTCCTCAGTAAAAGGCACATGACAGCCCACTTGGAGTTTGCCAAAAGGCACCTAAAGGAATCTCAGACCATGAGAAACAAGATTCTCTGGTCTGATGAAACCAAGATTTAACTCTTTGGCCTGAATGCCAAGCGTTACGTCTGGAGGAAACCTGGCACCATCCCTACGGTGAAGTATGGTGGTGGCAGCATCATGCTGTGGGGATGTTTTTCAGCGGCAGGGACTGGGAGACTAGTCAGGATGGAGGGAAAGATGAACGGAGCAAAGTACTGAGAGATCCTTGACGAAAACCTGCTCCAGAGCTCTCAGGACCTCAGACTGGGGTGAAGCTTTACCTTCCAACAGGACAACGACCGTAAGCACACAGCCAAGACAATGCAGGAGTGACTTCAGGACAAGTCTCTGAATGTCCTTGAGTGGCCCAGCCAGAGCCCGGACTTAAACCTGATCTAACATCGCTGGACAGACCTGAAAATAGGTCTGACAGAGCTTGAGAGGATCTGCAGAGAAGAATGGGAGAAGCTCCTCAAATACAGGTGTGCCAAGCTTGTAGCGTCATACCCAAGACGACTCGAGGCTGTAATCGCTGCCAAAGGTGCTTCAACAAAGTCCTGAGTAAAGGGTCTGAATACTTATGTAAATGTGATATTTCCGTTTTTTATTTTGTATAAATTTGCTAAAATTTCTGAAAACCTTTTTTTGCTTTGTCATTGTGAGGTATTGTGGGTAGATTGAGGGGAGATTGAACAATTGAATCAATTATAGAATAAGGTTGTAACATAACAAAATGTTGAAAAAGTTATTGATTTATTGAATTGCTGTAGCATTTCTGTTGTGAATACTGCACCCACAATACAGTAGCCTAGTAGCTACAGTAGCCTAGTACTTGAAAGTTTGCTGTGGAGACGAGGGGGCTAAAGTCTATTACAAGCGGTGCCCGGTCCATAAATCATGTCCACCAGCTTTACATCTAACTATTCATTACAGTAGCTAGCTAGACTATTGAGTGCTTTGTTAACTTTATTAGAAGTAGCCTAAGTTTTGAGAGGTGGAAAATGCGTGCATCTATAGCCCTGGTGCCCAGTGGTACCGTGGGCTGCCAACTCCTCTCTCTCTGCCTTGTTTGTGCACTGTGCTGTCCCGCCAATAAAGGCTTGAATAATATGCTAGCTAGTCTAAGGAGTTTTCTAGGCAGTGACCATGGCATGTTTTCTAAGATGAGACCGTGGCAGCTAGCATTCAGACCTTATAACTGTACACGCCCAGTCAGTAGCCTTTTGGACGTATGGCTAGTCTACTTCCCTGAATAGGCATTGTTTGACAGCTATCGGGTTGTTTTTTGAATGAACATCCCCTGATCTATTCACCCCTGCGTCTCATATTTTACATTACAAAATTACTGTTATTATAATAATAATAATAATATGCCATTTAGCAGACGCTTTTATCCAAAGCGACTTACAATTATTATGATACTACAGCTGTTATTATAGGCACATTTCAGTGATGAATAGGCCTATACCTTGCAAATTACCTTGTCATCTAAATATCACTATCGACATGGACATCTACATTTTCCAAAACGTTGTGACATGTAATTTGACTACTGGGCAATTGTCAGTACATTTTGTTGTCATATGATATCTACATGATCTAAAATGCTGAACATGTGCACAATGTTTGCAGTACCAGTGCACTGAGTGGTTCCCCTGGCGATGTGACAAGTGCTTGTTAGAAAGAATCCTAAGAAACAAACTAGTAATTATTATGGGAAAGGGGGGTACCTAGTCACAACTGAATGCGTTCAACTGAAATGCGTTTAACCCAACACCTCTGAATTAGAGAGGTGCAGTGGGCTGCCTTAATCGACATCAACGGCGCGCAGGGAGCAGTTGTTGGGGGTTTACTGCCTTGCTGGACGGGACCTCCTAGTGTTGATACGGAGCACCGCCGATCCATCACGACTGGTCTGCCGACGTAATCGTCTGATGTGGTTTCAACAGGCTTCCCGTTGCGACGACCACGAAGATCCATCTGCTAGCCTCGGCCCGCTAGCCCTGGCCCATCCTGGATGGATATTGACCTCATTCCGTCCGTACAGGATGCCTGGTTGTTCTTTTAAAAGTGCTTTCCTCTTAAATAAGCATGCCCCATTCAAAAAATGCAGAACTAAGAACAGATATAGCCCCTGGTTAAGCCCAGACTTGACTGCCTTTGACCAGAACAAAAACATCCTGTGGCGTACTGCATTAGCATCGAACAGCCCCCGCGATATGCAACTTTTCAGGGAAGTCAGGAACCAATATACACAATCAGTTAGGAAAGCAAAGGCTAGCTTTTTCAAACAGAAATGTGCATCCTGTAGCACTATCTCCAAAAAGTTTTGCGACACTAAAGTCCATGGAGAATAAGAGCACCTCCTCCCAGCTGCCCACTGCACTGAGGCTAGGAAACACTCTCACTACCGATAAATCTATGATAATCGAAAATTTCAACAAGCATTTTGCTATGGCTGGCCATGCTTTCCACCTGGCTACCCCTACCCCGGCCACCAGCTCTGCACCCTCCGCTGCAACTTGCCCCGCTTCTCCTTCACCCTAATTCAGATTGCTGATGTTCTGAAAGAGCTGCAAAATCTGGACCCCTGCAAATCAGCTGGGCTAGACAATCTGGACCCTTTCTTTCTAAAATTATGCGCCGAAATTGTCGCAACCCCTATTACCAGGCTGTTCAACCTCTTTCTTATCGTCTGAGATCCCCAGAGATTGGAAAGCTGCCGCGCTCATCCCCCTCTTCAAAGGGGGTGACACTCTAGATCCAAACTGTTACAGACCTATATCCATCCTGCTCTGCCTTTTGAAAGTATTTGAAAGCCAAGTTAACAAACAGATCACCGACCATTTAGAATCGCACGTACCTTCTCCGCTATGCAATCTGGTTTCCGAGCTGGTCATGGGTGCATCTCAGCCACGCTCAAGGTTCTAAACGGTATTATAACCGCGATTGATAAAAGACAGTACTGTGCAGCCGTCTTCATCGACCTGGCCAAGGCTTTCGACTCTGTCAATCACCGCATTCTTATTGGCAGACTAAATAGCCTTGGTTTCTCAAATGACTACCTCGCCTGGTTCACCAACTACTTCTCAGATAGAGTTCAATGTGTCATCGGAGGGCCTGTTGTCTGGACCTCTGGCAGTCTCTATGGGGGTGCCACAGGGTTAAATTCTCGGGCCGACTATTCTCTGTGTATATCAATGATGTCGCTCTTGCTGCTGGTGACTCTCAGATCCACCTCTACGCAGATGACACCATTTTGTATACATCTGGCCCTTCATTGGACACTGTGTTAACAAACCTCCAAACGAGCTTCAATGCCATGCAACACTCCTTCCGTAGCCTCCAACTGCTCTTAAATGCTAGTAAAACTAAATGCATGCTCTTCAATCGAACACTGCTTGAGCCCGCTCGACTAGAATCACTACTCTCGGCGGTCTGACTTAGAATATGTGGACAACTACAAATACCTAGGTGTCTGGTTAGACCGTAAACTCTCCTTCCAGACTCACATCAAGCATCTCCAATCAAAAGTTAAATCTAGAATCGGCTTCCTATTTCGCAACAAAGCCTCCTTTACTCATGCTGCCAAACATGCCCTCGTAAAACTGACTATCCTACCGATCCTTGACTTCGGCGATGTCATTTACAAAATAGCCTCCAACACTCTACTCAGCAAATTGGATGTAGTCTATCACAGTGCCATCCGTTTTGTCACCAAAGCACCATATACTACCCACCATTGTGACCTCTACGCTCTCGTTGGCTGGCCCTCACTACATATTCGTCGCCAAACCCACAGGCTCCAGGTCATCTATAAATCACTGCTAGGCAATTCCCTGCCTTATCTTAGCTCATTGGTCACCATAGCAACACCCACCCGTAGTATGCGCTCCAGCAGGTATCTCACTGGTCATCCCTAAAGCCCCTAAACACCTCCTTTGGCCTCCATTCCTTCCAGTTCTCTGCTGCCAATGACTGGAACGAACTGCAAAAATCTCTGAAGCTGGAGAGATTTATCTCCCTCACTAACTTTAAGCATAAGTTGTCAGAGCAGCTTACCGATCACTGCACCTGTACACAGCCCATCTGTAATTAGCCCACCCAACTACCTCATCGCCATATTGTTATTTCGTTTGCTTATTTGCACCCCAGTATCTCTATTTGCACATCATCTTCTGCACATCTATCATTCCAGTGTTAATACTAAATTTTAACTATTTTGCACTATGGCCTATTTGTTTATCCCATATGTAACTCTGTTGTTTTTATCACACTGCTTTGCTTTATCTTGGTCCCCTATGCCAACAGTGTGCAAAGCTGTCAAGGCAAAGGGTGGCTATTTGAAGAATTTAAAATTATAAAATATGTTTTGATTTGTTTAACACTTTTTTGGTTACTAAATGATTCCATATGTGTTATTTCATAGTTTTGATGTCTTCACTTATTCTACAATGTAAAAAATAATGAAAATAAAGAAAAACCCTTGAATGAGTAGGTGTCCAAACTTTTGACTGGTAGTGTATGTTCGGTCCTCACAAGTATAGCAAGACGCACACACCTCATCTTTTAATTGAATGCTCCTTAACACATCTGCTTTGAGTTAACAACTTCAAGGAAAGGGGAAACCTAGTCAGTTGCACAACTGAATGCATTCAACCGAAATGTGTCTTCTGCGTTTAACCCAACCCCTCTGAATTCAGAGAGGTGCGGGGGGCTGCGTTAATCGACGTCCACGTCATTGGTGCCCGGGGATCAGTTGTTGGGGGTTAACTGCCTTGCTCAAGGGCATAACGGCAGATTTGTACATCTTGCTGGCTCGGGGATTCGAACCAGCGACCTTTAGGTTACTGGCCCGAGACCAGACCATGGGTGTGTTCACTATGAACCAAATGGAGGCAAAACGGCTGAAACGGGGTGAGACTAACTTGTTTTTTGTTGCAAAGCGTTACCCATTGCAAAACATTTTGCTACGTTTGCCAAGGTGTACACAAATGTCTTCTTGTGGTTTTGGAGCAGGTTGCTGATTGCTCATAAACACTTGCAAAGAAGCATATTCATTAAAAGACAAGCAAGGTGGTCAAACTGGCTTATACTGCCATATTCAAATTCAATATTTGGGCAATAGTCTGTTTTTATGTGTGGATGTTCATTTGCATGTCTCGTATGTTTTGTCTGTTTCAAATGAATGTGTGTGTTTGTATCTCAAATGTCTGTGTGTATTTGTTAATAATTAGTGTGTGAGGTTGTATTTAGTGTACAGGGGCTCTGTATGTATGTACAGTGCATTCGGAAAGTATTCAGACCCCTTGACTTTTTACACTTTATGTTACAGCCTTATTCTAAAATTGATTAAATAAAAAACTAACCTCATCAATCTACACACAATACCCCATAATGACAAAACTAAAACAGGTTTTTTAGACATTTTTGCAAATGTATTAAAAATAAACAAATACCTTATTTACATACTATTTGCTATGAGGCTCGAAAATTGAGCTCAGGTGCATCCTGTTTCCATTGATCATCCTTGAGATGTTTCTGCAACTTAATTAGAGTCCACCTGTGGTAAATTAAATTAATTGGACATGATTTGGAAAGGCACACACCTGTCTATTTAAGGTCCCACAGTTGACAGTGCATGTCAGAGCAAAAACCAAGCCATTAGGTCGAAGGAATTGTCCGTAGAGCTCCGAGACGGGATTGTGTCGAGACACAGATCTGGGGAAGTCAGCACACAGCTTCGGGGCATTGTGTGAACAAGCCTCACAAACATATCGGTTACACTGCACACACTGTGGCAATTGGGATCACTGTCTCGGTTGGCTCTGTTCTGGTTATTCTGTAGGGAGGCTCAGGCATCGGAGGCGGAGGCTCAAAGTCAACATCAGAATCAGATGAAGACTCTTCATCAGCAATGTCGATTTCAAACTCAATATCTGAGCCTCCATCCGACTACAACTCATCTAAATTCTGCAGCATTTGCAATGCTGTCAGTGCGTCCATTTGTTTGGTTCATCTTGCCATTGTGAACTACGCACATTGTATGTTATACTCAGTGTCTGATTTGACTCTCCGAGGGGAAATGATATACAATTTCCAGCCTTTCATAATAAAATAATTAGACTGCCCACAACTCTTCATAATCATTACACTATTGTTCTAAATTAAATAATCTTCACCCTCCTCTTCATCATTCAGTTCATTGAAGTCACATGCACCATTATCAGTTTCTCTGGTTTCTATTGCCCATTCATCCGTTGACGACAGAAAAGCATATTTTCATTTTTAAGTTTATTATGTTACTAGATTTTGCTGCTGCTCAAGTGGTCATGTGCTGAATGCATGGACAGCACAAATATTATTGGAAAAAGTGAGATTTTGAAATGGAGCTACACCTCCTTGAATTGAGTTATTTGACAAAGGTAAGTGTCATAGAAACTGCAGAATATGCTCTTTCTGATACTATATAGAAATCAAAATGTTTTATCTGCATGTATTTATTATTTGTGTTTGTTGTCCGTAGTTTGTCTGCCCATACCATAACACCACTGCCACCATGGGTCACTCTGTTCACAACGTTGACATGAACAAACTGCTCACCCACACAATGCCATACACGAGGTCTGCCATCTGCCCGGTACAGTTGAAACCGGGATTCATCCTCGAATAGAACACTTTTCAAGCTGCCAGTGGCCATCGAAGGTGAGCATTTGCCTACTGAAGTCGGTTACGATCTCGAACCGCAGTCAGGTCAAGACCTTGGTGAGGACGAGGAGCACGCAGATGAGCTTACCTGAGACGGTTTCTGACAGTTTGTGCAGAAATTCTTTGGTTCTGCAAACCCACAGTTTATCAGCTGTCTGGGTGGCTGGTCTCAGACAATCCCACAGGTGAAGAAGCCGGATGTGGAGGTCCTGGCTGGCGTGATTACATGTGGTCTGCAATCAAATTCTCAAAAATGTAATGAACATTAAATTCTCTGGCAACAGCTCTGGTGGACATTCCTGCAGTCAGCATGCCAATTGTACTCTCCCTCAAAACTTGAGACGTCTGCGGCATTGTGTTGTCACAAAACTGCACATTTTAGAGTGGCCTTTTATTGTCCCCTGCACAGATGTTTTTAATCAGCTTCTTGATATACCACACCTGTCAGGTGGATAGATTATCTTGGCAAAGGTGAAATGCTCACTAACAGGGATGTAAACAAATGTGTGCACAGTATTTGAGAGAAATAAGCTATTTGGGTATATTATCTGTTTTTTAAATCCGATTTCACTGCTTGCGTGAGTTACTTGATGTGGAATAGAGTTCCATGTAGCCATGGCTCTATGTAATACTGTACACCTCCCATATTCTGTTCTGGACTTGGGGACTGTGAAGAGACCTATGGTGGCATGTCTTGTGGGTATGCATGGGTGTCCGAGCGGTGTGCTAGTAGTTTAAACAGACAGCTTGGTGCATTCAGGTAGCAAGCTGTTAGCCAGCCTGCCAGCTTAGTGGAGTCTGCCACTAGCACAGTCGGTGTAGTCAGCTCAGCTATCCCCATTGAGACCGTGTCTGTGCCGCGATCTAGGTTGGGCAAAACAAAACATGGCGGTGTTCGCCTTAGCAATATCACTGGAATAAAGACCTTCTCCATTCCTGTCATTATTGAAAGAGATTGATATCTCACATCTCAAAATAGGGCTACTTAATGTTAGATCCCTCACTTCCAAGGCAGTCATAGTCAATTAACAAATCACTGATCATGACTTTGATGTTATTGGCCTGACTAAAACATGGCTCAAGCCAGATTAATGTACTGTGTTAAATGAGGCCTCCCCTCCTGGTTACACTAGTGACCATATCACCTGCGTATCCCGTAAAGGTGGAGGTGTTGCTAACATTTCCGACAGCAAATTTCAATTATAATAAGTAAAAAATATTACTGTGTTTTCGTCTTTTGAGCTTCTAGTCACAAGCTATGCAGTCTACTCAATCACAAGGCCTCCTGGGCCTTATACAACGTTCCTCACTGAGTTCCCTGAATTTCTATTGGACCTTGTAGTCATGGCAGATAATTTTCAAATTTTTGGTGACTTCAATATTCACATGGAAAAGTCCACAGACCCACTCTAAAAGGCTTTTGGAGCCATCATCGACTCAGTGGGTTTTGTCCAACATGTCTCCGAACCTACGCATTGCCACAGTCATACCCTGGATCTTAGTTCTGTCCCATAGAATAAATATTGTGGATCTAAATGTTTTTCTTCATAATCCTGGACTATCAGACCACCATTTTAATAAATTTGCAATCGCAACAAATAATCTGCTCAGACCCCAACCAAGGATTATCAAAAGCCGCGCTATAAATTCTCATAACTAAAGATTCCTAGATGCCCTTCCAGACTCCCTCCTGCATATTATTAATGAATAGTAATACAAGCCGTGCTGCCCTGTTCTGGGCCAGTTGTAATTTTCCCAAGTCTAGGTGCGATAAAACTAAGGCCTGTAGGACCTGCCTTGTTGATAAGACGGCAGAGCAGCACTTTGTCTTGGACATCTCTCCCCATCTTTCTTTTTACCCCCTTTTTCTCCCTAATTTTGTGATATCCAATTGGTAGTTAGTTTTGTCCCATCGCTGGTTCTAATCCCCGAGCAGACTAGGTGAAAAATCTGTCGATGTGCCCTTGAGCAAGGCACTTAACCCTAATTGCTCCTGTAAGTCACTCTGGATAAGAGCGTCTGCTAAATGACAAAAAACAAAAACAAAACAAAACAAAAATTAGGTCACTTACATCATGGCTTCTAACGCTCCTGGGACAATATACATTTGCTGCAGCACTATGACAAGTCAGCGACACAATGTTAGGGATTTTCTGAGCAGGGCTTGGTAAGTCATTGTCTCATCGCAGCCTTGAAATGCGTGGACAGAGTCCAGGAGCCAAGATGATTTGGATGGACTTCGTCATTCCTGTAGATCTTCTGTTTCCAGAATGTGTCAAAGTTATCTATAAAAGTTCTGCGAACAGCGCTACAGTATTATTTTAGCCAGTTGTGTAATGCCAGCAGCCTAATGAATATTTCACAGCCACGGCCCAACTGTGGTACCGGGCCTGAAATAATTGGCCGCTTTTTGGAAACTTTCAGAGCTAGAATCAGCTCTTTAAAATATATTTTCTGCAGTTCCGAGCTAGCCCTCCTAATGTTGTTGGAGCCCACATGGACTACGACAGCCCCCGGCATCTGTCGTAGAATGATAGGAAGCAGCCTTGTAATGTCCTGTACTCGTACAGGGTTTTTGTCCCGGGAACCGAGATGTTTCTCACCATAGAGCTGCCAATGATGACAGCTGGTGCAAAGGCTGAGGAGGTGTGGTCGCTCTTTTTCCTCGAGTGAACCCGAGCCAGCTGTTGAATCCATCGTGGATGATGATGGGTGCCGCCGTCTCAGACACCCTTACAGTCCTATGAGGGGGGGAGCTCTGAAGATCTGATACAGAGTTAGAAGCAACCGGAGAGCGCGACAGAACAGAGGACAATGGCGCAGGTATCTCCGGATCTGATCTTGAAGAAGAAGCCGGAACTTCTGGTTCCAGGGCAGCGAAGCTGTTTTAAGTCTGTGTCCAGTCTGTTCTTCCCATATCCAAGGAGGCCCCCATTGCCAGATGCCACTGCTTCCGACTTCCTTGGTGAGTGACTTATCTCCATGGCTGGTTGATAGGTTCAAGAACAGGAACATCCACCAAGTCATCCAGAAGCAGCTTACTGACTCCATTCTCTAGGGAATAGGGAGACACTTCGGCCAGATCGGGTTGGAGGGAAAAAGCAACAGGCAGCAGGAAATACAGCCAAAATTAGCGTGGCACACCTCCACTGTCCCAGCCACAAGGGCTAACCACGTCGCAGGCTGTGTTCAGGCTGTTCATGGAAAACCCTGCTGGCTTGATAGCTACGGCAAACAACTTCAGACTTTTTGGTCTGGCAGGATCCCGGGACAGATAGTAGTGGTCACAGCACCTGAGGCTAACCGCGTTGCGGGATCCAAAATCTAAAAGTATATAAACCAAACACTGTCACAACTTGACAAAAACAATAAACCGAGGTCTCTCGTTCAGCGTTCAACATGTCACGTTCTGATGACGTCATTCTGAAGGAGGATTTGATAAAGTGATGCTCCTTCGCTGCATCTGTAAATTAGAAGATGCGCCCTTCTCTTCATGTACAATTTGACAACTGGTAAGCCTAATACTGTCGCTCATCAGATTGTCAATTTTATGTTGTCTATAGGCTAACTCTTATGCTTGAAATTAGTGTCGGTGTAGTTTCGATGGGCCAGCTGTGCAGGCTGACTGGCATCGTTTGTTTCCCGCTTATTAACTTGGATAGAGCCAAGGATACACTATATATAACAAAGTCTGTGGACACCCCTTCAAATTAGTGGATTCAGCTATTTCAGCCACACCCGTTGCTGACAGGTGTATAAAAACTCTCCTTGGGACAGAGCCATGCAATCTCCATAGACAAACATTGGCAGTAGAATGGCCGTACTGAAGAATTCAGTGACTTTCAACGTGGCACCGTCTTAGGAAGCCACCTTTCCAACAAGTCAGTTCGTAAAATGTCTGCCCTGCTAGAGCTGCCCCAGTCAACTGGAAGTGCTGTTATTGTGAAGTGGAAACATCTAGGAGCAACAACGGCTCAGCCGCGAAGTGGTAGGCCACACAAGTTCACAGAATGGGACCGCCGAGTGCTGAAGCGCGTAGCGTGTAAAAACGTCTATCCTCGGTTGCAACACTCACTACCGAGTTCCAAACTGCCTCTGGAAGCAATGTCAGCACAAGATCTGTTCATCGGGCGCTTCATGAAATGGGTTTCCATGGCCGATCACCATGCGCAATGCCAAGCTTCGGCTGGAGTGGTGTAATGGTCTTGGGCTGTTATTCATGGTTCGGGCTAGGCCTCTTAGTTCCAGTGAAGGGAAATCTTAACACTAAAGCATACAATGACATTCTAGACAATTCTGTGCTTCCAACTTTGTGACAACAGTTTGGGGAAGGCCCTTTTCCTGTTTTAGCATGACAATGCCCCTGTGCACAAAGTGAATGTCCATACAGAAATGGTTTGTCGAGATCGTTAAGGAATAACTTTTTTTTATCTTTTCCTTTTATTTTCCCTTAACCCTCCCCTAATTGGAATAAACTAATGGACAGCAACACGTAGGCTTCTACTTCCAGCTTATACATAATAATAATAAAAATAAATATATATATATATATATATATATATACATACATACATACATACATACATACATACATACATACATACATACATACATACATACATACATACATACATACATACATACATACATACATACATACATACATACATACATACATACATACATACATACAGTGGGGAGAACAAGTATTTGATACACTGCCGATTTTGCAGGTTTTCCTACTTACAAAGCATGTAGAGGTCTGTAATTTTTATCATAGGTACACTTCAACTGGGAGAGACGGAATCTAAAACAAAAATCCAGAAAATCACATTGTATGATTCTTAAGTAATTCATTTGTTTTCCCGGAGTTAAAGGCTTTATTTGCATCAAGAAGTTCCTCCTCTATAATTTGGCCTTGACATTAGTCTTTCTGTACAGCTGTTAATTTTACATTATTAATAGCAAACAAATCCATACAATTAACTTCGGTTAGTGGAGATGAAGGAGATGAAGGAGACTGAAACAAAAACATATGCTTAAAGTACTTTACTTCCGCTTCCAAAATATAGTTAGGTGAATCATGGGGGACTCTGTCATTTGTAACAAGTTTCAGTAAATTATTTCTATGTTGAAGATTAAAAAATAATTTGGTGTATTTTTCCCCATATTCCATCCAGTTCACTTTATTTTTTATAATATATTACACTTTATCTTTCTGGAATAAGTTCCTCCATTTCTTTTGTTTTTCCTCTAACTTATTCTGTGCCTCTATGGTACAGTTTTTATTGCTCTCGGTCTGTACTGTTAGTCCTTCTTTTTATTTTGTTAATAGGAACTATTTTGACCTAAATTGCTGCTGTTTTAAGAGATGAGTATTGAGTTGCATGGCCTCTAAAGGCACATTTAAAAGTGTCCCATACAGTCAGTTATAAATTATTATATCCTAGTTAAAAAGTTGTCATCCAATAGGCTTTGATTACATTTCCAATATCTTCGCCCACATGGAAATTTTGTAAGAGTAATGTATATGCCAATTATTTGATGGTCCGACCACATTCTATCCCCTATCAACACCTTAACTTTTGGTGCCAGTGAGAATGACATAAGAAAGTAGTCAAGACGTCTAGCTTGATTGAGCCTCCGCCATGTACAGTACCAGTCAAAAGTTTGGACACACCTGATTTAAGGGTTTTTCTTTGTTTTTACTATTCTTTAGAATAGAATAGTAAAGACATCAAAACTATGAAATAACACATGGAATATTTTATATTTGAGATTATTCAAATAGCCTGCCTTTGTCTTGATGACAGCTTTGCACACTCTTGGCATTCTCTCAACTAGCTTGATGAGGTAGTCACCTGGAATGCATTTCAATTAACAGGTGTGCCTTGCTAAAAGTTCATTTGCTGAATTTCTTTCCTCCTTAATGCATTTGAGCCATTCAGTCGTGTTGTGACAAGGTAGGGGGGGTATACAGAAGATAGCCCTGCTTGGTAAAAGAACAGCTCAAATAAGCAAAGAGAAACGACAGTCCATCATTACTTTTAAGACATGAAGGTCAGTCAATACGGAACATTTCAAGAACTTTGAAAGTTTCTTCAAGTGCAGTCGCAAAAACCATCAAGCGCTATGATGAAACTGGCTCTCATGAGGACTGCCACAGGAATGGAAGACCCAGAGTTACCTCTGCTGCAGAGGATACTTTCATTAGAGTTACCAGCCTCAGAAATTGCAGCCCAAATAAATGCTTCACAGAGTTCAAGTAACAGACACATCTCAACATCAACTGTTCAGAGGAGACTGTGTGAATCAGGCCTCCATGGTTCGAATTGCTGCAAAGAAACCACTACTAAAGGAAACCAATAAGAAGAAGAGACTTCATGGCGCCGTTTTATGGACTCTTAACCAACCGTGCTATTTTGTGTTTTTTCGCATTGTTTGTAACTTATTTTGTACATCATGTTGCTGCTACTGTCTCTTATTACCGAAAAGAGCTTCTGGACATCAGAACAGCGATTACTCACCTTGAACTGGACTATTAATTTTTCTTTAATGAGTCGGACGAGAGGGATTTGCTCCAGACACCCGACAGGGCGCTTATCCCCATCATTCGCAGTTTAAAGAAAAGGACGTATTGTGGAAGGAGATTGGGGTGCCTGGTAAGGAGCCGGCGACGAGTGGCTAATATGCCTTTGCCATCGATACTATTGGTCCACTTACAATCGCTGGATGATAAAGTGGACGAACTACAAGAACGTATATATTACCAACGGGACATTAAAAACTGTAATATCTTATGTTTCACCGAGTCGTGGCTGAACGAAGACAATAATAAAATACAGCTAGTGAGTTATACACTGTATCGGCAAGATAGAACAGCAGCCTCTGGTAAGACCAAGTGGTGGCGGTTTATGTATATTGATAAACAACATCTGGTGCACGATATCTAAGGAAGTCTCTAGGTTTTGCTCGCCTGAGGTAGAGTATCTCATGATAAGCTGTAGACCACACTATCTACCAAGAGTTTTCATCTGTATTCTTCGTAGCTGTCTATTTACCACCACAAACCGATGCTGGCACGAAGACTGCACTCAATGAACTGTATACGGCCATAAGCAAACAGGAAAACGCTCATCCAGAGGCGGCGCTCCTAGTGGCCGGGGACTTTAATGCAGGGAAACTTACATCCGTTTCATCTCATTTCTACCAGCATGTTAAATGTGCAACCAGAGGGAATACATTCTACACCACCTTTACTCTACACACAGAGACTCGTACAAAGCTCTCCTCGCCCTCCATTTGGCAAATCTGACCATAATTCTATCCTCCTGATTCATGCTTACAGGCAAAAACTAAAGCAGGAAGCACCAGTGACTCGGTCAAAAACAAAGTGGTCAGATGAAGCAGATGCTAAGCTACAGGACTGTTTTGCTAGCACAGTCTGGAATATGTTCCGGGGTTCTTTTGATGGCATTGAGCAGTACACCACATCAGTCACTGTCTTCATCAGTAAGTGCATCGATGACGTCGTCCCCACAGTGACCTTAAGTACATACCCCAACCAGAAGCCATGGATTACAGGCAACATCCGCACTGAGGTAAAGGGTAGAGCTGCCGCTATCAAGGAGCGGGACTCTAACCCAGATGCTTATAAGAAATCCCGCTATGCCCTTGGTTGAACCATCAAACAGGGCAAGCGGCAATACACGACTAAGATCGAATCGTACTACACCGGCTTTGACGCTCGTCGGATGTGGCAGGGCTTGCAAACTATTACAGACTACAAAAGGAAGCGCAGCCGCGAGCTGCCCAGTGACACGAGCCTACCAGATGAGCTAAATTACTTCTATGCTCGCTTCGAGGCAAGTAATACTGAAACATGCATGAGAGCATCAGCTGTTCCGGACGACTGTGTGATCACGCTCTCCGTAGCAGATGTGAGTAAGATCTTTAAACAGGTCAACATTCACAAGGCCGCAGGGCCAGACGGATTACCAGGACGTGGACTCTGATCATGCGCTGACCAACTGGCAAGCGTCTTCACTGACATTTTCAACCTCTCCCTGTCTGGGTCTATAATACCAACATGTTTCTAGCAGACCACCGTAGTCTTCCTGATGGGCCGCCCCCACGTGGTAAGGGTAGGTAACAACACATCCGCCACGCTGATCCTCAAAACGGGGGCCCTCGGGTGCGTGCTCAGACCACTCCTGTACTCCCTGTTAACTCATGACTGCATGGCCAGGATTGTCTAGGCAGGGATCTGGGGAAGCTACCAAAAAATGTCTGTAGCATTGAAGTTCCCCAAGAACACAGTGGCCTCCATCATTCTTAAATGGAAGAAGTTTGGAACCACCAAGACTCTTCCTAGAGCTTGCCGCCCGGCCAAACTGAGCAATCGGGGGAGAAGGGCCTTGGTCAGGGAGGTGACTAAGAACCCGATGGTCACTCTGACAGAGCTCCAGAGTTCCTCTGTGGAGATGCGAGAACCTTACAGAAGGACAACCATCTCTGCAGCACTCCACCAATCCTGAAGCCACTCCTCAGTAAAAGGCACATGACAGCCCACTTGGAGTTTGCCAAAAGGCACCTAAAGACTCTCAGACCATGAGAAACAATATTCTCTGGTCTGATGGAAACCAAGATTGAACTCTTTGGCCTGAATGCCAAGCATCATGTCTGAAGGAAACCTGGCACCATTCCTACGGTGAAGCGTGGTGGCAGCATCATGCTGTGGGGATGTTTTTCAGAGGCAGGGTCTGGGAGACTAGTCAGGATCAAGGTAAAGATGACAGGACAACGACCCTAAACACATACAGTGAGGGGAAAAAAGTATTTGATCCTCTGCTGATTTTGTACGTTTGCCCACTGACAAAGACATGATCAGTTTATAGTTTTAATGGTAGGTTTATTTGAACAGTGAGAGACAGAACAACAACAAAAAAATCCAGAAAAACGCATGCAAAAAATGTTATAAATTGATTTGCATTTTAATGAGGGAAATAAGTATTTGACCCCTCTGCAAAACATGACTTAGTACTTGGTGGAAAACCCTTGTTGGCAATCAGAGGTCAGACGTTTCTTGTAGTTGGCCACCAGGTTTGCACACATCTCAGGAGGGATTTTGTTCCACTCCTCTTTGCAGATTTTCTCCAAGTCATTAAGGTTTCGAGGCTGACGTTTGGCAACTCGAACCTTCAGCTCCCTCCACAGATTTTCTATGGGATTAAGGTCTGGAGACTGGCTAGGCCACTCCAGGATCTTAATGTGCTTCTTCTTGAGCCACTCCTTTGTTACCTTGGCCGTGTGTTTTGGGTCATTGTCATGCTGGAATACCCATCCACGACCCATTTTCAATGCCCTAGCTGAGGGAAGGAGGTTCTCACCCAAGATTTGACGGTACATGGCCCCGTCATTCGTCCCTTTGATGCAGTGAAGTTGTCCTGTCCCCTTAGCAGAAAAACACCCCCAAAGCATAATGTTTCCACCTCCATGTTTGACGGTGGGGATGGTGTTCTTGGGGTCATAGGCAGCATTCCTCCTCCTCCAAACACGGCGAGTTGAGTTGATGCCAAAGAGCTCGATTTTGGTCTCATCTGACCACAACACTTTCACCCAGTTCTCCTCTGAATCATTCAGATGTTCATTGGCAAACTTCAGATGGGCCTGTATATGTGCTTTCTTGAGCAGGGAGACCTTGCGGACGCTGCAGGATTTCAGTCCTTCACGGCGTAGTGTTACCAATTGTTTTCTTGGTGACTATGGTCCCAGCTGCCTTGAGATCATTAACAAGATCTTCCCGTGTATTTCTGGGCTGATTCCTCACCGTTCTCATGATCATTGCATCTCCACGAGGTGATATCTTGCATGGAGCCCCAGGCCGAGGGAGATTGACAGTTCTTTTGTGTTTCTTCTATTTGCGAATAATCGCACCAACTGTTGTCACCTTCTCACCAAGCTGCTTGTCGATGGTCTTGTAGCCCATTCCAGCCTTGTGTAGGTCTACAATCTTGTCCCTGACATCCTTGGAGAGCTCTTTGGTCTTGGCCATGGTGGAGAATTTGGAATCTGATTGATTGCTTCTGTGGACAGGTGTCTTTTTTATACAGGTAACAAGCTGAGATTAGGAGCACTCCCTTTAAGAGTGTGCTCCTAATCTCAGCTCGTTACCTGTATAAAAGACACCTGGGAGCCAGAAATCTTTGATTGAGAGGGGGTCAAATACTTATTTCCCTCATTAAAATGCAAATCAATTTATAACATTTTTGACATGCGTTTTTCTAGATTTTTTTGTTGTTATTCTGTCTCTCACTGTTCAATTAAACCTACCATTAAAATTATAGACTGATCATTTCTTTGTCAGTGGGCAAAGGTACAAAATCAGCAGGGGATCAAATACTTTTTTCCCTCTCTGTAGCCAAGACAACACAGGAGTGGTTTCAGGAGCCCGGACTCGAACCCGATCGAACATCTCTGGCAAGACCTGAAAATAGCTGTGCAGCAATGCTCCCCATCTAACCTAACAGAGCTTGAGAGGATCTGCAGAGAATAATTAAGAAATATATACAGGTGTGCCAAGCTTGTAGCGTCATACCCAAGAAGACTCGATGCTGTAATCGCTGCCAAAGGTGCTTCAACAAAGAGCTCAGTAAATACTTATGTAAATGTAATGTTTCTGTTTATTTCTAATAAATTAGCAGAGAAAAAAAAAAATGTTTTTGCTTTGTCATTATGGGGTATTGTGTGTAGATTGGGGTGGGAACAATTTTATCAATTTTAGAATAAGGCTGTGACCTAACAAAATGTGGAAAAAGTCAAGGGGTCTGAATTCTTTCTGAAGGCGTCTGTAAATACACCTGGATCAAAAAATGTAATTAAACGAAATAGACTAGCCTGTTAAACTGAACTTTCTGCAAAAAACAATTCACTCTCAAATAAATTCATGCCCTCGCTCTCCTTCCAGTCAAAGAGTGGGCGTGGGCAGGAATGAAGAGAGGTGTGTGTGTGTGTGCCTGTGTTTGAGCAGTGAGCTCATGGATCCACTTCTATGCTTAAATAACTGGAAGTGATTGGATTATTCCATCCATCTAGCAGAGCAATGAGTCCACTGCTGCGTTGCTCTACTGCTGTCTGTGCCGCCCATTCCTCCCAGTTAAACAAGCAGGAGGGAAAACACTGACCAACCACCAGCACTGGATACAGAGATCCTATAATTCACAAACAATGAAATATACTGTATTATGGACCAATCTGGACGTCTAAGTGACAGACTGAAACAGAACCATGTTTGTTTGGGGGATAGTTTATTTGGATCCCCATTTAGCTGGAAGCTGGTCTTCCTGGGGTCCACAAAAAAGAAACATTAGGCCTAGATAGTAATACTTATATTAAATTAAAGGTACATGTTTATGTGGGCTTGTTTGTAATTATAACTGTGTGTTTACCTTCTCTAAATGCCAGGGATTAAGATCGTCTTGACTAAGTGGTATGTCTTTGCCTCTGTTTGGGTCTGTGTATGGGTGTCGTAGTGTAGGCCCTGTGAGATAGTGTAGCAGAGCTAGCTAGCCTGGCCCTTGTCTAGCCTGCTGTATCACTGAGAAGGCCGTAATCTCCACTGCTGGCTTTATCTGCAGATTACCCTCCCTGTTCCAGCCAGCCAGGGGATCCAAAGTAAAAATAGGAGCAGTTGACCTGTGACTCGGCACAAAGTTCATGCACACACACACGTTACAGAGGGTCAAGGATCATACCCCCAAGACATGCTAACCTCCCTGTTATTGATCATGGTGAGAGGTTAGCATGTCTTGTGGGTAGGATTTTTGACCCTCTAACTTTCTCACTCATCATTATTCACGATTCATTCAGGATTGTCTATCACGTCCTCTGCATCCATTTTGCTGTCACATGTGTTACGGTGTTCAGAGTTTGTTATAACCAATTTATTGATGTGTATATGATATGCTATAGGTCAGGCCCTATTGTGCCCTATTCAGACGGGATTAGTTTTACTGTTTTAATGTAATTATGTGCACGAGCACAAAACACCACATCAGTAGTTTTTGTCCTGTAATTTTTACATGGCAGCAGAGTAACAATTCCAGCAATTTTTGGCGAACTCCAACATCCTCTGATAATTAGGGGCTCCCGAGTGGTGCAGCGGTCTAAGGCACTGCAGCTCATTGCTAGAGGCGTCACTATAGACCCTGGTTCAATTCCAGGCTGTATCACAATCCGCCTGTGATTGGGAGTCCCATACGGCGGCGGACAATTGGCCCAGCGTCGTCCGGGTTTGGCCGGGGTAGGCCATTATTGTAAATAATAATTTGTTCTTAACTGACTTGCCTAGTTAAATAAAGGCCTAGTTAAATAAAGGTTAAAAACAATAATACTAGTCCCGTGCGAATCGACATCCCTGTGTTTTGAGATAAATGTCTGAGTTTGACAGGCGTTGGTCGCGGTTTGCGCAAGAAAACAATAACTGATTGGATAAATTGAACTAAATGCTGCGCATAAGCTATATATGAATGGCCTACCAATGTAGCCTATCAACTTTCACAGTGAATACTTTTGTTTATATGTTTTGTGTGTATTAATTGAATATTGCCAAATGCATCAGTAAAAAAGCCTATTTAATGTAACCCTTGCTGTTAATTGATTTGAATTCATTACATGAAATCCAAATGAAAATCCATTTAAATTACAGGTTGTAATGCAACAAAATAGGAAAAATGCCAAGGGGGATGAATACTTTTGCAAGGCGCTGTACATTCACTCTGGCAAAACAGTTACACAGGTATATTCACTCACCCCATCTAGACAACATGAAAACTGTCTAAGCAGCTCTCCTAGGATGAGTAAAATGGTCAAAGTCAGGGTTTCCCAAACTTTTTCACTCGGGGGGCCACCCTTTCAACATTGGGAACATCCACATCTATTTCTATGGGCACAAGCACTGTTCATACAAGCACTGTTCATGACACAAACTGTTCACACCCTTCTTGTAGGTGGAGAGAATTTTGCACATTTAAAGCTTATTTCCTGCAATTCTACAAATTTTTTAATGGGGTGCAAAGAAAATGTTGCAGTTTTAAAAGTAAATTTTTTGCAATTATATACCTATTGCCATGTCTAATGTGAATTCTTGTGATATTTGAGTGACAAAAAAATTACAACAATTTCAATGGGCTTAATAACCTTAATAAAAAACGTTAGCTGACAGGGGCTAGTTGATCTGGACATTATAGTTATAAATAGCTCTCTAAGGTATGCAATGACTAACATGACAAGAGGAACTGATGATGCACTACCCAATTTCGAAATTGCTCCTTTTAAAGAGTATGTTTAAAGCTGGACTGAGTTCCTCCCTGCCGACCCCTCGCCCCCGCCCCACAGTTTGGGAACCACTGGTCTAAGTGAGGTGTTCTCTTATTTATGTCTGGAGGAAGCAAGCAAGCTAGCCAACTTTAGCCAATTTAGCTTTGGTGCTTGACTGATGTTGTGTGATTAGAACACTACTCTTCAGCCACAGTGTCCTGTGTGTGACCATGGTACAGTTAGAGGTTGGATATTCGACAGACATTGGGCTCTATGCGGCTAGTTGGGGACCGTCAATAAATTACACAATGTACATGGGACAATATTTTCTTATTGCACACCTAGTTTTCTCATCAAATGATTTCAATATTTTATATGAACATTTTAATGTTTCTATGTCCAATAAATTCTGAGCTATTGGAAATGGGAAAATATTATCCAATGTACATTGTGTAATTTATTCCCTGTCCCTAACTGGCCCCAAAGAGCCCAATGTCTGTGGAATATCCAACTTCCAACCTCTAACTTTACCACATTCAGTGTGTGCTCCGAGAGATAATTTATTAAGGAACACCCACGTTTTAGTGGAAATTACTTGAAATCAAACTTTCTAATATTCTAAGGAAAGCAGAGACAGCATGGATTTCCCTAATCTCTGACTTTCTCATTTTAGACTATGTCCAGAATTTAAGCGACAGTTTCTATTAAATTATTTTCTCTCTCTCTCCCCTTTCCTCTCCCTCTCACCCCTCCTCCTCTCCCTCCTCAGATCTACTACACAGGGAAATATCAGAGCCTGGGCATCAAGCAGGGTGGTCCATCGGCAGGTAAATGGGTGGAACTGCCCGTCACCAAGTCCCCTAAGATCGTCCAGTTCTCGGTGGGCCACGACGGCTCGCACGCCCTGCTGGTGGCAGAGGATGGCAGCGTGTTCTTCACTGGCTCCGCCAGCAAGGGAGAGGACGGAGAGTCCAGTAAGTATGGATGAGAACACACACCTATACAGACGAGAACACGCGTAAATTAGAACACACACATCAATAAGTCAGGATATAAGATTCTGTATCTTTTGGTAAGGATTAGTTCCGGGAATTGCCAGGGACCTCACGATGCGATATTATCACGATACTTAGGTGCCGATAACAATATGTATTGCGATTCTCATGATTCTAGATGTTTTGCGATTCGATATTGCGATTTGATGTTCCAAACATATTGCTCACACGTGTCTGCTGCAGAGAGACAAGAGCGAGCCATGAGAAATTGAGTTTTGATCATTCAAGGCTCACTTTTTTAAAAGAAGATGGAGAAAAAGCTAGTTTTGCAGCAGGCACAGCCGACTAATGCTAGCTACAGTAGAAAATTACTTGAAGTCAAATGTTGATATAAAATCGTCCAAAAATAATATTGCGATATTTAACTGCTATCTCCCACTACACCTGTGTTGTCTTGTGCGCCTCTTGCATAGAGATGATTCTCTAATGTTTTGTCTCTACTCTCCAGCCAAGAGCCGGCGCCAGCCGAAGCCCTACAAGCCCAAGAAGATGATGAAGCTGGAGACCAAGATGGCGGTGAACACGGCCTGCAACAACGGCAGCAGCAGCATCGTCACCAAGGACGGAGAGCTATACATGTTCGGCAAGGACGCCATCTACAGCGACAGCACCTGTGAGTGGGATAGAGACCGGGGAAAAGGGTACATTTGGGTTGCGTTGGTTAGTGCAAATGTACACAAATGTTAATTTGCGTTAGTGATGCTGATGAACTTGAGTGGGTCAGAGAGAGGGTTAATCTGGGTAGTGTTCATTCGTGCAAATGTTTACGAATGTTCACAAATGAAATATTAGTCTGAAATATTACAACATGGCTATCAAAGAAAGCTTTTGAAAAGCCTTGTTGGTTTGATAATGGTCTTATATAGCCTGGAAATTCTGACCGAATTCAGCTCAGTTTAGTGAAACGTAGCATGATTCAGTCGGGGTAAGGTTAGGTCTTTTACAGTAGCTATACAGTATCAATATTTTCTCCTCTCTCTTGTGCCCCCTTCAGGCCAGGTGTCAGACCTGAAGGGTCACATTGTAACGCAGGTAGCCATGGGGAAGGCCCACACCTGTGTCCTGACAAAGAGTGGAGAGGTCTGGACATTTGGGGTCAACAACAAGGGCCAGTGTGGCCGAGAAACAGGGGCCATGAACCAGGCGGGGAAAGGTAACATGCATGACGGACACACATATGAGCATACACGAGCACACAAATTACCACACAACACAAACATACTTTAATATACCGTATGCACACCAAACACCTCTTTCTTTGCATGTATATATTGTGTATTTTGCGTGTATCACCCATTCATGTAAACATATCTTCTCTAACCCCTGTAGCATTTGGCGTGGAGAGCATGGCGACGGCCATGGATGAGGACCTGGAGGATGAGCTGGAGGAGAAGGAGGAGAAGAGCATGATGTGCCAGCCGGGCATGCACAAGTGGAAGCTGGACCAGTGCATGGTGTGCACGGTGTGTGGAGACTGCACCGGCTATGGAGCCAGCTGTGTCAGCAGCGGACGGCCCGACAGGGTACCCGGAGGGTAAGGAAACTTGACAAAGAGGCAGATATACAGACATACACACACATTCACTAGTTGCGTTATCTTTGATAAGAGAACGTACATTTATGGTTGGGTCTACGGGCGGCAGGTAGCCTAGCGGTTAAGAGCATTGGCCCAGTAACTGAAAGGTTGTTGGTTCGAGCTCACTAGGTAAGATATCTGTCCATGGCACTTAACCCAAATGGCTCCTGTAAGTCGCTCTGGATAACAGCCTCTGCTAAATGACTAAAATGTAAATGTAAAATGTATGTTTTCATGGTTGTTTTTTGGGCAAGTCTATTTGCTAGTGCCTGGTGCTCTGTCTTTACAAATCAGTATTGTTGTGTCGGAATGCTGATCAGATGAACTAATATTTGTGTCTGTATGTGTTTTTGTGTGCTTTGGTTTGTCTTGTGTCTGGTGGATGTCTTTTTTGTTTGTATTGATGTTTGTCTCTCTTGTCTGTGTGTGTCTATTTGTGTATTTTTGTCTGTTTGTGTTTCTCTCTCTCTCTCCCACTCAGTATCTGTGGCTGTGGTTCGGGGGAGTCTGGCTGCTCAGCATGTGGCTGCTGTAAATCCTGTGCCAGGGAGCTGGATGGACAGGAGGTCAGACAGAGGGGCATCTTCGACGCTGTCAAGGAGATGATACCACTAGACCTACTACTAGGTACAACACACAATAACAGTTGTTCAATATATCTGCATGCTCTGGTTTGGTGTACCCATTCGCAAACTGTATAGTATACAGTGCCTTCAGAAAGTACTCATACCTCTTGACTTATTCCACATTTTGTTGTTACAGCCTGAATTCAAAATTAAGTAGATTTTTTTTCTCAACCCATCTACACACAATACCCCATAATAAATGTTAGCTAATTTATACATAAGTATTCACACCCATATGTCAATACATGTTAGAATCACCTTTGGCAGCGATTACAGCTGTGAGTCTTTCTGTGTAAGGCTATAAGAACTTTGCGGATCTGGATTGTACAATATTTGCCCATTATTCTTTTCAAAATTCTTCAAGCTCTGTCAAATTGGTTGTTGATCATTGCTAGACAACCATTTTCAAGTCTTGCCATAGATTTTCAAGCAGATTTATGTAAAAACTAACTCGGCCACTCAGGAACATTCACTGTCTTCTTGGTAAGCAGCTCCAGTATAGATTTGGCCTTGTGTTTTAGGTTATTGTCCTGCTGAAAGGTCAATTAATCTCCCAATGTCTGGTGGAAAGCAGACTGAACCAGGTTTTCCTCTTATGATTTTGCCTGTGCTTAGCTTCCATTCATTTTTTTTATCCTGAAAAACTCCCCAGTCCTTAATGATTACAATCATACCCATAACATGATGAAGCCACCACTATAATTGAAAATGTGGAGAGCGGTACTCAGTAATGTGTTGTATTGGATTTGCTCCAAACATAACACTCTTTATTCAGGACAAAAAGTGAATATTGCTTTGCTACATTATTTGCCATCATTAAGTTTACCGACGACACAACAGTGGTAGGCATGATCACCGACAACGATGAGACAGCCTATAGGGAGGAGGTCAGAGACCTGGCCGTGTGGTTCCAGGATAACAACCTCTCCCTCAACGTGATCAAGACAAAGGAGATGATTGTGGACTACACGCCCCTATTCTCATCGACGGGGCTGTAGTGGAACAGGTTGAGAGCTTCAAGTTCCTTGGTGTCCACATCACCAACAAACTATCATAGTCCAAACACACCAAGACAAGTCGTGAAGTCGTGAAGAGGGCACAACAAAGCCTATTCCCCCTCAGGAGACTGAAAAGATTTGGCAAGGGTCCTCAGATCCTCAAAAAGTTCTACAGCTGTACCATTGAGAGCATCCTTACTGGTTGCATCACTGCCTGGTATGGCAACTGCTCGGCCTTCCGACCGCAAGGCACTACAGAGGGTAGTGCGTACGGCCCAGTACATCACTGGGGCCAAGCTTCCTGCCATCCAGGACCTCTAAACCAGGCGGTGTCAGAGGAAGGCCCTAAAAATTGTCAGACTCCAGCCACCCTAGTCATAGACTGTTCTCTCTGCTTCTGCATGGCAAGCGGTACTGGAGCGCCAAGTCTAGGTCCAAAAGGCTTCTAAACAGCTTCTACCCCCCAAGCCATAAGACTCCTGAACAGCTAATCATGGATACCTGGACAATTTGCGTTGCCCCCCACCCCACCACCTCAACCCCCTCTTTTACGCTGCTGCTACTCTGTTTATATTTATGCATAGTCACTTTAACTATACCCACATGTACATATTACCTCAATTACCTCGACTAACCGGTTCCCCTTCACATTGCCTCTGTACCGGTACCCCCTGTATATAGCCTCCCTACTGTTATTTTATTTTACTGCTGCTCTTTAATTATTTGCTATTTTTAACTTATCTATTTTTTACTTAACACTTTTTTTATTTTCTTAACTGCATTGTTGGTTAAGGGCTTGTAAGCATTTCACTGTAATGTCTACAGCTGTTGTATTTGGCGCATGTGGCAAATACAATTTGATTTGATAATTCCTGGAAGCTGGGTAATGTCCCAGTTCTTCCATGGCCTGCGTACTCACCAAACATGTCACCCATTGAGCATATTTGGGATGCTCTGGATTGATGCGTACCACGGCGTGTTCCAGTTCCGCCTATATCCAGCATCTTCGCCCAGCCATTGAAGAGTGGCGCAACATTCCACAGGCCACAATCAACAGCCTGATCAACTATGCGAAGGAGATGTGTCGCACTGCATGAGGCAAGTGGTGGTCACACCAGATACTGACTGGTTTTCTGATCCACGCCCCTACCTTTTTTTTTTAAAGGTATCTGTGACCGAGATATACATATTTGTATTCCCAGTCGTGAAATCCATAGATTAGGGCCTAATGCGTTTATTTCAATTGACTGATTTCCTTATATGACATTATTATGGGATACTGTATGTAGGCCAGTGACAACAAATCTAAATTTAATCCAGTTTAAATTCAGGCTGTAACACAACAAACTGTGGAAAAAGTCAAGGGGTGTGAATACTTTCTGAAGGCACTCTATGTCACGAGTTACAAGCCATCGCTGTTTTCTGCTTCTTCTTTTATTTCTCTTTTGTCTATCATTCCATGTCAGCATACTGCTTTACCATAGCTACGTGTCTCAACCAGTGTTTTCCCTAGACCAGGCGTGGGCAAAATATGGCCTGTGGGCTGGATGTGGCCCGCCAGCCAAATAACAGCATAGAACCGTGGTTACATGAGTTACCTCTGTCTGCTATTTGCGGTTAGGACAAACAGAGCGGTTTCTGTTTTCTTCCTACGAATGACCCCCCCCAAAGAATGTGCGGCACTCTGTTTATTTTTGAAATCCCGATGTGGCCCTTGAGCCGCAATTATTGCCCACCCCTGCCCTAGACCAGCGATTCTCAACTGGTGAGTTGGGTCAAAGGAAGTTTTGAATGGGTTGCGGGTGTCTGAGTTAAAAAATATGTATACCCCTGTCTAAACTTAACACTAGAACCGCCATAGTCCAACGGCCTAAGAAAATATCAGCTCCCCAAAAATGCTATGTCCTGCGCCTTCCCTGACTTTTCCTAAATGTTTGGATTTTACACTGCTCATTTGTCAGAAATGTGAAAACACAAACAGAAAAGTTTTTAGAGCCTTTTTTCAAACCTATTTCTAACTTAACCCACCAAGGCAATGTGCTGTAGGACGTTGGTACACAGCCAGGCGCTAATGTGTCTCTCTCTTCTCACTGAATGAATGACAAATGGATGAATTGGCTATAATTGTGCACCTTACTTCACAATTGAATTTAAATTAGGCCTAACTGAATGATAAGGTAAAGAGGTTGATTTAATTTAGATAGACAATAGTGTAACGATGAGTTTGTTATGCCTATTTATCAGTGTTGGTGCTCATGTTAATAATTTGACTGCGCGCCTTGGGGGTTGAGACCATTCCTGACTGTTTTATTTACTGTAACTCTATTACTAATCAAATGTAATGTAAGGGAAATTAAAACATGCTATGTGTTGCAGTCATCCAAGTTGATGAGCGGGAAAAAAATGATGCCAGTTAGCCTGCACAACCGGCCCATCGAAACTACACCTAAACTATACAGAAACTAATTTCACACATAATAAGAGTTAGCCTATAGACAAGATTAAATTGACAATCTGATGAGTGACAATATTACGCCTATCAGTTGTCAAATTGTACATGAAGAAATGGGCGAATCTTGTAATTTACAGATGCATCACTTGATCAAATCCTCCTTCAGAGTCACATGCAGGTAATACATTTTGATTTCTATAAAGTATCAGAAAGAGGACGTTCGGCAGTTTCTGTTGCACTTACCTTTGTCAAATAACTCTCATAATTCAAGAGGTGTGCAGCTCTATTTCCAAATTTCACTTTTTCCAAGAATATCCATGCTGTCCATGCATTCAGTACATGACCACTCGCGCAGCATCATTGCTCTGGCTACTAAGCAAACACTAGTAACATAATAAACTTACAATTTAAATTAATATGCTATTTATTGATGCATTTCATCCTTTCCAATTGTTATTACACTGGTGCTTTTGTTTAGGAATACAGCAAATAATTTATATTATTATTATCTTTTTCGTTTCTACTTTGTCAAAGGAAGCTGTAACTGGACTTTATTCATTACTATAACTCTATTACTAATTCTACAAATCAAGTTGATCAAATGGATTACACTGTAATGTTTATTTTAAGGGAAACAAAAATAGGCTATATGCCTATGTTTTTTCTAGGAATTTGTAGAATTATACAAAACATCTTTGACTCTATCTAAACAAATAACTGTTCTTTTGTATTTTTATTGATATATTTTCCATGAATATTTCTTCATGCAATTCATCTTTTACAATAGATTATGCACTATTTATTAAGCATTGGTGCTTATGTTTGCACACCTTGTGGGTTGATAAGGATCTGAAGCATATGCTAAAGGGGGACGCCCGGCAACGTTCTCTAGCGGATACTTGTAGGCTGAAAGGCCAGGCGGTTCTAGTGTTAAACGACTTAATCCAGAAAGAAAGTGATTCAATAATTTTATCTCAGAATTAATTTTCTTCAGTATAGTTATTGGGTCGGCGACTGAGACAACCTGGTTCAAATTTGGGTCCCGAGGCAAAACCAGTTGAGAATCACTGCCGTAGACCATCCTCCTTAGATATATCCCAGATCTGCTGTTTAGCCCAAACATAAATCAAATCACATTTTATTTGTCACATACACATGCTCAGCAGATGTTATTGCGGGTGTAGCGAAATGCTTGTGTTTCTAGCTCCAACAGTACAGTATATAGTGAGGGAAAAAGGTATTTGATCCCCTGCTGATTTTGTACGTTTGCCCACTGACAAAGAAATGATCAGTCTACAATTTTAATGGTAGGTTTATTTGAACAGTGAGAGACAGAATAACAACAAAAAAAATCCAGAAATACGCATTTCAAAAATGTTATACATTGATTTGCATTTTAATGAGGGAATTAAGTATTTGACCCCTTTGCAAAACATGACTTAGTACTTGGTGGCAATCACAGAGGTCAGATGTTTCTTGTAGTTGGCCACCAGGTTTGCACACATCTCAGGAGGGATTTTGTCCCACTCCTCTTTGCAGATCTTCTCCAAGTCATTAAGGTTTCGAGGCTGACGTTTGGCAACTCGAACCTTCAGCTCCCTCCACATATTTTCTATGGGATTAAGGTCTGGAGATTGGTAGGCCACTCCAGGACCTTACATTTTACATTTTAGTCATTTAGCAGACGCTCTTATCCAGAGCGACTTACAGGAGCAATTAGGGTTAAGTGCCTTGCTCAAGGGCACATTTACATCATTTAGCAGACGCTCTTATCCAGAGCGACTTACAAATTGGTGCATTCACCCTATAGCCAGTGGGATAACCACTTTACACTTTTTTTTTGGAAAGCACCTTAATGTGCTTCTTCTTGAGGCACTCCTTTGTTGCCTTGGCCGTGTGTTTTGAGTCATTGTCATGCTGGAATACCCATCCACGACCCATTTTCAATGTCCTGGCTGAGGGAAGGAGGTTCTCACCCAAGATTTGACGGTGAAGTTGTCCTGTCCCCTTAGCAGAAATGTTTCTGCATAATGTTTCCACCTCCATGTTCGATGGTGGGGATGGTGTTCTTGGGGTCATAGGCAGCATTCCTCCTCCAAATACGGCGAGTTGAGTTGATTCCAAAGTGCTCCATTTTGGTCTCATCTGAACACAACACTTTCACCGAGTTCTCCTCTGAATCATTCAGATGTTCATTGGTAAACTTCAGACGGGCCTGTATGTGCTTTCTTGAGCAGGGGGATCTTGCGGGCGCTGCAGGATTTCAGTCCTTCACGACATAGTGTGTT
The DNA here is from genome assembly GCF_020615455.1 of Coregonus clupeaformis. Lineage (NCBI taxonomy): Eukaryota > Metazoa > Chordata > Actinopteri > Salmoniformes > Salmonidae > Coregonus > Coregonus clupeaformis. The sequence goes on along the minus strand of NC_059214.1, from coordinate 8,924,804 downwards.
ACCAATTGTTTTCTTGGTGACTATGGTCCCAGCTGCCTTGAGATCATTGAAAAGATCTTCCCGTGTAGTTCTGGGCTCATTCCTCACCGTTTTCATGATCATTGCAACTCCACGAGGTGAGATCTTGCATGGAGCCCCAGGCCGAGGGAGATTGACAGTTATTTTGTGTTTCTTCCATTTGCGAATAATCGCACCAACTGTTGTCACCTTCTCCACAAGCTGCTTGGCGATGGTCTTGTAGCCCATTCCAGCCTTGTGTAGGTCTACAATCTTGTCCCTGACATCCTTGGAGAGCTCTTTGGTCTTGGCCATGGTGGAGAGTTTGGAATCTGATTGATTGATTGCTTCTGTGGACAGGTCTTTTTATACAGGTAACAAACTGAGATTAGGAGCACTCCCTTTAAGAGTGTGCTCCTAATCTCAGCTCATTACTTGTATAAAAGACACCTGGGAGCCAGAAATCTTTCTGATTGAGAGGGGGTCAAATATTATTTCCCTCATTAAAATGCAAATCAATTTATAACATTTTTGACATGCGTTTTTCTGGATTTTTTGGTTGTTATTCTGTCTCTGACTGTTCAAATAAACCTACCATTAAAATTATAGACTGATCATTTCTTTGTCAGTGGGCAAACGTACTAAATCAGCAGGGGATCAAATACTTTTTTCCCTCACTGTATCTAACAATTCACAACAATACACACAACCTAAAAGTAAAGTAATGGAATTAAGGAATAAATATTATAAATATTATGATGAGCAATGTCGGTATAGACTAAAATACAGTAGAGAATACACTATATAAACCCTTTTTCAGGACCCTCTTTCAAAGATAATTCGTAAAAATCCAAATAACTTCACCGACCTTCATTGTAAAGGGTTTAAACACTGTTTCCCATGCTTGTTCAATGAACCATAAACAATTAATGAACATGCACCTGTAGAACGGTCGTTAAGACACTAACAACTACAGACGGAAGGCAATTAAGGTCACAGTTATGAAAACTTAGGACACTAAAGAGGCCTTTCTACTGACTCTGAAAAACACCAAAAGAAAGATGCCCAGGGTCCCTGCTCATCTGCGTGAACATGCTTTAGGCATGCTGCAAGGAGGCATGAGGACTGCAGACGTGGCCAGGGCAATAAATTGCAATGTCTGTACTGTGAGACGCCTAAGACAGCGCTACAGGGAGACAGGACGGACAGCTGATCGTCCTCGCAGTGGCAGACCACGTGTAACAACACCTGCACAGGATCGGTACATCCGAACATCACACCTGCGGGACCGGTACAGGATGGCAACAACAACTGCCCAACTTCCCGAGTTACACCAGGAACGCACAATCCCTCCATCAGTGCTCAGACTGTCCGCAATAGGCTGAGAGAGGCTGGACTGAGGGCTTGTAGACCTGTTGTAAGGCAGATCCTCACCAGACATCACTGGCAACAACGTCGCCTTTGGGCACAAACCCACCGTCGCTGGACCAGACAGGACTGGCAAAAAAATGACAACGCCACCAGCCATACTGCTCATTCTGTGCATGATTTCCTGCAAGACAGGAATGTCAGTGTTCTGCCATGGCCAGCGAAGAGCCCGGATCTGAATACCATTGAGCATGTCTGGGACCTGTTGGATCGGAGGGTGAGGGCTAGGGCCATTCCCCCCAGAAATGTCCGGGAACTTGCAGGTGCCTTGGTTGAAGAGTGGGGTAACATCTCACAGCAAGAACTGGCAAATCTGGTGCAGTCCATGAGGTGGAGATGCACTGCAGTACTTAATGCAGCTGGTGGCCACACCAGATACTGTTACTTTTGTCAATTTCTGTTAGTCACATGTCTGTGAAACTTGTTCAGTTTATATCTGATGTTGGATCTTGTTATGTTCATACAAATATTTACATGTTAAGTTTGCTGAAAATAAACGCAGTTGACAGTCAGAGGATGTTTCTTTTTTTGCTGAGTTTACATATGAGATGAGTAATGCTAAAATATCTAAACATTGTTAGAGTGACTTAAGGTGCAGGGTTACGTAACCGGGTGGAAGCTGCCCTAGTAATGGCTATTTAACAGTCTGATGGCCTTGAAATAGAAGCTGTTTTTCAGTCTCTCGGTCGCAGCTTTGATGCAGCTTTGATGCACCTGTACTGACCTCGCCTTCTGGATGATAGCGGGGTGAACAGGCAGTGGCTCAGGTGGTTGTTGTCCTTGATGATGTTTTTGGCCTTCCTGTGACATCGGGTCCTGGATGGCAGGTAGTTTGCCCCCTGGGATGCGTTGGGCAGACCACACCACCCTCTGGAGAGCCCTGCGGTTGCGGGCGGTGCAGTTGCCGTACCAGGTGGTGATATAGCCCGACAGGATGCTCTCAATTGTGCATCTGTAAAAGTTTGTGAGGGTTTTAGGTGCCAAGGTACATTTCTTCATACACATACACACACAGGTCTGGGATCAGGCCAGGGCGTCTCGCTCAAGTAATAGTAGAAGAAACACTGGGCTATCAGCATAAAGCTGCTTTTGCATTAATATGATATAGCTAGCTAGTAGCACGTCTGTCTTGTTTGTCTTCATGCAAAGCTCAACATAGAAGCTGCCCCTTAGACACAGATCTAGGATTAGGGGGGTGAAACTGTGGCCTTGGAATTCAAACTGAATCTCGCTATATTACACTATTGTTTCACTTCACCAATCCAGTCTTCCATTTCCTTCATTTAATCCGTTTGTACTCTTGTCTGAAATGAGGGGTTTTGTATGACATTTATTTGTATGTGGATCACACCATCAGACCAACCAGCTCATCATTTCTGAGAGGATTTTTTTACCAGGCCAATTGCCTCTATTGGAGGATGCCAGACTTAATTAGTAATGTGAAACAATTTAGCGTGATTTAGTTAGGATGTCGAGGATAATGAAATGGTAAACTGACCTCATGTCAGTTTCAAGGCAAGGGGTTTACGTCAATCTATCCTATGTGAAGATGCATCGCTTCTCCATGTCGTCTCCTCCCTCCATCATTCATCCACGTTGTGTGTTGTCTCTGTCTCTCCTCCTCCACCTGGTTCTCTCTCTCCCCTGGGGCGGTGTGTGTTTCAGCTGTGCCTGTCCCCCCCCCCCCAGGAGTCAACATCGAGGAGCACATCCAGATCCGGCAGGAGGAGAAACGTCAGCGGATCAACCGCCGACACCGGCTGGAGGAGGGACGAGGTACGGGTAAGGAGTCGATAGGGGTTAGGGGATAGGGGATAGGGGAGGCTTTGTGTTTGGGAAGGAGAAAAGGATGGAGCAGGGACGAAATATGGGATAAGGGGGGATGGGGCCGAAGGGGTAGGGAATAAGGGATAGGAGATAAGGGGATAGTGGAGGGTGTTTGGGGAAGAGGAAAGGCAAAACATCAACGACCTAGGAGGGGATAGTAAGTAGGGGATAGGGATTAGTGACTAGGGGAGGGTGGGTGTTGTTTGGTGCAGTGACCTGATTGGTATGACAGCTGGTTTTTGTGTGTTGTGCTATTATTGTTGTGCTTCAGTGTGACCATTGTGTATCTCTCCCAATCTGTGACCCTGCTGTGTCCATGCATGTGAAAGTTTATTTCTCCCTCCCAGGCCCCCTTGTTTTCCCTGGTCCCATATTAATGAACCAGCGTGAGCAGGCCCTAGCCAGACTCAGACCCCTAAGGCATAAGCGGGACAAGCACACAGGTACAACTGCCGGTCTTCAAATTCACTACCCTTAACTCAAACGTGCACCGATCCGCCCCTCTCGGGTCTGTCTCACACCCCACCAAACCGGCTGTCCCGCTCGTTTACACACCCGTCCGCCGACCCGTCCTCCTCTCTCTCACTCTCTTGAAAAGGAAGACTCATATCTGCACCGGATCATAATTAGGGACGGGAAGATAGCATTATCGCAATACTCGTTAGTATCGTGACAAGGAAACAAACCACGAAGCAGATTTAAATTCTTTAGGAAAGCGGTCCTAATGTTGTAAACAAACATAATTATGTTGTCATCAATAGTCACATTTATTCATTTTCCAAGCTATAGCGCACAATATTTGACATACTGCAGGTTTTTAAAAGACCAAAGAGTTTGATTTGCTTCGTGTTTTCATTTTTGCCATGGAAGAAATATTGCGATACTGGTATCGTCCCATCCTTAATCATAATGGTAAAAAATGATGTTGGTAGAATGGAGACCTATTCATTCCAGGGTTTTTCTTTATTTTTACTATTTTCTACATTGTAGAATAATAGTGAAGACATCAAAACTATGAAATAAAACATATGGAATCATGTAGTAACTAAAAAAGTGTTGAACAAATCAAAATATATTTTATAATTGAGATTCTTCAAATAGCCACCCTTTGCCTTGATGACAGCAAACTCTTGGCATTCTCTCAACCAGCTTCATGAGGTAGTCACCTAGAATGCAGTTCAATTAACAGGTGTGCCTTGTTAAGAAGGAAAGAAATTCCACAAATTAACTTTTAATGCATTTGAGCTAATCAGTTGTGTTGTGACAAGGTAGGGGTGGTATACAGAAGATAGCCATATTTGGCAAAAGACCAAGTCCATATTATGGCAAGAACAGCTCAAATAAGCAAAGAGAAACGACAGTCCATTGTTACTTTAAGACATGGTCAGTCAATACGGACATTTTCAGGAACTTTGAAAGTTCCTTCAAGTGCAGTCGCAAAAACCATCAAGCGCTATGATGAAACTGGCTCTCATGAGGATCGCCACAGGAAAGGAAGACCCAGAGTTTGCAGAGGATAAGTTCATTAGAGTTAACATCAACTGTTCAGAGGAGACCGCGTGAATCAGGCCTTCATTTAAATTTTTTACATTTCAGTCATTTAGCAGACGCTCTTATCCAGAGTGACTTACAGTTAGTGAGTACATACATTTTTAATACTGGCCCCCCGTGGGAATCGAACCCACAACCCTGGCGTTGCAAGCGCCATGCTCTACCAACTGAGCTACACGGGACCATGGTCGTATTGCTTCAAAGAAACCACTACTAAAGGATACCAATAAGAAGAAGAGACTTGCTTGGGCCAAGCACCATGAGACATTAGACTGGTGGAAATCTGTCCTTTGGTCTGATGAGTTCAAATTTGAGATTTTTGGTTCCACCCGCCGTGTCTTTGTGAGACGCAGAGTAGGTGAACGGATGATCTTCGTATGTGTGGTTCACACCATGAAGGAGGAGGTGTGATGGTGTGGGGGTGCTTTGCTGGTGACACTGTCTTTGATTTATTTTGAATTCAAGGCACACTTAATCAGCATGGCTACCAGAGCATTCTGCAGCGATATACCATCCCATCTGGTTTGCGCTCAGTGGGACTATCATTTGTTTTTCAACAGGACACTGACCCAAAACACACCTCCAGGATGTTTGAAGGCTATTTGATCAAGAAGGAGAGTGATGGAGTATTGCATCAGATGACCTATCCTCCACAATCACCCGACCTCAACCCAATTGAGATGTTTTGGGATGAGTTGGACTGCAGAGTGAAGGAAAAGCAGCCAACAAGTGCTCAGGATATGTGGGAACTCCTTCAAGACTGTTGGAAAAGCATTCCTCATGAAGCTGTTTGAGAGAATGCCAAGAGCGTGCGAAGCTGTCATCAAGGCAAACGGTGGCTACTTTGAAGAATCTCAAATATAAATATATTTTGATTTGTTTAACACTTTTTTGGTTACTACATGATTCCATATGTTTTATTTCATAGTTTTGATATCTTCACTATTATTCTACAATGTAGAATATAGTAAAAATAAAGAAAAACCCTTGAATGAGTAGGTGTCCAAACTTTTGACTGGTACTGTATATACAGTTGAAGTCGGAAGTTTACATACACCTTAGCCAAATACATTTAAACTCAGTTTTTCACAATTCCTGACATTTAATCCTAGTAAAAATTCCCTGTCTTAGGTCAGTTAGGATCACCACTTTATTTTAAGAATGTGAAATGTCAGAATAATAGTAGAGAGTGATTTATTTCAGCTTTTATTTATTTCATCACATTCCCAGTGGGTCATAAGTTTACATACACTCAATTAGTATTTGGTAGCATTGCCTTTAAATTGTTTAACTTGGGTCAAATGTTTCGGGTAGCTTTCCACAAGCTTCCCACAATAAGTTGGGAATTTAGTCCCATTCCTCCTGACCGAGCTGGTGTAACTGAGTCAGGGTTGTAGGCCTCCTTGCTCGGATACGCCTTTTCAGTTCTGCCCACAAATGTTGTATAGGATTGAGGTCAGGGCTTTGTGATGGCCACTCCAATACCTTGACTTTGTTGTCCTTAAGCCATTTTGCCACAACTTTGGAAGCATGCTTGGGGTCATTGTCCATTTGGAAGACCCATTTGCGACCAAGCTTTAACTTCCTGACTGATGTCTTGAGATGTTGCTTCAATATATCCACATAATTTTTCTTCCTCATGCCGCCATCTATTTTGTGAAGTGCACCAGTCCTTCCTGCAGCAAAGCACCCCCACAGCATGATGCTGCCACCCATGTTCTTCTTTGTTGGAATGGTGTTCTTCGGCTTGCAAGCAACCACCTTTTTCCTCCAAACATAACAATGGTCATTATGGCCAAACAGTTCTATTTTTGTTTAATCAGACCAGATGACATTTCTCCAAAAAGTACGATCTTTGTCCCCATGTGCAGTTGCAAACCGTAGTCTGGCTTTTTTTATGGCGGTTTTGGAGCAGTGGCTTCTTGCTTGATGAGCAGCCTTTCAGGTTATGTCGATATAGGACTTGTTTTACTGTGGATATAGATACTTTTGTACCTGTTTCCTCCAGCATCTTCACAAGGTCCTTTGCTGTTGTTCTGGGATTGATTTGCACTTTTCGCACCAAAGTACGTTCATCTCTCGGAGACAGAACGCGTCTCCTTCCTGAGTGGTATGACGCCTGCTTGGTCCCGTGGTGTTTATACTTGCGTATTATTGTTTGTACAGATGAACGTGGTACCTTCAGGCATTTGGAAATTGCTCCCAAGGATGAACCAGACTTGTGGAGGTCTACAATTTTTTTCTAAGGTCTTGGCTGATTTCTTTTGATTTTCCCTTGATGTCAAGCAAAGAGGCACTGAGTTTGAAGGTAGGCCTTGAAATACATCCACAGGTACACCTCCAATTGACTCAAATTATGTCAATTAGCCTATCAGAAGATTCTAAAGGCATGACATCATTTTCTGGAAATTTCCAAGCTGTTTATAGGCACAGTCAATTTAGTGTATGTAAACTTTGACCCACTGGAATTGTGATACAGTGAATTATAAATGAAATAATCTGTCTGTAAACAATTGTTGGAAAAATTACTTGTGTCATGCACAAAGTAGTTGTTCTAACCGACTTGCCAAAACTATAGTTCATTAACAAGAAATTTGTGGAGTGGTTGAAAAACGAGTTTTAATGACTCCAACCTAAGTGTATGTAAACTTCTGACTTCAACTGTATGTGACCCCTTCACTTTTTCCAGATTTTGTTACGTTAGTCTTATTCTGAAATGGAATAAATATAATGTTTTCCTCATCAATCTGCACACAATACCTTATAATGACAAAGCGAAAACAGGTTTCTATACATTTTTGCACATTTATAAAAAATAAACAGACCTTATTGACATACATTTTCCCTTTGCTATGAGACTCGAAATTGAGCTTAGGTGCATCCTGTTTCCATTGATCATCCTTGAGATGTTTCTACAACTTCATTGGAGTCCACTTGTGGACATGATTTGGATAGCCACACAGCTGTCTATATAACGTCCCACAGTTGACAGTGCATGTCAGAGCAAAAACCAAGGCATGAGGTCGAAGGAATTGTCCGTAGAGCTCCGAGACAGGATTGTGTCGAGGCACAGATCTGGGGATGGGTACCAAAACATTTATTCAGCATTGATGGTCCCCCAATAACACAGTGGCCTCCATCATTATTTAAATGGAAGTAGTTTGGAACCACATATTCTTCCTAGAGCTGGCCACCCAGACAAAATTAGCAATTGGGGGAGAAGGGCCTTGGTCAGGGAGGTGACCAAGAACCCGATGGTCACTCTGACAGAGCTCCTAAAGGACTCTGACCATGAGAAACAATATTCTCTGGTATGATGAAATGAAGATTGAACTCTTTGGTCTGAATTCCAAGCGTCACGTCTGGAGGAAACCTGGCACCATCCCTACGGTGAAGCGTGGTGGCAGCATCATGCTGTGGGGATGTTTTTCAGTGGCAGGGACTGGGAGACTAGTCAGGATCGAGGGAAAGATGAACGGAGGGGATCCTTGATGAAAACCTGCTCCAGACCGCTCAGGACCTCAGACTGGGGCGAAGGTTCACCTTCCAACAGGACAACGACCCTAAGCACACAGCCAAGACAATGCAGGAGTGGCTTCGGGACAAGTCTCTGAAATTCCTTGACTGGCTCAGCCAGAGCCCGGACTTGAACCAGATCAAACATCTCTGGAGAGACCTGAAAATAGTTGTGCAGCGATGCTCCTCATTCAACCTAATAGAGCTTGAGAGGATCTTCAGAGAAGAATGGGAGAAACTCCACAAATACAGGTTTGCCAAGCTTGTAGCGTCATACCCAAGAAGACTTGAGGCTTTGATCGCTGCCAAAGGTGCTTCAACATAAGTAAAGGGTCTGAATACTTATGTAAAACCAGTTTTTGCTTCGTCCTTATGGGGTGTTGTGTAGATTGATGAGGGGAAAAAACAATTTAATCCATTTTAGAATAAGGCTGTAACGTAACAAAATGTGGAAAAAGTGAAAGGGTCTGAAATCTTTCTGACTGCACTGTACTTTCAAACGAAACATTGATGAACAAATGCAAGATAGACCTTCGTCAAGGCAAATAACAACTTATTGAATTGTTGATTTTTTGATTGCCATTAAGTTATGTTAAATGCAATTGCAACAATGTGATTGCTACAACATTTTTGGACTTCGTTATATATAGCCATTGATTCTTGAAAAATATCACTTATAAATGCTTCATGAGCTTAGTTCAGCTGTCTAACCCCATCAAAACCCAAAATATAAGCTTGTTTCACTCCTTTGTTTGTAAATAATACAATTGTAAACATGCACTGTATAGCCTCAAAACTATCATTTCGATCTCATGGATGGCCAATCCTTGCATCCATAGCTCTGACTATGAATTTGAGTGGTTACATTTCTCCAGCCCCATCCCCCAGCTGTTTACCGAAATGGTGACCGATTTGCAATTGTTTGAACTGCAGATTGCCCCTTTAAGCAAAGACCCTTCTAAATAGGTTTCCTCTTTTTCTGGTGCATTAGTATAAATACAAAGGACGAACTGAGAGAATAAGAAACAATTGGGAGTCTATTACATTAATTATTCTTCTGCTTTGGCACTTTAGTCCTTGGACGTCAACGCAGTACTTTTGTTAAAGAAAAATCTATGTCAGAGTCTAACTTGATTGAACAACAATCTCTAAGCTGCAGAGTAGTTTTTTCTTACAGCGGCTGTCGTCTGATGCACCATAATTAGAAGCAGGTGAAACAGCAGGCGTTGTCATAGCGCCGCGCCATAAACAACAGGCAGACAATTATGGGATAGATAGATCAGAGAGGAGAGACAATGTGACGGATCGAATTCTGACACCAATTGTGCATATTTCATTTCAGCACAGACGTCAGCGCAGGCTTTCAAATTAGTATTTATAGCCACAAATGAAAGTATTTTTTTAGTCGTTTTTTATCTGAACAGTGTACATTTGAAATATCCTCCATGGATAATCACTAATCGGTATGACTAGATGGTGTCTGTGCCCTGTGTTTATATAAGAAAGCAACAAATTAAGTTTTAGAGAAAAGTGCAGATGGAAGATGTAAAAGAGACACTATTCTTAATCGAGGTTAATACTACGTCACACTGGTTAACCCATTTGGATTATTTAGTTACTAGGATTCTTCCCTCTTCCACCCCACAATTGATGGTTGTGGGGTTGAGAGCAGGGGAATGTGTAGGTATTGACACTGAATAGAAAAGAAGACAGAGGGAGGATGGATTTTCTGAAGCTTGTCACTTAAAGGTCAAATATAGGAGATAATGCTGTAATAAAGGTAACGCATCAAGGGGAGAGGGTGTGTTCGTGTACCCCTATTTTGCACCCCTCTTGAGGCAAAAATATAACGTTCCTTTTATAGTTACCATCTACAGAACCCTGGTACATTGACTGGCATAATGCCACAGATGTCTCAAGTTTTGAGGGAGCGTGCAATTGGCATGCTGACTGCAGGAAGGTCCACCACAGCTGTTGCCAGATAATTGAATGCTCTACCATAAGCAGCCTCCAACATCGTTTTAGAGAATTTGGCAGTACGTCCAACCGGCCTCACAACTGCAGACCATGTAAATGGTGTTGTGTGGGTGAGCGGTTTGCTGATGTTAACGTTGTGAACAGAGTGGCCCATTTTATCGATGGCAATTTGAATGCACAGAGATACCGTGACGAGATCTTGAGGCCCAATGTCGTGCAATTCATCCGCCACCATCACCTCATGTTTCAGCATGATAATGCACGCCTGATGTCGCAAGGATCTGCACACAATTCCTGGAAGCCGAAAATGTCCCAGTTCTTCCATGGCCTGCATACTCAACAGACATTGTCACCCATTGAGCATGTTTGAGATGCTCTGGATCGACGTGTACGAGAACGTGTTCCAGTTCCCGCCAATATCCAGGAACCTAGCACAGCCATTGTAGAGGAGTGGGACAACATTCCACAGGCCACAATCAACAGCCTGATCAACTCTATGCGAAGGAGATGCTGTGCTGCATGAGGAAAATTGTTGTCACCAGATACTGACTGGTTTTCTGATCCAATCCCCTACTTAATTTTTTTAAAGGTATATGTGACCAACTGATGCATATCTATATTCTCAGTCATGTGAAATCCATAGATTAGGGCCTAATGCATTTATTTAAATTGAAGAGAACTGGGTGATCTCGCTCTCCGAGGCCGACGTGAGAAGGGTCTTTAATCAGGTCAACACCCGCAAGGCCGCGTGCCCCGACGGTATTCCAGGGCGCGTTCTCAGAGCATGCGCAGAACAGCTGGCAGGCATATTCAGGGTAAATTTCAACCTCTCCTTGTCCCAGTCTGTAAGCCCCACATTTTAAGATGACCACAATCATTCCTGTTTCTAAGAACTCTAAGGCTTTATGCCACAATGAATACCCCCTTGTAGCACTCACTTCTTTATTCATGAAGTGCTTTGACAGGCTGGTTATGGCACACATTAACTCCACCATCCCAGCCACCCTAGACCCACTCCAATTTGCATACCGCCCCAACAGATGAATAGATGACGCAATCTCAATTACTCTCCACACTGCCCTCACCCACCTAGATAAGAGGAATACTTAAGTGAGAATGCTGTTCATTGACTACAGAATTGTCCCCTCCAAGCTCGTCACCAAGCTTAGGTCTCTGGGTCTGAACACCTCCCTCTGCAACTGGATCCTGGAATTCCTGATGGGCCGACCCCAGGTGGTGAGGGTAGGCAACATCACCTCCGCCACGCTGACCCTTAACACAGGGACCCCACAGGGGTTAGTGCTTAGTCCCCTCCTGTGCTGTTCACCCACGACTGTGTGGCCACGCACGACTCCAACACCATTATCAAGTTCGCTGACGACACGACTGTGGTAGGCCTGATCACCGGCAACAATGAGTCAGCCTACAGGGAGGAGGCCATTGACCTGGCAGTGTGGTGCCAGAGCAAGAACCCCTCCCACAACATCAGCAAGACCAAGGAGCTGATCGTGGACTACAGGAAACTGGGGGGCAAGCACACCCCCATCCATATCGACGTGGAGCAGGTAGACAGCTTCTAGTTCCTCTGTGTCCAAATCACTAAAGACTTAAAATGGTCCAAACACACTCACAGTAGTGAAGAAGGGGCGACAGTGCCTCTTCCCCCTCAGGAGGTTGAAAAAGTTTGGCATGGCCTCTTAAATCCTCAAATGGTTCTACAGCTGTGCCATTGAGAGCATATTGACTGGCTGCATCACTGTTTGGTATGGCAATAGCACCGCCCTCGATTGCATGGCGCAACAGAGGGTTGTGTGGACAGCCCAGTACATCACTGGGGCCGGGCTCCCTGCCATCCAGGACCTTTATATCAGGCAGTGTGAAAAGAAGGCCTGGAAAATAGACTATTTTCTCTGCTGCTGCACGGCAAGAGGTACCGGTGCATCAAGTCTGACACCAACAGGCTCTTGAACAGCTTCAAGCAATACGACTGATAAGTAGCTAACACAATAGCTACACTGACTATCTGAGTTAACCATGTATCTTTATTTACCTTTTATTTCAATCTTTGTACTGTCTCTATGCACATTCACAGGGTCCTACACACTCACACACACTGTCACTCCAACACACACACACACACACACACACACTCAATCCATCATTTTCTCACTCGCACATACATTTGTACTGACTCTACACACCTACACACCCACTCACCTGCAAGCTACTGCTACTCTGTTTATCTTATACCCTGTTGCCTCATCCCCTTATCCCTATACATACAGTGAGGGGAAAAAAGTATTTGATCCCCTGCTGATTTTGTATGTTTGCCCACTGACAAAGAAATGATCAGTGTATAATTTTAATGGTAGGTTTATTTGAACAGTGAGAGACAGAATAACGACAAAAAAATCCAGAAAGGCGCATGTCAAAAATGTTATAAATTGATTTGCATTTTCATGAGGGAAATAAGTATTTGACCCCTCTGCAAAACATGACTTAGGTCAGACGTTTCTTGTAGTTTCCACCAGGTTTGCACACATCTCAGGAGGGATTTTGTCCCACTCCTCTTTGCAGATCTTCTCCAAGTCATTAAGGTTTCGAGGCTGACGTTTGGCAACTCGAACCTTCAGCTCCCTCCACAGATTTTCTATGGGATTAAGGTCTTAATGAGCAGAAAATATTTGGAGGGAGCTGAAAGTCCGTATTGCCCAGCGACAGCCCCGAAACCTGAAGGATCTGGAGAAGGTCTGTATGGAGGAGTGGGCCAAAATCCCTGCTGCAGTATGTGCAAACCTGGTCAAGACCTACAGGAAACGTATGATCTCTGTAATTGCAAACAAAGGTTTCTGTACCAAATATTAAGTTCTGCTTTTCTGATGTATCAAATACCTATGTCATGCAATAAAATGCAAATTAATTACTTACAAATCATACAATGTGATTTTCTGGATTTTTGTTTTAGATTCCGTCTCTCACATTTGGAGTGTACCTAAGATAAAAATTACAGACCTCTACATGCTTTGTAAGTAGGAAAACCTGCAAAATCGGCAGTGTATCAAATACTTGTTCTCCCCACTGTATCTGTATTCCCAGTCATGTGAAATTCATAGATTAGGGCTCAATTAATTTATTTCAATTGACTGATTTCTTTATATGAACTAACTCAGTAAAATATTTTAAATTGTTCTTTGTTGTGTTTATATTTTTGTTTAGTATAAAAGGAGGAAGACCATAGCATGTCAGTCCTTGGTATAAAATGGGGTTGAGCAACACTGTTCTATGATCACTGTAATGCTTTGGCGTTCATCCACCCGGTTCCTCTCACCCACCATTATGACCGCTGAAACAATAGGACCCCTATGAAAGCCATTGACACCCCAAATTCACATTAACATTTTATACAGAACCTGTATGACAGTATTTTCTTAACATTTTAAAATAAATGCAGCTGGAAAGAATGGCACTAAGCCCTGGATCCTGTTGCTGTGTAGTTAGGAGTCACAAGCACCTGCAAGTGGTACGTCACATTGAAATTGAACATGAAGCAATTGAAACGACTCCCCCACCAAATGTCCTCCCACAAATAGATGTCATGCTCTGTTTGAGATTTTGAGAGTTTTTACCTTATTTCTACCTTATTTTTGCATGACTTCATTGCCCTTCCTTCCTTTTCTCCCTTCCTTTTCTCCCTTTTTTTCTCAGAATCACTTGCTCCTTCCAGCTTCTCCCTCTCTCTCGCTCCAGGACTGTCGTTGTTCCGATCCTGAGACACCCATCTCTGAAGCTGCCAACAGAGTTCTCTCCCTCTTTCTTAACCCCCACCACCTCTCTCTCTCTCCTCCCTGCTCCCTCCTTCCCTCTGTCCACCTGACTGACGGCCTGTTTGCCTTTGCAGACGGAAACAGCGAGCGAGGGGAAAAGGACGCCAGTAAGATCACCACTTACCCCCCGGGGGCGGTGCATTTCGACTGCGAGATGAGAGCTGTGCAGGTTAGCTGCGGCTTCCACCATTCAGGTAGGTCCCCCGGCCACTTCCTATCACTCACTTCCTGCTTCCTCTTTGATCTATTCTTCAGTGGTGTTTGATCACAAGAGGAAACATTTGTTTTGAGGAGAGTCTTCTGGCCACATATCAAATAGCCACAGGTCATAAAGGTCTTTCAATAAAAACAGTTAAAGGAATGTACCCTTCGCTAAGCTCCGTCCCCTTGGTTACTGTTGCTACCTCGGTCAACATTTTCCTGGGTAGCTCAATCAAACTACTGGAGAAAACCCCTCACGAGGATATCAAACTGAGTTTTTAATACACAATGTAATTAAACACAGACTAATCCTTGCTAATCAGGAGACTCTTGGGACTGTCAAAACAATTCCTCTCAAGTCATATCCTGCTATTGACAGCAGATGAGAGTTGTATTCATAATATAGCTAACATAGCTAGCTAACATAAAGTGCCTTCAGAAAGTATTCACACCACTTGATCTTTTCCACTTTTTGTTGTGTTACAGCCTGAATTTAAAATAGATTAAATTGAGTTTCTGGCCTACACACAATACCCCATAATATCAAAGTGGAATTATGTTTTTTTGAAGTGTTTGCAAATTAATGAAAAGCTGAAATGTCTTGACTCAGTAAGTATTCAACCCCTTTATGGAAGCTCAGTTGGTAGAGCATGGCGCTTGCAACGCCATGGTTGTGGGTTCGTTTCGTTCATTTCCCACGGGGGGCCAGTATGAAAATGTATGCACTCACTAACTGTAAGTCGCTCTGGATAAGAGCGTCTGCTAAATGACTAAAATGTAAAATGTAAATGGCAAGCCTAAATAAGTTTGAGAGTACAAATTAGCTTAACCAGTCACATGGGAAATTGCATGGACTCACTGTGTGCAATAATGTGTGCAATAATAGTGTTATTTTTTGGGGGAATGACTACCTCATCTCTGTACCCCACACATCTGTAATGTCCCTCAGTCGAGCAATGCATTTCAAACACAGTTTCAACCACAAAGACCAGGGAGATTTTCCAATGCCTCACAATGAAGGGCATTGGCAGATGGGTAAAAATTCAAATAAAAGCAGACATTGAATATCCCTTTGAGCATGGTGAAGTTACATTTTGGATGGTGTATCAATACACCCAGTCACTACAAAGATACAGATTTCCTTCCTAACTCAGTTGCCGGAGAGGAAGGAAACTGCTCAGGGATTTCTCAAAATGGTGACTTTAAACAGGTAAACAGTTAAAGCATTTAATGGCAGTGATAGGAGAAAACGGAGGATGGATCAACAACATTGTAGTTACCCCACAATACTAACCAAAATGACAGAGTGAAAAGAAGGAAGCCTGTACAGAATAATAATATTCCAAAACATGCATCCTTTTGCAACAAGGCACTAAAATAATACTGCAAAAAATTTGGCAAAGCAATTCACTTTTTGTCCTAAATACAAAGTGTTATTTGGTATTTTATTAGGAACCCCATTAGCTGTTGCAAAAGCAGCAGCTACTCTTCCTGGGGTTCACACACAACATGAAACATGACATAATACATAACATGAATAGATACAGAACATTAATACATTTTTTTTTTAAAGGCACACGTAGCCTACATATCAATACATACACACAAACTATCTAGGTCAAATAGGGGAGAGGCGTTGTGCCGTGAGGTGTTGCTTTATCTGTTGCTTTATCTGTTTTTTGAAACAAGGTTTGCTGTTTATTTGTGCAATATGAGATGGAACGGAGTTCCATACTGTAATGGCTCTATATACAGGTGAAGTCGGAAGTTTACATACACCTTAGCCAAATATATTTAAACTCAGTTTTTCACAATTCCTGACTTTAATCCTAGTAAGAATTCCCTGTCTTAGGTCAGTTAGGATCACCACTTTGTTTTAAGAATGTGAAATGTCAGAAAAATAGTTGAGAGAATTATTTATTTCAGCTTTTATTTCTTTCATCACATTCCCAGTGGGTCAGTAGTTTACATACACTCAATTAGTATTTGATAGCATTACCTTTTAAATTGTTTAACTTGGGTCAAACGTTTCGGGTAGCCTTCCACAAGCTTCCCACAATAAGTTGAGGGAATTTTGGCCTATTCCACCTGACAGAGCTGGTGTAACTGAGTCAGGTTTGTAGGCCTCCTTGCTCGCACACACTTTTTCAGTTCTGCCTACACATTTTCTATAGGATTGAGGGCAGGGCTTTGTGATGGCCACTCCAATACCTTGACTTTGTTGTACATAAGCCATTTTGCCACAACTTTGGAAGTATGCTTGGGGTCATTGTCCATTTGGAAGACCCATTGCAACCAAGCTTTAACTTCCTGACTGATGTCTTGAGATGTTGCTTCAATATATCCTCATAATTTCCCTTCCTCATGATGCCAGCTATTTTGTGAAGTGCACCAGTCCCTCCTGCAGCAAAGCACCCCCACAGCATGATGCTACCACCCCCGTGTTTCACGGTTGGGATGGTGTTCTTCGGCTTGCAAGGTACCCCCTTTTTCCTCCAAACATAACGATGGTCATTATGGCCAAACAGTTCTATTTTTGTTTCATCAGACCAGAGGACATTTCTCCAAAAAGTACGACCTTTTTCCCCATGTGCAGTTGCAAACCGTAGTCTGGCTTTTTTATGGCGGTTTTGGAGCAGTGGCTTCTTCCTTGCTGAGCGGCCTTTCAGGTTATGTCGATATAGGACTTGTTTTACTGTGGATATAGATACTTTTGTACCTGTTTCCTCCAGCATTTTCACAAGGTCCTTTGCTGTTGTTCTGGGATTGATTTGCACTTTTCGCAACCAAAGTACGTTCATCTCTAGGAGACAGAACGCATCTCCTTCCTGAGCGGTATGACAGCTGCGTGGACCCATGGTGGTTATACTTGCGTACTATTGTTTGTACCGATGAACTTGGTACCTTCAGGCGTTTGGAAATTGCTCCCAATGATGAACCAGACTTACAAAACATTTTTCTGAGGTCTTGGCTGATTTCTTTTGATTTTCCCATGATGTCAAGCAAAGAGGCACTGAGTTTGAAGGTAGGCCTTGAAATACATCCACAGGTACACCTCCAATTGACGCCAATTAGCCTATCAGAAGCTTCTAAAGCCATGATATCATTTTCTGGAATTTTCCAAGCTGTTTAAAGGCTCAGTCAACTTAGTGTATGTAAACTTCTGACTCACTTGAATTGTGATACAGTGAATTATAAGTTAAATCATCTGTCTGTAAACAATTGTTGGAAAAATTACATGTGACACACGAAGTAGATGTCCTAACCGACTTGCCAAAACTATAGTTTGTTAACAATACATTTGTGGAGTAGTTGAAAAACGAGTTTTAATGACTCCAACCTAAGTGTATGTAAACTTCCGACTTCAACTGTAGATAGCTCTGAATCCACAATATGGCAGAGGTTGAAATGCCATAACACATACATTTTTTCAACATCAGGTTATGGTCAATAATATCAAAGGCTGCACTGAAATCTAACAGTACAGCTCCCACAATCTTCTTATCAATTTATTTCAACCAATCTTCAGTAATTAGTGTCAGTGCAGTACATGTTTTTTATTTATTTTTATTTAACCTTTATTTAACTAGGCAAGTCAGTTAAGAACAAATTCTTATTTACAATGACGGCCTACACCGGCCAAACCCGGACGACGCTGGGCCAATTTTGCGCCGCCCTATGGGACTCCCAATCACAGCCGTTTGTGATACAGCCTGGATTCGAACCAGGGAGTCTGTAGTGACGCCTCAAGCACTGAGAATGCAGTGCCTTAGACCGCTGTGCCACTCGGGAGCCCAAGGATTATGTCAATATAGGACTCGTTTTACTGTGGATATAGATAATTTTGTACCTGTTGCCTCCAGCATCTTCACAAGGTCCTTTGCTCTTGTTCTGGGATTGATGTTGAGTGCCCTTCTCTATAAGTATGCTGAAAGTCTGTTGTTAATTTTACAGAGAAATAGCATTGTATTTGGTCAAACACCATTTTTTTCATTAGTTTGCTAAGAGCTGGCAGCAAGCTTATAGGTCTGCTGTTAGAACCAGTCAAGGCAAAGAGGACAAAGACTTTTCTCTAGGCTCAGATTAAAGATATGACAGATAGGAGTGGCTATAGAATCAGCTGCCATCCTCAGTAGCTTTCCATCTAAGTTGTCAATGCCAGGAGATCTATAACAATAATTTTTCCACCTCTCCCACACTAATTTTACAAAATTCAAACTTGCAATGCTTTCTTTCATTATTTGTTTTTTTATGCATGTGTACGATGGCTCACTGTTCTTTGTTGACATTTCATGCCGAAGTTTGCCAACTTTGCCAATTAAGTAATCATTAAATGATGAATAAGCCATCTGATTCGATTAAAGATGGAGTTAAATTTGTCTTTCTGCCCATAATTTCATAAAAAGTACTCCAGTTTTTTTTCCCAGCATTCTTTATATAATTGATATTGGCTTCATAATAAAGTTACTTATTTTTTGTTGAGTTTAGTCACATAATTTCTCAATTTGCAGTAAGTCAGCGAGTCAGATGTGCAGCCAGACTTATTAGACACTCCTTTTGCCCCATCTCTTTCAACCATACAGCTTTTCAATTCCTCATCAATCCATGGAGCCTTAACAGTTCTAACAGTCAGTTTCTTAACAGGTGCATGTTTATCAATAATTGGAAGAAGCAATTTCATAAATTCATCAACTGCAGCGTCTGGATGCTCCTTATTAATCACATCATACCAACAAATATTTTTAACATCATCAACATAAGAGTCACAACAAAATCGTTTGTATGATCTCTTATACACTATTTTAGGCCCAGCTGTTGGAACTTTGGCTTTCCTGGATATCACTGCATCCAATGGGTATGGATACAGCTTTAGAACAAAGTTCTACAGTATTAGTAAAGATGTGATCATTACATGTGGATGATCTTGTTCCTGTAGTGTTTGTAAACACCCTGGTAGGAACCAGATTACAGGCACTGGTTACAGTAAGAAGCTTCCTCTTGAGCGGACAGCTTGACGAAAACGAGTCAATATTCAGGTCCGCAAGAAAGTAGACCTCTCTGTTTAAATCACGTAGACTATCAAGCATTTCACACACATTATTTAGATTCTGACTGTTCACACTTAGTGGCCTATAGCAACACCCTAAAATAAAAGGCTTTTGATGTGCCAAGTGAACCTGCAACCACAACACTTCAATAACACTTGACATAAGATCTTCTCTAAGCATTACAGGGAAATGGCTCTGAAAATATATATATATATATATATATATATATATATATATACATATATACATATATATATATACATACATACATACATACATACATACATACATACATACATACATACATACATACATACATACATACATACATACATACATACATACATACATACATACATACATACAGTGGGGAGAACAAGTATTTGATACACTGCCGATTTTGCAGGTTTTCCTACTTACAAAGCATGTAGAGGTCTGTAATTTTTATCATAGCTACACTTCAACTGTGAGAGACGGAATCTAAAACAAAAATCCAGAAAATCACATTGTATGATTTTTAAGTAAATCATTTGCATTTTATTGCATGACATAAGTATTTGATCACCTACCAACCAGTAAGAATTCCGGCTCTCACAGACCTGTTAGTTTTTCTTTAAGAAGCCCTCCTGTTCTCCACTCATTACCTGTATTAACTGCACCTGTTTGAACTCCTTACCTGTATAAAAGACACCTGTCCACACACTCAATCAAACAGACTCCAACCTCTCCACAATGGCCAAGACAAGAGAGCTGTGTAAGGACATCAGGGATAAAATTGTAGACCCGCACAAGGCTGGGATGGTGTTCTTGGGGTTGTACTCATCCTTCTTCTTCTCCAAACACGGCGAGTGGAGTTTAGACCAAAAAGCTATATTTTTGTCTCATCAGACCACATGACCTTCTCCCATTCCTCCTCTGGATCATCCAGATGGCCATTGGCAAACTTTAGACGGGCCTGGACATGCGCTGGCTTGAGCAGGGGGACCTTGCGTGTGCTGCAGGATTTTAATCCATGACGGCGTAGTGTGTTACTAATGGTTTTCTTTGAGACTGTGGTCCCAGCTCTCTTCAGGTCATTGACCAGGTCCTGCTGTGTAGTTCTGGGCTGATCCCTCACCTTCCTCATGATCATTGATGCCCCACGAGGTGAGATCTTGCATGGCGCCCCAGACCGAGGGTGATTGACTGTCATCTTGAACTTCTTCCATTTTCTAATAATTGCGCCAACAGTTGTTGCCTTCTCACCAAGCTGCTTGCCTATTGTCCTGTAGCCCATCCCAGCCTTGTGCAGGTCTACAATTTTATCCCTGATGTCCTTACACAGCTCTCTGGTCTTGGCCATTGTGGAGAGGTTGGAGTCTGTTTGATTGAGTGTGTGGACAGGTGTCTTTTATACAGGTAACGAGTTCAAACAGGTGCAGTTAATACAGGTAATGAGTGGAGAACAGGAAGGCTTCTTAAAGAAAAAACTAACAGGTCTGTGAGAGCCGGAATTCTTACTGGTTGGTAGGTGATCAAATACTTATGTCATGCAATAAAATGCAAATGAATTACTTAAAAATCATAGAATGTGATTTTCTGGATTTTTGTTTTAGATTCCGTCTCTCACAGTTGAAGTGTACCTATGATAAAAATTACAGACCTCTACATGCTTTGTAAGTAGGTAAACCTGCAAAATCGGCAGTGTATCAAATACTTGTTCTCCCCACTGTGTGTGTGTGTGTGTGTGTGTGTGTGTGTGTGTGTGTATATATATATATATATATATATATATAAATTATTTCTTCTTCTGGCGCACAGCTTCAGGATAGTCCTCGTTGAGGAAGATATATACGTTCCTCTCAAGTTCTTGGCTTTTTCCAGAACAGCTACCTTGTCCTTGAACCTCAGGAACGACCACTATCGGCCTGAGCCTGTCACCTGGGCTGGTGGTGGGTTTTCCAGTCCTGTGGGCGCGCTCCACCTCAATCTTCCTGTGGTGCATCTTCAATTTCTCAGAGATCATTTCCCTGACTTTGTCCTCCTGGGGCAAATCTAAATCCACAGTACCACTCTCCATATTTTTAAGCATAGTGGTGGCTGCATCATGTTATGGGTATGCTTGTAATCATTAAGGACTGGGGAGTTTTTTAGGATAAAAAAAGAAACAGAATGGAGCTAAGCACAGGCAAGATCCTAGAGGAAAACCTGGTTCAGTCTGCTTTCCACAAGACACTTGGAGATGAATTCACCTTTCAGCAGGACAACAACCTAAAACACAAGGTCAAATCTACACTGGAGTTGCTTACCAAGAAGACAGTGAATGTTCCTGAGTGGCCGAGTTAGTTTTAACTTAAATTTACTTGAAATTCTATAGCAAGACCTGAACATTGTGTTCTAGCAATGATCAACAACCAATTTGACAGAGCTTGAAGTATTTTGAAAAGAATAATGGGCAAATGTTGCACAGTCCAATTGTGGAAAGCTTTTAGAGACTTACCCAGAAAGACTCACAGATGTAATTGCTGCCAAAGGTGCCTTTACTAACACGACTCAGGATATGACCCAGATGCAGACACAGGAGACGGAAGGTTCAATATACAGAGTAGTTTATTAAAACCACAGGAGGCAGGCAAAGGGCAAGTTGAGGGCAGTCAGAGGTTCGTAACCAGGTCTGAGTTTGATAGGTACAGGGTGGCAGGCTGGCTTGGGGTCAGGGCAGGCAGAATAGGTCGGAACCGGAAAGCGGAGACAGGACTTTAAGACAGGTTTAATCCTTGATACATGAAAAGTGGGATAACTGGAGGTGGTGTTGAGAAGAGCAGACCGGGCTGTCTTCCAGGTATGGCGACAGCGGCGGACGAACATCTGGGCTGAGGATATGCTGACCTCTTCCTCTTGCTCAGGGAAGAGCGGGGGCTGATATCCCATCGGACACTCAAAAGGCGAGAGACCAGTGGCTGAGCAGGGAAGGATGTTGCAGGCGTATTCCACCCACACGAGTTGCTGGCTCCAGGTGGTGGGGTTGGTGGAGACAAGGCAATGAAGAGTCATATCCAGGTCCTGATTGGCTCGCTCCGACTGGCCGTTAGACTGGGGGTGAAACCCGGAGGATAGGCTGGCTGACGATCCAATGAGTGTGCAGAACACCTTCTAGAACTGGGACGAGAACTGAGGACTACGGTCGGAGACCATGTCCACCGGAAGTCCATGGATCCGGAAGACGTGCTGCACCATGAGCTGGGCCGTCTCCTTGGCTGAGGGTGGCTTGGGGGGGGAAATTAAATGGGCGGCTTTGAAAAACCTGTCCATTAGATGGAGGTAGAACAGTGACAGAGTCCAGGGATATATGCAACCAGGGCCGGTGAGGGACAGGAAGTGGTTGAAGGAGGCCAGCCGGAGCATGCCGAGTAGTCTTATTCTGAACACAGACAGTGCAGGCGGCGACAAACACGGAGACGTCAGGAACCATGGTGTGCCACCAAAAGCGTTGTCACACAAAGGCCAGGGTTCGATGGGAACCAGGGTGGCAGGCAAGCCTTGAGGAATGAGCCCATTCCAGGACCGGGGAGCGGGCAGCATCTGGGACAAACATCCAGTTAGCCAGCCAGCCCCCCCCCCCCCCGGGGGCCTGCTTCTCTATTCCCCATATGAGTGCAGCGCCAGACACGAGGTAGGAAGGATAGTCTCGGGGTCTGAGGGTGTAGCAGCGGGGCTATAGCGGCGTGAAAGCGCATCCGGCTTAACATTCTTGGACCCCGGGCGGTAGGAGATGGTAAAGTTGAACTGAGTGAAAAGCAGGGCCCAACGAGCTTGCCTGGAGTTGAGACGCTTGGCGGTGCGGAGATTTTTGTATTTATTAGGGATCCTCTGCCAAGGCAGCAGCTACTCTTCCTGGGGCCCAAACATATTAAAGCACTTACATGACATATAAAACAAAATATAAAACAGTACATCATATGACATTATTACACCACTACCTATCTACAATACAAAATGTTTAATACCACCATACATCAATATCACAATGTGTGCGTATGCATGTGTCAATACCCTTGTGTGTCTCTTCACAGTCCCCGTTGATCCATAAGGTGTATTTTTACCAGTTTTTTAAAAATCTGATTCTACTGCTTGAATCAGTTACCTGATGTGGAATATAGTTCTGTGTAGTCATGGCTCTATGTAGTACTGTGCGCCTCCCATAATCTGTTCTTGACTTGGGGACTGTGAAGAGACCTCTGGTGGCATGTCTTGTGGGGTATGCATGGGTGTCAGCTTGTCAACACCTCTTACAAAAACAAGCAGTGATGAAGTCAATCTCTCTTCCACTCTGAGCCAGGAGAGACTGACATGCATGTCATTAATTTTAGCTCTCCGTGTACTTTTAAGGGCCAGCCGTGGTGCCCTGTTCTGAGCCAACTGCAATTTTCCCAAGTCCCTCTTTGTGGCACCTGACCACACTACTGAACAGTAGTCTAGGTGCGACAAAACTAGGGCCTGTAGGATCTGCCTTTTTGATAGTGTTGTTAAGAAGGTAGAGCAGCTCTTCATTATGGACATACTTCTCCCCATCTTAACTACTGTTGTATCAATATGCTTTGACCATGACAGTCTCCTATCGAGGGTTACTCCAAGCAGTTTAGTCACCTCAACTTGCTCAATTTCCACATTATTCATTACGAGATGTAGTTGTGGCATGTCGTTAGTAAAGATCGAAAAAAGCAAGGGGCCTAGACAGCTGCCCTGGGGAATTCCTGATTCTACCTGGATTATGTTTGAGAGGCTTCCATTAAAGAACACCCTCTGTGTTCTGTTAGACAAGTAACTCTTTATCCACATTATAGCAGGGGGTGTAAAGCAATAACACATACGTTTTTCCAGCAGCAGACTATGATAGATAATGTCAAAAGCCGCACTGAAGTCTAACAAAACAGCCCCCACAATCTTTTTATCATTAATTTCTCTCAGCCAATCATCAGTAATTTGTGTAAGTGCTGTGCTTGTTGAATGTCCTTCTCTGTAAGGATGCTGAAAGTTTGTTGTCAATTTGTTTACAGTAAAATGGCATTGTATCTGGTCAAACACAATTATTTCCAGAAGTTTACTAAGGGTTGGTTACAGGCTAATTGGTTGGCTATTTGAGCCAGTAAAGGGGACTTTACTATTCTTAGGTAGCTGAATGACTTTTACTTTCCTCCAAGCCCGGGGGCACACACATTCTAGTTGGCTTAAATTGAAAATATGTCAAATAGGAGTGGCAATATCGTCCGCTATTATCCTCAGCAATTTTCCATCCAAGTTGTCAGACCACGGTGGCTTGTCATTGTTAATAAACAACAATAATTTTTTCACTTCTTTCACATTCACTTTACAAATTTGTCAGATATACTTGGATGTGTAGTGTCAGCAATTGTTGCTGGCATGTCATGCCTAAGTTTGCTAATCTTGCCAATGAAAAAATATTAAAGTACGTGTCAATATCAGTTGATTTTGTGATGAATGACGATCTGATTCAATGAATGATGGAGCAGAGTTAGCCCTTTTTCCCAACATTTCATTTAAGGTGCTCCAAAGCTTTTTACTATCATTCTTTGTCATTTAACCTTGTTTTGTAGTGTTTTTTTTCTTCTTTTTCTTCAGTTTAGTCACATGATTTCTCAATTTGCAATACCTTTGCCAATCAGTTGTGCAGCCAGACTTATTTGCCATTCCTTTTTGCCTCATCCCCCTCTCAACCATACCATTTTTCAATTCCTCATCAGTCCACAGGGATTTAACAGGTTTACAGTCATTTTCTTAATGGATGCATGCTTATTTGTAACTGGAATAAGCAATTTCATAAATGTGTCAAGTGCAGTATCTGTTTGCTCCTCATTACACACCACGGACCAACATATATTCTTTACATCAACAACATAGGAATCTCTACAAAAATTATTGTATGACCTCTTATACACAATATTAGTCCCAGCCTTTGGAACTTTGTTTTTCCTAGATATGGCTACTATATTGTGATAACTACATCCAATGGATTTGGATACTGCTTTCAAACAAATCTCTGCAGCATTAGTAAAGATATGATCAAAACATGTTGATGATTTAATTCCTGTACTCTTTGTAACCACCCTGGTAGGTTGACAGATAACCTGAACCAGGTTGCAGGCGCACTGGTTACAGTTTGAAGCTTTCTCTTGAGTGGGCAGCCTAATCAAAGCCAGTCAATATTTAAATCACCCATAATATATACCATACATACCTATCCATACATATCAAGCATTTCACACATGTTATCCAGATACTGACTGTTAGCACTCGGTGGTCTATAGCAGCTTCCCACCAGAATTGGCTTTAGGTGAGGCAGATGAACCTGTAGCCATATTACTTCAATAGTATTTAACATGAGATCCTCTCTAATCTTCACAGGGAGTGGTTCTGAGTATAAACAGTAGCACCTCCACCATTGACATTTCTATATTTTCTGTAAATGTTATAACCTTGTGTTGCTACCACTGTGTCATCAAAGGTATTATCTAAGTGAGTTTCAAAGATAGTCAGGATATGAATCTCATCTGTTACTAGCAAATGATTGATTTCATGAACCTTGTTTCTTATGCTACAAATGTTAACGTGGGCTATTTTGAGCACTTTTCTTCTGGGATGCTTACTTGTTTTTATTGCTTTACTGGGAAGCTTAGCAGCAGTAGATGTGCTTATGTTCTTTATGTTATTGCAGGGTGAGCTGCACACAGTGGACTGCCTCCTTTGGCACACCGGCTCAGTGCTAACAGTATAAATCTGGCTCTTAGGCACGTTCTTTTACTGCACACAATAGCTGTAGGATCAGCAGAGGCATTCAGGGCAGTTAGAGGGACATAACTTAGTTTTTATTTATTTTATTGTATTTATTTTTTAAGCCATTTACCATACACTCTTATCCAGAGCGACTTACAGTTAGTGAGTGCATACATTTTTAATACTGGCCCCCTGTGGGAATCGAACCCACAACCCTGGCGTTGCAAGGGCCATGCTCTACCAACTGAGCTACAGGAGGGCTTATGTTGTATCTACCGATGCCCCTGATGTAATGTACATTTGCTGAAGCATTTTGACAACTCTGTGTCACAATGGTATGGATTAGCTGAGCTGGGCTTGGGTCATTGCTAAGTCATTGTCTCAACGCATCCTTATAATGCTGTGAAAGGATCCAGGAACCGAAACAATTTGGGTGGATCCCATCGTCCTTATAAAACGTGAATTGTTTCCAAAATATATCGAATTTGTCAACAAAAGTTACACCCATTGAGCTGCAATAATCACATAGCCAGTTGTGAAGAGCAAGAATCCTGCTCAAGTGTTGAACGCCACGATTCAGAGAGAGGCACAGGGCCAGATTTGATGTTTTTTTTGTTAGTGTCTAGCAGAGAGTCAATCAGCTCTTTAAAATCCAGTTTCAACTGTTCAGAGCTGCCCTTCATAATGTCTTTAAAACCCACATGGACTAAGAATCGATTTCCATGTCCTGACGTAGTACATTCGGGAACAGCTTAGTAATGTAATTTACTCGAGCTCCGGGATAGGACATTGTTTTTGCACCAGGAACGGTCACATTTTAAAAAATGGAGCTACCCAAAATCACGGCTGGCGAGAAGGACATGGAAATCCGCCCACTCCCACACTTCACAGGCCTCCGACAGATGGAGAAGCCCCGCTCGATCCAGAGCAGGGACGGAAGGTTGCAGACGTCGACTATGAATTCGTAGTAGTAGGCATTGCTGCTGCAGACACGGGCACCCCCAGTGACGAAGGTGCAGGAAGATTAGGCTCCAGGACGGTGAAACTATTTGTTGTTTGTATCCGCGCAGGGCCTCTCGTTGGGAGTGTAGACTGTTTGCGGGTGGTCGCTGTCTTCGGCTTCCACGGCTCATGACATGCGACCATCGTTGATTGCCTTTTTCCTCATGCTGTGCTCCTTCGACGGCGCAATCAGATGGGGGAGCTCCGGGCAACACAGGCCAGTCAGAGAACGACGAACGACAAGGCGGAGATGCATCCAACAAGCGCGAACGCCGTATAGCCACCGGCGTAGAAAATGTAAACATTCTACACTGCCTTTTTCCCAGTTTCTTACGTAGGCTGGGGACCTGCGTGATCAAGGAAACCACCTCAAGCCTATAATCCTCGGCAAGTAAACAATTGCCACGTTGGAACTCCGAGTGATCCGGTTTGTCCCGAAACAAATCGTGATAGATTTCAGGTTAGATAAATATTCCATCAATAGGCTCAGCATTTTAGGACTCAGTCGCAAGTAACCCTGGTGCACTGTTCAGTTATTTATGTATTTAAACCCATTTTTTCTGAATTATTTTTTTAAATTCCCCGTTTGCCATTGCCCTCATCATCTTCCATGTGTTTGAAGCGTAAGCTTGTCTGAGGGCGTCGGACACAAGGTTGGTTAGCAACAGTTGCTATCCACTGGAGTGCTGTGATTGGTTGGCCAAAATTCTGGGGTGGGACTTAGCTTTCCTTTCCCTATAAGCAGTCTATAGACAAGGTAAGACAACAATCCATGCTTTGGTTTTGTTTACCTGGCCACTGTCTTCAAATGCTAGCTTTGGTTTTGTTTACCTGGCCACTGTCTTCAAATGCTAACTTTTTAGCATTTGGGACCCAAAACCAATGCAAGTCAATATCCTCAATATTAACCTTTTCCACATTGAACTATCCCTTTAACCCCCTCGAGTCTATCTCTGTAACATAATAAAAAAATCCCCATCAAAATCCGTTAATTTAAGCTAGAGATATCTGGATGCATCTCAATCCACCGCATCCGCCGATGTCGCAGTGAAAGGTGCCAGAGCTAGAGTGGTGTTTGTTAGACCATGAGACATACCGGAAATCGGTCTTCTCACGAAAACGTCTGTAGCGTACAAACTATTATAATCACTCTATGGAAAGGGGAGACTTACACGAACACGATAGTATTCTCGATAGTGTTCTCTGTGTCACAGGACTCGTCTGAAGGTAACCGGTACCGGTTTAAAACAATTAATGGAAGTATGAAGGTAGTTTAGTGCCTACCCAAAGGACACCAATAAGAATAATACTTGCTTGGGCCAAGAAACACGAGCAATGGAGATTAGACCGGTGGAAATCTGTCCATTTGTGTGATGAGTCCAAATTTCAGATTTTTGGTTCCAAACGGCGTGTCTTTGTGAGATGCAGAGTAGGTGAACGGATGATCTCCGCATGTGTGGTTCACACCGTGAAGCATGAAGGAGGAGGTGTGATGGTGTGGAGATGCTTTGGTGGTGACACTGTCAGTGATTTATTTAGAATTCAAGGCACACTTAAACAGCAAGGCTACCACAGCATTCTGCAGCGATATACCATCCCATCTGGTTTGCGCTCAGTGGGACTATCATTTGTTTTTCAACAGGGCAATGACCCAAAGCACACCTCCAGGTGGTATAAGGGCTATTTGATCGAGGAGAGTGATGGATTATTGCATCAGATGACCTGGCCTCCACAATCACCCGACCTCAACCCAATTGAGATGGTTTGGGATGAGTTGGACCGCAGAGTGAAGGAAAAGCAGCCAACAAGTGCTCAGCATATGTGGGAACTCCTTCAAGACTGTTGGGAAAAGCATTCCTCATGAATCTGGTTGAGAGAATGCCAAGAGTGTGCAAAGCTGTCATCAAGGCAAAGGGTGGCTACTTTGAAGAATCTGAAATCTCAAATATATTTTGATTTGTTGAACACTTTTTTGTTTACTACATGATTCCATATGTGTTATTTCATTGTTTTGATGTCTTCACTATTATTCTACAATGTAGAAAATAGTAAAAATAAGAAACACCCTTGAATGAGTAGGTGTCCAAACTTTTGACTGGTACTGTATATTTTTCCTGAGCTTTCTCCTAGATATAGGACAAACACTTCAAAACCTTGTTTTTCATTATTTGTTTTACTGTATTTTTTTTTGTTGCCATTCATGAATGTGTTATTCATTGCATTTCTCTGGGCTATAGTAGTAAAGGCCAAATAAAATATTTTATCAAATCATTTTTTAATACTGTTTTTAGCAAAGTAAGCGCTTAACATTTCAATGACAGTTAAACACGTGCAGTTGAAATTCTGTGTATAACGTAAGACAGCAATACTCTCTGTAACATGACTGTATATAGGAAAATAACGCAACATATGAAACGTGCACAACACATTCAGACTAGTAATGTAATGTGGCATTGTGATCACCGAGTGGCGCAGTGGTCTAAGGCACTGCATCGCAGTGCTAGCTGTGCCACTAGAGATCCTGGTTCGAATCCAGGCTCTGTCGTAGCCGGCCGTGACCGGGAGACCCATGGGGCGGCGCACAATTGGCCCAGCGTCGTCCAGGGTAGGGGAGGGAATGGCCGGCAGGGATGTTGGTAGAGCATGGTGTTTGCAACGCCAGGGTTGTGGGTTCGATTCCCGCGGGGGGCCAGTATGAAAAATAAATACATATGTATGTACTCACTAACTGTAAGTCACTCTGGATAAGAGCGTCTGCTAAATGACTAAAATGTAATGTAAAATGTAATGATGATGTTATGGAATGTTTTTTTCTCTGTAGTGGTGCTGATGGAGAATGGGGATGTCTATACGTTTGGCTACGGTCAGCATGGCCAGCTTGGACACGGAGACGTCAACTCAAGGTAACCACTGACTGTAACGAATGCAAAAATGATCAACATTTGGACACAAAAAAACATAGTTCTAGATGTTCTATTCAGACAATGAATAGGTTTTAACAGTGTAGGATAGATAGAAGACTAGGTAGTCAGTGTTTTCCACAAGTACATAGAGTAGCAACCCAGGGGGGCTTGCCTCCCATGGTTAGACATTTCTGCCAAAGGAATACTTTATCAAGTTTACCTCCCAGATTGGAAAAATGTGTTGTGGGAGTGTGTAGAAAGACTTTACAATTGTTTGTATTTATATATGTATTTTTTATTTTAAAAAATATTCCCCACACCAGATACAAACATCACATACGAACAACAACTTAGACACAAACAACGACTACATCTCATCTGCCTAGACCCGCATGCTCACACCCCCATCCTTAGTGCCTGCATTATTGTTTGCCACATGGTCTTAAATTGTACCAATTTGTTTTTCTTGGTTGCCCTTGCTATTTCAATATTTCAATAATAAATAATTAGATTTTCCAATTGTGTTAATGATGGCGGATTGATTGATTTTCAAGTTAAGTACACTTGTTTTCAAGATGAGTGAGAAAATAATTATCCAGCCCATTGGGTATTTTCACTACGCCTCCATATACCATGTTTTGAGATATGCAGACTGACGGATTAAAAGTATGTTTACATTGTAATACACTGCTCAAAAAAATAAAGGGAACACTAAAATAACACATCCTAGATCTGAATGAATGAAATAATCTTATTAAATACTTTTTTCTTTACATAGTTGAATGTGCTGACAACACAATCACACACAAATTATCATCAATGGAAATCAAGTGTATCAACCCATGGAGGTCTGGATTTGGAGTCACCCTCAAAATTAAAGTGTAAAACCACACTACAGTCTGATCCAAATTTGATGTAATGTCCTTAAAACAAGTCAAACTGAGGCTCAGTAGTGTGTGTGGCCTCCACGTGCCTGTATGACCTCCCTACAACGCCTGGGCATGCTCCTGATGAGGTGGCGGATGGTCTCCTGAGGGATCTCCTCCCAGACCTGGACTAAAGCATCCGCCAACTCCTGGATAGTCTGTGGTGCAACGTGGCGTTGGTGGATGGATTAAGACATGATGTCCCAGATGTGCTCAATTGGATTCAGGTCTGGGGAACGGGCGGGCCAGTCCATAGCATCAATGCCTTCCTCTTGCAGGAACTGCTGACACACTCCAGCCACATGAGGTCTAGCATTGTCTTGCATTAGGAGGAACCCAGGGCCAACCGCACCAGCATATGGTCTCACAAGGGGTCTGAGGATCTCATCTCGGTACCTAATGGCAGTCAGGCTACCTCTGGCGAGCACATGGAGGGCTGTACGGCCCCCCAAAGAAATGCCACCCCACACCATGACTGACCCACCGCCAAACCGGTCATGCTGGAGGATGTTGCAGGCAGCAGAACGTTCTCCACAGCGACTCCAGACTCTGTCACGTCTGTCACGTGTGCTCAGTGTGAACCTGCTTTCATCTGTGAAGAGCACAGGGCGCCTGTGCCGTTGTTGCTCCTAGACGTTTCCACTTCACAATAACAACGCTTACAGTTGACCGGGGCAGCTCTAGCAGGGCAGAAATTAGACGAACTGACTTGTTGGAAAGGTGGAATCCTATGCCGGTGCACCCTTGAAAGTCACTGAGCTCTTCGTTACAGGCCATTCTACTGCCAGTGTTTGTCTATGGAGATTGCATGGCTGAGTGCTTGAATTTATACACCTGTCAGCAACGGGTGTGGCTGAAATGGCCGAATCAAATTTTATTTGTCACGTGTCGAATACATCAGGTGTAGACCTTACCGTGAAATGCTTAGTTACAAACCCTTAACCAACAATGCAGTTCAAGAAATAGTGAAGAAATTTAGCTAGCATATTTGGATCTCAACTCTCTCTAAATTCTCTGTCACATGAAACCGCTCACAATGGTGTGTTTCCCGCTAATTGCATTATGGAACGAACATTCGCACGTAGCCTACTGACTTGTGCACATTGCTATGCTTATAATATGAATAAATAATAGTGTAGGCCTATCAACATTTTATGCTAAACATTTTGATCTGTTGCATGAGCCTCATTGCTTTTTTTAAAAGTTTTTGGGATGTAGCCTAGGCCTACTGGTTGTATGAATTTGGGATCTATCGTCCCACCTCTGTCCCAGAGTCTGTTTGGAATAGGCTATTTATTTCTCACACAGAACGACAAGCTGACCAATAGAATAGGTAAACTTTTCTACTATGGGGGATAGTAGATCGACATATAGTGAGGGGAAAAAACTATTTGATCCCCTGCTGATTTTGTACGTTTGCCCACTGACAAATAAATTATCAGTCTATAATTTTAATGGTAGGTTTATTTGAACAGTGAGAGACAGAATAACAACAACAAAATCCAGAAAAACGCATGTCAAAAATGTTATAAATTGATTAGCATTTTAATGAGGGAAATAAAGATTTGACCCCCTCTCAATCAGAAAGATTTCTGGCTCCCAGGTGTCTTTTATACAGGTAACGAGCTGAGATTAGGCGCACACTCTTAAAGGGAGTGCTCCTAATCTCAGTTTGTTAAATGTATAAAAGGCACCTGTCCACAGAAGCAATCAATCAATCAGATTCCAAACTCTCCACCATGGCCAAGACCAAAGAGCTCTCCAAGGATGTCAGTGACAAGATTATAGACCTACACAAGGCTGGAATGGGCTACAAGAAAATTGCCAAGCAGCTTGGTGAGAAGGTGACAACAGTTGGTGCGATTATTCGCAAATGGAAGAAACACAAAATAACTGTCAATCTCCCTCGGCCTGGGGCTCCATGCAAGATATCACCTCGTGGAGTTGCAATGATCATGAGAACGGTGAGGAATCAGCCCAGAACTACACGGGAGGATCTTGTCAATGATCTCAAGGCAGCTGGGACCATAGTCACCAAGAAAACAATTGGTAACATACTACGCTGTGAAATCATGCAGCGCCCGCAAAGTCCCCCTGCTCAAGAAAGCACATACACATGCCCGTCTGAAGTTTGCCAATGAACATCTGACTGATTCAGAGGAGAACTGGGTGAAAGTGTTGTGGTCAGATGAGACCAAAATGGAGCTCTTTGGCCTCAACTCAACTCGCCGTGTTTGGAGGAGGATGAATGCTGCCTATGACCCCAAGAACACCATCTCCACCGTCAAACATGGAGGTGGAAACATTATGCTTTGGGGGTGTTTTTCTGCTAAGGGGACAGGACAACTTCACCGCATCAAAGGGACGATGGACGGGGCCATGTACTGTCAAATCTTGGGTGAGAACCTCCTTCCCTCAGCCAGGGCGTTGAAAATGGGTCGTGGATGGGTATTCCAGCATGACAATGACCCAAAACACACGGCCAAGGCAACAAAGGAGTGGCTCAAGAAGAAGCACATTAAGGTCCTGGAGTGGCCTAGCCAGTCTCCAGACCTTAATCCCATAGAAAGTCTGTGGAGGGAGCTGAAGGTTCGAGTTGCCAAACGTCAGTCTCGAAACCTTAATGACTTGGAGAAGATCTGCAAAGAGGATTGGGACAAAATCCCTCCTGAGATGTGTGAAAACCTGGTGGCCAACTACAAGAAACGTCTGACCTCTGTGATTGCCAACAAGGGTTTAGCCACCAAGTACTAAGTCATGTTTTACAGAGGGGTCAAATACTTATTTCCCTCATTAAAATGCTAATCAATTTATAACATTTTTGACATGTGTTTTTCTTTTTTGTTGTTGTTGTTATTATGTCTCTCACTGTTCAAATAAACCTACCATTAAAGTTATAGACTGATCATGTCTTTGTCAGTGGGCAAACGTACAAAATCAGCAGGGGATCAAATACTTTTTTCCCTCACTGTAGGCTAGTGATTTTGCTGTTTGTTACTCATCGGTATTTGGTGCAAATCATTCCCTAACCTCAGCTGAATCTGGTAATGAATGGTGTGGCTGTTGAACAAGTTGAGGAGACTAAATTACTTGGCGTTACCTTAGATTGTAAACTATCACGGTGAAAACATATAGATTCAGTGTCTGTAAAGATGGGAAGAGGTCTGTCCGTAATAAAGAGATGCTCTGCTTTTTTGACACCACACTCCAAAAAGCAAGTTCTTCAGGCTCTAGATTTGTCTAATCTTGATTATTGTCCAGTCGTGTGGTCCAGTGCTGCAAGGAAAGACCTAGTTAAGCTGCTGCTGGCCCAAAACAGAGCGGCACGTCTTGCTCTTCATTGTAGTCAGAGGGCTGATATAAATACTATGCATGCCAGTCTTTCTTGGCTAAGAGTTGAGGAGAGACTGACTGCATCACTTCTTATTGTTATAAGAAACAAGAATGTGTTGAAAATCCCAAATTGTTTGCATAGTCAACTTACACACCGCTCTGACACACACACTTACCCCACCAGACGTGCCACCAGGGGTCTTTTCACAGTCCCCAAATCCAGAACAAATTCAAGAAAGCGTACAGTATTATATAGAGCCATTACTGCATGGAACTCCGTTCCATCTCATATTGCTCAAATAAACAGCAAACCTGGTTTTAAAAAACAGATAAAGCAACACCTCACGGCACAACGCCTCTCCCCTATTTGACCTAGATAGTTTATGTGTATGTATTGAGATGTAGGCTACGTGTGCCTTTAAAAGAAAATGTATGTAGTTCTGTCCTTGAGCTGTTCTTGTCTATTAATGTTCTGTATTATGTAATGTTTCATGTTTTGTGTGGACCCCAGGAAAAGTAGCTGCTGCTTTTGCAACAGCTAATGGGGATCCTAATCAAATACCAAATACGAAATCTTGTTTGCTGAGAAAAAGTAAATGTGGGCAGTTATTCTAACGTGGTTTTCAAGTTTGGGGAAGCTAATTCTCACCATAACAGTTCACCTTTATAATAAAGCATTCCATGCACCATCACATGTGCAGAGTTATGTAAGATAGCCTACTATTCCTAATGTGATGATTAGATTGGATAGTCATAATTTAGGATTATAATATAACTCAATCACTGTTCGCAATAGACTGTTCAATGCAGCGCGTGTGTTACAAAATAAATGTACACATACATGTTATTCAATCATTGCATCCACACTGCTCGTGCGCGTCAACGAGCGTCTGCGTAGCCAGGCGCTAAAATAGAACTTGGTTATATTTGTGAAGCTTGACGCGCTGCAAGTCCCGGCTCTCCCATCTCCTCATTGGTTTTTAGGAGCATATACCCACGTGGGTGATTGAAAGATGAACTGAGGTCCAACCTCAAAGTTGGTTGCCAACCGCCATATAATGTCCAAAGAAGAAGCCTGAAGGAGGAGAGATTACTAGAAACAAAGAAGGTTTACCCTTTTATCTGTGGATTAATTGAGTAGAGGACCTTGTGCATTTCAGGTAAAATTACAACCCAATGTTTATATCCCAGGACAAATTAGCTAGCAACAGCAAGCTAGCTAAGTTGCCATAAATGTTCAATGCTTTTCAACCTGTCCCCAAATTAATATAGTGGCCCAGAGTTCGTTTTGATATTTCAACCTGCGTGTCCTGATCGCGTCTGGTGTCGGCGGACAAAATCAACATGTGCGCGATCACGTGCGCGCCCGGTCTAGTCAGCATGTTAGAGTAGGCCTAGGCTATATCAGCCTATATTTCTCACTTCTCCTTTCTTTGCGCTGGAAAATGTTGGCCTTTTATAAACACATTTAATGCAATTCTACTACACTTTATATGACTGGAGACATTTGCATAATATTTTTTTTATACAACAAAAATTACAGGGTAGCCTACTCTGCTGACACTGGCAAACAGATCAATAAAAACAACGTTGTCTGATCCATATATTAGGCCTACGAAAAGGGGAGACACAAATACAATATGATGTCCATCTAACCTGGAGGAGGAAATTATTGTCCAAAAACAAACAAAAGTGGCACAGACCCAAGACAGTGAATATGCACACTCACTGGGGATATGGCTGATGTTCTCCACTGGTGCTAATAAGAAGGCTACTTTTCTTTCAATTAAGTTCAGAATTCTGATAACTAAAACGCAGATTGGATTATTTTCATTGCCTTCTCTTTACAGCAATAGCCATTTGTTTTTCTGCGATTTTACTTAAAAATATTGCGATATGCCTGGCTGGGTCTCTCTGCTTTTCAATGACAGTCATCTATTTGGTATTTGCTGCGCACTGCCCAAATTGCGGGCCTTTCAGACTGCAGGCTATGCGATTTAAAACAATCCGCAGGTTTTATTTAAAAAATATATATAAACAAATTAAGTTAATAATCCTCTGTGGCCAAATCATGCTTTTCGGTGTAGTAGCCTATTTTGAATGATTTTATTTATTTATGTATAGACAAGAGTAAGCTAATTAGGCTATATAATTTTGGCAATTTATTTCGATTTACTTTAGGGAGGGCTTAGCTTCCACTAGCCTTATTGACGCGCCACCTATGTATGGTACATTTCTTACATAAATAAATTCAAATGCTGCCAGTCAAATGTCCGACGCCACATAATGTTTCCATCATTAGGACTGTTCAGAAAATTTCGTTCGCTTCATGTTTTGTTTCCTTGCCACGATACCTCAGAGTATCACGATACTGGTATCATGACAACCCTGGTCCCTTGATGTTTAGCCTCACAGTTTGGTGGTAAAGTCTGTCCTTGAACCTGGGTAATTAATTATCTCTTTCTTTCCCCTCCCCTCTCTCTCTCTCTGTGTCTGTGTAGGGGCTCTCCCACACTGGTGCAGGCCCTCCCAGGTCCGAGTATCCAGGTGACAGCTGGTAGTAACCACACGGCTGTGCTCCTCATGGATGGACAGGTCTTCACCTTCGGCAGCTTCTCGGTACGCCACGCAGCTGTTCTCTTCTATTTTTTCACAGATGTGATTTGATCTCAGACATTGTTTTCCTAATTAACTAATATTACATTTTAGTCATTTAGCAGACACTCTTATCCAGAGCGACTTACAGTTAGTGAGTGCATACATTTTCATACTGGCCCCCCGTGGGAAACGAACCCACAACCCTGGCGTTGCAAGCGCCATGCTCTACCAACTGAGCTACAGGGAACCTAATACCATTTCATTGTATCTAACCCCAACCAGAATCATTAATTTTCCTTATTGACCTTGTTGTAATGGTCACATCTTTATTTATTTTTTTATTTTTTCTCAGAGTGCAATATTACTTAAAAACACAATGCCATACCCATTGTCCATTGCCTTATTCTATTATTTACTGAAGTCCATACACACTCTTATTGAATGCATAGAGATGAATATTGTATCGTATTTGAAATGCAGGTGACCACAGAATGAGGATACTGACTTCTCTTCTTTGTCTTGTCAGATCCTGGTTGTTTTACCTACTTTTGTTGAATGCAGTGATTTGTAAACAGTTCTATATGGGATGACTGACCTGACTAAATGACTGAAACGTAATTACTAAAATGTTATACATGTCTCCACAGAAAGGGCAGCTGGGTCGGCCAATCCTGGACATGCCCTACTGGAACGCCAAGCCTTCCCCCATGCCCAACATTGGTGCCAAGTATGGCCGCAAGGCCACCTGGATCGGGGCCAGCGGCGACCAGACCTTCCTGAGGATCGACGAGGCCCTGATTAACTCGCACGTCCTTGCTACCTCTGAGATCTTTGCTAGCAAACACATCATTGGTAAGTGTGCACACCCTCTGCTCACTGAGGTCCTAACCTGAAACTGAGATCAGGACTTATATTCATAAAGTGTCTCAAATTAGTAATGCTGATCTAGGAGTTTGGCCTTCTAGATCTTAATTAGTAAGATTACATGGACAGGGGGGACCTGATTCTAGAATAGCACTGCTACTCTGAGACTTTTCTAGCAAAACTTCCATTGACATAAATGTGGGATTCACATTCAACTTAGGGTTGGTCCTTTACTCAAAAACCTCTATGTGGAAATGTCATATTTTGTGTGAAGAAATTGCAAAAAAAATGTAGATTAAACAATTAACTATCCCCTATGCCATTTTAGCTTGCCTTAAAAATGTACCTCAACGAAAAAGCGCATTAGCCTTCAAAGTGGAACTGACAGCATTTTAGCAACATGAAATCTTACTAAAATCTGTTTATATACACCCCCAGGAAGAATGACACTTTTAAAAACATTTTCTGACAAGTGAGCACTTAGATATGGCCATTTTCACGTTTTCATAAATTCTTAGTGTTTGGGAATTACGTATAATAAGGCATTTGTGAAAATTCTATAGCAATATAGAGTGGGAAAGTGGCCGTGCGTTTGGACAATTAATAGACACTGCAGTAATTAAAACGTAATAAAAGCATCGGTCTCGCCCAAGACCGGAGTCTACTCAGACCGGTGCGCCTTAGCCAATCAGCTACAGTAGTCCTTTATGCAAACAAGCCATTTGCCGCACAGGACTGCCATCATTCACTTTGAACTGGACTGTGTGTTTGCAGGCAGTTGCAACAGCGCAACTTTAGATTATTAGAACGCTTACATTTGGGAACTTTGCAGTCCTATTGATCAAACAACCATGAAAAGGTAGGCTCTCTCTCTCTCAGTTATGCACATCAACAATAACAAGATCAACAACTAATGCTAGCCAGAGCAAGATTAACTCAAATCTAATGAAGGTACATTAGATAAACCCTCTAAAACTTTTTCAGCTACTTGCCCGTCAAAATTGCACTGATAAACGATGGGGAATTGTAGCCTACTCGTCCTTCTGCAGCGTTCTTGTCCCAACCAAGCACCCAAGCTAACTGGCTAAAGTTGGCTAGCTTGCTAGCTAGCTTCTTCCAGACACAAATGAGAGAACACCACACTGACCATTTTACTCGCCGTAGCAGAGCTGGTTAGGCTGTTTACATGTTATCTACAGTGTTCGTGACTAACTTACTTTTTTTTGTCTACGTTTACTGACACCTGTCATATCTAGTGGGTGTTACGCGTTCGTAAATTCATCAGTTGTTCTGCGCTCTGGCACAGATAGCCAGAGTGAAGCAGATAGCCAGAGTGAATTTGCTAACGCAAGAGATATGCTAACTGGATAACATTTGTTCAAGTTCTTGCTAGCTAACCAAATGACACCTGCATCTCTAGCTGTGTATTGCCACAGAAAAACAATGATGGGGGAAAAGTCAGTCACTCACCCACTCCTCCAATGACATTACATGACATCCTCCTGGCAGCTAGCTATCTAGCTAACGTTAGGCTCCGTGTTTTTAGCTTGCTACATAGCAAAAATATAAACGCAACATGTCCCATGTTGGTCCCATGTTTCATGAGCTTAAATAAAAGATCTCAGAAATGTTCCATGTGCATAAAAAGCGTATTTCTCTCAAATGCACAAATTAGTTTACATCCCTTTTAGTGAGCATTTCTCCTTTGCCAAGATAATCTATCCACCTGACAGGTGTGGCATATCAAGAAGCTGATTAAACAGCATGATCATTACACAGGTGCACCTTGTGCTGGAGACAATAAGAGGCCACTCTAAAATGTGCGTTTTTGTCACACAACACAATGCTGCAGATGTCTCAAGTTTTGAGGGAGTGTGCAATTGGCATGCTGACTGCAGGAATGTCCACCAGAGCTGTTGCCAGAGAATTGAATGTTCATTTCTCTACCATAAGCCACCTCCAACGTAGTTTTAGAGAATTTGGCAGTACGTCCAACCAGCCTCACAACCGCAGACCACGTGTAACCACTCCAGCCTAGGACCTCCACATCCAGCTTCTTCACCTGTAGGATCATCTAAGACCAGCCACCCGGACAGCTGATGAAACTGAGGAGTATTTATTTCTGTATTAAAGCCCTTTTGTGGGGAAAAACTAATTCTGATTGGCTGGGCCTGGCTCCCAAGTGGCTGTGCCCCTGCCCAGTCATGTGAAGTCCATAGATTAGGGGCTAATGCATTTTATTAAATTGACTGATTTGCTTATATGAACTGTAAATTGTTATGTTTGTTTTTGTTAGGATAGATACGCTAGCTTATTAGCCACGTTATGACTGAATTGTGATCATTGCCCTCGCTAGTTTGATTCTATTGACATTCCCAGCCTTAGTTACATTCGTCCGTTTTTGTTCAAAATATTGAGTCATTGAAACTGAAACAGTGCATCCCGAATGAAGGCAGCAAACAATGTACCGGGCCAGCTGGGATTTACACCCTGATAGCAATTGGGACTACCAAGAAATGTATTGATGAATTATATGAATCATGCTGTGAACGGCATCCATCTTTTCTGCCAACAATGCCTTAGTGTACGTCATGGAATGTTGAGTCAAATAGAACCTATTTTTAAAACCTCTTATAAAGTTGGTTTTGTAGTATCAACTGTGAATTTGATATTTTTGACTGATATGATTGTTTCATATCTGCAAAGTAGCTGTAATGCTGTCAGTTCCACTTTTAAAGGTCCAATGCAGCCGTTTTTATTTCAATATCAAATCATTTCTGGGCAATAATGAAGTACCTTACTGTGATTGTTTTCAATTAAAATGGTCAAAAAGAAACGAAAAAAGCTTATTAGCAAAGGGCAATTTCTCAAACAAAGATTTTTCTAGGACTGATTGATTGGGGAGGGAAAAACTAAAAACTAGCTCTTATCGGCATGGAGGTTTGAACCGCTCTTTCTTATTGGTCTATTAACTAATTTACCGCCTGCTGATGTCACCAGGCAGACAAAAACTCCATCCCATCAAACTGCTCTTGCGCTAAAAGGGCATTATCATCATTTTCACAATTTCACAATTTTATTCCAACCTCATAATGTATATAAAACACAGGAAAATCACGTTTTTGACTGCACTGTGCCTTTAATGAACCTCTCTTCTCTGTGTCCGACCAGGCTTAGTCCCCACCTCGGTGTCGGAGCCCCCCCCCTTCAAATGCCTGCTAATCAACAAGCTGGATGGCAGCTGCCGCACCTTCAATGACTCAGAGCAGGAGGACCTGCAGGGCTTCGGCCTCTGTCTCGACCCCGTCTACGACGTCATCTGGAGGTCAGACTCATTCTCTTTCTCTTTATTTCTCTATCCCTCCCTCTTTCCCCTTGTTCTGAGTTTAGCTGCGTCTCATAGCACACCCTTTTCTCCATATGGTGGACTATTAATGTTTTCACACTAACGAGCAGAAACTGGTTACAGATCCGCCATAATTGTTGGAACCATGCTGGAAAGGACAATAGGGAAATTGAAAGCAGAGTCAGAGGAGTACGATTTGGGTCAGTCCTATAGAGTGAATCTAGCATTGGTGAACTATATGAGGAGTATGGTATCATTTCAGAATCACTGTCATGGCATAATGTCCTTTTCAATGTGACAGATAGGAAACTCAAAACCCATAGTCATAACTACAGTGGTTTTAACAGTGTTATTTTATCTACTACTGTAAAGAAGAGTACTGGTGAAACGAAGGGAGTATCAAACAGAGAGGTAGTTTGTTTTCTTTGATTCAGTGTTGTAAGATTGGAACGTTTAACACACTCGTAGGACTGGGCTGTAGGCTATATCGTATTTAATTTTATAAACCAGGTAGTTTGCATTCCAGCCATGTGAATATATCCAAATAAATGTCAATAGAAAACAGCTAAAGCAAACCAAAATGCAGGTAGTTTGACTGATTTTGTTTGCTGTCGATGGCTAGCACGTTGACAATTGACAAGAATGTTAGCGGAAGCCTGCATAGCAACCATTCTTTGATTGCATAGCAAAGATGGAAAGAATACGAGAGGTCACAATAGCAAGCAAATTTAGATCCTGGTGGTGAAAAATACATTCCTATGTTTTTTTGTTTTTGATTGTCTTGATATTGACAGTAATCTACAGGATGGGGAGTTTGTAATTATATAAAAGTTACAATAAAGCCCATTTTCAGCAATATAAGATGTTCCATGTGTTATTTTGCTTATGATAAGCTGCTGTGTGTGACTGTTTGAAAGGTTAGCAATCACACCAGTTGACATAAAGTTGTCTACATTCATGGCTAACAGGCAAGCAAACTGATGGCTATCGAGAAATCAAACAAAGAAATTAGACGACAATTCACCATATTCCCTACTTCAGTGTCTAACTTGCTTATCACTGTGATTAACAAGAATAACGACAGCCTATACCCAATATTTGTGCATATAACGCTAGCATTGAGGTGCTGGGGGGGTGCTTGTCTCACCTTATTTAGTCCCTTGATGATGGTCTAAAATATCATAAAATCTGCTGCAGTTCTGTTGATAAGCATCAATTTATGATCAACTTCTCTGCTTCACGTTAACCCCCCTAAGGTCGATGTCTGCGCCCCTGCTGAAATCTAATTAGCATTTTTTTTTAAATACAAATCCCCATATGTCAGACAGTTTAGAGATATGTTTTTTTGCATGGGATGCGTCTCAATCCACCGCATCCGCTTATGTAACACTTCCACATCTGTGGTGAAAGGTGACAGAGCTAGAGCAGTGTTTGTCAGACCATAAGACATCCCGATCTTCTCGGTCTTCTCACATTCGTCGGTCTTCTCACAAAATTGTTGGTTTGGTCTACAAACTATTATGACCCCTCTATGGAAAGATGAGACTCTCACGAACACGATGGTGTTCTCAGTTTTGCTCTACAACACCCACAAGCTTCTTGGGACACGTCTGAAGTCGTTACAGCCGATCTGCCATCTGTAGCGACCGAACAGTTTGGGCTACACACTAATCTCTGATATAGAATAGACTTCAGAACAAACTTCCTTTTGATTTTGTGGGGGGGATTATCTGTTATTCAATGCGTTTGTATGGGCTAATAACAGTAAGGCCAAATAAAAATGTTCAACTAATATTTTTTTTTATTTTTTTTTATACTTCAAGCGGTATTTTTTATACTTCCCTTTAAGAAAGTAATGATGTTAAGGCACAGGCAGTCTGTTCGAAGGAGATGGGAGGCTAGGCTGACGAAGTGAATTAATAAAGGTTTAGGTGACAATCAGCTTTGAAATCAGCATATTTTGCTGAATTCACAGCTAACTGAAAGTACTAGGGTTGTGAATTGATGTTAGCTTCAGCTGTAAGCTAGCAAGAAAAGTTTGCCTAAAGCTTAAGCTACCGGTATCATCTTGCATTGTGAAAGTATTCTAGCCTGTTAATGACATTGTTTTGCGAACAGTAATTCAAAATTTCTACATGTCATGTTGCATTATTCAAATGCATTAGCTAACTTTTGTGCAGCATGAGTGGGGAGCTAACAATGCAGCCCAGACAGCTCTACTAATGATTAAGTGGCGCAGGCGTGCTATGCACTGATAGAGTTGATCCTCTCAATCAAGTTTGACAGAAGTACCGATCGTATAAAAATATTATAGTACCGAACTGTTCTAAGTTTTTGTCAAAAACTTCCTGATTTCCTGGTGTGACTGCCATGGGACAATGGACATAGCTCAGCTTGAGGGTCTTGCATTTTCAGTGCGGCTTTTGACATTATCGATCATAGTCTGCTGAGGGAAAAACGTATGTGTTATGGCTTTACAACCCCTGCTATATTGTGAATAAAGAGTTACCTGTCTAACAGAACACATAGGGTGTTCTTTAATGGAAGCCTCTCCAACATAATCCAGGTAGAATCATACTGCCTTTTGTAGGCCGAGGACCAAATTATTATTATTGCATTTTTTGGTATCTCAGTCAGGGTCTCAATTTACTGTTGAGAGTTAGAATAATAGAATAGACGAGGTGCAATTTCAAAATGTGGTTGTGCATCAGCAGTAACTCAATTAGTCAGTAAAACATTTTTAGATTGGTATATTAGCCTAGCGGCCAGCTATCTATACTTGGTCGAATTACTTACCTGTTTTTCTGTGACCCCCACCCCCATCAAAGTTACCCATCCCTGGTCTAGATCATC
The DNA here is from genome assembly GCF_020615455.1 of Coregonus clupeaformis. Classification (NCBI taxonomy): domain Eukaryota; kingdom Metazoa; phylum Chordata; class Actinopteri; order Salmoniformes; family Salmonidae; genus Coregonus; species Coregonus clupeaformis. The sequence continues at coordinate 8,880,839 of NC_059214.1, read as the reverse complement.
CACTGTACAAATGAAGACTGCATGGTGAAGCGGTTCCATTACAGCTGTGGAAGAATGAAAAGGAAGACAGGGCAATGGTTGTGCAATGCGTGTAGGAAGTATCTTAAACAAGAAGTGGCAGTGTTGATTCTGCACATGACTGAGTCGAGACTAGAGTATACAAAGTTACCCCTTCAAATGAGACGATTGGACTGTAGACTGGGGTAAGAGTCTAGCTCCCCCAGTCCCCCTATTGTGGCTTCTTCAAAAACATGTTGAACAAATGATTTCACCTTAAATTCCTCTTACTAACAACTCATTAGAACTTCACAAAAAAAACAATATTAAAAAATGGTAATGTTTAATTTAGTAAATTACAGTAAAATTCTCAACCTTGAGGTTGAGAAATCAAAAGAGGGTCATATTAGCGATGCCACGTTAGAATAGGTTTTTTCATAGCATTTTTACTCATCTCAAAAATATAACATAAATTACTTTAGGTCTGCTTTAATGGATTTTATAGGTAAGTATTTCTAAATGAGGACTGATGTCAATTGTAAACAAATTATGGTAATTTTGTGTGTCCAAACATAAAAATAAAAATGAATGTGTTTTCAGGTGGTCCCCCAAAAATGTTTATATAGAATTTCTAATTATCTAGTTTCTTCCATCGTGTTTTCCACATGTTCAGACAACATTTTGAGATAATAAATGACAAAGAGCTGTTTTTTAATACTATTATAGACCTTATTTAATAGGCAACCTTTAGTCTAAATATTGATTAATTGACCCCATGGGGCATGAAATGTGGTTTAACCAATTTATGTTGAATAATATTGTGTGTTGTCAACAACTCAATCATATTTTTCACCAAAATAAGTATTTTTAACAAAACAATTATTTACCCTGTTCTTACTCCACTGCACTTCTTGCTGACATATCAACTGCCTGGTTAAGCAAAAAACATTTATATTATTTATTTTAACAATGTATTTACATATTCATACTGTTCAATGCGATATTCATCCCTCACCAACTGAATTCTTGCCTTTTATCCCATATCTTTGGTGACTGATTCTGAGTTTTCTTTCTTTGAGTGGGCAAATTTAGTGCCACATCACCTGAACTGCATCAACCCAAAAGGATACAAATTATGTAAATTGTACAGGAGGGTTCAGCTGAAGATTTTCTTTCATATCCACTTCTAAATCCACTATCAAAACATGCTCTACCAGTCGGTTGAAAATAGGGTTAAGCTGACTGAGGGGAATCAGCACACAATCCATTATTTTAGTTTTACATTACTCTTTTAATTCATTTCCAAAAGTCAAAATGCACAAAAAACACTGGGCTAAGAGGATAGCTCCCCCATTTATTGTGTGGGTTTCTGTTTTGATATAGGCCTGAATTTGAGCGTGCCACATTAAATTGAATCTTAAAATTGTGTTTACGTTCATGGAATTTCAATATGATATATCAAATTTAACTAATGCCACAGAATAACTGAAATAAACAAGATTTATATATAATAATACATTTATTGGTTGAACAATATATTGAATTGTCATATAACGCACGCGCACACACACACACACACACACACACACAGTTATTCAATGAGCTTAGGTCAAAAATGTCTCAAGGCACAGCAAATTGTTAATGTCACTAGATGGAGGCACCAAAGTCAGTGGAAGAGTGTTTTTGCAGGATGTCAAAAATCATAATTTTCTCAATGACTCTCTCCACATGTATTCTCAAGGCAGACAACTGTCTTGCCCTCTCGACTGAATGTCCTGAAAGGTGATGCCTTCCCTTGAGAAAGGGAGGCATAACCAGTGTGTCACCAAGTTTAGCCAAGTCTTCAGCAATCAGGAATCCTCTGTCTGCAATCACTTGGCCTCCAGGATTGATACATGCATAGAAGTCAGACTTTGCGGTAATCTCTTTGTCCGAGATTCTCCCTCCCCAAAGCTTTGAAACAAACGAAATGGCACCATATGGCGTGATGCCAATGAAGGCTTTCAGAGTGTTATGGTGTTTGGTTTGACCAGGTCTGTGGCCTCGCCCTCAAATTAAATGGCCTCTCAATAAAAAACTGTGCAAGTCACTCACTGTCTACCCAGCCTAGTACACAGAAAAATGTGATGTAATTTCCTGTCATAAACTCGGATACCTCCTGTGCCTCGACCTATTGTTTTCGGTCTGTTGTTTACGAAGATTTATTTTGTTCATAAGTGTTTGTGTCAAAACCTGCTGGTTTGGACTGGATGTTTACCCGCTAGCCAGCTAGCTAGCTAGGTTGCAATGGAGCCCGCTTTGCCTTGAATAGCTAATGAATATTTCCAGCGCTGTAGAAGCTGTGTTTGTTACGCTCTTGTCCGGGACAATATTGACAATCCGGAGATCCAATGCAACTATTGTTTGCTTGCGGAGGATTAAAGGAATGTGGTAGCTATCCTTAGCAAGCAAATTTCAATTCTGTGCGAACTTAAAGGAAAAACGCAAATTGGAACTTTCTCGTTCTCAACACCTGTGGCTGGGCGCCGCTCCGGCTTGATGGATGTATCTTGTCATCTGTTCCTATCCGAATGGCCCATGCTACCTGGAACTTGCCTGACAAGTAGGTCGTCTCCATTTGCTTCTCCTCCTCCATTTTGTAGTGGAGTAGACGGAGAACAGCTAGAGGATTGTTATTTATGTTTATTAATTATGTTTGACACACAAGCAGCAGACACCCCGAAGTGAAAAGCTAAGTCTCAGTTGTTTAGTCCATGGCGTAACTTAATCAATGTAAGGAACACAGAATCCTCCTCTCACTAATGAATTGAAAAAAATCCACACAACAAACGCCATGCTTGGCACCCCACAGTAGTATGTATGTGTTTAATTGTTTTTGCTTATGAAGGTGCCAAAAGAGAGAGAGAGGATTTAGATGCCTTCTCTTTGTAGAAGTCTCTCTCTGCCCTGATCTTTACAGCCTCGAGTTGCAGAGCATCGTACCTGCACTGCAAATCCTTTAAGCCCTTCTTCAGGACATCACATGATACACAAGTGCCCAGGTCCTGCTCATTTGGATCTGCTTGTGTTTCTTCTGCAGTGGTATAGGTATGTTGTTGGTTCTCACCCACGTCAGCACCTCCACCTCCAACTGAGCAATCGGGGAAGAAGGGCCTTGGTCAGGGAGGTGACCAATAACCCGATGGTCACTCTGACAGAGCTCCAGGGTTCCTCTGTGGAGATGGGAGAACCTTCCATAAGGACAACCATCTCTGCAGCACTCCACCAATCAGGCCTTTATGGTAGAGTGGCCAGACGGAAGCCACTCCTCAGTAAAAGGCACATGACAGTCCACTTGGAGTTTGCCAAAAGGCACCTAAACGACTCGGACCATGAGAAACAAGATTCTCTGGTCTGATGAAACCAAGATTGAACTATTTGGCCTGAATGCCAAGCGTCACTTCTGGAGAAAATCTGGCACCATCCCTAGGGTGAAGCATGGTGGTGGCAGCATCATGCTGTGGGTATGTTTTTCAGTGACAGGGATTGGGAGACGAGTCAGGATCGAGGGAAAGATGAACGGAGGGAATTACAGAGAGATCCTTGATGAAAACCTGCTCCAGAGCACTCAGGACCTCAGACTAGTTGAACATGCAAAAAAAACGACCTTGAAATCTCTAATCCAATAGCTTGCTAGCTATTTAGCTAGAATTTCATTGTGGCTAGCTAGCTAGCCAACTTAGCATGTGTCTATAATAATGTAACATGGTTTGATTAGCTTGCTAATTGATTAGCACTCACACCACAGTGGCTATTTTCAGTAGCTAGCTAGTTAAACATGACAAACTGGCAAACATGAAAAAGATTATAATGTCATACATGCCTTAGCATATCAGCAATCAACGTTAACAGCAGAGTGCAACTGGCCAGTGTAAGTTTTTGAAGAAATGAAGGCATTCTGTTTCAAGTTCTATTAGTCATATGTACGGGTTACGCATGGTATACATCATCCAACGAAATGCTTACTTACAGGTTCTTTCTCGATGTTGTGAACTTGGCTATGTTGGATGAATAATTGATTAATTACTGGAATAATTAATCCAATTTATCATAATTAATTTGGTTATCCCATCGGGATTTTTATACGGAGAGGTCCCATTCATTAACTCTACAATAGTTATCATTAACCGTTATACCATTAATACTTATATCAACAGTAGTCTCAATCAACAGTCAGTTACTATATTCTCATTCTGAAATGTCATCGAGTTCTCAGACTTCAAAAATCCAATGGCTTGTTTAAGGACTTTTATTACTAGGCTAAATACGTTGGAAAATGAGGTAGTTACAGTGGTCTTAATAGACCAGATACAAGTGTAATGCAATAGTCATTGACATGGAAAACACTACAAATCAATTGAATAGGCTTATGGAATCTAACAGGACTTTGGAGTTGGGAATTCTTAGTTGTGAAAACAGGAGCAGTGAGTGTAAGGTTCCACCAGGGGTCGCCCGTGGCACTGACAGTATTTATCATGACATGTAATTAAGACTAACGTACAACACTAACAGTCTTACAATAATCAGTTACTGCCACCAATGTAATGCAGACACATCGTCACACCAAAGGGAAATTCAATGCAATGATATATGTGACTCGGTTCAGGAAACTAGGCGTATGTGGCGGGTCACTACTTCACAGGAGAGCCATTTGAACGTAAACTTTTTTTTAAACCAAAATGCATTTTTTTGCAGTAATGCCTTCTGGAACATGTGAACTTTCATGTGCCTTAATAACAAACGTGTATACAATCTGTTAATACAAATAAAATTGTTAAATTATGAGCCTAGTTGGTTTAGCCATGGAAAAAGACAGCAACCTTCCTGCTAGCCATGATTGGCTGAGATAATGAGTGGGCTGGACATGCTGAGAGATGAGTTCGGATTGGTTTGCCCAGTAGCACGCTTCTGTCTATTTGAGCTGGTCAGTATGTGTAGGTAATCCTGTCTAACGCTGCTTTAAATCAAATATATTGCGTAGTAGGACTGCATAAGGGTTGCTCTCAACTTTCTGAAACACCGAGTTTTGAGTATGATAGCTAAGGAGATGGAGAAAACACCTGTCTCCGGATTACATCTTCAAACTAAGGGCAACCATGGCATCCGTGACAGTGAGGGAGAAGCATCCATCCATGTATACGGGTAAGATAGTCTAGCTAGCTACATTTTCAGATAATACACGTTTCTAATTTTGTCAAAGTCGTTTTCATTTCAAGTTAGTGTACTGTTAGCTAGCTAGCTAACATTAGCTGGCTGGCTGGCTCGCTAGCTAACGTTACGTGTATGATCTGTGTAGTAATATTATTCGTATCTCAGAGCCATTTGCTTTGCTAGTTATAGCCTAATGTTAGCTAGCTAAAATTGAACCTGGTTGGTTAGCTACCTGCAGATTCATGCAGGTTAGTAACGTCATGTGTTGGGATTATGGTTCATTGTTTAGCTAGCTAGCTACTTGTCTTAACAAAAGACTCCACTATGCAAGTAACCATTTCAATAGAATGTTAATGATGCCACTGCGACAGCTGTTGCTGGACATAGCTGGTAAATTCGCTCTGACTATCTACTCCGATTTCTGAGCACTCTCGTCTGAGTGTGCCAGAGCGCAGAATAACTGACACATTTATGAACGCTCAACACCCGTTGAATAAACGTTGCCAAAAAAGCGTAAATTGTTGCCAGCAGCACAGTTGCAGTCACCAATGCTCGGAATAACATAAAAAACAGCCTAACCAGCCCTGCTAGAGCGAGTAAAATTGTCAGAATGAGCTGTTCTCTCATTTGTGTCTGGAAGTAGCTAGCAAGTGAGCCAATGTTAGCTTGGGTGCTTGACTGCTGTTGTTAGGACAGAATGCTCAGATCAACCCTTAAAGAGATGGGTGGGGCTAAAGCTTAAGAGGGTGTGAACGATGCTGAATTGGTGTAGACAAAGAAGAGCTCTCAAGTAGGTGTGCCAAAATATTCAAAGGCCATTTTCTCAAAAGTGAGGTTCAAGTTTATCAACGTTCAAAGGAGAATTACTTTCCCATTCTTCCTCAACTGTAGTGTATGATATATGTTGGCAGTATGTTGTCGCTTTGGGTCCCTTCTGCAAGAGATGAAGACTCAGTGGTTCGTCTTGAGTGATCAGCGTGTGTTATTCAGCAAAAGTTCCTCTCAGGTGATTGTTTCTCTCGGAGTCAGATGGTAACAGTCAGAGTTAAGTTTCATTGAACCTGTAAGGTATTGGCCACACCTCCCAAAGTTCAGATCTGAAGTGTTTGTAAGCCTTGTACTTTTATAGACACTCACAGAAGGTGGGGTCTAACAGCCAGGCCATGTCATTGGGACTGCCTAGTTGAATGTAAGGATTCAAAAGTTTTAGTGTTCATATGAGATAAACCTGAGACTAAAGGCGTCCACATGCTTCCCAGACTAAACAGTTTGGAAGAGTTTGTGCATATATTATGACAACATCTTGTGACGTTTTTGTTAGTTTTGGACTTCGGTGAGGGGTTTTTCCGGCTGTTCGGGCACAATTTCTTTTCTGGAGGCAAGCTGAGGTTCGCAGCCCAATTCTATGCCCCTTCGTCAGTGATTGGTCAACAGTAGACCTTTTTCAATAAAGTCTTTATTGTCATTCAATGAGAGACGACTCGTTTTCATGGAATTTCTTTCCTTTACAAATACTTCACCAAACATCTTATTTAGATGTCAAATTGCGCGACTAAGATCTCCTCGGCAAAAACGTCAAAATTAATGGCAGATTTCTTGAGTTATCTTAGATTAATTTGGACTATTTTGAGGACGTGTATACAGGCTACGGCGGCGTCTCAAAATGGACAAACAGTACTATTGTCGCTTTTTTCTTGTTTTTCAAGCGAATAACTTTTATGGGAGTATTCGAGCACACTCGTTCGGTTCGGCTAGGCGCCATCCGAACTGAAGCATGCTGACTAACGCCTTTACTAATAAGTGTTCCCAGCAGGTGAAAATGTGCTTTGAACCAGAAAAACAATCTGCAGGATGAAATAAGTAGTTTACAGGTTTTAAACATGGTCATGATAAAATCTGTACCTTTCATATTACAGTAAAACACATATTACACTTTTAATACATGGAAATCAGAAGGAAAAATATCACACTATAGATTGGGTTCATACCAATCATGTGGTGAGCCATTCAGTTTAATACATTGTTTAGAACCATGTCAAGTGTCTCATGTTGCATTTGGCGCCATTTCTCTCCTTAGAACAAAGAAAGCACCAGGCCAAACATTTCACTCTTCCTGAGAGTCAACCCATTTGGCGCCAGGATGCTTTCATAAAATTGTCTACATTTGACCCCCCCGTGACCCTGTTGGGGTACTTAAGGATGTAAAAGGGTTCTGCTGACTGCCTCCTGACAACCAGCAGACCATTCCGAGTCGTAACAGGATGTTGGGGAAAATCAGTTGTTTGTCTTGTGATCAGCTTGCCAGGGGCGCTGTCAATTACAGGATCTGTAATTCTTGGTATGGAATGTCATGAGTTATCCACTTGTGGGCTCAATGACACAACATCAACAATGCAACAACAATAATAAATAGTAAAATATAAGAATACGAACATAAGTAAATGGCAGTAGAATAGAAAAATACATTTTTGCATAATTATAATACAGGATGGCACAATTTATAGTCCAATATTTACACGTATACTAGGGATGGGGGGGATGGGGGGGCAAGTGTATAAATTGAGCAGTATAATAAAAGTCTGGTAGCAGCAGTTGTGGTGTGTGTGTGTGTAGCATGAATGTATATGGGTGTGTGCATGTGTGATAAGTTGCAGAGAATCAGAGCAGGTGGTCAGTCCAGTTCAAGTGTTCAGCAGTCTGATGGCTTGTAGATGGTAGGAACTGAGTCCATAATAACGTAATATGTTTGCCTAGTTGGTATCAGACCTCATGCTCTGATACCGTCTGCTGGTAAGGGAGAGAACAGCCCGTGGCTGAGGTATGTGGCGTCATTGATGATGCTGCATGCCTTCCTCAGGCACCGTTTCGAGTATATGTCCTGGATGGGTAGGAGCACAGTCCCAGTGATGTAATGGGCCGACTTTACCATCCGCTGGAGGGCCTTGCGGTCATGGACGGAGCAATTCCCGTCATGGTGCAGCGGTAGTATTTAGAAAAGACCCGGGGTGGCATGTCAAATTTCTTCAGCCACCTTAGGAAGTAGAGACGCTGTTGCGCCCTCTTGACAAGGGTCAAGAGGCAAATGTTTGCAGTTTTTAATATGATAACTGATGATCAATATGCCCCACCCCGATCGGTAATTCGACCTACAAGTTTAGATAGCTGGCCGCTAGAGTAATTTACCAATCTAAAAATGTTTTGCTGATATGGGCTAATTTAAGTGACTACTGATGCACAACCAAATTTCGAAATTGCACCTTGTGTAGTCTATTATTCGAACTCTCATAAGTAAGAATAAAAAAAAATGGTGTAAAAAAACTCAACAGTAAGCATTTATTTATTATAATTTTTAAACGGTAAAAAGCCAGTTGCCCATCCCTGGTATACAGGGATAAAACAATACACAAGGATAAAACAAATGTGACCGTGTGTAAATGGTATTAAATGAGTGTGTGATTAAAAAATCAATAAAAATGCTTAAAATGAAGGAATACAACTGAATGCTGTAATTGAACAAATGTGCCGTAGCAAAGTTTGAGGCAAAAGAGGATTTTGATTCCTATGGAAAGTTGCAAATAGGACTACATCACCGTCAGTTTGGTCCTCCTAATATTTTTGGTTGAAGTTTGATTAAACATTATAGAACAATCAGAATGGAGAAAGCCCCACTAAAACCCCTTGGAATTCATTTGTTGCCATCCTACAGTCATGCACTAACTAATGAAGCATATTTAGAATGTAAGGTTATTATTCAGAAGTATAAAATACCTTAATACTGTTAAAAATGAGAAAAATATCATATGACATTTAGGCCATATCCCCCAGCCCTAGAGAAACGTGTCTGGTCTACGAAATACATTGCGTTCGGAAATTATTCAGACCCCTTCCTTTTTTCGACATTTTGTTACGTTACAGCCTTATTCTAAAATTGATTAAATTCAGTGTTTTCCTCATCAATTTGCACACAATACCCAATAATAACAAAGCGAAAACAGGTTTTTAGAAATGTTTGCACATATTTATAAAAAAAAAAACAGAAATACCTTATTTACATAAGTACTGAGACCCTTTGCTATGAGACTCGAAATTGAGCTCAGGTGCATCCTGATTTCATCATCCTTGAGATGTTTCTACAACTTGATTGGAGTCCACCTGTGGTAAATTCAATTGATTGGACATGATTTGGAAAGGCACACACCTGTCTATATAAGGTCCCACAGTTGACAGTGCATGTCAGAGCAAAAACCTAGCCTTGAGGTCAAAGGAATTGTCCGTAGAGCTCCGAGACAGGATTGTGTCAAGGCACAGATCTGGTGAAGGGTACCAAAAAATAATAATGTCTATAGCATTGAAGGTCCTGGCTAGGCCACTCCAGGACCTTAATGTGCTTCTTCTTGAGCCACTCCTTTGTTGCCTTAGCCGTGTGTTTTGGGTCATTGTCATGCTGGAATACCCATCCACGACCCATTTTCAATGCCCTGGCTGAGGGTAGGAGCACAGTTCTCACCCAAGATTTGACGGTACATGGCCCCGTCCATCGTCCCTTTGATGCGTTGAATTTGTCCTGTCCCCTTAGCAGAAAAACACCCCCAAAGCATAATGTTTTCACCTCCATGTTTGACGGTGGGGATGGTGTTCTTGGGGTCATAGGCAGCATTCCTCCTCCTCCAAACACGGCGAGTTGAGTTGATGCCAAAGAGCTCGATTTTGGTCTCATCTGACCACAACACTTTCACCCAGTTTTCCTCTGAATCATTCAGATGTTCATTGGCAAACTTCAGACGGCCCTGTATATGTGCTTTCTTGAGCAGGGGGTCCTTGCGGGCGCTGCAGGATTTCAGTCCTTCACGGCGTACTGTGTTACCAATTGTTTTCTTGGTGACTATGGTCCCAGCTGCCTTGAGATCATTGAAAAGATCCTCCCGTGTAGTTCTGGGCTGATTCCGTTCTCATGATCATTGCAACTCCACGAGGTGAGATCTTGCATGGAGCCCCAGGCCGAGGGAGATTGACAGTTATTTTGTGTTTCTTCCATTTGCGAATAACCACACCAACTCTTGTCACCTTCTTACCAAGCTGCTTGGCGATGGTCTTGTAGCCCATTCCAGCCTTGTGTAGGTCTACAATCTTGTCCCTGACATCCTTGGAGAGCTCTTTGGTTTTGGCCATGGTGGAGAGTTTGGAATCTGATTGATTGATTGCTTCTGTGGACAGGTGTCTTTTATACAGGTAACAAGCTGAGATTAGGAGCACTCCCTTTAAGAGTGTGCTCCTAATCTCAGCTCGTTACCTGTATAAAAGACACCTGGGATCCAGAAATCTTTCTGATTGAGAGGGGGTAAAATACTTATTTCCCTCATTAAAATGCAAATCAATTTATAACATTTTTGACATGCGATTTTCACTGTTCAAATAAACCTACCATTAAAATTATAGACTGATCATTTCTTTGTCAGTGGGCAAACGTACAAAATCAGCAGGGGTTCAAATACTTTTTTCCCTCACTGGAAATGTGATATTTCAGTTTTTTATTTTTAATACATTTGCAAAATTTTATAAAAACCTGTTTTTGCTTTGTCATTTTTGGGTATTGTGTGTAGATTGATGAGGAAAATAATTTAATCAATTTTAGAATAAGGCTGTAACCTAACAAAATGTGGAAAAAGTCAAGGGGTCTGAATATTTTCCGATTACACTGTATATTTCGATATGTTTATATCTGAATGCTCTTTAACCTTTTTACCTCACACAGACAAACGCACGCACGCATGCACACACACACACACACACACACACACACACACACACACACACACACACACACACACACACACACACACACACACACCCTTTAATACCCTCTATTTGATATTTCAACTGCTCACTGTCCTCCCACCTGTAGATTTCTGCCAGCATCGAGGGAGATGTGGTGCTACAACGCCGTGATAGCCGACGCCCGTGTGCCCTCGGCCACTGACCTCCAGGCCAGCTGCAGCATCCTCAGCCCAGAGCTGGCACTGCCCGCCGGCTCCCACGCCACCACCACCCGCTCCCACGGAGCCCTGCACATACTGGGTATAATCAGAATGATGATACAAATATTACGGACCTCTTTCTGTGAGGATTTACTGAGGAATCATAGTGTAGCAGGTCCCTGGTCATATTCGCTGGGAACAAAATGGAAACGAGCAGGCTGAAATGGGGAGGGACTACCTGAACTTGTCCAATAAGGAACGCTTGTTTTTTGTTTTCCGTTGCAATACATTTTCTTACTTTTTTCAATGGTGTGCACTAATGAATATGGTCCTGATTTTAAGCCTGTACTGATTTAAGCAGAATCGACTTATTCAACAATGCCGTAGTATAAGGGTTTACTATTTGTTTCTGATTTGGCTAGGAGGGCATTCTAGAGTGGACATTACATTTAGGTATACGGGACAGTTGGAAAAGATATAGGACACCTCTGAAGTAGTGCTAACAATATGCACATTTTTACCGTTCTAAACCATTACATCATGCAGACCGTACTTGCTACAAAGTTAAAGAAAGCTAAACCAACAACCAAACAAACAGAAATTGGATACATTGTAAACGGAGGTCCAATGAGGGAAAACTAGCTAGCATTCATTTGTTTTTGTAGAGATTGCATTAATTTCTCAGGTCTGTCAATTTTGCAGTCATGATGCAAGTGGTGCTATGCTGTCAAATCCTCCCACATGTTTCTAGTTTGAACAGCTGTTTTCAGCAACTGCTATTGTTGAATTCGGTTGTCATATTGGCAGATTTGCTAACAGACTATTTAGCTAGCTTTTAGCCTAGTGTTCGATATGCAATGTGATTTCCTCTACTGTAATGAACAGTGTGTCTGGACGAGACAGCAACTATTCTAAACCAGGCAAAATTGCGCATCATCAGCTTATTGTTATTTATGTATTCAAATAAATGTCACAAAAAAAACTGCTAAAACAAACGCAGATGCTGCTACATTGCAGTCATTCTGGCTGCACTGTTTGATGTGACTGTGTTAACCATAGTTTGGTAGCTAGCTAGCAAGCAAGGGATAGGAATGTTGCATAAGTATAACATAGATCAGAACAAAAATAATTATCAACTGGGTCGTATCTCTCTGGCAACCTAACCGATAGAACTAAAACGACCAGCTTTGGTATGAAGTATGAACTTATCAAAATGAAAATATCAAATCAAATCACATTTTATTTGTCACATGCACCGAATACAACAGGTGTAGACCTTACAGTGAAATGCTTACTTACCTTAACCAACAATGCAGTTTTAAGAAAGAATACCAAAAGGATTCACGAAAAAATACGAAATAAAAGTAACAAATAATTAAAGAGCAGCAGTAAAAATAACAATAGCGAGGTTATATATATCAATGAAAACATGTAATTTCTACCGGTAAATGTGTGCTTTAGTATTGTTTTCTTTGGCAACCGTGGTATAAGCGGGATAAACGCCTCCGCTCTGTACAATTATTTTGGAACTAATGAACTCCGCTCCGCGTCGTCCATACCATATTGTACATTATTTTCAAGAAAATATAAACTTTATGCGTTTATCCCTTACATATGTTGTCCGTGTTGGCCAGGAAATACACAGTCAGCTATTTGATTCGTACTCTTTTACTATTTGCCTCAGTATTTACATTTAACATGGCTCTGGCAGCTCAGTGTATCAATGCAACTATTGGCCAAATGTATGTTGCTTGATATCAGTTGTCCCGGACTTGTCACTCTGCTGTCACTGTCTCTCTTACTCCTTCCCTCTCTCGCTCCTCTAAAGCACTTTATTTTGACATCATTTTATTTTGACAGCTATTGAAAATGCCTTTAGTACTTAGTGTTAGATCTTATTTATTTAATCTTATTCTCTCAGGGCATAGGAACATTATACATGTGCATACTTGCAGAAAGGCCTAGTTATAAGAAAAGCATTATTATTCTGTACCACTTTAGCACAGTGCTATGATAGCAGTACTTCCAAGCACTTATAAAAAGCACAGCAAAAATAGACAAAACAATAAACAGAGGTTTCCATTCGTCTGATGAATGTCCCCTGTGTGTGTTGTGAACAGGTTGCCTGGATACGCTGGCGACCATGCAGGAGCTGAAGATGGGTGTGACCAGCACAGAGGAGGAGACTCAGGCCGTTATGAAGGTCTACTCCAAAGAAGACTACAGCGTGGTCAACCGCTTTGAGAGTGAGTCCTCAGTCCACACACAAACATTCACACATGGGATTTTTCCCGATGACTAACAGGAAATCATGGTTTTCATTTCTCATCTTCTACAGTATTTGTCACACTCAGCTATTTCTCTTATCCCCTTTTCTCTTATTCCCTTTTCCTGATTTTGGTTTGATTAATTGATTTACATGAAATTCCAGCCAGAGACACTATACTTATATATATTACATATACTTCATCACCAGTGATACATTAAAAACGTGCCAATTCAAGCTCTGATTAATTCAAGGATTATTATACAAATTATTATAATTCAGGGTTGCATTAATTCAAGGATGCTTTAGGAAGTATTTGAACAGCAGAGCACCTTGTACTCTACTATATGTTCATATGGCATATTGCAGTGACTGGGCACTTCTAGGACCACCCATACGTAAAAATGTATGCACGCATGACTGTAAGTCGCTTTGGATAAAAGCGTCTGCTAAATGGCATATTATTATTATTATTATTATTATTATTATTAGTAAAACTAACCTCATTGTATTGTTATGAGTACAGATGATGATGCTGCAGAGCTGACTTATCGCAACTTCCTATGTAATGTCATAGGTCACGGGGGTGGCTGGGGTTACTCGGCCCACTCGGTGGAGGCTATCCGCTTCTGTGCTGATGCGGACATCCTGCTGGGGGGGCTGGGCCTGTTCGGGGGCCGTGGGGAGTACACCGCTAAGATCAAGGTCAGTGGCAGGGATACTAGCAAATGCACTGCATTTCCTCTAGCTCTTTTTGCTAGGTCTATACAGTGTCTTCAGAAAGTATTCATACACCTTGACTTATTCCACAATTAGTTGTGTTACAGCCTGGATTCCAAATGTATTAAATATTTTTTTTTCTCAACCATCTACACACAATACCCCATAATGAAGAAGTGAAAACATGTTTTTGGAAATTTTACTAATTTAATGAAAATGAAATACAGAAATATCTCATTTACATAAGTATTCACACCCCTGAGTCAATAATTTGTAGAAACTCCTTTGGCAGTGATTACAGCTGTGCGTCTTTCTGGGTACGTTTCTAAGAGCTTTCCACACCTGGATTGTGCAACATTTGCTCATTATTAATTTTTTTAAATCTTCAAGCTTTTTCAAATTGGTTGTTAGACAATCATTTTTCAGGTCTTGCAAGATTTGGCCTTGTGTTTTAGGTTATTGTCCTGCTGAAAGGTGAAGTCATCTTCCAGTGTCTGGTGAAAAGCCGACTGAATCAGGTTTTCCTGTAGAATTTTGCCTGTGCTTAGCTCCATTCCGTTACTTTTTAATCCTGGAAAAACTCCCCAGTCCTTAACGATTAAAAGCACACCCATAACATGATGCAGCCACCACTATGTTTAAAAATATGGAGAGTGGTACTACGTAATTTGTGGTATTGGATTTGCCCCTAACATAACACTTTGTATTCAGGACAAAAAGTTAATTGCTTTGCCACATTTTTTGCAGTATGACTTTAGTGCATTGTTGCAAACAAGATGCACGTTTTGGAATAGTTTTATATTGTACAGGCTTCCTCCTTTTTTAAACTCACCATTGGCCTCATGGTGAAATCTGAGCGGTTTCCTTCCTCTCCAGCAACTGAGTTGGACACGTATCTTTGTAGTGACTGGGTGCATCCAAAGTGTAATTGATAACTTCACCATGCTTAAAGTGATATTCATTGTCTACTTTTTTTTTAAACATTCTCTAGCTTACATTTTTTTATTATGTTACTTAGATTGACACACCGGTCCGTCAATCAACTCTAGGGGGTTAACATGATTTTTGAATAACTAACTCATCTCTGTATCCAACATACAATTAACTGTAAGGTCCCACATTCGAGGCATTGGAAAACCTCCTTGGTCTTTTTGGTTGAATCTGTGTTTGAAGTTCACTGCTCGAATGTGGGACCTTACAGTTAATTGTATGTTGGATACAGAGATTAGTTAGTTATTCAAAAATCATGTTAACCCCCTAGAGTTGATTGACGGACCGGTGTGTCAATCTAAGTAACATAATAAAAAAATGTAAGCTAGAGATCTGTAGCGTCCGAAAATATTATGACCACTCTATGGAAAGGAGAGACTCTCACGAACACAATGGTGTACGACCCTCACGAGTGTCACGGGACTCGACTGAAGGTAATCTGTACCGGTTTTTAAAAAATTTACGGAAGTATGAAGGTAGTTTTGTGCCTACCCAAAATAGGGTTAAATATGTATAAAAAAACTACAAATATTTCCTGAGCTTTCTTATATCTTCTAGATATAGGACAAACACGTCAAAACCTTGTTTCTTATGATACATTTTTTGACTGTCTTTTGCCATTTATGAATGTGTTATTTAATGCATTTCTCTGGGCTATAGTGGTAAAGGCCAAATTCAATATTTGATCAAGTCATTGTTTTGTGTAATTGCTTTTATTATACCTAAAGCGGTCCTAAAATTCCAAATCAAATAGCTAAATGATCCGTAGTATGACCATCTTAAAACAATTCCATGTCAGCTTAGACCTCCCCCTCCCCCAAAGGCTTAGACTTTTAAGAATTTAACACTATTATAGCACACAGAGTGAGTCCATGCAACTTATTTTGTGACTTGTTAAGCACATTTTTACTCCTGAACTTATTTAGGCTTGCCATAACAAAGGGGTTGAATACTTTTTGACTCAGCATTTGAGCTTTTAATTTATATAAAAAATACAATCCACTATGGGGGATTGTGTGTAGGCCAGTGACCAAAAATCTTAATTTAATCAATTTTAAAGTTAGGCTGTAACAAAACTATATGGGGAAAAAGTCAAGGGATGTGAATACTTTCTGAAGGCACTGTACATGTTTGACATTGTAGGACGGTCATTTATCCCATATCCCACCAATCTGTAGTACCCAAATGGGTCATGCACAGCACTGATGGCTGCCACACTGGTCATCACACCCAACAGCTATCACCAATCTATATCTATACGCTGGAGACACTTATCTCCCTCACTAACTTTAAGCATCAGTTGTCAGAGCAGCTTACCGATCACTGCACCTGTACACAGCCCATCTGAAATTAGCCCGCCCAACTACCTCATCCCTATATTGTTATTTATTTTGCTCATTTGTACCCCAGTATCTCTATTTGCACATCATCTCTTGCACATCTATCATTCCAGTGTTAATACTAATTGTAATTATTTTGCACTATAGCCTATTTTATTGCCTTACCTCCATAACTTGCTAAATTTGCACACACTGTATATTATATGTATTTCTGTTGTATTTTTGACTTTGTTTTGTTTTACCCCATATGTAACTCTCTGTTGTTGTTTTTATCGCACTGCTTTGCTTTATCTTGGCCAGGTCGCAGTTGTAAATGAGAACTTGTTCTCAACTGGTTTACCTGGTTAAATAAAGGTGAAATAAAAATAAATAAAATAAATATTTAACATATGTTAGCCTATTATGTTATCTATGTTACCGACGTAATCTAAGTTGTTTGAGTACACCGCCAAGATCAAGGTTAGTAGGTGTACTAGTATCAACTAATTATGTATTTATCAATGTATGCATTTAATTGCTAGGTTCTGTGATATTGAACAAATTAGTCAAGAGCTGAAAAATTGCCACAGTCCGAATAGAGGTATATTCAAGAGTCTTGTATGTTGTCACTGACTGTTGTGTTGTGTGTTACTGCACAGTTGTTTGAGCTAGGGCCTGATGGTGGAGACCATGAGACAGATGGGGACCTCCTGGCTGAGACTGACGTCCTGGCCTATGACTGCGCTGCCAGGGAGAAGTACGCCATGATGTTTGATGAGCCGGTGCTGCTGCAGCTTGGCTGGTGGTATGTGGCCTGGGCCCGTGTGTCTGGGCCCAGCTCAGACTGTGGCTCCCACGGACAGGCCACCATCACCACAGATGACAGGTACCTACTGGAGCCCATAGAAATACAATTACTTGAACAGATATCCCCATTCCTCATTGTACATTGTGAATTATGTGAACCTACTCCCTTTTGCAGTGTGGTCTTTCAGTTCAAGAGCTCCAAGAAGTCAAACAACGGTACCGACGTGAATGCAGGTCAAATACCTCAGCTCTTGTACAGGCAAGTCATTTTCCTACACTCCTTATATTGTCTGAATAGTGACCCGTGAAATGTATGTTGATGAACTTCAAGTAACCGGCTTTGTAATGGGAATGTAATGTGGTTGTTTTACTACTGCAGGCTTCCGTCAAATGATGGCAACGCAGCCAAAGGGAAACAGCAGACCAGTGAGCCGGTTCACATCCTCAAACGTTCCTTCGCCCGGACCGTCTCAGTGGTACGTACCGTACGCCTGTTTCTCCCCTAGCTAGACTTGTTCCAAGGCAGGCCGCAGAGACCCCATAATCAGAACATGGGCTTGTATGATAGCAATATTGAAACCAATTGTGTTCATCAGGCATCAAATGGAGGAAAATTGATTTAAACAGAGGGGAACTACCTGGACTGGTCCAATAAGAAACACTCATTTTAGTTTTCTGTTGCAAAATGTTTGGAAACTTTTTCCTTTGCATGCCCTAATGAACATCACCCTGGAGTGTAATACAGTAGTTGTTAGGATGTAAGCTCATAAAGGTTTCATTAATAGGTGGTAAACCTGTAGTAAACATGTAATAAACATGTCATCCCCCCCTCCTATCCCTGTAGGAGTGTTTCGAGTCCCTGCTGAGTATTCTCAACTGGAGCTGGACCACCCTAGTGCTGGGGGTGGAGGAACTGAGAGGCCTGAAAGGCTTCCAGTACACGGCCACCCTGCTGGACCTGGAGCGTCTGCGCTTTGTTGGAACCTGCTGCCTTCGCCTGCTCCGTGTCTATATCTGTGAGATCTTCCCCATCTCTGGTAGGCTCTCTGGTAGGGTTACAAAGATGCTCTAAGACACACAAACACAACCATGCAGGTACTCATAGTAGTACTCACACACACACAGGTAACACACACACAGGTAACACACACACACAGGTAACACACATATGGAAATGATAGAAAAGACAAAATCAAGAATCCAAGTTGATAGCAATGAGTTTGCTACATTGAGAGACCTAACATATTATAAGCATTATAATAAAGGCTCATAGTTATAGCAATTAATGAAACCATTATACCCGTCAGCTGTAAGTAAAGTTTCTGAATCGTCAACTGAATGTAACAGCATCATATTGTCCCTGGTTTAACCCTCAGGCCTCTGTCCTATTCCCCCCTCTTCCTCCTTTTCAGCCAGCACCAAGGCGGTGGTGGAGGAGTCCAGCAAGCTGGCGGAGTGCGTGGGCAAGACCCGTAGCTTGCTCAAGAAGATCCTGTCAGAGGGCATGGACAACTGCCTGACCAAGCTGGACAACGACCCCCAGGGCTACCTGTCCCAGCCCCTCACCCTGCTGGAGGCCGTGCTGCAGGAGTGCCACAACACCTTTACCGCCTGCTTCCACTCCTTCTACCCCACGCCTGCACTGCAGTGGGCCTGCCTCTGCGACTTACTCAACTGCCTCGACCAGGTAGGTCTAAGAGAGAGATTGTGGGTTAACGAGTAAGGTTGTTTGTTCAGTTCCTACATGGACCGCATAGACTTACAGATTTGGTCAAATATATTGTCACCCTTGCACTTTACAATTGACTGCAATACAGCGGAATGTTTTGTTTTTTTTTCTATAAAAAAAATGGTAGCATGGCTATTTTTTACCCTGTAGGCACCTGCAACTTTCCACAGGTGAAGTGAATTACACTGTAAATGAGAATAATTGCCTCCTTTTGTTGGGGTACAATATTCCAATTCTTATCATTTCATATTCATTTAATATATTTCCCATTCATTATTTTTCAAATATACTGTATATTTGTACTGTACCTGTGAGCGCAAACTTGAACATTGTGAAAATTCTTTGCAACTTCCAGTGCGCATTTACTGTGAACACTGAGGCTGTACGTGCTTCTAAGTTACAGTTGTAACAGTGACCATGTAGGCTACTGTGGCAATTTGATCATAATGTAGGACTACTAGAGGGGCCTACCATCAAAAACAATAGAGAAAATGCATCCCATAACATTTTAACTTGGAAATAGCTGTTCTATCATTTGTGTGGTGTTCAGTGTAGGCCCACATTCCATGGGACTTTGGTGAGAAAAAA
Organism: Coregonus clupeaformis; assembly: GCF_020615455.1. Taxonomy (NCBI): domain Eukaryota; kingdom Metazoa; phylum Chordata; class Actinopteri; order Salmoniformes; family Salmonidae; genus Coregonus; species Coregonus clupeaformis. Next base: position 8,861,258 of record NC_059214.1, on the reverse strand, counting down.
ACAAAACATGCAGGGCTTGACATTATCCTGTTTATCCACTTGTCCTTCAGACAAGGAGGTGACTGAAAATGTGTTTGATGCAAGAAACCACTTTACAAAAGAAAATACATTATTATTCCCATACCATTATTACAGAGAATCAGACAAATTATGTTACCCTCTGCCTATTGGCTACTTAGCTTATTCAAGCCTGTCTCAAAATACAACACTGCCCCTTTAAGACAAAAAAAGCTCTTTACGTTTTGTGCTCTTGGAGGAAGCAGTCACTCCCGTATTGCTGACTACAAATTATCTATAACTGAGCTAATAACTCACTAACTAGCAAAGGATATGAACAAAATGTGCACACGTGGCTAAATGCAGCTCTCGCTTTGATCTCAAAACAAGCGCATCTACTCATGACCGCTCATGCTGTAAACACAGTCCAGTTCAAAGTAAATGGCACAGATCCATATATGGCAATTATTTATTTGCATATATGCCTACTGCAGCTCTGATTGTTTATGCAGAACCGGTCTGTGAAGAGTGCGGGCTGAGTAGTGCGTGTCAATGCAATAGAATCCTACTCCAATGTGTTCTGCCTACAACAAAATATTTTGCGTAGTTCGTTTTGTGTCGCTATGTTGCATTGAAAGTGGCTAATATGTCATCATAATTGCCACAGTAAAGGGAAACATTGATAGCGATAACAGGGAAAACTCTAGAACAGTGGTCACCAACTTTTTCTGAGTCAAAATGCAAGCCGAGATCTACTGCTCAGATTTTTTTATTAACATGACTTAAAAAACAGAAGCCTATAGTGCATTCAGAACATATTCAGAGCCCTTGACTTTTTCCAAATGTTGTTACATTACAGCCTTATTCTAAAATTGATTAAATTGTTTTTTTCACCCTAATCAATCTGCACACAATACCCCATAATGACAAAGCAAAAACCGGTTAAAATGTATAATTAATAAAAAACAGATATTATATTTACATAAGTATTCAGACCCTTTACTCAGTACTTTTGTTGAAGCACCTTTGGCAGCGATTACAGCCTTGCGTCTTCTTGGGTATGACGCTACAAGCTTGGCACACCTGTATTTGGGGAGTTTCTCCCATACTTCTCTGCAGATCCTCTCAAGCTCTGTCAGTTTGGATGGGGAGCGTCGCTGCACAGCTATTTTCAGGTCTCTCCAGAGATGTTTGATCGGGTTCAAGTCCGGGCTCTGGCTGGGCCACTCAAGGACATTCAGAGGCTTGTCCCAAAGCCAGTCCTGCGTTCTCTTGGCTGTGCGCTTAGGGTCGTATTCCTGTTGAAGGTGAACCTTCGCCCCAGTCTGAGGTCCTGAGTGCTCTGGAGCAGGTTTTCATCTTTCTCTCAATCCTGACTAGTCTCCCAGTCCCTGCTGTTGTAAAACATCCCCACAGCATGATGCTGCCACCACCAGGTTTCCTCCAGACGTGATGCTTGGCATTCAGGCCAAAGAGTTCAATCTTGGTTTCATCAGACCAGAGAATTTTGTTTCTCATGGTCTGAGAGTCCTTTAGGTGCCTTTTGGCAAACTCCAAGCGGGCTGTCATGTGCCTTTTACTGAGGCGTGGCTTCCGTCTGGCCACTCTACCATAAAGGCCTGATTGTTGGACTGCTGCAGAGATTGTAGTCCTTCTGGAAGGTTCTCCCATCTCCACAGAGGAACTCTGGAGCTCTGTCAGAGTGACCATCGGGTTCTTGGTCACCTCCCTGACCAAAGCCCTTCTCCCCCGATTGCTCAGTTTGGCCGGGCGGCCAGCTCTAGTAAGAGTCTTGGTGGTTCCAAACTTCTTCCATTTTAAGAATGATGGAGTCTACTGTGTTCTTGGGGACCTTCAATGCTGCAGAAATGTATTGGTACCCTTCCCCATATCTGTGTTTAGACACAATCCTGTCTCGAAGCTCTACGGCCAATTCCTTCGACCTCATGGCTTGGTCTTTGCTCTGACATGCACTGTCAACTTATATAGACAGGTGTGTGCCTTTCCAAATCATATCCAATCAATTGAATTTACCACAGGTGTACTCCACTCAAGTTGTAGAAACATCTCAAGGATGATCAATGGAAACAGGATGCACCTGAGCTCAATGTCGAGTCTCATAGCAAAGGGTCTGAATACTTATGTAAATAAGCTATTTCTGTTTTTTTATGTGTACTACATTTGCTAAAATTGATCAACTGTTTTTCGCTTCGTCATTATGGGGTATTGTGTGTAGATTGACGAGGAACAACATTTATTTAATCTATTTTAGAATAAGGCTGTAAAGTAACAAAATGTGGAAAAAGTGAAGGAGTCTGAATATTTCCGAAGCCACTGTGTGCAAAATTAACCAATTAAAAACAGTACTGTAGAAATGAGGTTTGTGCAGTAAGGTATAGGCCCCAATACATTATCACTGCATATTGGCTTTGCTTGAATTGCCCTGCCAATGCACTGTTGTTTGGGGCATTTGAAGTAGGCTATATGATCACACCGGTAATGGATCCGTTGTTGTATTACTTGTGAAGCACAGCTGAGTGAGCATACATTTAAATCATTTTATTTATATTTTTATTTTACTGGGCTGATGGTGCCTGCATCCGATGATCAGTCTCAGAGGAGGGATAGAGCAGCAGACTGATGGTCCGCCTCTCAACATCCCTCCACTTTCCCTTTCCTCCGCTGACACTGACCAAAAAGAGACACCGTCTTCCAGCTGAATGCGAAACTCGAGTCGCACCGCATTATTTCTTCCTCATGCAGAAATTAATGTTGTTACTCCTATGAACAGAGAAAGTAAAATATTCCTCGATATTAAAAAAGACCCAAGCCAATTAAAATAACAACAACGCAAACCTATAGGGTAAACATCCCTATTTAGCCCACCAAATCCGCTTTTCAGACATTTTTTATATATACTGACCCAATTTAAGTGAGAACATTTTAGTTAAAATGAAAGTCTAATCTCTCATTTGAAGTGTCAATAATTCATTTATAACAATTTCTAATGTTTTTATTGTTTAATTTGTCAATGTACCCTTTAAGCACATGGGTGTTCCAAATAAGCCCTCTTCAGATTTGTTGATAAATAAATATATTTAAAAAAATCTTAATACAAACTTGTTCTATTCAAATCTGTAATCTCTTAGCTCTCAATAGCTATTTTCCTTTTGTCTCCACTCCTATCCTATGGCCTGTAAATGGCATTTGAAATAGGCGTGACCAGCCTTTTTGCTGTGTCGTCAACGCAGAAAAAGCTAAACTTACAACATGTCTTCTTTAGAATGTAGCCAAAAAACTATTTACGAACAAAATCAAAACTATAGTGGAAATTACACTTCAATACTTCATCTTTCATTATGTGTTGTCATTTAATCTGTATCTCTATCCTGTGGTGTGCTGTTGGCATTTGAAATTGGCCAACATTTCTGGTACAGCCAACTGGTTGAAAGGTTTTTATGAAGATTTCTGAAGAAAAGCAGTTTGCAGGTTCAAAATTAATGATCTAACGATAGTAAATGAGTCAATTTCAGGATTTACATTTAAACAATAGCTTTAATTGATTTTCAAATGTTAATCACATTTAGGCTAGTATTTTGAAAACATTGTAAAAACGCATTTTAAAACCATTCAGTTCATTGTGAGGAGACATCAGTCATAACATCTTGAAGCTCATGTATCATTAGCATACAACGTAAGCAAAATAAACAAACATTTCTGCAATTTCTACTTTCTCCTAGGCTAAACATAGGCCTATGCTCTTTAATGTGATTGTATTGTTTTAGTTATCTTAGTAGTGTAACATAACAGGTTATAGGGTGGTCTAAGCTTTATTTTGTTTGTTTGTTTCAATGTTTTGCCCACGTTGTGGTTGTCTTTGCTTGCCAGTCTTTTGCTAACAAGTCATTGATGGCTTTCATCTTGTTTTTGTACAGATTTTCAATGACCTCATGTTTGCGCAAATAGAACGGTATAGGTCCCTCCAGCTCACACCAAGATCCATAGAGGTGTTTCCCCTTGTACAGCACATAGGGTGGGAGGGTCTGTCCTGCTGCATTCCCTGTTATGCAGACATAGATCTGTTCCTTTCCATTTCCGTCCGTGTTTTGGTACACGTTCTTGCTGCCTCTTCTTGACAGGACTTTGCCAGTGATGAAGCCTGTCTCGTCTATGTTATAGATATTTTCAGGCTTATCCATGACATCGGCTTTAACCATCTCCTTTTCAAGGAGCGCAAACCAGCCTCTGAGAATGGCTGGGTCGGATGTGGCTTTTGCCCTTGCCTCTGGGAACTGTTCTGACTTCCTTATGGTCAGTTCCGGATGGTCCCGCATGAAGCGTTCAAACCATTTTCGGCCGGGTCTTTGGTCCTTGAAGGGGGTTTGAAGTTCCTTTGCTATCACAAACTCTTGAACGAGATGGAGAAGATCCGTCTGGGTAAAGCCCCAACCCCACTGGCAAAGGACCTGAAGAGATGGAGAATGACAAAGCATTAGTCCTGGACGCACGTGTGCGTGCGCGCGCATGCACACACTCACTTATTTATGCGCGTGCACACACACACACACACACATTGCATACACACTTATGCACCACACAAACACGTACACAGACACACACACATACCGACAGGTCACACATTGAGAACCACTGGATTAGGCAAAATCACATTTTCAATGACCTCATATTAGGCTATCCACTGTTTCGTGTTATCCTTTTCTTAGCCAATCAGTCACTACAGTATAACCCTACCTGAAGACACTCTGAAATCTCTTGCTCTACAGCTGGACTCAGGTAGATCACATGTCCCTGTTGTGTGTCAATGCTCAGCTGCTCCTTCCCTCTCTGCCTCAACGACTTCCTTTCTACTCCATAATGTTTTGCCAGAAATTAGAGATTTTGCATTGTTCCCTCCCTGTACAGACTGCATGCTTCTATCATGCGTGGGCATGAACTGTCGTTTTTTTTTTGGTGTGTTTTAGACATCTCAATCTAAAACTCATCTGAAAAGTAGGCCTAAAGATAAAACAATTATTGTTAATGTTAGGATAGAATATAGGCCTATCCAGAATGAATTGACCTATGCAATATGACTGATATTTAAATATGGGTATTAATTATCTGAATTATGGAGCTGATTTATCAGGTGAGGTCCAAATTAGGAAGGAAAATGGTTCAAATGTCAAAAGGAAGAAAATCCCCATTGAAACACAGTCAAGTGGGCTTAATGGGAGCAGGTGGGCTTAAAGGGAACGTCAGTGAATTTATGGTTAAAAGACAGAATATTTTATTCTACGCACATGACAATAAAAAAACAACTATATATGAAATAAATCTATAAATGGTGCACTAACATAACATGAAAAGTATAAATGTATCATGCAGAGAAGTAATTAGCTATGCTCATTTACATCCACCCCAGACAGTGTGATATTTTTGCTAGCGTCCCCTTTAAGCCCACTAGGTAAAAATGTTAATAAAAACATTTATAAAGATAAACATACACATTTATTGTCTATTTAACAGTATAATAATATAAACTGCATACAAAAATGTAAACTATACCTGCTTAGCATGCTTTATGTCATTGCAATGAACCATATTATGCAGCTACTATATTGATGCAGCATGTGGTCTGTTTGCTAGCATACTAAAATTCATATTTTGATTTCAAAAGTAACAATTTATAATTCAAGTAATATTCTAACATACGTCTTATTCAAAACACTAATCACTTCGATTTTGATAACAAATGAGTACTTACCAAAAACAGGAGTAGAAATATGCAAAAAATGTTATCTTCTGAGGGTACCAAAATCACACGTTTTTTTGCAACTACTTCTGGGATCAGCAGGCACATGTTACACATGCTTTGATAACTCAATATTGACAAATCTGATTGGCCTACAATAATAAGTGTAATTTATGTAACAAGCAGCTTCATTGGAAGAAAAGTGATGTATTTTTTTTATTTTTTTTCACTCAGAAGTTGGGGTTAATAGGGACGTTTACCCTAGAGACACTTTCCTACTCATTCATTACTGCTGCAGTGCTTGTTGTAGCGCTCAGTGGAAGTAGGAAGAATGGCTTATAAAAGTGTTGAATACAAAGTGTTGACAGTGCTGAGTAAGAACTTAAACATGAACATCTCTTTGCTGGATTCATTGACAGTCTCTCTCTAGTCATGGTTTTAAAAGTTTTGAAGTCTCACAGTATCAACTTTGCTGTAGCTTTCTGCTACGTTATTGCAGACACGGTCATCAGAGCCATCCGATTGGCCAGCGGTAGGCCCATAGTACACTTGATTTGCTCTCTGGGCCCGCAGGGAAGGCAGAGTTTGTACCTTCAGACACATGAAATGGACAAAGTTAGACGCACAAATATCATACCCCCAAAAAATGCTAACCTCCCCTGTTATTGTAATGGTGATATGATATTTGTCGGTCTGTAACTTTCTCACTCATCATTATTCACGATTCATTCAGGATTATCCGTAATCATGGTAGCATCCACATTAATAAGAAAGTGTTTTGAAACATTCTTATTTACAATAAAGTTGACTCCAAATGCATCCACATTAATGTAGAAGTGTTTAGAAACATATTATATTCTTATTTACAATAAAAGTGACACAATACATTATTTACAATTCATTTCTATTGGGCACAAAATAATCTGAAACACAACCAAAACAAAGAGCAAATGCATCCAACAAATCTGTAGCATTTAAAATCCAAAGTGCTGCAGTAATGAGCCAAAACACCATAAAATGTGTCACTGTCCCAATACCTTTGGAGCTCACTGTATTGTTATAATAATAAATATACTATGTCTTGGTTGCCATTCAAATTGCTCCTCTAAGCTTTTGTGTACAAAGATAATCTAGAAAATACATAGCTAATGATAAGTTATGGTCAAAATGCATTCTGGCTCTAGTTATCACATCTCTTTAGTGAAAGTTTGCTACTTCACCCACCCTTCTTCCTTTCACCAGGACATTGCCGAGGCCAATTTCCGCACATCAAGCAGCCGACTGTTAGCGGCGGTGATGTCTGCACTGTGCAACACGTCAGTCAAGCTGACGTCCATCTTGCCCATTGCGTACGACGGCGAGGTGCTGCTGCGCTCGCTGGTCAAACAGGTCAGCACGGAGAATGACTCGGCGCTCGCCCACCGCTTCCCCCTGCTGGTGGCACACATGGAGAAACTCAGCCACGTGAGTAAACATCAAAGATAGCGGAATTTCGACACAATGTCTGACCAATGAGGACCCGTATTCAAAAAGCGTCTCCCAGTAGGAGTGCTGATCTAGATTCAGTTCCCCGGATCCATATAATCCTATTCATTATGATCTAAAAAGCTAAATTGATCCTAGGTCAGCACTCCTACTCTGAGACTTTTTGTGAATATCCCATAACTAGCACAGGGGTTAGCCGTATTGCTTTACCTATTTTACTGTTGGAACACTCACCTATTAAAATGTGTTATCATTGAAATGGGCATGTAACCTCTGTCTCCTGATTTCCCATGTTGTGCTTATCACATAACATTTTATGGATTCAGTGGAGTTAAAAACATTTATTTTTATTTTTATATACAATCAGAGAAGACACAATTGCTGACCTTTCTCATGTTCTTTCACTTTCTTTCTTTTCTCCACTCCCCCTTTCAGACAGAGGAGAACCTGATGGGGATGACAAGTTTCAGGGAGGTTCTCGAGAAGATGCTGGTGATTGTAGTGCTACCAGTGAGGAAGAGCCTGAGAAAGGAGGTGGAGCTCTTCTCCCCCCACCTGGTCTCCAACACCTGTGGCCTGCTGGCCAGCATAGTCTCTGAGCTCACCGCCTCTGCACTGGGCTCCGAGGTAAAGAACAAACACAGACACACGAGCTGGCACTCCGGCACACGCACAGACCCCCCCCACACACACTCTGATGGTTTATGTCTAAAGACACAAGTCAATGTTTGTGTTGCTTAGGATTTAATTGATTACCAGGTTGTGCCTGTTCAGGGATTGAACAGGACATTGATATTGACAGCCATTAAAAGATCTAGTCCTATTCCTGTTAATAGGTTGGCTAGATTCGTAATGGAATCGACCTACCCTAAATTTAGACCTGACTCCAGTCCAAATATAGCGCTCTGTTGGGGTTGAGAGATGATGTCATTCAGTTGAGGTATCCGCCATTTACATTGTATTCTATTCCCCCTACTTCAATCTGAATGATTTCTTAGCAATTCTAATATTCAAGGTTAATAAAATCAAATGTTATCAAATATACATAACATTTAAATGTTATACTACATACAGTATCTGCATCAATATATTTGTTGAAAACGATTAAATCAAAATGGAGAAAGCAAAACAATTGCAGAATTACCTTTCTTGTTTACAAGACGCTGAGTCACTTCGGGGAGTGACGTCTCTCACTCTGTCCATCCACACGTCTGTCCCTCTGTCCTTCCACTTTTCCGTCTGTTTCGCTGTACCCTGCAGCTGCCGGCTGCATTCTCAACACTCAATCTCAATCACCCTGCAGTTTGGCCGTCATGACAACAGCCCCAGCCGCCACAGTTGTTCTAAATCCATTGTTCACATTGTCAAGGAAACTGCTGTTCTCCGTTTAGGGACCTGGGCCTGGTTGCATAAAACACCTTAAGTTAATTTTCCCCTTATCCTTTCCCTTAAAGTTTCCTTAACTTTAAATCAGTTGCACAAAACATTTTAAGGTGATTTCCACCCTTAAATTAAGTGAAAAAGTTAAGGGTGCCCTTGAGGTCCCTTAACTGCTTCATTCAGTATGGCTATCAATGGAAAAGCATTTGTGGAGGTGAATGTAGCTTTCATCTGCCCTGGTTACAAAAGGAAAACATCAACCAGCTAGCTACTTAGCTAAATAATGGAAGATGCACAATCCATACCTACTCTGTAAGCTAGCTTGAAGTGCTAGAATGTAATAGAAACAAGTTAGGAAAAAAGTAACTACATGAAATGTGGTTTATTATCGTCTGAAGCAATTTGGTTATCCTGTCTTGATTGTAGAAGTTATATTTTTCTATCTCAAAAAATAAATGTTTTCTCTTTGACAAGACGTTTAGTCATTGCATCAGGCTGTCTCCATGGTAACCAGATACTCTTTCTACTATAAATCCCATTAAGTATGCCTTTACATAAGGGAATATTTGAGGGGCTCTATGCAAATCCCTTAAACAATTACCTTAGGTAAGGGAAAATTATTCCTCAAATTAAACACTTAAGATGTTTTATGCAACCGGGCCCTGGATATCCGTGTACCAACCACAGACAGACTATCTCTGGCCACATAGGTGTGTCATAAATAGCAAGGTAACTAATACTAACCACACCACGTCGATCAGGACATCCTCGTAGTAGGGATGGAACAATTACATGTAACCGACGGTTATGGATTTTTGAGTGTGGAAAGAACAGCTGACTGAAGATTGGACGGCCGGGCATTCGTGCGGTTGAGTCCGTTTCTGCTGTAACATGGACATGAAACTTTGTTGCTCCATGCTGAAACACGTAAGGTGTAGTAGCAAACGAGTCTTAGGTTGCCTAGGCAACACCCCCTCCCTGCAGCAGCAGCAAATGCATTCAGGAACAGAGGAGAGGAGAAAATGTGTGTCTTAAAAAATAAATATATACACCACCGTTCAAAGACCAGAGACTGGTGTTTTGCAGGTACTATTTAATGAAGCTGCTGGTTGAGGACCTGTGAGGCGCCTGTTTCTCAAACTAGACACTCTAATGTATTTGTCCTCTTGCTCAGTAGTGAACCTGGGCCTCCCACTCCTCTTTCTATTCTGGTTAGAGCCAGTTTGTGCTGTTCTGTGAAAGGAGTAGTACACAGCGTTGTACGAGATCATTTTCTTGGCAATTTCTCGCATGGAATAGCCTTAATTTCTCAGAACAAGAATAGACTGACGAGTTTCAGAAGAAAGTTATTTGTTTCTGGCCATTTTGAGCCTGTAATCGAACCCACAATTGCTGGTGCTCCAGATACTCAACTAGCCTCAAGAAGGCCAGTTTTATTGCTTCTTTAATTAGCACAACAGTTTTCAGCTGTGCTAACATAATTGCAAAATGGTTTTCTAATGATCAATTAGCCTTTTAAAAAGATGATAAACCTGGATTAGCAAACACAACGTGAAGTTGGAACACTGATGGTTGATGATATTTGGCCTCTGTACGCCTATGTAGATATTCCATAAAACATCTACAATAGCCATTTACAACATTAACAATGTCTACACTGTATTTCTGGTCAATTTGATGTTATTTTAATGGACCAAAAAATTGCTTTTTCTTTCGAAAACAAGGACATTTCTAAGTGACCCCTAACTTTTGAACGGTAGTGTATATTATTTTTTCTTTGCTATTCAAACGGTTATTATGGTGACCGCAGTAATTTGTCTGACCAATAACTGTCTTCCAAATTTCCATAACTGCCACAGCCCTACCTCGTGGTATTGTATTTGTTTCTGAAGTAAGTTGGCCGATGTCATGGTCAGTGAGGTTGTCATACATTGTCTTGTACAATAACAATGGAAAGCCCCTGCTGGTGTTTATTCACCTCAGTACTACCACCTGGTGGAATTATATAGCAACCAGGTAAATACTTAGTTTTCATGACAAGGTCAAGATGTCATGGGAAAGAGGTAATATTTTGGTTGTTGTCTGGTCAGATTACAACCAGATAAATACCTATTGCTAAAATGACGTTAACAAAACTTCCTTAATACAACCACTATATGACCTAACCATGACTATATCAAAACAATATAAAATACATCATAATCACTTGTCTCTTCGTCTCTCCCAGGTGGACGGTCTGAACTCGCTTCACTCGGTGAAGTCCACTCCCAACCGCTTCACCAAGACGAGCCAGGGCCGCAGCTGGAACACGGGCAATGGCTCTCCAGATGCCATCTGTCTGACTGTGGACAAGCCCGGCGTGGTGCTGGTTGGCTTCTGCGTCTACGGCGGCGGGGGCATCCATGAGTATGAGTTGGAGGTGCTCGCTGATGACGTAAGAGTTTTAGATCTGCCTTTTATTTTTATTAACTTTGGAAGCTATTTTAGATTTAGTTTTAGTCTAAGTCTTTTGACTAAAATACTTTTATGGTCTTAGTCACATTTTAGCCATTTCATCCGTCTTAGTTTTTGTTACCAGTTAACTAAAATTCCAAACACTTTTAGTCTTCTTTTTGCTCACAGTCATTTTAGTCAATGCATTTTTTTTTATACCTTGTTCTATTTACCTCTAACTTCCATCATGTGCACATTCAGATATCATTGTCCAACTACAATCCCCATCTATATCTTAGCTGGTAATATTGCTATTGTGGCAGAATATAACCATAGTAACCCATGATTAATCATAGGCTACAAAGCCGGCTACAGGTTAAACAATTTACAAATCAGATTTTATTCTGTCATAACCGTCCGAGGTGGGTAAATAACAGATATTCCCTTGAAAGGGGATGAATCTGAGCTTTCCAACAATCCACAAATTATTACTGTACTTCTAATATTCAGGAAATAGTATTTTCAATCGGAGAAAACAACTCATATTTGCGGACCACAAGAGTGGTAAACAGCATACATGGCTTCTGGTGTGAGAGTGGAGACATTATTGTTTCTTAGCAGACTTGAGGTTAGGTACCATTTACCTGGCTGTGGTACAAGTACCATGTTTTCCTGCGCATTAGTGAAGAAAGGATGAGACGAGTGAGCTGGTTTTAGTGACAGCCCGGGTCGGGAGCTGTGTTTGTGTGGCAGTGGCGCAGGGCTCAGCTCAAACAGTCCTGGAAACTAAGAGATGTTCATTCTGCCAATGAGAGGATTGTATGAAATATTTTGCAAAGGCATACATGCTAATGATTGGACAAAACATATACAGAGCCTTCAGAAAGTATTCACTCCCCTTGACTTTTTCCACATTTTGTTGTGTTACAAAGTGGATTAAAATTGATTTATTTTTAATTTTTTGTCAACGATCTACACAAAATACTCTGTCAAGGTGGAAGAAAAATTATAACATTTGTCAAAACATTATGAAAAATAAAACCTAAATATATCTTGTATAGTCAATACATGTTCGAATCACCTTTGGCAGCAATTACAGCTGTGAGTCTTTCTGGGTAAGTCTCTGAGCTTTCCACACCTGGATTGTGCAACATTTGCCTGTTATTCTTTTCAAAATCCTTCAAGCTTTGTCAAATTGGTTGTTGATCATTGCTAGACAACCATTTTCAAGTCTTGACATACATTTTCAAGCACGTTAAGTCAAAACTGTAACTAGGCCACTCAGGAACATTCAATGTCGTCTTGGTAAGCAACTCCAGTGCAGAGTTTGCCTTGTGTTTTAGGTTATTGTCCTGCTGGAAGGTGTATTCATCTCCCAGTGTCTGGTGAAAAGCAGAATAGACCCAGTTTTCCTCTAGGATTTTGCCTGTGCTTAGCTCCATTCCATTTTTTTAATCCTGATAAACTCCCCAGTCCTTAACGATTACAAGCATACCCATAACATGCAGCTACCACTATGTTTGAAAATATGGTGATACTGTTGTACTCAGTAATTTGTTATGTTGGATTTGCCCCAAACATAACACTTTGTATTCAGGGCAAAATGTTAATTGCTTTGCCACATTTTTTGCAGTATTACTTTAGTGCCTTGTTGCAAACAGGATGCATGTTTTGGAATATTTGTATTCTGTACAGGTTTCCTTCTTTTCACTCTGTCAGTTAGGTTAGTATTGTGGAGTAACAATGTTGTTGATTCATCCTCAGTTTTCTTCTATCACCGTCATTAAACTCTGTAACTGTTTTAAAGTCACCATTGGCCTCATTGTGAAATCCCGAGCGGTTTCCTTCCTCTCCGGCAACTGAGTTAGGACGGACGCCTGCATCTTTGAAGTGAATGGGTGTATTGATACACCATCCAAAGAGTAATTAATAACTTCACCATGCGCAAAGGGATATTCAGTGTCTGCTTTTTTATTTGTTTTACCCATCTACCAATAGGTGCCCTTCTTTGCGAGGCATTGGAAAACCTCTCTGGTCCTTGTGGTTGAATCTGTGTTTGAAATTCACTGCTCGACTGAGGGACCTTACAATTATCTGTATGTGTGGGTTACAGAGATATGGTAGTTATTCAAAAATCATGTTAAACACCATTATTGCACACAGTGAGTCCATTCAACTTATGTGACTTGTTAAGCAAATTTGTACTCCTGAAGTTATTTAGGGTTGACATAACAAAGGGGTTGAATACTTATTGACTCAAGACATTTCAGCTTTTAATTTTTTGTTAATTTGTAAGCATTTAGAAAACCATAATTCCATTTTGACATTATTGGGTATAGTGTGGAGATATATATATATATATATATATATATATATATATATATATATATATATATATATATATATATATATATATATATATATATATATATATATATAGATATATATATATATATATAGTTATATATATATATATAGTTATATATATATATATATAGTTATATAGTTCATTTTTATAGGTTATTTAACCTGGAATTCCCTTGAAATAAAAAAAAATGGAGGGAGGCCTTTTTTCTCATCACTATACATTTTTGTCGTTGATACATTTAGCTCAGGTAGTCCTCGAGCACAATCTTAAACATGCTTTTTAAACTCAGCAAAAAAAGAAACGTCCTCTCACTGTCAACTGCGTTTCTTTTCAGCGAACTTAACATGTGTAAATATTTGTATGACCATAACAAGATTCAACAACTGAGACATAAACTGAACAAGTTAAGACATTGAATAATGTGTCCCTGAACAAAGGTCAACATCAAAAGTAACAGTCAGTATCTTGGTGTGGCCACCAGCTGCATTAAGTACTGCAGTGCATCTCCTCCTCATGGACTGCACCAGATTTGCCAGTTCTTGCTGTGAGATGTTACCCCACTCTTCCACCAAGGCACCTGCAAGTTCCCTGACATTTCTGGGGGGAATGGCCCTAGCCCTCACCCTCCGATCCAACAGGTCCCAGACGTGCTCAATGGGATTGAGATCCGGGCTCTTCGCTGGCCATGGCAGAACACTGACATTCCTGTCTTGCAGGAAATCACGCACAGAACGATCAGTATGGCTTGTGGCGTTGTCATGCTGGAGGGTCATGTCAGGATGAGCCTGCAGGAAGGGTACCACATGAGGGAGGAGGATGTCTTCCCTGTAACGCACAGCGTTGAGATTGCCTGCAATGACAACAAGCTCAGTCCGATGATGCTGTGACACACCGCCCCAGACCATGACAGACGCTCCACGTCCAAATCGATCCAGCTCCAGAGTACAGGCCTCGGTGTAACGCTCATTCCTTCGACGATAAACGCAAATCCTACCACCACCCCTGGTGAGACAAAACCGTGACTCGTCAGTGAAGAGCACTTTTTGCTAGTCATGTCTCGTCAAACGACTGTGGGTTTGTGCCCATAGGCGACGTTGTTGCCGGTGATGTCTGGTGAGGACCTGCCTTACAACAGGCCTACAAGCCCTCAGTCCAGCCTCTCTCAGCCTATTGTGGACAGTCTGAGCATTGGAGGGATTGTGCGTTCCTGGTGTAACTCGGGCAGTTGTTGCCATCCTGTACCTGTCCCGCAGGTGTGATGTTTGGATGTACCGATCCTGTGAAGGTGTTGTTACACGTGGTCTGCCACTGTGAGGACGATCAGCTGTCCGTCCTGTCTCCCTGTAGCGCTGTCTTAGGCGTCTCACAGTACGGACATTGCAATTTATTGCCCTGGCCACATCTGCAGTCCTCATGCCTCCTTGCAGCATGCCTAAGGCACGTTCACGCAGATGAGCAGGGACCGTGGGCATCTTTCTTTTGGTGTTTTTCAGAGTCAGTAGAAAGGCCTCTTTAGTGTCCTAAATTGTCATAATTGTGAACTTAATTTCCTACCGTCTGTAAGCTGTTAGTGTCTTAACGACCGTTCTACAGGTGCATGTTCATTAATTGTTTATGGTTCATTGAACAAGCATGGGAAACAGTGTTTAAACCCTTTACAATGAAGGTCTGTGAAGTTATTTAGATTTTTACGAAATATATTTGAAAGACAGGGTCCTGAAAAAGGGACCTTTTTCTTTTTTTGCTGAGTTTATATAATCCAGCAGTAACAAGTTAAATTCAGGGCAGTTTACAACTTTTCAAAGACTTGTGTGTGTATATTGGTATTCATTGCGATTCTTTTTCCTAAAGCCACTGACCATCTCTTTTGGTTCTTGAGTTTAATCTTTCCCAGGAGTTCTTTCTCACCACTTCTCTCCTTTCTCTCTTTCCCCCTCTTCTTCCTCTCCAGGCCCAGACAGAGCACCCCGGGGACTCGACCCACACCCACAGGTGGACGTCTCTGGAGCTAGTCAAGGGAACCTACAGCACCGATGACTCCCCCAGCGACATTGCTGAGATACGCCTCGACAAGGCCGTGCCACTCAAGGTACACGGGACTAAAATGATGTGCCCTATACAGACATATCTATTCATCTATCTAACCATATGTATGCCAGGGTTTCCGTTTAGGAAATGTTGTATAATATTTTGATTTGTTTAACACTTTTTTGGTTACTACATGATTCAATATGTGTTATTTCATAGTTTTGATGTCTTCACTATTAAACTACAATGTAGAAAATAGTGAAAATAAAGAAAAACCCTGGAATGAGTAGGTGTGTCCAAACTTTTGACTGGTACTTTTATATGATTCTCTGCTAAACAAACAGACAACAAATAGACCTAGTAGCGAAGATTCAGCACCATGGATAGCACCGTGGTTAATTAAAAAGGACAGAACGGCTGCGTCGGGGAAGTTCAGAGGAGGGGGTGTGTGTCTCTGTTAACAACAACTGGTGCGTGATCTCTAATATTAAGGAAGTCTCAAGGTTCTGCTCGCCCGAGTTAGAATACCTTCATGATAAGCTGTAGACCACACTATTTACCAAGAGAGTTTTCATCTATATTTTTCGTGGCAGTCGATTTACCAACACAATCCGATGCTTGCACTCAGACCACACTCAACGAGCTGTATATAAGCAAACAATAAAATGCTCACCCAGAGGTGGCGCTCCTAGTGGCCGGTAACTTTAATGCAGGAAAACTGAAATCCGTTTTACATCATTTCTACCAGCATTTCAATTCTGCAACTAGAGGCGAAACAACTCTAGATCACTTTTACTCCACACACAGTGATGCATATAAAGTATCCCCCACTTTCCATTTGGCAAATCTGACCATAACTCTATCCTCCTGATTAATGCTTACAAGCAAAAACTTAAAACAGGAAGTACCAGTGACGTGCTCAATACGGAAGTGGTCCGATGAAGCAGATGCTAAACTACAGGATTGTTTCGCTTGCACTGACTGGAATATGTTCTGGGATTCATCCGATGGCATTGAGAAGTTTACCACACCAGTCATCGGCTTCATTAATAAGTGCATTGACAACGTACATATCCCAACCAGAAGCCATGGATTACAGGCAATATCCACATTGAGCTAAAGGCTAGAGCTGCTGCTTTCAATGAGCTACGCCCTCCGACGAACCATAAAACAGGCATAGTGTCAATACAGGACCAATATCGAATCCTACTACACCGGCTCTGACGCTCGTCGGATGTGGCAGGGCTAGCAAACTATCACGGATTACAAAGGGAAACCCAGCTGCGAGCTGTCCAGTGATGCGAACCTACCAGATGAGCTGTCCAGTGCGAGCTGCGAGCTGTCCAGTGATGCGAGCCTACCAGATGAGCTATATACAGTGGGGAGAACAAGTATTTGATAACCTGCAGATTTTGCAGGTTTTCCTACTTTTTAACATAGGTACACTTCAACTGTGAGAGACGGAATCTAAAACAAAAATCCAGAAAATCACATTGTATGAATTTTAAGTGATTAATTTACATTTTATTGCATGACATAAGTATTTGATCACCTACCAACCAGGCTCTCACAGACCTGTTAGTTTTTCTTTAAGAAGCCCTCCTGTTCTCCACTCATTACCTGTATTAACTGGACCTGTTTGAACTCGTTACCTGTATAAAAGACACCTGTCCACACACTCAATCAAACAGACTCCAACCTCTCCACAAGACCAGAGAGCTGTGTAAGGACATCAGGGCTAAAATTGTAGATCTGCACAAGGCTGGGACGGGCTACAGGACAAATAGACAAGCAGCTTGGTGAGAAGGCAACAACTTTTGGCGCAATTATTACAAAATGGAAGAAGTTCAAGATGACGGTCAATCACCCTCGGTCTGGGGCTCCATGCAAGATCTCACCTCGTGGGGCATCAATGATCATGAGGAAGGTGAGGGATCAGCCCAGAACTACACGGCAGGACCTGGTCAATGACCTGAAGAGAGCTGGGACCACAGTCTCAAAGAAAACCATTAGTAACACACTACGCCGTCATGGATTACAATCCTGCAGCGCACGCAAGGTCCCCCTGCTCAAGCCAGCGCATGTCCAGGCCCGTCTGAAGGACTATCCAGAGGAGGAATGGGAGAAGGTCATGTGGTCTGATGAGACAAAAATAGAGCTTTTTGGTCTAAACTCCACTCGCCGTGTTTGGAGGAAGAAGGATGAGTACAACCCCAAGAACACCATCCCAACCGTGAAGCATGGAGGTGGAAACATCATTCTTTGAGGATGCTTTTCTGCAAAGGGGACAGGGTGACTGCACCGTATTGAGGGGAGGATGGATGGGGCCATGTATCGTGAGATCTTGGCCAACAACCTCCTTCCCTCAGTAAGAGCATTGAAGATGGGTCGTGGCTGGGTCTTCCAGCATGACAACGACCCGAAACACACAGCCAGGGCAACTAAGGAGTGGCTCCGTAAGAAGCATCTCAAGGTCCTGGAGTGGCCTAGCCAGTCTCCAGATCTGAACCCAATAGAAAATCTTTGGAGGGAGCTGAAAGTCCGTATTGCCTAGCGACAGCCCCGAAACCTGAAGGATCTGGAGAAGGTCTGTATGGCGGAGTGGGCCAAAATCCCTGCTGCAGTGTGTGCAAACCTGGTCAAGACCTACAGGAAACGTATGATCTCTGTAATTGCAAACAAAGGTTTCTGTACCAAATATTAAGTTCTATTTTTCTGATGTATCAAATACTTGCAATCATACAATGTGATTTTCTGGATTTTTGTTTTAGATTCCGTCTCTCACAGTTGAAGTGTACCTATGATAAAAATTACAGACCTCTACATGCTTTGTAAGTAGGAAAACCTGCAAAATCGGCAGTGTATCAAATACTTGTTCTCCCCACTGTACTTTCTATGCACTCTTTGAGGCTAGCAACACTGAACAAATACTTTTCTCTCTGCTACTGCGCAACAAGCAGTACCGATGCTGGAACAAACAGGACCCTGAACAGCTTCTATCCCAAAGCTATAAGACTGCTAAATAGTTAGTTAAACAGTTAACCAATAGCTACCCGGAATATCTGCGTTGACCCTTTTTTACACTAATCTCTTTTGACTCATCACATACGATGCTTTTACTGTTTGTCTATCCCGTTGCCTAATAATAAGAATAATTTATTCAACTTATATAGCGCTTTTCAAAGAATCTCAAAGCGCTTCAAAGCACACAAAAAAAGACAAGTAATTTAGAAAAACAACATCACAACATCATGAGATGGACAGTCATTACAAGGTTAATGGCTTGAGGGAGGTGATCAAGCGGGGAGAGAAAGTCCGTAGGCAGGAAGCGCGGTCTTATCAAGGTGTCTAGCTGTCTCTGGCTTTTCTGTAGTAGAACTCAGTCAGATGAAGTTTGAGCTAAGCCACTGCAGTCCATAGACTCTGTAGTAGTTCACTACTACCAAAATGAAGCACCCACATGGATGATCCTACTGCAGGCACGTGGCGCCAGAAAGCACACCACATTTCAATAATAATTAAAGGGCAGCCTTTGTCTTCCTTTCGTTCCTCATCACTGCACCCTCTGTCTTCTTGCTTTTGGCATCTCTCCATCCTCAACCTCAGGACACTGGTTAGCATTGGAATCAATACAGCTAGCCAGCTAACATACAAATTACTTGCCAGCTTCAGGCTTAACGCTGTGGTGGATTCTGATTTATATTAATTAGCTATATTAATTGTTCATTCTTAAAACAAAAAGATTGTAGTTAAAAAATGCCATAAAAATGAATTAATTACAAAAATATTACGAAATGTACAGGAGCTCTCTGCTTAGGCTGCTGCTAGGGCGCCATGGCAACACTTTATCCCTACTGATAAAGGTTTCGTTTTTTCTATTCATATTTCAAGGTAGCACCGATTGGTGTCACCTAGTTAGTAAGTATGTGTTACACCTGTGCTGGCTTGTCCGTCTCATTAGTTGGAAGGTGTTTCACCTGTGCTAGCCCAGATGATATTTAAGAGTGGCTGGCCCAGTGCTCCAGTTGAGCTTGAGAGATGTTGGGAGAGCTGCTCTTCACGTCAGCTGAGGTGCGATTTCAGCTCAATCATTTAAGTTTGAAAGAAGCCAGATTTTTGGTGTTTCCCCTGTTTGTTTTGCTCCATATTCTTTTTACTCCCTATGCTAAGTTGTTGTGGGTTTTTCTTTTAGTTTGTCTTTTCGGAGGCAAACCTAGTGGGCATCCCTGATGGGTGTCTTTTAGAACCCCTTACTAGTGGCTTTGCCAACTTTCATTGGGCACCCACATGAGTTTTGTTTTTGGTTGTCAAAGAGATTTTCTTGTGAGCGACATTTTGAGTTGGTCTTGTGGGAACGTAACACTACCTATATCTACTGTAAGTGGGGACTATTGGACTTTATGTTGAGGAGGCCAAATATGGTAGGCTGCTAGCGTTGTGATGACTGGTCTAATTAATGAATAAAGCCTGAGAGTTGATTAGTCTGGTTCATGCAGCTATTTGCATGTTACTTTGCATTAGTGCAGCATAAACATTTTATATTATTGGTCCACGGGACCTGTCATTACTATTCTCAGGAAAGGGGAAGGAGCTTGGTTGGGAAGTCCCAGGATACCGGTCACCGGAATTAAACCCTAGCATGCATCCATCCATCCTTCTTTATAACTCAATGCCACTTATGATATGAAAACCACATATGTTGCACAATCCTGTTTGTCCTCCCCTATCTCTGTCCTCATCTGACAGATTTTTGTATACATTCTGCAGGAGGGTGTGAAATACGCTGTCCGCCTGCGTAACTATGGTAGCCGAACGGCCAATGGGGATGGAGGGATGACCACGGTTCAGTGTTCCGATGGCATGGCCTTCACATTCAGCACCTGTAGCCTGAGCAGCAACGGGACCAACCAGACCAGAGGACAGATACCACAGATACTGTACTACAGGTACACACACACACACACACACACACACACACACACACACACACACACACACACACACACACACCACACACTTCCATTACATGAGTGACATATCCAGGCTGCCACACACCCCTAAGACAATTTAAAGCCTCAAGTTGAGATTCATGTAATTTCCAATGCTAACAACCATTGCTGGTGCTAACACATGGGTGTGTGTGTCTTTGCCCGTAGGAGTGAGTATGACGGGGATCTGCAGTCCCAGCTGCTGAGCAAAGCCAATGAGGAGGACAAGAACTGCAGCAGAGCTCTCTCAGTGGTCAGTGCAGTGGTCAGAGCTGCCAAAGACCTCCTTCACAGGGCGTTCGCTGTGGATGGTAAGAACTGGGAGCTCTCTGTGAACAAGGCAAAACCTGTCAACCTTATTTTCATAATAAGTGACCTATGACAGGAAGGACATCGAACTATAGCCTATTGGCAAATTGTACACAAGCAGGTGTTTTCTCCATCTCCTTAGCTATCATACTCTAATTCCACTGATTTCAAAACTCGGTCCTCCAGAAAGTGGAGAGCAACACTTATGCAGTTCTACTACGTGATACATTAAAGAAAAAGCTGCGTTAGACAGGATAACCTACACATACTGCCCAGCTTAAATAGACAGAAGCGCGCTATATGGCAGACCAATCATCTCTTGGCATGTCCAGCCCACTCATTATCTCAGCCAATCATAGCTAACAGGAAGGTTGCTGTCTTTTTTTGTGGCTAAACCAACTAGGCTCGTAATTTAACCATTGTATTCGTATTTACAGATGGCATACAGGTCTGCCATTAAGGCACATGAAAGTTCACATGTTCCAGAAGGCATTTCTGCCAAAAAAAGTTTACGTTTAAATGGCTCTCCTGTGAAGTAGTGACCCGTGACATACGCCTAGTTTCCTGAAACGAGTCACATGAACTGTAACTCAGTCAAATTGTTGAAATTGTCGCATGTTAATTTATATTTTTGTTCAGTGTATATATACCTACAGGGGCTCTAAAATTCCAAATCAAATAGCAAAATGATCTATGGTATGACCATCTTAAAACAATTCCATATGTTAGCTTAGTAGAACCCCCCCCCTTGTGCAATGACTAGGCTTGTAAGAACATATGTTTCTCTCCATGCAGCAAACAGCTGTTTGATCTGCGTGCTCTCGCTGCCCGTGCGGTGCACGTGTGATAAATAAGATACAGCGAACTAACAAAAATACATGTGCCAATTTAATTCCACTACATTATTCAAATTAACCTATAATCCGATAATAAATGTATTTTGGCAGCTAACCGACTAACGGTTAACCATTAACATCCCTAGTTAGTAATACGTACCATGGCCCTATCGCTGCTGGTTTCCTATTAAGTCTACTCAAGCCCAGCTCAGTGAATCCCTACCATTGTGTCGCTGAGTTGCCATAATGCTTCAGAAAATGTACATTATCCCAGGGGCATTGGAAGACACAATGTAAATAACCTAATTTATGTCCCTCTAACTGCTTGAATGCCTCTGCTGATCCTACAGCTATTGTATGCAGTAATCATGTGCCTATGAATGAAAGTTATACTGTTAGCACTGATGTGTGCCCTAGTAGGAAGTCCACTGTGTGCACTAACATAAATAACACGAGCATGTCTACTTCTGCTAAGCTTCCCAGGAAAGCAATGAAAACAATCAAGCATCCCAGAAAAGTGTTAAAAATAGCCCACGTTAACATATGTAGCTTAAGAAACAAGGTTCATTAAATCAATAATTTGCAAGTAACAGATGACATTCATATTCTGCCTATCTCTGAAACTCACTTAATACCTTTGATACAGTGGTAGAAATATATGGTTATAACATCTACAGAAATGACAGAAATGCTAAAGGTGTTACCGTTTATATTCAGAACCACATTCTGTAAAGCTTAGAGAGGATCTCATGTTAAATACAGTTGAAGTAATATGGCTACAGGTTCATCTGCCTCACCTAAAGCCCATTTTGGTGG
This sequence comes from Coregonus clupeaformis, assembly GCF_020615455.1. Lineage (NCBI taxonomy): Eukaryota > Metazoa > Chordata > Actinopteri > Salmoniformes > Salmonidae > Coregonus > Coregonus clupeaformis. The sequence continues at coordinate 8,838,866 of NC_059214.1, read as the reverse complement.
GTAGCAGCTATAGGCTAGCAGTCAGTATCTGGATAACTTGTGTGAAATGCTTGATAATGTATGTGATATCAACAGAGGTATATTTTCTGGGTGATTTAAATATTGACTGGCTTTCGTCAAGCTGCCCACTCAAGAAAAAGCTTCAAACTGTAGTGGTTCAGGTTATCAGTCAACCTACCAGGGTAGTTGCATACTGCACAGGAATGAAATCCTCAACATGTATTGATCACATCTTTACTAATGCTGCAGAAATGTGCTTTAAAGCAGTATCCAAATCCATAGGATGTAGTGATCACAATATAGTAGCCAGACCTAGTGATTCCTATGTTGTTGATGTAAATAATATTTGTTGGTCTGTGGTGTCATGAGTAGCAACCAGACGCTGCACTTGACACTCCAGTTACTAATAAGCTTGCACCCATTTAAGAAAATGACTATAAAAATGGTTAAATCCCCGTGGATTGATGAGTAATTGAAAACATTTATGGTTGAGAGGGATGCGGCAAAAGGAATGGCAAATAATTCTGTCTGCACAACCGATTGGCAAACGTATTGCAAATTGAGAAGTCATGTGACTAAACTGAATAAAAAGAAGGAGAAACTATACTATGAAACAAAGATAAATGACATAAAGAATGATAGTAAAAAGCTTTGGAGCGCCTTAAATGAAATTTTGGGCAAAAAGGCAAACTCGGCTCCATCATTCTTTGCATCAGGTGGCTCATTCATCATGATTTTTCATTGGCAAGATTAGCAAACTTGGGCATGAAATGTCAGCAACAAACGCTGATACTACACATCCAAGTATAACTGATCAAATTATGAAAGACAAGCATTGTAATTTTGAATTCCGTAAAGTGAGTGTGGAAGAAGTGAAAAAATTGTCTGTCAACAATGACAAGCCACTGGGGTCTGACAACTTGGATGGAAAATCACTCAGGATAATAGCAGACGATATTGCCACTCCTATTTGTCATATATTCAATCTAAGCCTTCTAGAAAGTGTGTGCCCTCAGGCCTGGAGGGAAGCAAAAGTCATTCTGCTACCCAAGATTAGTAAAGCCCCCTTTACTGGCTCAAATAGATGACCAATCCACTTGTTACCAACCCATAGTAAACTTTTTTATATTTTTATATTGTGTTTGACCAGATACAATGCTATTTTACTGTAAACAAATTGACAGCAGACTTGCAGCACGCTTGTAGGGAAGGACATTCAACAAGCATGGCATTTATACAATTGACTGATGATTGGCTGAGAGAAAGTGATGATAAAAAGATTGTGGGAGCTGTTTTGTTAGACCTCAGTGCGGCTTTTGACATTATCAATCATAGTCTGCTGATGGAAAAATGTATGTGTTATGGCTTTACACCCCCTGCTATATTGTGGATAAAGAGTTACCTGTCTAACATAACACAGAGGGTGTTCTTTAATGGAAGTCTCTCCAACATAATCCATGTAGAATCAGGAATTCCCCAGGGCAGCTGTCTAGGCCCCTTACTTGTTCAATTTTTACTAATGACATGCCACTGGCCTTGAGTAAAGCCAGTGTGTCTATGTATGCGGATGACGCAACACTATATACGTCAGCTACTAACCGAGTGAAATCACTGCAACACTCCCAGTCTACCTCACTTCATTTCTGTCCTGTAGATCTAGTGATTATCAGACACACTCCCAAAGTATGCTGCTTTGATGTTCCCCATGTCTCCTTTGAATTGGGCAAACCTGCTTTTAGTTAAAGTGTTCTTCATTCCTGGAATGACATTCCAAGATATATTAGAGTTGGATGTCCTGGTTTCATTAGGTCACTTTAAGACTTTAATACAGGACATTCATTGTGGACTGCACTTGTAAAATCTAATAATTTCTGCTATGTATGTAATTTTATCTGTTTGAACTGTTTGGATTGTTGATTGTTGTAACACATGGCACCATTGAAAAAGAGACCCTGGTCTCAACTGGGATTCCCTGTATAAATAATGGTTAAAACATTTAAAAAAGAAAACCAGCCCTATATGTCTGTGTAATTCAAACCTGTGCTCTTGTCTGCAGCGGAGGACATCCCTGAGCTGCTGAGCTCTTCCAGTCTGTTCTCCATGCTGCTCCCCCTCATCCTGGCCTACATCGGCCCTGTGGCTACCTCAGTACCCAAGGTGAGATGTGGTAAATGTTGTCTGTGAAATAGGTTATACTTTTTTTTACTGCTGTATCTAGTCAAAGGTCCCCAAGGTGAGAGTAATGATTTTTTTTTCTAGATTAACTACATTGATCCAGCCTAACACTCTTTTTGAAGCTACAGCTTCAGGCCTGGAGGGAAGCTAAAGTCATTCCGCTACCTAAGAATAGCAAAGCACCCTTTACTGGCTCAAACAGCCGACTAATCAGCCTCCTATCAACCCTTAGTAAACTTTAGGAAAATATGGTTTGACCAGATACAATGCTATTTCACAGTAAACAAATTAACAACTGACTTTCAGTATGCTTATTGGGAGGAGCACTCAACATGTACAGCACTTACACAAATGACTGATGATTGGCTGAAATAAACTGTTTTGTTAGAGTTCAGTGCAGCTGTTGACATTATTGATCATAATCTGCTGCTGGAAAATGTATGTGTTATGGCTTTACATACCCTGCTATATCGTGGATTGAGAGTTACCTGTATCAGGACACAGAGGGTGTTCTTTAATGGAAGCATCTCCCAACGTAATCCAGGTAGTGTCAGGCATTCCCCAGGGCAGTTGTCTAGGCCCCTTTACTAATGAACTGGCACTGAGTAAAGCCTGTGTAGCTACGTCAGCTACCACAGCAAGTGAAATCACTGTAAAACTTAACAAAGAGCTGCAGTCAGTTTTAGAATGGGTGGCAAATAAGCTAATACCAAATATTTTTTTAAAAACTGAAAGCATCGTATTTGGGACAAACTACACCCTAAACCTCAACTGACTCTTGTAATAAATAATTTGTAAATTGCGGAGACTAAACTGCTTGGTGTAACTCTGGATTGTAAACTGTCATGGTCAAAACATATTAATGCAATGGTAGCTAATTTGGGGAGAAGTCTGACCATAATAAAGTGCTGCTCTGCTTTCTTGACAAGGCTATCAACAAAACAAGTCCTACATGCCCAAGTTTTGTCGCACCTGGACTGCTGTCCAGTCATATGGTCAAGTGCCACAAAGAGGGACATACACTACCGGTCAAAGGTTTTAGAACACCTATTCATTCAAGGGTTTTTCTTTATTTGTGCTATTTTCTACATTGTTTAATAATAGTGAAGACATCAAAACTTTGAAATAACACACATGGAATCATGTAGTAACCAAAAAAGTGTTAAATAAATGAAAATATATGTTATATTTGAGATTCTTCAAATAGCCACCCTTTGCCTTGATGACAGCTTTGCACACTCTTGGCATTCTCTCAACCAGCTTCACCTGGAATGCTTTTCCAACAGTCTTGAAGGAGTTCCCACATATGTTGAGCCCTTGTTGGCTGCTTTTCGTTTACTCTGCGGTCCGACTTATCCCAAACCATCTCAATTTGGTTGAGGTCGGGGGATTGTGGAGGCCAGGTCTTCTGATGCAGAACTCCATCACTCTCCTTCTTGGTCAAATAGCCCTTAACAGCCTTGAGGTGTGTGTTGGGTCATTGTCCTGTTGAAAGACAAATAATAGTCCCACTAAGCCCAAACCAGATGGGATGGCGTATCACTGCAGGATGCTGTGGTACCCATGCTGGTTAAGTGTGCCTTGAATTCTAAATAAATCACAGACAGTGTCACCAGCAAAGCCACCCCCACACTATAAGACCACCTCCTCCATGCTTTACAGTGGGAAATACACATGCGGAGATCATCCGTTCACCCACACTGCGTCTCACAACACATTTCCACCGGTCTAATGTCCATTGCTTGTGTTTCTTGGCCCAAGCAAGTCTCTTCGCCCAAGCAAGTCTCTTCTTCTTATTGGTGTCCTTTAGTAGTGGTTTCTTTGCAGTAATTCGACCCATGAAGGCCTGATTCACACAGTCTTCTCTGAACAGTTGATGTTGAGATGTGTCAGTTACTTGAACTCTGTGAAGCATTTATTTGGGATGCAATTTCTGAGGCTGGTAACTCTAATGAACTTATCCTCTGCAGCATAGGTAACTCTGGGTCTTCCATTCCTGTGGCTCATGAGAGCCAGTTTCGTCATAGCACTTGATGGTTTTTGCGACTGCACTCGTTTCTCTTTGCTTATTTGAGCTGTTCTTGACATAATATGGACTTGGTATTTTACCAAATAGGGCTATCTTCTTGTCACAACACTACTGATTGGCTCAAACGCATTAAGAAGGAAATAAATTCCACACATTAACTTTTAAGGCACACCAGTTAATTGAAATGCATTCCTGGTGTCTGTCTCATGAAGCTGGTTGAGAGAATGCCAAGAGTGTGCAAAGCTGTCATCAAGGCAAAGCGTGGCTACTTTGAAGAATCTCAAATCTCAAATATATCATTTGTGTCATTTCATAGTTTTGATGTCTTCACTATTATTCTACAATGTAGAAAATAGTACAAATAAAGAAAAATCCTTGAATGAGTAGGTGTTCTGAAACTGTAGGAAAAATACAGTTGGCCCAGAACAGAGCACCACGGCTGGCCCTTAAATGTACACCGAGAGCTAACATCAATTACATGCATGTCAATCTCTCCTGGCTCAAAGTAGAGGAGAGATTGACTACATCACTACTTGTCTTTGTGAGAGGGATTGACATGTTGGGAGTACCGAGCTGTCTGTTCAATTGACTAGCGCACAGCTCGGACACCCATGCATACCCCACAAGACATGCCACCAGGGGTTTCTTCCCGGTCCCCAAGTCCAGAACAGACTCCGGGAAACGGCCAGTACTACACAGAGTTATGACTACATGGAACTCTATTCCACATCAAATAACTCATGCAAACCTGAACATTTGATTGAAAAAACACAAAACTACACCTTAAGGAACAATGTGGACTGTGTGTGAAGAGATGCATAGTGGCTTGCGAAACTATTCACCCCCCTTGGCATTTTTCCTATTTTGTTGCCTTACACCCTGAAATTAAAATATATTTTTTGGGGCTTTGTATCATTTGATTTACACAACATGCATACCACTTTGAAGATGCAAAATATTTGTTATTGTGAAACAAACAAGAAATAAGACAAAAAAACAGAACCTGAGCGTGCATAACTATTCACACCCCCCAAAGTCAATACTTTGTAGAGCCACCTTTTGCAGCAATTACAGCTGCAAGTCTCTTGCTCTCTATAAGCTTGGCACATCTAGCCACTGGGATTTTTGCCAATTCTTCAATGCAAAACTGCTCCAGCTCCTTCAAGTTGGATGGGTTCCGTTGGTGTACAGCAATCTTTAAGTCATACCACAGATTCTCAATTGGATTGAGGTCTGGGCTTTGACTAGGCCATTCCAAGACATTTCCCCTTAAACCACTCGAGTGTTGCTTTAGCAGTATGCTTAGGGTCATTGTCCTGCTGGATGGTGAACCTCTGTCCCAGTCTCAAATCTCTAGAAGACTGAAACAGGTTTCCCTCAAGAAATTCCCTGTATTTAGCGCCATCCATCATTCATTCAATTCTGACCATTTTCCCAGTCCCTGCCGATGAAAAACATCCCCACAGCATGATGCACCACACCATGCTTCACTGTGGAGATGGTGTTCTCGGGGTGATGAGAGGTGTTGGGTTTGCGCCAGACATAGCGTTTTCCTTGATGGCCAAAAAGCTCAATTTTAGTCTCATCTGACCAGAGTACCTTCTTCCATATGTTTGGGAAGTCTCCCACATGCTTTTTGGCGAACACCAAACGTGTTTGCTTATTTTTTTCTTTAAGCAATGGCTTTTTTCTGGCCACTCTTCCGTAAAGCCCAGCTCTGTGGAGTGTACGGCTTAAAGTGGTTCTATGAACAGATACTCCAATCTCCGCTGTGGCGCTTTGCAACTCCTTCAGGGTTACCTTTGGTCTCTTTGTTGCCTCTCTGATTAATGCCCTCCTTGCCTGGTCTGTGAGTTTTGGTGGGCGGCCCTCTCTTGGCAGGTTTGTTGTGGTGCCATATGTTTTCCAGTTTTTAATAATGGATTTAATGGTGCTCCGTGGGATGTTCAAAGTTTCGGATTTTTAAAAATAAGCCAACCCTGATCTGTACTTCTCCACAACTTTGTCCCTGACCTGTTTGGAGAGCTCCTTGGTCTTCATGGTGCCGTTTGCTTGGTGGTGCCCCTTGCTTAGTGGTGTTGCAGACTCTGGGGCCTTTCTGTGTATGCCACCTGCATACACACACAAACCAGACAGCCCACACACACAGCATTCTCACACTCACACATCACCCCCACCAATACACACACACACACAGCCAAACACAGACATCTCAGCATCCCCAAACACACACTCACACACTACACACACCACACTACACACACACACACACACACACACACACACACACACATCCTAACACAGACACACACTTCTCAATAAGTCTGAACAGTAACACAGAAGGCTACACTATTAGTCTAATAACATAGCTTACTTCTAAGGTAGGCCTACACCTGAGTTGGGTTACATTGTAATGTTATGTTTGGTGTTGATAAGTTACTCTAGTGATGGGAGGGTAAACTACCCCGTTTCCGAGTGAGCTGCCTGCTAGCCACCTGCACAGAAAGATAGATGGGACACATTTTCAATTCACTGGTATGTAGCTATGTTTTTATCAATTGTAGGGCAGAAGCCACTGAATTCTGGTAGTTTACACCGCAAAGCAGCACTGCCTCTCACCCAGAGCGTTACCTCAGCAAATGGCATCAAGCCAACAAACACTCCCTCACACTAGCTAGCATCTCGTCATGAAAACGGGTGGCGCCATGTTTGTTTGGACCAATCCCTGACAACCCATACACCAGAATGTAGCTACAAAGCAGTACTTTGTAAGCTGCTATGCTTTTGTCTCTGAAAAGATCAATGACAGAAGCAAAGGAAAAAAAGTTTGACCTTATAATTTATTCAAAGGACATCTGTTGACCATAAAACACCATCAGGACTTTCCCATACTTGTTGGCAATAAAATGTCACATCGAGCTTACTAAAATGGAGTGAGGAACACACCGATTTCGCGGGTTTCATAAAAAAGGCTGTCCTGCAGAATTGAATGTTCTAAGCACGGCACTTACTTTACATTTGGGCTCATATCATGTAAATATCATAATGTACAGTATGTGATTTTTAGACATGGTTAAAAAAACTTCCACTTTCATGTTTTCAAATGATTTATTATGTATTTTGACGACCACATGGTGACATTTAATGAAAATCTCACATAACGTCCATTGTTTGTTACGTCACCTAACACCCTACCTATGTGTTTAGATGTAAATGTGATTAAAGACCATACACGCAATACACAGAGGGTCATCGTCCTGCTTTCAGACATCAACATCATCTAAGTCTACCTTTTTAAGTGAAAGAACCATTGTGATTCATTTCATGTTTTTTCCTCATTCCTCATCAGGCTGCAGTGGAAGTCTTTGGTCTGGTCCAGGAGTTACTTCCTGCTGCCTCTGCTCTGAACCAGAAGTATTCCCCACCAGCTTTCAACCCCAACCAATCAACAGACAGCACCACGGGCAACCTGCCTGAGCAGGGCCTATCAGCTTGCACCACCTCCAGTCACTATGCTGTGATAGAGAGCGACCACCCTTACAAGCAGGCCGGAGTCGCGCAGTATAAGGTAACGCACACACGCTCACTGGCACACAACACACACACACACACACACACACACACACACACACGGTACAGTAGGACTATTTCCAACATAAGAATTCTTAGTCAATGGTAAATAAAAAAGTACATGTAAAACTATGTGTGTGTGTGTGTATGTATGTGTGTATATATATATTCACACTCACACTACCGGTCAAATGTTTTAGAACACCTACTCATTCAAGGGTTTTTCTTAATTTTTACTATTTTCTATATTGTAGAATAATAGTGACGACATAAAAACTATGAAATAACACATATTGAATCATGTGGTAACCAAAAAAGTGTTAAACAAATCAAAATATGTTTTATATTTGAGATTCTTCAAATAGCCACCCTTTGCCTTGATGACAGCTTTGCACACTATAAACACAACATGCAACAATTTAAGGAAATCAGTCAATTGAAATAAATAAATTAGACCCTAATCTATGGATTTCACATGACTGGGAATACAGATATGCATCTGTTGGTCACATATACCTTAAAAAAAAGGTAGGGGCGTGGATCAGAAAACCAGTCAGTACCACCATTTGCCTCAAGCAGCGTGACACATCTCCTTCTTATAGAGTTGATCAGGCTGATGATTGTGGCCTGTGGAATGTTGTTCTACTACTCTTCAATGGCTGTGCGAAGTTGTTGGATATTGGCGGAAACTGGAACACGCAGTTGTACACGTCGATCCATAGCATCCCAAACATGCTCAATGGGTGACATGTTTGGTGAGTATGCAGGACATGGAAGAACTGGGACATTTTCAGCTTCCATGAATTGTGTACAGATCCTTGCGACATGGCACCGTGCATTATCATGCTGAAACATGAGGTGATGGCGGCGGATGAATGGCACGACAAATAAAATGCAATTGTGTTCGTTCTCCGTAGCTTATACCTGCCCATACCATAGCCCCACCGCCACCATGGGTAACTCTGTTCACAACGTTGACATCAGCAAACCGCTCGCCCACACAACGTCGTACACGCTAGTCTTAGACGATCCCGGATGTGGAGGTCCTGGGGCTGGCGTGGTTACATGTGGTCTGCGGTTGTGAGGCCGGTTGGATGACCTGCAAAATTCTCTAAAATGACATGGGAGGTGGCTTATGGTAGAGAAATTAACATTCAATTATCTGGCAACAGCTCTGGTGAACATTCCTGCAGTCAGCATGCCAATTGCACGCTCCCTCAAAACTTGAGACATCTGTGGCATTGTGTTGTGTGACAAAACTGCACATTTTAGAGTGGCCTTTTATTGTCCCCAGAACAAGGTGCACCTGTGTATTGATCATGCTGTTTAATCAGCTTCTTGATATGACACACCAGTCAGGTGGATGGATTATCTTGGCAAAGGAGAAATGCTCACTAACAAGGATGTAAACAAATGTGTGCACAGAATTTGAGTGAAATAAGCTTGAAAATGCTTGAAACATAGGACCAACACTTTACATGTTACTTTTATATTTTTGTTCATTGTGTGTATATATACAGTGCATTCGGAAAGTATTCAGTCCCCTTGACTTATTCTAAAATGTATTAAATAGTGTTTTTCCCCTCATCAATCTACACACAATACCCCATAATGACAAAGCAAAAATTGGTTTTTAGAAATGTTAGCAAATATATTTAAAAAATAATAATAACTGAAATATCTTATTTATATAAGTATTCAGACCCTTTACTCAGTACTTTGTTGAAGCACCTTTGGCAGCGATTACAGACTCAAGTCTTCTTGGGTATGACGCTACAAGCTTGGCACACCTGTATTTGGGGAGTTTTTCCCATACTTCTCTGCAGATCCTCTCAAGCTCTGTCAGGTTGGATGGGGAGCGTCGCTGCACAGCTATTTTCAGGTCTCCCCCAGAGATGTTAGTTCGGGTTCAAGTCCGGGCTCTGGCTGGGCCACTCAAGGACATTTAGAGACTTGTCCCGAAGCCACTCCTGCTTGCCTTGGCTGTGTGCTTAGGGTCGTTGTCCTGTTGGAAGGTGAACCTTCGCCCCAGTCTGAGATCCTGAGCGCTCTGGAGCAGGTTTTCATCAAGGATCTCTCTGTACTTTGCTCCGTTCATCTTTTTCTCGATCCTGACTAGTCTCCAATCCCTGCCGCTGAAGAAAATCCCCACAACATGATGCTGCCACTACCATGCTTCACTGTAGGGATGGTGCCAGGTTTCCTCCAGACGTGATGCTTGGCATTCAGGCCAAAGAGTTCAATCTTGGTTTCATCAGACCAGAGAATCTTGTTTTTCATGGTCTAAGTCAAAATCCAAGCGGGCTGTCATGTGCCTTTTACTGAGGAGTGGCTTCCGTCTGGCCACTCTACCATAAAGGCCTGATTGGTGGAGTGCTGCAGAGATGGTTGTCCTTCTAGAAGGTTCTCCCATCTCCACAGAGGAGCTCTGTCAGCGTGACCATCAGGTTCTTGGTCACCTCCCTGACCAAGGCCCTTCTCCACCGATTGCTCAGTTTGGCCGGTCAGCCAGCTCTAGGAAGAGTCTTGATGGTTCCAAATATCTTCCATTTAAGAGTGATGGTGGCCACTGTGTTCTTGGGGACCTTCAATGCTGCAGAATGTTTTTAGTACCTTTCCCCAGATCTGTGCCTCAACACAATCCTGTCTTGGAGCTCTACGGACAATTCCTTCGACCTCATGGCTTGGTTTTTGCTCTGACATGCACCGTCAACTGTGGGACCTTCATATAGACAGGTGTGTGCCTTTCCAAATCATGTCCAATGAATTGAATTTACCACAGGTGGACTCCAAGTGGTATGAACATGTCAAGGATGATAAATGGAAATAGGATGTACCTGAGCTTAATTTCGAGTATCATAGAAAAGGGTCTGAATACTTACGTAAATTAGGTATTTTTTTTTTTTTTTTTTTATACATTTGGAAAAATGTCTAAACCTGTTTTCGCTTTGCTATTATGGGGTGTAGATTGATTAGGGAAAACATTTATTTAATACATTTTAGAATATGGCTGTAACGTAAAAAATGTGGAGAAAGGGGTCTGAATACTTTCCAAATGCACTGTGGGTGTGTATATAAAATATATACTCAGCAAAAAAAGAAACGTCCCCTTTTCAGGACCCTGTCTTTCAAAGATATTTCGTAAAAATCCAAAGAACTTCATAGATCTTCATTGTAAAGTGTTTAAACACAGTTTCCCATGCTTGGTGGTCCTCTGTAGCTCAGCTGGTAGAGCACGGCGCTTGTAACGCCAAGGTAGTGGGTTCGATCCCTGGGACCACCCATACACAAAAAAATGTATGCACGCATGACTGTAAGTCGCTTTGGATAAAAGCGTCTGCTAAATGGCATATTATTATTATTATTATTGTTCAATGAACCATGAACATGCACCTGTGGAACGGTCGTTAAGACACTAACAGCTTACAGACGGTAGGCAATTAAGGTCACTTAAGGTCACAGTTATGAAAACTTAGGACACTAAAGAGGCCTTTCTACTGACTCTGAAACACACCAAAAGAAAGATGCCCTGGGTCCCTGATCATCTGCGTGAACGTGCCTTAGGCAAGCTGCAAAGAGGCATGAGGACCAGGGAAATACATTGCAATGTCCGTACTGTGAGATGCCTAAGACAGCGCTACAGGGAGACAGGATGGACAGCTGATCGTCCTCGCAGTGGCAGACCACGTGTAACAACACCTGCACAGGATCGGTACATCCGAACATCACACCTGCGGGACAAGTACAGGATGACAACAACTACTGCCTGAGTTACACCAGGAACGCACAATCCCTCCATCAGTGCTCAGACTGTCCGCAATAGTCTGAGAGAGGCTGGACTGAGGGCTTGTAGGCCTGTTGTAAGGCAGGTCCTCACCAGACATCACTGGCAACACCGTTGCTGGACCAGACAGGACTGGCAAAAAGTGCTCTTCACTGTCGAGTCGCGGTTTTGTCTCACCAGGGGTGATGGTCGGATTCTTGTTTATCGTCGAAGGAATGAGCGTTACACCGAGGCCTGTACTCTGGAGCGGGATCGATTTGGAGGTGGAGGGTCCGTCATGGTCTGTGGCGGTGTGTCACAGCATCATCGGACTGAGCTTGTTGTCATTGCAGGCAATCTCAGCGCTGTGCATTACAGGGAAGACATCCTCCTCCCCGATGTGGTGCTCATCCTGACATGACCCTCCAGCATGACAATGCCACAAGCCATACTGCTCGTTCTGTGCGTGACTTCCTGCAAGACTGGAATGTCAGTGTTCTGCCATGGCCAGCGAAGAGCCCGGATCTCAATCCCATTGAGCACATCTGGGACCTGTTAGATCGGAGGGTGAGGGCTAGGGCCATTCCCCCCAGAAATGTCTGGGAATTTGCAGGTGCCTTGGTGGAAGAGTGGGGTAACATCTCACAGCAAGAACTGGCAAATCTGGTGCAGTCCATGAGGAGGAGATGCACTGCGGTACTTATTGCAGCTGGTGGCCACACCAGATACTGACTGTTACTTTTGATTATGACCCCCCCTCTTTCTTCAGGGACACATTATTCAATTTCTGTTAGTCACATGTCTGTGGAACTTGTTCAGTTTATGTCTCAGTTGTTGAATGTTGTTATGTTCATACAAATATTTACAAATGTTAAGTTTGCTGAAAATAAACACAGTTGACAGTGAGATGACGTTTCTTTTTTTGCTGAGTTTGAGTGTACAAAACACCTTCCTAATATCACTTGCCCTCAGAACAGCCTAAATTCATCGGGGCATGGACTCTACAAGGTGTCGAAAGCATTCCACAGGGATGCTGGCCCATGTTGACTCCAATGCTTACCACAGTTGTGTCAAGTGTCTGGATGTCCTTTGGGTGGTGGACCATTCTTGATACACACGGGAAACTGTTGAGCATGAAAAACCCAGCAGCTTTGCAGCTCTTGTTACAAACCGGTGCGCCTGGCGCCTACTACTATACGCCGTTCAAAGGCACTTCAATCTTTTGTCTTGCCCATTCATCCTCTGAAAGGCACACATGAACAATACATGTTTCAATTGACTCAAGGCTTAAGAATCTTTCTTTAACCAGTCTCCTCCCCTTCATCAACACTGATTGAAGTGGATTTAACAAGTGATCTTAGCTTTCACCTGGATTCACCCGGTCAGTCTATGTCATGGAAAGAGCAGGTGTTTTTAATGTTTTGTACACTCAATGTATTTGTATTTATTAGCGATCCCCATTAGCTTCTGCCAAGGCAGTCCCCGCTGTTCCATAAGGTGTACTTTTACCTGTTTTCTAAATCTGATTCTACTTCTAGCATCAGTTACTTGATGTGGAATAGAGTTCAATGTAGTCATGGCTCTATGTACTACTGTGTGCCTCCCATAGTCTGTTCGGGACACCTCTGGTGGTATGTCTTGTGGGGTATGCATGGGTGTCCGAGCTGTGTGCTAGTAGTTTAAACAGACAGCTCGGTACATTCAGCTTGTCAACACTTCTTACAAAAACAGGTAGTGATGACGTCAATGTCTCTTCCACTTTGAGCCGTTAGAGATTGACATGCATATCATTAATGTTAGCTCTCAGTGTACTTTTAAGGGCCAGCCGTGCTGCTCTGTTCTGAGCCCTCTTTGTGGCACCTGACCACACTACTGAACAGTAGTCTAGGTACGACAAAACTAGGGCCTGTGGGACCTAGAATGCAGAGGAACGCTTTATTATGGACAGACTTAGCTACTTATCTACCAATATGTTTTGACCATGACAGTTTACAATCCAGGGTTACTTCAAGCAGTTTAATCACCTCAACTTGCTCAATTTCCACAAGATGTAATTAAGGTTTAGGGTTCAGTGAATGATTTGTCCCAAATACAATGCTTTTAGTTTAGGAAATATTTAGGACTAACTTATTCCGTGCCACCCATTTGTTAAGTGTTGCAGTCATTTCAGTTCTTGTATATTGTGTTAAGTCATCCGCATACATAGACACACTGGCTTTACTCCAAGCTAGTGGCATGTCGTTAGTAAAGATTGAAAAAATTAAGGAGCCTAAACAGCTGCCCTGGGGAATTCCTGATTCTACCTGGATTATGTTTGAGAGGCTTCCATTAAAGAACACCCTCTGTGTTCTGTTGGACAGGTAACTCTTTATCCTCAATATAGCAGGGGGTGTAAAGCCATAACACATACGTTTTTCCAGAAGCAGACTATGATCGATAATTTCAAAAGTCGCACTGAAGTCTAACAAAACAGCCCCCACAATATTTTTATCATCAGTTTCTCTCAGCCAATCATCAGTCATTTGTGTGTAAGTGCTGTGCTTGTTGAATGTCCTTCCCTATAAGCGTGCTAAAAGTCTGTCAATTTGTTTATGTAAAATAGCATTGTATCTGGTCAAACAATTTTTTTCAGAAGTTTACTAAGGGTTGGTAACAGGCTGGTTGGTCGGCTATTTGAGCCAGTAAAGGGGGCTTTACTATTCTTGGGGAGTGGAATGACTTTTGCTTCCCTCCAGGCCTGAGGTCACACACGTTCTACTCAGCTTAAATTGAAGATGTGGCATTATCGTCCGCTATTATCCTCAGTAATTTTCCATCCAGATTGTCAGACCCCGGTGGCTTGTCATTGTTCATAGACAACAATACTTTTTTCACCTCTTCCACACTCATTTTATGGAATTCAAAAGTACAATGGTTGTCTTTCATAATTTGGTCAGAAATACAGTACCAGTCAAAAGTTTGGACACACCTATTAATTCCTGGTTTTTTATAAATTCATTTTTACTATTTTATACATTGTAGAATAATAGTGAAGACATCAAAACTATGACATAACACATATGGAATCATGTAGTAACCAAAAAAGTGTTAAACAAATTAAAATGTTATATTTGATATTCTTCAAAGTAGCCACCCTTTGCCTTGATGACAGCTTTGCACGCTCTTGGCATTCTCTCAACCAGCTTCATGAGGTAGTCACCAGGAATGCATTTCAATTAACAGGTGTGCCTTGTTAAAAGTTATTTTTTTTTTAAAAATTTCCTTCTTAATGCGTTTGAGCCAATCAGTTGTGTTGTGACAAGGTAGGGGTGGTATACAGAAGATAGCCCTATTTGGTAAAATTCAAAATTAAAGCAAGAACAGCTCAAATAAGCAAAGAGAAACGACAGTCCATCATTACTTTAAGACATGAAGGTCAGTCAATACAGAACATTTCAAGAACTTTGAAAGTTTCTTCAAGTGCAGTCGCAAAAACCATCAAGTGCTATGATAAAGCTGTCTCTCACGAGGACTGCCACAGGAAAGGAAGACCCAGAGTTACCTCTGCTGCAGAGGATACGTTCATTAGAGTTAACTGCACCTCAAATTGCAGCCCAAATAAATGCTTCACAGAGTTCAAGTAACAGACACATCTCAACATCAACTGTTCAGAGGAGACTGCGTGAATCAGGCCTTCGTGGTCGAATTGCTGCAAAGAAACCACTGCTAAAGGACACCAATAAGAATAAGAGACTTGCTTGGGCCAAGAAACATGAGCAATGGACATTAGACCGGTGGAAATCTGTTCTTTGGTCTGATGAGTCCAAATTTGAGATTTTTGGTTCCAACAGCCGTGTCTTTGTGAGACGCAGAGTAGGTGAACGGATGATCTCCGAATGTGTGGTTCCCACCATGAAGTATGGAGGAGGAGGTGTGATGGTGTGGGGGTTATTTATTTAGAATTCAAAGGACACTTAACCAGCATGGCTACTACATCATTCTGCAGCGATACGCCATCCCATCTGGTTTGCTCTTAGTGGGACTATAATTTGTTTTTCAACTGGACAATGACCCAAAACACACCTCCAGGCTGTGTAAGGGCTATTTGACCAAGGAGAGTGATGGAGTATTGCATCAAATGACCTAGCCTCCACAATCACCCGATCTCAACCCATTTCAGATGGTTTGGAATTAGTTGGACCGCAGAATGAAGGAAAAGCAGCCAACAAGTGCTCAGCATATGTGGGAACTCTTTCAAGACTGTTGGAAAAGCGTTCCTCATGAAGCTGGTTGAGAGAATGCCAAGAGTTTGCAAAACTGTCAAGGCAAAGGGTGGCTACTTTGAAGACTCCAAAATATAATAACACTTTTTTGGTTACTACATGATTCCATATGTGTTATTTCATAGTTTTGATGTCTCCACTATTATTCTACAATGTAGAAAATAGTAAAAATAAGAAACACCCTTGAATGAGTAGGTGTCCAAACTTTTGACTGGTACCTTACTTGGATATGTAGTGTCAGCGTTTGTTGCTGGCCTAAGTTTGCTTATCTTGCCAATGAAAAAGTAACTTGGCAATATCAGTGGGTTTTGTGATGAATGAGCCATCTGATTCAATGAATATGATGGAGCAAAAGTTTGCCTTTTTTCCCAAAATGTCATTTAAGGTGCTCCAAAGCTTTTTACTATCATTCTTTATATCATTTATTTTTGTTTCAAAGTATAGTTTTATTTAGTTTTTATTTAGTTTAGTCACATGATTTCTTAATTTGCAGTACGTTTGCCAATCGATTGGGCTGCCAGACTTATTTGCCATACCATTTTTAAATTCCTCATCAATCCAAGGGGATTTAATCGTTTTTACAGTCCTTTTCTTAATGGTTGCATGCTTATTAGTAACTGGAATAAGCAATTTCATAAATGTGTCAAGAGCAGCGTCTGGTTGCTCCTCAATATTATTTACATTATCAACATAAGAATCACTACAAAACGTATTGTATGACCTCTTATACACTATATTAGGCCCAGCATTTGGAACTTTTGTTTACCTAGATATGGCTCCTATATGTGATCACTACATCCTATGGATTTGGATACTGCTTTAAAGCAAATTTCTGCAGCATTAGTAAAGATGTGATCAATACATGTTGATTTCATTCCTGTGCTATTTGTAACTACCCTGGTAGATTGAGTGACAACCTGAACCAGGTTGCAGGCACAGGTTACATTTTTGAAGCTTTTTCTTGAGTGGGTAGCTTGATGAAAGCCAGTCTATTTAAATCACCTAGAAAATATACTTCTCTGTTGATATCACATACATTATCAAGCATTTCACACATATTATCCAGATACTGACTGTTAGCACTTGGTGGTCTATAGCAGCTTCCCACAACAATGGGCTTTAGGTGAGGCAGATGAACCTGTAGCCATATTACTTCAACAGTATTTAACATGAGATACTCTAAGCTTTACATGGATGTGGTTCTGATTATAGGCCGTAACACTGCCCCCGTTGGCTTTTCTTCTTTACCGTAGAAGTTATAGCCATTTATTGCTACCACTTTATAAGTTTTTTTTTTTTTTTTTTTTGTCATTTAGCAGACGCTCTTATCCAGAGCAACTTACATGAGCAATTAGGGTTAAGTGCCTTGCTCAAGTGCACATCGACAGATGTTTCACCTAGTCGGCTCGGGGATTAGAACCAGCGACCTTTCGGTTACTGGCACAATGCTCTTAACCACTAAGCTACCTGCCGCCCATATAATCAAAGGTATTATCTAAGTGAGTTTCAGAGATAGTCAGAATATGAATGTCATCTGTTACAAGAAAGGTATTGACTTCATGAGCCTTGTTTCTTTGGCTACATATGTTCATATGGGCTATTTTTAGCACTTTTCTGGGTTGCTTGATTGTTTTTCAGAAGTAGACTTGCTCATGTTATTTATATTGGAGCTGATAGTGCACGGTGAGCTGCACACAGTGGACTTCCTGCTAGGGCACACTGCCTCAGTGCTAACAGTGTAACTCTGGTTCATAGGCACATGTGTATATATATGAGGCAGGATGATTACCTTTAATTGTTTCATGGCTTTGACCATCCTCTCCCCCTCCACACCTCAGGTGTCATTCCCGGACTGCGTGCGGTGGACCACCATCGAATTTGACCCCCAGTGTGGCACGGCCCAGCCAGAGGATGTCCTCCGCCTGCTCATCCCCAGCCGCTCGCTCCACCTGTCCAGCCTGGGCTCCAAGCCCCTGGCCCACGACACCATCAACACCTGGGTGGAGCTCAAGAAGATCTCCGGCTCCAATGGCTGGCCCACCACCGTCCTAGTGCTGCCAGGTAAGATAAGAGGTCCAACTCTTCACCTCCTGTCAGATGAAACTCTTTGACACAATGTTTATTTATTTTTAAGCTTTGATCCTTGTTAGATGTGTAATTATTGTTCTGTGGCTAATGCTGAGTGGGTAAAACTGGTTGTAATGACTTAGTTTCAAACAGATTTGCCTGTTGGGTGATGCTTTTTTGTTTCAGTAGGAAGGCATTTTATTTGACTAGCTAACTAAAATGACAAGCAAGGACAAAAATCATCTGAACCAATCAAATGTTAGCTTATTGATCGATTTGGGACAGCTCAATCTCTTCAATGGACAGCTCTGCTGAACCACCTGCATTAATTAATCTCAGCTAATCTACATTAAAGTAGTCTCCCTGTCCTCCCTGCTGTCAATATCACTGTATCACCCATGTGTTCTTCCTCTGGGATTCCAGGAAATGAGGCCCTGTTCTCCTTGGAAACGGCCTCTGACTACGTAAAAGACGAGAAGGCTTGTTTCTATGGCTTCAAGTGTGTTGCCGTGGGATACGAATTCAACCCTGGACCAGATGAGGTAAGGGGGAACTAGTTTTTGCATGTTAAAGGGGTAGTTTACCCCAAAACAAGATTTGCCAACTTTTCTTATTCTTGTACTGTCTCAGAAGATCTCCGGCTCAGGCTCTCCGGCTCAGAAATCATTTTTTTTTTACAACAAATTATACATTTAGATATGCTGTTGGAAAATCTTGAATTGATGATTATTGATAATAATTCGTAATGACTGTCGAGCTTGGCCTCTATCCCAGGCCTTGATTTCCACAACTCATCGTGTCCTGATCCCTTCACCCCTCTCGAGCTGTCCGAGTGATTTGACGAGAAGCCCATCAAGCTTGTATGCGTCTCGAAGAGGGCAAGAGACCCATGCTTTCCTGAGCAGCAGAGAAAGTTCCCTAATAAATACATAAACTTTATTAATAACGTTCACACAATGATTCAGCCCCGTAGCCTACAACAAGGAAAAATATGTTTCCTTTACAAAACACAGCTTGCTTTGAAGCTTGAATTAGGATAGGGAAAGACATTGCAAGTGCTACATATTCAGTTATTGGTATAGATGCAGATCAGTGGTGATTTACATGCGTGTTTATCTGGTTGCTTCAGCATTTAAACACAGCTCGCAGCTGCAACTTTGACACTGTTGAACTGCATGTCTGAGTGTGCCGAGTGGACAGGGGGAAAGGAGAGAGGAGACAAAGATGGTAGCCATTCATGTGCTCTTCTCGCTAGAGCACTCAAAATGCAGTGAATTTATCCCTTGCTTGCTACGAAGTTACAATCACTGTAGACACTTGTGGAAAAAAGGAATCCACAGATGAATCTTTAAATAAGTTTCAGATCCGAGCGGTCATGAAGAAGGAAATCGTGAAATGTTGTCAATTATTGCTTTATCTGAGAGTATTAAGTCAGTTGATGGAATGCATATATAAAAACTGAAATTGGGTAATATTCCTCTTTAAGTCAAATGTTAAAAATACTGGTTGAAGTATGGATACGTTTCCCTGTAAAATTCAAACCTTAACTTATTATACTGTATTCACTGAGGCACCCCACTGTGTGTGTGTGTCAGTGTTAATTTCATCAACAAAAATAGTGACTATAATATTTGTCAAACATCAATTTTTCTGTGGCCATTGACTATAAATGACTAAATAGACCTAGAAAAAAGATTTTTCATTTCAGTTGACTAAAACAAGACAAGACAAAATCATCTCTGACAAAAATCTGACAACTAAATGGACTGGACAAGAGTTTTTGGAGAGATTGAAAGCTTTTCAGTGACGAGCATAATATTAGCAGCAAGGATGCGCAGCGCAGTTCTGTTTAGCAATGGGAAGGGACACGTCATTATTCAAATTACAAAAATGTTATTAAGGCTTAATGATATTTTAGTCAAAATGACTCGACTAAATCTGAAAAAGAGGGCCAAAATTAACACTGGTGTGTGTGTGTGTGTTTCAGGGTATTATCCAGTTGGAGAAGGAGTTGGCGTACTTGGGCAGTTTGTGTGCTGCTGCTCTCATGAAGAAGGATCTGGCTCTGCCTATAGGTGAGGGAGATCATACAAGAACATACAGGTAGATGGTAGAACTGATAGGGAACACAGGTGAAAAGATATTGAACATATATCAACTCATATTCTTTCAACACCAAGTACCAGGTGCTTAGTTCTCATTATTTAAGTTTACCATCTTTTTTCATGCTCAGCTAAAGTGCAAATATATGGTCAATATATTGGCACCCTTGCACTTTACAATGGAGTGCAATGGAGCAGAATGTTGTTATTTTTTCTTTTTTCAAAACTGGTTAATAATTTAGTCCAGGACAATTTGTGACTTTAAAGGGAAAAATCTCAATTTCATTGCAAGGGTTCCAATTTCACTGTGCAGTTTTAAATCAAACAAATACACGTGTGAACACCAAATGTTTTTTTTTTTTCAATTTCATCTTATTTTAGAAGAAATTGTGAACTGTATGTACGTATATGATAAGTGCATGTAAGATTATAATTTGCACCAAATGGCATATCCTATGTTATACTCTGTACTTTTTTTCCAGGGAATGAACTTGAGGAGGACCTTGAGATTCTTGAAGAGGCCTCTCTCCAGGTATTCTGATGTCATTGAACCTTTTATAAAAATCACATTGCGACATAATAACTAAAGCTGTCAAGGGTGTAACCACATATGAAAAAGACAGCCAGCACTCAAAAACGTATCAGAAGTCACAATGGACGCATTTCTGCCATCAAGCCTTCGTCAGCATGTAACCATGACATACTTCCATCTCCACCCCCTCTTCTTCCCCCCTTAACTCCCCCCCTCTCCCCACAGGTGTGTAAGGCCCACTCAGGTATCCTGGGCAAGGGGCTGGCCCTGTCCCACTCCCCCACCATCCTGGAGGCTCTGGAGGGCAACCTGCCCCTGCACCTGCAGACCAACGAGCACTCCTTCCTGGAGGACTTCATCACCTGTGTGCAGAACTCCAGCGGAGGACGCCTGGCCAGGTGAGAGAGAGGAAGAGTGCATGTAGACACAAAAAAAACGTAGGCCCGGACACACATTCCTACATGCACACTAAGCATGGATGTACGCACACACACAAACACACACTACTGTGAAACAAATATCAGCTCAATGCTTTTTAAATTTCTTCGGCTCTTGGCCAGGTCGTCAATAAATGGATGAACAAATGCCCCCCCCCTTTCCTCCCTCCAGGTGGCTGCAGCCAGACTCGTACGCGGACCCCCAGAAGACGTCTCTGATTCTGAACAAGGACGACATCCGCTGCGGCTGGCCCACCACAGTGGCCGTCCAGACCAAAGACCAGTACGGAGATGTGGTGCACGTGCCGAACATGAAGGTCAGAGTTTTTAATTTTTTCGATTCTTACCTCATGTAATATGAGGCCTACATCATCACATGATTGTCTGTGGTGACAGTGATCATACACTTATGTTTGCCGCACACTACCTATTCAGACTGTTAGCTAACCTGCTGTTCAGGCTTGGCGAGAAAGCTAGCGACCAAGTCACTTGAAATTTGCATTAACCTTACACTCATGGAAATTGGCATATATGGATAGTGCCAAATGTAAATGTTTCTAACAGAAGAACTATAGAAAGCATATGCATGACCATGGTAGCAACTGAAAGAGAACACTGGAGATAATGGGGAAATTATCTGACTGAAGGTGAGGACAGAACAGTTCACCTGACACAAGACTGAATCCAAACATTATGCTGTTGATTTTATGTGCATTTTACATTTGCTGTACTTTTCACAGCATTTGTAAATAACGAAATCTGAAAATACTCTGGATACATTCAGTAACATAAGAATATTAATTTACATTTTGGAGTAGGCGCAAGGTAAGAAAAAACAATTCCAAGGCTTTGAGCGAGAGGTCTAACTGGTGTATCCAAGTGGCCACACACCTCTCCAAACTGTGCACAGTTCTTAAGTAATTTCAATGCACTTTTATGACTCAAAGAAATTACCTTACTTTTACATTTTAGTCATTTAGCAGACACTCTTATCCAGAGCGACTTACAGGAGCAATTATAAGTGCCTTGCTCAAGGGCACATCGACAGAGTTTTCACCTAGTCTGCTCTGGGATTCAAACCAGCGACCATTCGGTTACTGGCCCAATGCTCTTAACCGCTAGGCTACCTGCTGCCCTCCAAAAACGCAATCCAAAAACGATCCATGTATATCACAATCTGGGTCAGGTGGGCATCATTTGAAAGCTTATTCTATTGCCAACATGACTAGATATGTTATAAAATGTGATCTTAGTGTAAGGCTTTCAAAAGGCACTTCAGACAAACAGATTGTAATTTTGGTGGGCATAGACTGGAGTCATGAGTGCATTCAAATGTGTGTTCCGCGGCTTATTTTCTAAAAAATACGACAAACAGGCTCATTCTGTTCAGGACAACCCAGGGTATAACGCATCCTTGTAACTGGATCAGACATAGCGATCATAAACGTTGATACTGTAAATTACATGAGTTTTCAAATATAGAAATGTGAAGTGCACATTTGGACTGGTATGACATCAAAGCGGTATTTATTATAATCGTCAACATCTATTATTATTATTTATTATAATCGTCTCATCTGTCAGAACACATCAACTCCTCTCGATTTACAGCATTTCCTTCATTCAGACAACAACAAATGTGCAAAAGTACCCCCATAATTTTATTTTATTTTTTATTATCTTTAACTCTGCATTGTTGGAAAAGGACCCATAAGTAAGCTGTTAGTCTACACCTGTTTTTTACGAAGCATGTGACATAACATTGGATTTGATTTGGGGCATCTTGTCGCGCGCGGTGCTCAAGTTTATAACGGCTGTCAGTCAAAACCCATACAGCGCTGTGAGGCGGAGAAACCTGAGCTCTGACGACATGTAAAGCATGTTACTGTACAGCCACTGCATTCCAATTTAGGCGCTGATCAATGACATGACGGGCTGTGAGTGGAAAGGTTAACTTAGGACATTTTCAACTCTGGTCACGAGCTCGCTAGTTGCCAACCGTTAAGTTGCTGAGAGTCCCCTTGTGTCCATCGGAAAATGACTGGGTGCTGATAGACTCAGCAAATTTGAACCCACTGATAGACTCATCAAATTTGAACCCCAAATTTGAACCCAATGTTAGTACATTTTCAAGGTGAACATAAACAAATAGTATATCTTTGCTAATGTTTGCAAACTGTATGCCTTTTTGAACGTTTCCCATGTCTCTCCCTCTCCTCTTCCCAGGTGGAGGTGAAGGCGGTGCCCGTCTCCCAGAAGAAGTCCATGCAGCAGGAAAGCATGAGGAAGCTGCAGCGTCTCCCAGGCAGCGCCAACCCCTCCTCCTCGGGCACAGCTGACCTTACCTTCGGGGGCCTGCCCATGCCCAAGCTGGAGGCCACCTATGAGCCCATGATCGTCAAGGAGGCGCGCTACATTGCCATCACAATGATGAAGGTTAGGGAACCACAAACCTGGGACCATAGAGATAAAAATATTTTTAGGTCTCCCGAGTGGCGCAGCGGTCTAAGCACTGCGGCGTCACTACAGACCCGGGTTCGATCACGGGCTGTGTCGCAGCCGGCCGTGACCAGGAGACCCATGAGGCGGCGCACAATTGGCCCAGTGTCGTCCGGGTTAGGGGAGGGTTTGGCCGCCAGTTATGCAGCGTTTCCTCCGACACATTGGTGCGGCTGGCTTCCGGGTTAAGCGAACAGTGTGTCAAGAAGCAGTGCGACTTGGCAGGGTTGTGTTTCGGAGGACGCATGGCTCTCGACCTTCGCCTCTCCCGAGTCTGTAGGGAGTTGCAGCGATGGGACAAGACTGTAACTTCCAATTGGGGAGCAATATATATATACAGTGAGGGAAAAAAGTATTTGATCCCCTGCTGATTTTGTACGTTTGCCCACTGACAAAGAAATGATCAGTCTATAATTTTAATGGTAGGTTTATTTAAACAGTGAGAGACAGAATAACTACAAAAAAATCCAGAAAAACACATGTCAAAAATGTTATGAATTGATTTGCATTTTAATGAGGGAAATAATTATTTGACCCCCTCTCAATCAGAAAGATTTCTGTCTCCCAGGTGTCTTTTATACAGGTAACGAGCTGAGATTAGGAGCACACTCTTAAAGGGGGTGCTCCTAATCTCAGTTTGTTACCTGTATAAAAGACACCTGTCCACAGAAGCAATCAATCAATCAGATTCCAAACTCTCCACCATGGCCAAGACCAAAGAGCTCTCCAAGGATGTCAGGGACAATATTGTAGACCTACACAAGGCTGGAATGGGCTACAAGACCATCGCCAAGCAGCTTGGTGAGAAGGTGACAACAGTTGGTGCGATTATTCGCAAATGGAAGAAACACAAAATAACTGTCAATCTCCCTTGGCCTGGGGCTCCATGCAAGATCTCACCTTGTGGAGTTGCAATGATCATGAGAACGGTGAGGAATCAACCCAGAACTACACGGGAGGATCTTGTCAATGATCTCAAGGCAGTTGGGACCATAGTCACCAATAAAACAATTGGTAACACACTACGCCGTGAAGGACTGAAATCCTGCAGCGCCCGCAAGGTCCCCCTGCTCAAGAAAGCACATATACAGGCCTGTCTGAAGTTTGCCAATGAACATCTGAATGATTCGGAGGAGAACTGGGTGAAAGTGTTGTGGTCAGATGAGACCAAAATGGAGCTCTTTGGCATTACCTCAACTCGCCGTGTTTGGAGGAGGAGAAATGCTGCCTATGACCCCAAGAACACCATCCCCACCGTCAAACAGGTGGAAACATTATGCTTTGGGGGTGTTTTTCTGCTAAGGGGACAGGACAACTTCACCGCATCAAAGGGACGATGGACGGGGCCATGTACCGTCAAATCTTGGGTGAGAACCTCCTTCCCTCAGCCAGGGCATTGAAAATGGGTCGTGGATGGGTATTCCAGCATGACAATGACCCAAAACACACAGCCAAGGCAACAAAGGAGTGGCTCAAGAAGAAGCACATTAAGGTCCTGGAGTGGCCTAGCAAGTCTCCAGACCTTAATCCCATAGAAAATCTGTGGAGGGAGCTGAAGGTTCGAGTTGCCAAACGTCAGGCTCGAAACCTTAATGACTTGGAGAAGATCTGCAAAGAGGAGTGGGACAAAATCCATCCTGAGATGTGTGCAAACCTGGTGGCCAACTACAAGAAACGTCTGACCTCTGTGATTGCCAATAAGGGTTTTGCCACCAAGTACTAAGTCATGTTTTGCAGAGGGGTCAAATACTTATTTCCTAAAATGCAAATCAATTTATAACATTTTTGACATGCGTTTTTCTGGTTTTTTTGGTTGTCATTCTGTCTCTCACTGTTCAAATAAACCTACCATTAAAATTATAGACTGATGATGTCTTTGTCAGTGGGCAAACATACAAAATCAGCAGGGGATCATACTTTTTTCCCTCAGTGCCTTGCAAAAGTATAAAAAATTGAGCTTTTTGGCCATCAAGGAAAACGCTATGTCTGGTGCAAACACAACACCTCTCATCACCCCGAGAACACCATCCCCACAGTGAAGCATGGCGGTGGCAGCATCATGCTGTGGGGTGTTGTTCATCGGCAGGGACTGGGAAGCTGGTCAGAATTGAAGGAATTGATGGATGGTGCTAAATACAGGGAAATTCTTGAGGGAAACCTGTTTCAGTCTTCCAGAGATTTGAGACTGGGACGGAGGTTCACCTTCCAGCAGGACAATGACCCTAAGCATACTGCTAAAGCAACACTTGAGTGGTTTAAGGGGAAACATTTAAATGTCTTGGAATGGCCTAGTCAAAGCCCAGACCTCAATCAAATTGAGAATATGTGGTATGACTTAGATTGCTGTACACCAGCGGAACCCATCCAACTTGCATCTTCAAAGTGGTAGGCATGTTGTGTTAATCAAATGATACAAACCCCCAAAAATCAATTTTAATTCCAGGTTGTAAGGCAACAAAATAGGAAAAATGCCAAGGGGGGTGAATAATTTCGCAAGCCACTGTATATACAATAACATTACAAATATATAGATATATATCAGCTTGTAAGTAAAGAATACTGGTTTATTTCTACCTGGGATGCGTTTCATGCCAAGAAGATTCCAAGTACCCTTCTCTCTGCCCCCGTTCTCTCCCCTTCACAGATCAGATAGATCTAGATGGAAAAGCAACATGGCAGAACCTTGAAAAATGTGTTTGTTTCATATGATTTGTGTTTTGCTTTTCATGGTTTGTGTTTGCTTTTTAATGTATTGTGTAATTGATGTGTGTATATATATATTTATAGTGTAATTGTTGGTAACTGATGTGTTCGTGCAGGGCTCATCTGCAAAAGAGACCGTGGTCTCAGCATGATTCCCTGGTTAAATAAAAAACATAAAACAAAAGGTGAAGCTGTTGCTCACCTGACCCATGTTTCCTTGTGAAATTATACAGAGAAATTGTTTCTTTTTTGAGAGTGTAACCTAGCTGTATTATGTTTTTTGACACCATGTTTATCCTCTCTTTGTCCAGGCCTATGAGAATTACTCGTTTGAGGAGCTTCGCTTTGCTTCACCCACGCCAAAGAGGTAAGAGATGAGATCAAGTTCAATCAAGTGCAGCAAAAGTAATTGAATGAGAACGAACACTATTTGAACCCAGGTTTGATGACAAAATGTACTTTAACTCTACCCACGTACAAATTACCTCAACTACCTCAACTAGCCGGTGCCCCCGCTCATTGACTCTGCACCGGTACCCCCCCTGTATATAGCCTCCCTACTGTTATTTTATTTTACTTCTGCTCTTTTTTTCTCAACACTTTTTTATATTTTTTATTTATTACTTTTTTTATTAAACTAATTGCATTGTTGGTTAAGGGCTGTAAGTAAGCATTTCACAGTAATGTCTACACCTGTTGTATTCGACGCATGTGGCAAGTAACATTTTATTTTATTTGAAAATTGAATGAGAAATGTTTTCATCCCTGTTTCTCTCCACTGCCAGGCCCAGTGAGAACATGTTGATTCGGGCCAACATAGACGGGACGTACAGTGCCAACTGGACCCCCGGAGCTGTGGGTTTCTACACCATCCACGTCACCATCGACGGCATCGAGATCGGTAACGCAGAACAGGGTTGGGTTCACTTATTTCTATTTAATCATTTCATTGTAGTAAGTGAACAGAGATTCCAATTCCCATGTTCCTGTTTTGAAATTGGACTAGAGCTCAAGTCAGCTCAACATAACTTGTGTTGATGTGTTATTTATTTGTGTCTGTTCGTTTAAAGTTTGGCACAGCACAAGCCCTCCAAAAAATGTATGTTGGTATTGTGGTTAGTCTATGATTAGAGAAACTAACTGTATTAGCTAGGAAATCTATTAAACATATGTTAGTTATTAAAGTTAATATAAATTAAAGTTATCTGCTAGCTGAGTGTGGACTGTGTGCATGTTTAACCCACTAGATGCTGGTCTGGAGGTGGAGGTGAAAGACCCTCCTAAAGGCATGATTCCACCTGGCACACAGATGGTTAAACCCAAGGCCGAGCCCCAACCTAGCAAGGTGAGACCCACACACCTGACCACACACACACACACCTGAGAACACACACTCATCTGAGAACAGACACGTGCCTAAACCAAAATACCTGAAAACACTCCGTCACAGCCAGTTGTGTGTTCATTCACTGTTTGTATCTGGTTGTTTACTCCAGCTGTTGTTGCAAGTGTCTGGATGGAATCCATAGGAATATTTATTTAACGTCTTGTTCATGCTCATTCCAACTGAAGCTTATCTGTGTAGACATTTATCATGAATAACATTGCAACATGAGGAGTGTTGTATGTTTTAATGCTGTGAATATTTCCACTGTCACGAACCAAGTTCTGTATCATTGTTTTTGTGGCTGACTATAATTAAACTGAAAATGGGGAAACAAGCAACAAACTGCACATTTCCACTCAGCTCTTTGTATCTCCCTTCTGAACTTGTGTACAGTGGATCATATCTAACGCCAATAAGAGAACTGGGTGGATGGTAGGGTTTCTTACTGTTTTTCAAGTCATCCTTGGGTTTGCACTGGATATGTCCAACCAGCACTGTTCAGAACGGAGTACTTCTACACTTTCTCCCACTGTTTGTTTGTGTGTGTGTGTGTGTGTGTACACTTTGTGCGGTGCCTGCATTGCCTTTACGATTATGTCAGTGTCTCTGCAGTGTCCTCCTCCCCTCTGCTGCCTCTTTTTCACTTTCCCCTCCTGAGGCTCCTACGGCTTACTGTCTTCCTGTCTCCTCTGCTTCTCTCAGGTCCGCAAATTTGTGTCCAAGGACAGCGCAGGCCTCCGTGTGCGTAGTCACCCTTCCCTGCAGAGCGAACAGATAGGCATAGTGCAAGTCAATGGCACCATCACTTTCATTGATGAGGTAAACTGCTCTAGACCAGGCGATTTGATCGTGTTGTAGCATTAGATTCTCTTTCTTTTCTTTGACCTTTTCTTTGTTTGTCTTCTGTTTTTTCCTTAATTCCTCTTTTAATTTGACTGAATCCTAGCTTGAGATCCAGGTGTGTAACCTTAAAGGTTTGCAACATTACAGAAACATTCCCAAAAGTTCCTCCAACCTTCTGGGAACTTTGGGAAAGTTTCCGGGATTTTGCAACCCTAACCTCAGACTTTCACGCAGGTCATACGTTATGGTCAGTGGGGGATTTCAGTGGAAATCTGAGATATATGCGCAGATCACAAGTCAGGATTCAGTCCTCGCAATCTACAGAGTAAATGTGTATGACTGTTTTGAGTACAGTAAAACTGTGCAGTGTGTCTACCTCTTTCTAGTGATTGCTGCTTCTCATTTGTTACTTTTGCCTTTGTGTTGCTTCATACACATGCAAGACACTCCGAGGCTGCAGTGAGGAAAAACATCAACATTATGGCAGAGCATGTTGCGTACAGAATTTCGTCCTCCATTTTAGCCTATGAAAGCGTTTCATAGTTTTCATCAAACCTCTTCTCAAACATCGTCTGGAACCTTGGCAAAAAGCAGAGACCGTCCAAACCAATACTAGAGCGAGTCACAGCATTCTCCTAAGTGATGTTACTCTCAGTTCAGTGGGTTTTCACAAAGCATGCTACCAAGCATGAACCATTTATTTTAGGACAGGTTTTAAATCTGGGTTTTACATTGTTCTTCTCCACTCGGTATAGGTAACTCTGCCTTCCTTTTTGTTGAATCTGGGTTTCTGGAGCCATTCAGCCCAGTTGACTACCCTATTATTCGGCCTCCCTCTCTCTCCCGCTGCAGCCTCGCGTAAGGTGTTCTTATTGCCTGGGGGACTCCGCCACCCCTCTTTCCGTTTCCATAGTGACATGAGGGGGACATGGCTGTGCTCTCTGCCCTCTGTTGCTTGTTTTCCCATAGATCCACAATGATGATGGTGTTTGGCTCAGGCTGAATGATGAGACAGTAAAGAAGTATGTGCCCAACATGAATGGGTACACTGAAGCCTGGTGCCTCTCTTTTAACCAGCACGTGGGCAGGAGCCTGCTGGTCCCAGCCAACGTAAGTAAAGTGACGATCAGTCAGTCAGTCAGTCAGTCAGTCAGTCTGTAGGATAGCAGGGTAGTCTACCCCTCTATGCTGCTCATTTGGGGAAAACATCACAGATCAGTGCTTCCACCATTCATGTGTAACTCAATTGGAACCCCCCAACTCAATGGGATTGATTTGATGTATGATGATGGTTGTATAGAAGTTTGAAGATTCCCCCTTTATCTACTACCTACCTACACTGTGTCTAGTGATATTGGATGGTATCCGTTCCCCAAATGTCTACAAGCATGAAGGATCGAGAACCTCCTTTAAGAGTTCGAAAGGACTTAAGTGTGTTGTTGCATGAGGTGTCCAAATGGACGTCACTGCCATGTCATGAGCCCTCACTAACAGACATTCACGCAGCATAAGGGTAACGTGCATGTCTTAACTCATCTCTCAGGGGATGAAAAATATTTACTTTAGTGTGACTAGAATCGTGTTCGGTTGGACTCTCGAAAAACCCTCACATGATCAGTTAATGTTTAATGCATTGAAGGCATCCCCAATGCCTGAATTGACCAAAAAGAGAGAGGTAGTAGATGAGCAATTTCAGTGTGTTTAGTTTGAGGGTCTTTAGCTGCACTATCTGCGATTCTCTTCACCTCTTCCTCATTGCTTTTTCTTGCCCATGCTTCATAAGCACAGGCACCTCAGAGCAAGACGAAAAAAGCTATTCTCTCTAAAGAGTTTTCACATAAATTTGCTCCATGGAACAAACAACCTCCAAAATCTAAAGGCCGGTTTCATAGACTCAGACGAAGCCTAGTCCTGGCCTAAAAATGTTATTTTTCAATGATGCGTTCTTTTTAGTCCAGGACTAGGCTTAATCTGGGTCCGGGAAACTGGCCCTGTCTAATCAGGGACTTCATGCGTGGATAGATTTAGAAATGTTAACGTTCATTAATTAAAAGTCATTGCCTACGTATTCACATTTAAATTGAGGTTTTCTGTCATGAGGCAATCATTGGTCCCCAACACAGCTTCATGTAGAAATGGTGCTTCTACCACTCCACAATTCCACCTATGAGGCTTCTAAGGTTCAAAGAGGCTTCTATGTAAAGGGCGTTGTCGAAAACAGCATGACACACTACATCCTATGTGTGGAAGATTTTTTGGGACGTTTTTTTCTTCTTCTTGAAAGTGATTTTTTCTCAATATATTTGATTGTTTCACCATTGCTGTAACCCAAAGTGGGTTTAAAAATTCCACCCCAACCCCTTCCCACCCAAAATAACAAAATGTCTCCGTTCCGAATCCCTTCACAACATCTTGCCATTCCTTCACAATTGTTTGTGTACAAGGCCTATCTGGTACATTTTACATTTTAGTCATTTAGCAGACGCTCTTATCCAGGGTTAAGTGCCTTGCTCAAGGGCACATCGACAGATTTTTCACCTAGTCGGCTCGGGGATTAGAACCAGCGACCTTTCGGTTACTGGCACTACGCTCTGTACCCCCGTCAAAATTGGTGACAGCCCACTCTTCTCAAGTTCAAATTACAAAATAACTTATACACGGACAAAATTGCAAAAAAATACAATAAAATAATGATTTCTCCCAACAACAAAAAAAGACCTCAGCGCTTTTTCTCTCTTTCTCACGCTTAAATGAATCCTCTGCCGTTTCTTGACTTGCACTTACGATTTGTTGCTCAGAGTGTCTTTAACGCTAGCCAAGGAGTCAGGGATATCGGCTTTTTGTCGTGGACCCCCTTAACTATATTCCCACAGGTGAGTTGTGTGAAGGAGAGATGTGTATGGCTTGGCTGCTCTGTTACTTTTTCATCCATCTGTTATTTCTACGTGTCCTATTCAAACCCCCTCCCCCCCCTGTGAAGTTCTAGAATTTGAGTTATAGTCAACTTTGAGTTTTATCGTCAGGGACATGAGTTTTTAACCACAGTTGCATGATGAGTAGTTTAATATAAGAACACTGTCGTTCTACCTCAATTCCCCTTTAGGAATCAACTATTCAATCAAGGTCCATTTGTTATGTTGTCTGTCCCGTCATAACTTTGTTCCCATTTCACATGAAATTCAAGCTATTGAGTGAAATTGACATTTGTGTGTTGCATGAGGGTTAATAACAATGACACCAATACGTTACATGTTGAAAGGGTAGATGACATGTAGCCTACTGTATGTGTCTAGTGCTGTGATTACATTTATAATTTACATTTGACATTTTAGTCATTTAGCAGACTCTCTTATCCAGAGCGACTTACAGTAGTGAGTGGATCATTTTTGGTACTTTTTCCCGTACTAACATGCATCTCCCTTGTTAGTAGAAGTCTACCCATAACCACACATCTATCCACCATGATAATGTTCTTGAACCGGACCATTTATTTTCTGGCGTATCATCTATTTTAGAGTGACATTGATGCAACAATGTACTGAATTCATATAGCAAATCAAATTCATAGCGTTCTGAGTTTTAAATCTTCAGGTTTACTTTCACTGTACTTTTCACACATGTTCACAATGTTTGTGGTTAAGTAAATGTACAATTGAAACATATTTCAAGCCTGTACAGTATGAAGTGATACATTATTTTTGTTGAGGGAGGGAATTGACAGGCGTCACACTTTTTGAGAACTTTGTGGCATTCAGGTGTTGCCAATGAAGACTGTCTTCTTGTCCACTTGATGCCATTGAGGCAGTATCAGCCCAACAACCACCTGTGCACTTGATGCTCATAGGGTGTCCTCGAAAATGTGATAGTCATTGCTGCGACATTGAAGTAAACTTTAGGCTCTAGGCTTATGTCAACATTTGTTAGAGAGAGTGTATCCTACTGGTTTTGTTGAACTGATAGCTCTTTGGACAGTACTGTAAAACTGTAACAGCTATGATGGAACTTTGATCATTTGATAACCTGAAACACTAGTCACGCTATATTCTCTCTCATAAGACACACACACACACACACACAGTTGTCAGGAATCAGGATGAAAGTATGACATCACATTAGACAAATCCATCACTACTCTTCCATTGACTGTGGTCTTCTAACCTAGCCTGATTGGTATTAACGCCTGTCAATTCCCTCTTGCAGGAGGCCAGAGGCCAATCGGAGCAGAGTGTTAAGGAGGTGAGCTCCAGTGGCCGCCCCTCCTATGAGGCCCCCTCAATGCGGGAGCAGGACAGGGCGGGGCAGGGCGGCGGCCCTGGGCTTTATAAGGTAGTGAAGACTGGTCCCTCGGGTCACAACATCAGAAGCTGCCCAAACCTTAGGGGTATCCCCATTGGAATGTTAGTACTTGGGAACACGGTCAAGGCAGTAGGCGAGGTACGCACCCCCAAAACCCTGAAAATGACAAATGTGATGTCTTAAATGACTTATTGTGGCTGCCGTTAAATTCTAATAAATTAATCTAGATGACTTAGTTACTGTTTTGTAGTTCTTATACTTTTTTTTTTTTTTTTTGCACTCCTCTACTTTGATCTCTCTTTGCAAAACAGACAGACGTCATTGTAATGTCGTTTGTTTCCTCCCCCTTTTGCTTGTAAATTGACTTGTTTTGGATGTATGTACTTTGCCATTGAAAGGGTGAATACATGAGATGCCTCTGGGTGTGGGTGTGTGCTCTGTCCTTTCTTTCGATGTGTGGAGGCTCTTTTCTTTTATGAACACTCCAATGGCTACAGCATTTTTTATTTGTTTCCTTTTTCATTTATGCATTTGAGTTCATTTTAATATATACTGAACAAAAATATTAACGCAACATGCAGAATGTCAATGGTTTTACTAAGTTACTGTAAGGAAATCAGTCAATTGAAATAAATACATTAGGCCCTAATCTATGGATTTCAGATGACTGGGCAGGGGCGCAGCCATGGGTGGGCCTGGGAGGGCATAGGCCCACCCAGTTGGGAGCCAGGCCCAGCCAATCAGAATGAGTTTTTCCTCACAAAAGGGCTTTATTACATACAGAAATATTCCTCAGTTTCATCAGCTCTCCGGGTGGCTGGTCTCAGACGAAGAAGACTGATTTGGAGGTCCTGGGCTGGCGTGGTTACACGTGGTCTGCAGTTGTGAGGCCGGTTGGACATACTGCCAAATTCTCTAAAATTACATTGGAGGCATCTTATGGTAGAGAAATCAACATTTAATTATCTGGAAACAGCTCTGGGGGACATTCCTGCAGGCAGCATGCCAATTGCACGCTCCCTCAAAACTTGAGACATCTGTGGCATTGTGTTGTGTGACAAAACAGCACATTTTAGAGTTTTTTTATTGTCCCCAGTACAAGGTGCACCTAATGATCATGCTGTTTAATCAGCTTCTTGATATGCCACACCTGTCGGGTGGATGGATTATCTTGGCAAAGGAGAAATGCTCACTAACAGGGATGTAAACAAATTTGTGCACAAAATAAGGTTTTTGTGTGTGTGTGTGGAACATTTCTGAGATATTTCAGCTCATGAAACATGGGACCAACATTTCATGTTTATATTTTTGTTCAGTATAGTTTAAATAAACTATCTTAGTTTATTTATAATTTGAAACTGATTCAATATTTTCTGAGGTTTGCGAAAAATATATATATCCTTCACTATTTTCTAACATTGGATTCTTGAAATGCTGAAGCCATGCTGTACCTCAGATTAATCTTCTCCCCTCTTACACCTTCTGTCCTCTTTTTTGTTTCTTTGTGCACATTTTTATACTCTCTAAAATTCCTTTACCCGGAAGTGCCTATTTTTTCTCGCCACAGATTTTGATAGTCTCTAAAACTCCTTGACCCGGAAGTGCTGAATGGTGCCTACTTCCTGCTTGACCTCTGATTGGGGGATGTGGTGTTGTCATGCTGTTACTAGAATGCTCTCTCTGAACCAATGGCTCTCTGGCTCTTTCTCATTTAATCTTTCCTCGATTCCCCACGTCCTATCTCCTCGTCTCCTTCTCAACACGCATATGAAAAGAAGGTCTGAGGGGAGGAACCTTGGACCTCCTCCTCCGGTAGGGTAGAGAAGGTGGCAAGGAGATATTAGGCTACGAGGAATCATATAAATACTCACTAAGTCTCTCTCTCTATACGCAGTGCAACCTCTGCATTTATTAACATTTCCACTTTCCATCTGTGTCCGTCTGTCTAAAGTGATGATTTTTCAGGACCTTTAGAAAACCAAGACAAACATGCATTTACCTTTCAATATGATTCACTTTTAGAGTAAGTTGTTTAATTAATTCTCTTTAGCCAGTGATCTCTGCAAAATGCTGCTTTTATGAGAAACATTATAGCTACAATGCCATATGGAATTACTCTGTAGGAATGATGTACATTTTGTATAGGGGGATGGGATAATATTTGAGAGAATGGTGCTGTGTGTGTACGTTTGTGTGCGTGTGA
Source organism: Coregonus clupeaformis (assembly GCF_020615455.1). Lineage (NCBI taxonomy): Eukaryota > Metazoa > Chordata > Actinopteri > Salmoniformes > Salmonidae > Coregonus > Coregonus clupeaformis. The sequence continues at coordinate 8,803,998 of NC_059214.1, read as the reverse complement.
GGACTGTAGCATTTGTGTGTGTGCGTGTATAGGGATAAAGAGCGTTGTGTTGTGCGTCAGGTGGTAAACACGGATGGGACGTGGGTGCAGCTGGACAAAAACAGCGTGGTGGAGTTCTGCGAGAGCGACGAAGGAGAGGCCTGGTCTCTGGCCCGAGACCGTGGGGGAAACCAGTACCTACGCCACGAGGAAGGTAAGAGCCTTTTTACTTAACTTACTGCTTTTACTCCTGTGTCCTTTTTTATTTATTTATCAGAGCCTGTATTAGACTTGGTTGTATACCGTAAATACCATATACCGGGGTATAATTTATTTTGCCACAGCATGATTTTCAATACCGTCCATAAAAATTTAAATAAACTTATTTTTTGGGGTCAGGGCCCCCCTCGCGGGAGCTGCAGGGGTGTGTGCTATGCCACTGCTTATAACTAACTATAAGTTAACTATCTAACTAAGTGCCAATTTAATTATCTCCAGCTCAGGGCTCCAGCTATGTATTTGGTTTTCTAACTTGATAGCTAAGTCACTAGCTTGCAAGTAGGGATGCACATTTCTGTCAATTTTACTGCCGACTAACTGACCCTCATTAACCGGTCAACAAATGGTAAAAAAAATTCCAAACATTAAACGTGTGACCAACAGAAAATACTATCAGAGATCTGTACATATAATGACGGTTATGTTTCCGCCCTAACAATGGGAGTCGTCCCAAGGCAGGAAGGCAGGCGACAAGCTTAGGCCCAAAAAAAGCCCATAGAAACTCATTGGGCTTATTTTGGACATTTTGGGGAGAGTGAATCCTCTCGCTTCACCTCTTCCTCTTTGATACTATGCATGCATACAAGGACCGGACATTTTCATTAAGAGCTTAATGGAAACAGACTTGCTATTGTTGCATATCGTCTTACAGTCAAAAGGCGATAGCCTATTATTGAACATGCAACTCCTGTAATGAAGCAGATAATAAAACGTCAGTTTCAAACATTTTCCAAAATGTAAATCGCGGATAACACCGTTCTAAACAGCGCACTTAATGCGAGTAGTTCCATATGTGACAGAGATGAAAATATCTGTTAGAAACTTAGAAAGAGGGGAAATCTAATAGCAGCAGCTATGATGGGTTTCTAATATGACTAGGATTGTGCCTTTGGCTTCTGGACAACAAAGTAAATTATATGAAAAGCAGTAGAACAGGAGAGAAATGCTGGTTTATTGGCATGAGGAAGTCTTTATAAAATAATTGCCTCCACGTTTCTATGGCTGGATTTCCGCAAGGCTACTTTGAAGCAAGGTAAGAAATGCCTCATTATTTGAAGTCAAGTAAAAACGTTCAGGTTTCAAACAATTATACTTCCTAAAGCTCACATTGCAAAGTGGTAGGGGACGTGCTGATAGTCAACGGTAGGCAGGCTATAGCCTATGCACTCGAACGGTGAATTGGAGGCGCGCTTTAATTACGAGCTGAGATTGAGAAATATAAATAGCTAATTCTAATCGTGGCCACCAACGTTTTTAACACGCAATTGCATTTACAATTGTTATTTGTTGCGCAATGATTGGGCTTACAGGTTTCACTCCAGTAGCCTACAGGCTCTTTGAAGAGCTAAGTTACTCTCCTGCTGTCTGACAGGCGGTAGGCTATTCCGCTCCTCAAACTAGGCTCTCTCTGTATGCTGCGCATGATAAATAAAATGCATGATGACTAACAAAAATACATTTGTATTTGTATAAAACTGCGAGTAGCCTTTTTAAGATTGTTGTATAACTTTATGAGCTGGGTTGTCGGCCCTTGCAATTAGAAATGTTTGTTCATGCTTCTTAGCATTTAGCTAGTGTCCGCAGTGGAATTTCCCTAAAAATTGTTAGCTTTTGTTAGCATTTTTTCAATACAGTCAAATAATGTAAATATATATATATATATATATATATATATATATACAGTGGGGAGAACAAGTATTTGATACACTGCCGATTTTGCAGGTTTTCCTACTTACAAAGCATTTAGAGGTCTGTAATTTTTATCATAGGAACACTTCAACTGTGAGAGACGGAATCTAAAACAAAAATCCAGAAAATCACAGTGTATGATTTTTAAGTAATTAATTTGCATTTTATTGCATGACATAAGTATTTGATACATCAGAAAAGCAGAACTTAATATTTGGTTCAGAAACCTTTGTTTGCAATTACAGAGATCATACGTTTCCTGTAGGTCTTGACCAGGTTTGCACACACTGCAGCAGGGATTTTGGCCCACTCCTCCATACAGACCTTCTCCAGATCCTTCAGGTTTCGGGGCTGTCGCTGGGCAATACGGACTTTCAGCTCCCTCCAAAGATTTTCTATTGGGTTCAGGTCTGGAGACTGGCTAGGCCACTCCAGGACCTTGAGATGCTTCTTACGGAGCCACTCCTTAGTTGCCCTGGCTGTGTGTTTCGGGTCATTGTCATGCTGGAAGACCCAGCCACGACCCGTCTTCAATGCTCTTACTGAGGGAAGGAGGATGTTGGCCAAGATCTCGCGATACATGGCCCCATCCATCCTCCCCTCAATACGGTGCAGTCGTCCTGTCCCCTTTGCAGAAAAGCATCCCCAAAGAATGATGTTTCCACCTCCATGCTTCACGGTTGGGATGGTGTTCTTGGGGTTGTACTCATCCTTCTTCCTCCAAACACGGCGAGTGGAGTTTAGATCAAAAAGCTCTATTTTTGTCTCATCAGACCACATGACCTTCTCCCATTCCTCCTCTGGATCCTCCAGATGGTCATTGGCAAACTTCAGACGGGCCTGGACATGCGCTGGCTTGAGCAGGGGGACCTTGCGTGCGCTGCAGGATTTTAATCCATGACGGCGTAGTGTGTTACTAATGGTTTTCTTTGAGACTGTGGTCCCAGCTCTCTTCAGGTCATTGACCAGGTCCTGCCGTGTAGTTCTGGGCTGATCCCTCACCTTCCTCATGATCATTGATGCCCCACGAGGTGAGATCTTGCATGGAGCCCCAGACCGAGGGTGATTGACTGTCATTTTGAACTTCTTCCATTTTCAAATAATTGCGCCAACAGTTGTTGCCTTCTCACCAAGCTGCTTGCCTATTGTCCTGTAGCCCATCCCAGCCTTGTGCAGGTCTACAATTTTATCCCTGATGTCCTTACACAGCTCTCTGGTCTTGGCCATTGTGGAGAGGTTAGAGTCTGTTTGATTGAGTGTGTGGACAGGTGTCTTTTATACAGGTAACAAGTTCAAACAGGTGCAGTTAATACAGGTAATGAGTGGAGAACAGGAGGACTTCTTAAAGAAAAACTAACAGGTCTGTGAGAGCCGGAATTCTTACTGTTTGGTAGGTGATCAAATACTTATGTCATGCAATAAAATGCAAATGAATTACTTAAAAATCATACAATGTGATTTTCTGGATTTTTGTTTTAGATTCCGTCTCTCACAGTTGAAGTGTACCTATGATAAAAATTACAGACCTCTACATGCTTTGTAAGTAGGAAAACCTGCAAAATCGGCAGTGTATCAAATACTTGTTCTCCCCACTGTATATATATATATTATTATATTTACATTTGGAAAGAAATAGTGCTCCTTGTGTGCACTGCCGGTAATACCGTATACCCCTGTATGCTATAGGAACGGTATGAAAATCTGGATACTGCCCAACCCTAGCCCGTATTCACAAAGTGTCTCAGAGTACGAGTGCAGATCTAGGATCAGATCCACCCCCCCCCCCTTCCATGTAGTCTTATCTGAAAGGCAAAACTGGTCCGGGATCAGCACTCCTACTCTGAGACGCTCTTTGAATATGGGCCCAGAGGTCTCCTCTATGAAAGAAGGTGGAATTTACCTGGTATCTGGACAGATCCTAATTCTTTAGGCTGAACCAGCACTTGAGATAATACCTGTAAATTGAACTTTGGTGTAAATCAAGTCAAATGGGAGAGTTGACCTAAAGAAAATTGACCTCCCGAGTGGCGCAGTGGTCTAAGGCACTGCATCGCAGTGCTAGCTGTGCCACTAGAGATCCTGGTTCGTATCCAGGCTCTGCTGTAGCCGGCCGCAACCGGGAGACCAATGGGGCGGCGCACAATTGGCCCAGCGTCGTCCAGGGTAGGGGAGGGAATGGCCAGCAGGGAGGTAGCTCAGTTGGTAGAGCATGGTGTTTGCAACACCAGGGTTGTGGGTTCGATTCCCACGGAGGGCCAGTATGAAAATAAAAAAGAATAATGTATGCACTAACTGTAAGTCGCTCTGGATAAGAGCGTCTGCTAAATGACGTAAAAAAAAAATATATATATATATATATATATATATATATATATATATATAATTGAGTTGAGCATTTCGATCTCAAGTTGGGATTGGGTTCTCGCAGATCTAACTCATCTTAGTTTTTAAGGTTATTCTTAAAGTTACTGTCAGTGTCCAGTGTTTCCAGATTTGTATTAAATATGCAATATGAGTAAAATAGTTTTTAAAATAAATATGTTAAAAAGCTTTTCTGTGGTTTAATGGTGTTCTGCGTACCCCAACAACAGTATGGTGTGGTAAACAGCTGATTAGCCAGCTTAGCCAATGAGACGTCTCGGACAAAAACGATACGTCATGTTATGTGAGGAAATAGCAAGCATTTTTTTTAACTGTCTGTTTGAGATAAGGTTATTTGTTTCTCACATTTTTGCTTTGGCCACAAATACGAGTATATGAAGAGTCTACAACATTATTTGGGTATGAGTTAACAGAATATATGAACTTTTAAAAGTGAGATTTTCACTGGACAGTAACTTTAACGAATCTAACATGGATTTGAATGGATGTTTTGGTTGCTGTTGTTGGTGGAGCTAACGTGGTCCAGCTCTGTCTCCTCTCCCAACAGAACAAACCCTCCTGGAACACAGGGCCCAAACCCCCCCACCTAGCCCCTTCTCTGTCCAGGCCTTCAACAGGGCTACTGCAGCCAATGGGGCACAGGGCTTCGACTATGGTATCTCAAACAACAAAGGTGAGGCCAGCCGGGGGACGTGGCTTGGTGGCTGGGCGGGAGAGGGACGCCTACACAGTTAAATATGTACCTGGGGCTTGGTAGCTACAGCTGCTTCTGCTTTAGGTCGTGGTTATGAGGCACAAAACGTAAGAAAATGGGCAAGTAGTGTATCTATTCCAGTAGGAAATACTAGTTTTCGTTGTCTGTTGCAAAGTGTTTTAAAACATGGTCTGTTGTGCCACCAAATGAACAAAACCCAGATGTAGCTACCAAGGTGCCTCACATGTAGGCACCTAGCAACTGTCATCCTCAGGCACTTGGCTAGTCAGGATGAGTTAGAATCACAACCAGGAGAATGAAAAATTTACAAACTTAAGCTAGCCTTACTTTGCTACTCTCCTTATCCCTCCTTCTATGATAAGTTGTCTGACTAGTAATATTCTGACTTGATATACTCATGACATTGCCTATGCAAGTCAGATTATTGGAGACACTCAGATGTATTTATTTATTTAACCTTTATTTAACCAGGTAAGACCCATTGAGGTTAAAAATATATTTTGTGAGGGTGACCTGGCATGAAGGCAAAACAGGGAAATAGCAGCGTGTACATCAAATATTACAGAAAAATACAAAATACACACAAAAGACAGTGTCACAAGTTACAGATACAATTGAAGATTAGGGGTTCATTGTGCTAGTTGTAGTTATGCATGCATATCTCAAGTGAGGATGTCAAAAATATTTTTCTCATTTCGCATTGGAGTAGTTTCCTTTTCCTGACAAACCTTGCTGATTTATTAATCAATTAACCCACTTGTTGAAATCATGTCTTCAGTGCCTTATTTTAACAACCATGATACATTTTCACTTTGGGTACAAAACGTATGATTCACTGTGACTAGGGAACTGCTGAAGAGATGCACAAGTCTCCACATACAGTTGCTCTTCATCAGTTCTTCTCCCACTGTCATTCTGCATCCACTGTGTCTTTTACTTCCTGTTTACTTCCTGCTTCTTGTCTCACAACTCCTGTGGGCTTCCTGGGTTCTCTTGGTCTTGCTTTTAGCTTCCCAAATCAGGGGTGGCATATTGATTTTAATTAACATGTAGAGTGTTGGCTTCAGAATATCTCTCTAGTTTTGTAGTTTTGGGGAAATAGTGGAGACCATAGCATTAGCAAAATCTTAAAGGTATTGTTCACTTTTTAGAAGTTTAGCTTATTTTCGACATACCTGTCATGTAATCAGACTTGTCTATGCTTGAGTAAAAAAGCTACTAGCGGTGTATCTTTATGAAGGCAAATGTATTGCGAGCTTGACGTTGCTTCACATTACAAGCCACATGAAAGAGCGAGAGATGCTTTCCTCATGAACACCTAAATTCCCACAGGCCCTCATTAGCATATGGCCAATCAGGATGCAATATGCAATTTTTTCAGTATTTTGTTCTTGTTTGCTTTGACTTATAATTCCAGTCTTTGAGGTTTAACTATTGCTCGACCAGACCTTGTTCTGGGTGTAGCAGGTACATCTGTGATGACCTAGGGTGTTGGTGTTTCTGGCAGGTCGGAGTGGTGAAGACACTTGAATCTTCTCCTGAGTAGCGTTGTTGTTTTCAGGTCCATCCATAGGGATGAGGTGATGTCTTTAAAAAATATATTTTACAATTATTATTATACTTTTTTTTGGGGGGGGGGTTATTTTACCCCCTTTTTCTCCCCAATTTCGTGGTATCCAATTGGTAGTTACAGTTTTGTCCCATCGCTGCAACTCCCGTACGGACATGGGAGAGGCGAAAGTCGAGAGTCGTGCGTCCTCCGAAACACAACCCAACCGAGCCACACTGCTTCTTGACACAGTGCACGCTTAACGCAGAAGCCAGCCGCACCAATGTGTCGGAGGAAACACCGTACACCTGGCGACGAGGCAGCCAGCAGGTCACTACTAGCAGGTAGGTGGTGCTTTTCAGAGTGAACAAGTCCGCTCCCAGTCTTTGCCAGGGTCTCTCTGGAAGTTGTGATGATATGAGTGGTTCTGTGTGGTTTGTGCGCTCTTTGATGCATGTCCTGCAGTTAAGCACAAGGCCAGGCAACCACACAGCCTGTTGTGCGCGTGTTCTGCACTTGACCACACCTTGATGACCCTCGTGCAGCTTGGTGAGGACATCATTTCGTAAGGCTGATGGAATGACAAGTCTTGTTCCTTTCAACAGGAGACCGTCGTGCACTGTGAGAAAAGCACATTCTGCCCAATACAGTTTCAGTGGTCCTTCACATCCTTCCTGACACATTGTCATTACTTTTGAGCAAACACTGTCTGCTTTGAGTTGTTCTCTCAGATTGTCCATGTAGGAAACACTCACAGGAAGCTTTTCCACGATGGCGTCCACATAGATATTTGTGCTCTCCATGAGCTCCTTTTCTGCAGCAGTAGCTTTGGCTATGACTGCTGCATGTGACAGCGTGTCTGCAGTCCACAGATTCTTTCCAGGGACATGAGCAATCGTGTAGGAGTATCTCATAAGTCTCATCCTGAAGCGCTGGATTTGTGGGGGAAGGGTGTCCAAGGGTTGGTTCCCCAGAAGGCTCAGAAGAGGTTTGTGATCAGTTTCCAACTAAAAGTGTTGACCAATAAGAAAGTCTCTGAATCTTCCACATGCCCATGTCAGCCCCAGAGCTTCTTTTTCCACTTAAGCGTATCTCTGCTTGGTCTTTGTGAGAGACCAAGAAGTTTAGGCAACAGGTCTTCATTCCTCGCACTTCTTCTGCAGCAGCACTCCTCCTAGTCCATAGGAAGACGTATCGGCTTACACATCTCTTTGTTTGGGTCGTACAGGGTTAACACGGGTGTGGATGTCAGCTCCCCCTTCAGCTCTTCGAAGGCTCTGGCTTGGTCGGCCCCCCAGTACCAGTGGTTTTTCTTTGAGTAGGTCTCTGAGAGGTTTGTCCTTTTCAGCTGAGGGATGAACTTTCCTAGATGGTTCACCATACCTAGGAAACTCTGCAGCTCGCTGACGTTGGATGGCTCTGCCAGCTCCTTGACAGCCTCTGTCTTTGTCACTTCCTGCTTTGACAGGTCACATTTGTCCATGTTCAGAGTTAAGCCGGATTTTTTCATCTTTTGAAATGCGGCATGAAGTCTTGCATCATGCTCCTCCTGTGTTTGGCCCCAGACTAACACATTATCCATGTGACAGACCACACCTTCCAGGCCTTCAGTGACCTCTGTCACAATTCTGTACTGGAAGTGTTCAGGCGCTGAAGCGATGCCGAAAAGCAGGTGGTTGAAGTAGTAACGAAAGGTGTGATGAAGGTTGTTAGCTTAACTGACTCCTCAGCTAGCGGGATCTGCCAGAAGCACATGTTCGCATCGACCTTGCTGAAGATCTTCGCCACAGCTATTGAGCCAAGGATTTGTTCGACAGTGGGAAGTATGTATTTTTCTCTACACACGGACTCGTTGAGACGAGTGAAATCGACATGTCCGCACATCTCCGTTCTTCTTGGGACAACCACCATGCTGGCGCACCAGTCCGTGGGCTCCTCCACTCTGGTGACAACCTTGAACCCTTGCCTGCGCTCTAGCTCTTTCTTGACTTTTGGCAGCAATGTCAGAGGAATCCGTCATGGAGTGAGTAGGGCTCTGCGCCGGGTTTCAGCTTGATGGTATATGGTTGTTGTACTGTGCCAAGACCGCTGCACAGCTTTGGATGGCTTTCTTTCAGTGTCTGTAAATCAGTGCTGTCAAGTCGATCAACTAGCTCAAGCTTTGTGATAGCTGGTCTCCCTAGTAAAGCTGTGTGTAGATCTCTGATGACATACACATCCTCCAGTGTCACCTTTTCTCCCTTTTGTAGAACCACACTTGCAACGCTCTTCCTGGTCCTAGCAGAGGTTTTGTTGATTTTTGCAGAGCTGGCTTGCTGGTTCCTGCAAAAATGTGATTGAACACATTGTCTTGGATAACAGTCACATCGGCACCAGTGTCTATTTTGAATTTCACATTTCTGTCCATCCATGGGTCACCTCCTGCTGTTATTGTTCCTTGGAAAATGCTATCATCCTCTTTTTGAACCTTGTTTACAGGGTCACACACTACTTCATTAGCTGCACACTTTTGCCACAGTTTCGACACTGACTGCTTTTTGTCATTAGCATTACCATGGCTAGCTTTCTCACGCTGGAATATCTGTTTCCACTGATACTGGCTGCCTTTCTGCATAACTCTATCCACTGAGCATGCCTCTTTCGTTGTTATTGTTTCACCTCGCAGGCAACTTTGTTGCTTTTTCACTTCAGTTTGCGTGAGATCTTTATCTAGCTGCATCCGTTCTGACAGACGCATGTCTGCTAATCCAACGGATAGCCTGCCTCTAATTAGCTCATCATGCAAAAGGCCATAGTTGCAATGCTCTGCTAGGGCATATAAGGCTGTGACAAAATAATCCACTGTTTCATTTTCCACCTGTCCTCCACATGTTAAAACGGGCTCTTTCATAGATCAAGTTATTTTTCACAATAAAGAATGCATGAAATCCGTCTCTTACTTGTCCATACTGTTGTTGCTCGAGTTAATTTAGGTTTAGACCCCAGAAAACGTCATCTGCTTCATCGCACATACAGTACATGAGTGTTTACCTGGTTCTCCTCTGTTGTTGTGTGAAGATGACTCACCTGACAAAAGCGCTCAAACCTCCTAATCCATTTGGTCCATTCTTGCGGTTTAGAAAAATCAAACAGCTCCGGCGGCTGTATGCTAAATGTAGCACTTGGGCCTGCATTCGCGAGTATCTGTGCCCCTCCCGCTGCACCTTGCATGGGCGGCTGGCCTCTTCCTCCATCCACTGCTGCCGGTGGCTGCTGATTAGCCTCCTCCATTTTCTTCCCAAAACTTTTCAACCCGTTGAGCTAAACTCTGTTGGTAAATATACTCGTTCTAGTCCATTTCTCACACAGTGTCGTGTAATCAGACTTGTCTATATGTGAGTAAAATAACTACTTACGGTGTATCTTTATGAAGGCACATTTATTGGTAGCTTGACGTTGCTTCACATTACAAGCCACGTGAGAGAGCGAGAGATGCTTTCCTCATGAACACCTAAATTCCCACAGGCCCTCATTAGCATATGGCCAATAAGGATGCAATATGCAAAGTACACCACAATACCTAGGGTGTTATCATTTTGTCCAAACCCTTTAAAAATTAGTTAGCTGATCAGAATGAGTCCTAAATCTTCTGGCTAGCATTTTTGGAGAATGTAGCAATACTAGTGGAAACAGATTGTATCAGTTAGCGGTGCACTCAAAAGCATGGGAAAGCGGGGTAGTGGCCCAAAACAGCACTCTTTCCCCATACTGGATCAAGTTGACCCTCAAGGCCACAGGGGCTGTCAATAAACACTAACTCGATGTCCATGTTTTTGTTCTGCATGTCTCATTGTATTTCATGGTGTGTGTATGTCATATCTAACATCACTGCTATGTTCAGGCATAATGTGTCTCAGACTGTGTGCATGGGCCAGTCAGTGTGCTTCTGCCAGGTCAGGTGGGACCTGGAATCTCTTCCCAACACAAGTTCCCCCCCAACGAAAAAGGGTGTCCTGCCAAATCGGAATCACCGCCCACAGCTTCCTATTGGCTCATCGGATTCCTTTCCTCTCCAAATTCCCTCCAACTTTTTCTCAGGTTTTTTCTTAGCTGGTAAATTAATCAGTAGAATAGATCTGAATAAAGGGGCTGGACTTTCAGAACTTGCTTACCATTTACTTAGTACCATTTACGTTTTTAGAGATACTGCAGTACATATAGTACAAACAGTGTTATTTTCCCTATTTGGGTTCCACACTTTGTCCCAAGTGACACAAACCCGGCCCAGCCAATCGCCATTACTGTCCCAAAACCCCACTCTGTGACATCACCCATTACCACATGTCACTTTAGTTTACCCCCTTCCCCCTCCTGTCCAGAAACTCTCACCTCACCCACCCCCCCTACACCCCCCACCCCCTTCCACCTCTCCGGCATTATCTGTGTGGGAGATGATTGATCAATCAATGGACACTTTAATGGTTACTGTTTAATGGATTCATTGATTGATTGATACCCCCCCCTTTTGGAATCCTATAAGACCATAGTGTAAGCTAAGCTGTAGTCCCCCGTCCCCCCCTTCCCCTTGTCTTCCGTTATTTGCAGGTGACCAACGGTTGACTGCCATACTGAATAGTGCCATTCAGTCTGGGCCCTTCCTCCCTCCAGCCGCTCCTCCCTCCTCTTCCTCCGTATTTGAGCAAGCCGCCCAACCTCCCTCCTCCCATGTCCACAGCCCATTTGTGTTTGGACAATGCCCCAGGTCCCAAGTGTCTCAGCCGCTGCCACAGCTTCCGAGTAAGTCTGTCCGTCTGTATGACAGTGTCGGCGCTTGCTTGCACAGGTGCTGCCTGGTCCCATCTTAATTCCTCCTTAGCTTATCACTCTTTTGTTTGCGATTTTTTTTTACTTTACATACATATTTGTTTAGCTTATTTCTGTTTTTGGGGGGGGCATCGGGGGACTGATGACACCATAACATTGCTGTTATGTTCTGACTGGTGCTTACGGTACTTTGCCTAGTAATGTAGCTGCTTGCTTTTTGTTTATATACCAGTGACCTTTCTCTCCTCTTCATCTTCATCCCTGATTTAAACCGAGACTCAGCGATATGACGTGATCACGAGCAGCAGTCTGCCCAGAGATATTGTCAAGAGAGTGAGGCAAAAGGCTGCATTCGACATCACCCATACAGATACTGGCATCTGCGCATTTGTACATAGGTTTGCTTTTATCTCCTACAATTGAATAGCTGCCTGACGACAAATGTTGACTAGTGCAGCCTCTGCCTTCGCACGGTCTTTGTTTGTGTCAGAAGTCACCCTGCTCCTCTTGGTAAACGCATATCACTGATTCTACTTTTAAACATCAGCTCTGCAGCTCCCATTCCTGCTAAGTGCTCCCGTTGCAAATGTAGACTACCTTAGTGTAAATAATCCGATATGAATTTAGGAAGCATCATTTTGTGTACTTATTACTGTATTCGTTTACTACAAGCTTTCATTCTTTACATTTCTGAATATCTAAAAAGGTCCTGGGCAGGTACACTAAACTCAATTCCTAGAGAATGTGTAAATATGACCAAACTTACTAACCTTAACTCACAGCACCTGTGGTGCATAAATCAGAGACAATCTCATGGTCACGTTAGTGGATATGCTCCCAACTATTAGGTTTCAATAAAGTATGACCTGTAGCAATAAGTTTCCGTTCACTCCATTTTCTCAGCCCCTGGCTCAAACTCATGTCTCCCAGCCCTAGTTCATGCATCTCTTACTACCCGCTTTCTGTTCTCTTATAGCTGTCTGTTCTCCATATGTCTGTTGGTCTGACTCTCCATCTTTTGCACTCTCAATGGCCATCCTCTATCTCTCCACCTCTCTCCTTCTTTCTCTCACTCCTTCTCGCTCTCAATCCCTCTCTCTCCCTCCTTCTCTTTCTCTCACTCCTTCTCTCTCTCAATCCCTCTCTCTCCCTCCTTCTCTTTCTCTCACTCCTTCTCTCTCTCAATCCCTCTCTCTCCCTCCTTCTCTTTCTCTCACTCCTTCTCTCTCTCAATCCCTCTCTCTCCCTCCTTCTCTTTCTCTCACTCCTTCTCTCTCTCAATCCCTCTCTCTCCCTCCTTCTCTTTCTCTCACTCCTTCTCTCTCAATCCCTCTCTCTCCCTCCTTCTCTTTCGCTCACTCCTTCTCTCTCTCAATCCCTCTCTCTCCCTCCTTCTCTTTCGCTCACTCCTTCTCTCTCTCAATCCCTCTCTCTCCCTCCTTCTCTTTCTCTCACTCCTTCTCTCTCTCAATCCCTCTCTCTCCCTCCTTCTCTTTCTCTCCCTCCTTCTCTCTCTCAATCCCTCTCTCTCCCTCCTTCTCTTTCTCTCTGTGGTGTGTTTCCTTACCTGTACACTCTACTCTTCTTATCTCTGTGATGGTGTCCCTGCATTCATGCCCTGTGTTTTGCTTACCTGCCACTGTTTTCCGCTGTAGATGGTTCTTCATCACGCAACCTTGCATCTTCTCACGAGCGTGTGCACAAAAGCAGTGCGTCCGCGGCTGGGCATGGTTCTGCTCTCTCATCTCTTGCTCTCAGGCAAAAGGGTGGGTAACATACAGAATGCATGCCTCCTTCAGACTGAAATGTGGGTGTCAGTTACTGAGTCAGTTAATGCCGAACAACAGGATAAATAGGATTATCAAGAGTAAAACACAAGTAAATAGATAATTTGTTCTAAACTGAACACTAGTTACAATTATCAGAAGGAATAGGGGAGATGCTTATTCACATAGAGGTTAGGGGTGGGACTAATGTCCCTAGAAAGGATCCATTCTAAAGACCATTTATATATTACCTAGTCTAGGGGACAGTGCTGGGCTGCATGGGCTTCTTCTCATCAGTTGCAACATGATCCGTTAGCTACCCTTGTCTGTGTAAGGGGCCTTCAGACATGCATAGGTAGATTAATAATTAATAAGAATTTGTTCTTAACTGACTTGCCTAGTTAAATAAAGGTAAAATAAATAAATAAATTAATGTCAAGGCTCTTCTAGAATGATCTATGTCCTCTGCTCTAATGCTGTCACTTTACTCAAATGTATTGGTCCACAACTTTCCACCGTCTAAGGGAGGTTTCTTATTGACTCAAAAATAATTATTTCATTTTTTTATGTTAATATATTTTCTTCAAATTTTTTCCCAGACTTCTACTGTTGTTTCTCTTCTTTCCTCCCCTTCATCCCATTTTTTTCTTCCCTTTCATAATCCTTTTTGTTGACCCTTAGATGTTGAGTATCGTACTCGGATGTGCTGCCTTTTACAGTAAACCTCTGAGTTATAGTATAACTGTTTCTATGTTGTGGCTGGCTACTAGGTAACTCAGGGGCGCGCCCCATGTCCCCGGCCTCCAAACAACGACAGGAAAGTCGCTCCCCAAAACAGGAGGGGCGCGGCTGTCGCACCTCAGACCAGTCCAAAAGCAAAGATCTGCCGGCCAGCGAGGCATTGATCCTGCGGTCGGACACTGCCAAGCTGCGGTCGGACTCCCATAGCCGCTCCCACTCACCCAACCACAACACCCTGCAGGCACTGAAGGCCGACGGGCGTGATCGTAACTCCTCCGGCCTGCGCGCTGAGTCGCCTAACCCTGGCTCCCGCTCCTCCTCGCCCAAGCAGAAGGGCCTTTCCTCCTCCTCAGGGAGGTCTAGCCCCTCCAGCACCTCCTCACCACGCTCCTCCTCCACCCAGCACGACAAGAACTTTGCTCAGGACAAGAACCAACCAGTTGACAAGAACATGCCACAAGACAAGAACCAACCTAATGACCAGAACCTCCCACCCAAAGTCAGCCCCTCCTCCAAGGATCGGCTGGACCCGCCCAGAGAAAGGTCCAAGTCGGACTCGTACACCCTGGACCCGGACACCCTGAGGAAGAAGAAAGTCCCTCTCACCTCGGAGCCCCTAAGGGGAAGGTCCACCTCGCCCAAACCCAAACTACCACCCAAGGAAGGGAGCAGCAAAGGAGGTGACAGGAACTCAGAGAACCGCACCCCGTCGCCCCATGTGACCCAGGAGAACCTCCATAGCGAGGTGGTGGAGGTGTGTACGTCTAGTGCTCTTCTTTCCAATGATGATGAGGGAAACAACGAAAATGCGGAGGTGAGCAACGCAGAGGAGGGCTCCTCAAAGGTGCACTTCAGCATCGGCAAGGCACCCGTCAAGGAGGAGCTGGAGAGCAGCCGCTTGTCGCCCAAAGTCAGCCGCAAGACCTCCAGCCGCCACGTGCGCCCCAAGAAGGACAAGTCGGGCCCGCTCTTCAAGGGCGAGAGCTCGTCGAGGCTCGCCGAGCCCGCCAAGCAGGCTATGTCGCCCTCAGTTGCAGAGTGTGCCCGGGCGGTCTTCGCCGCGTTCCTCTGGCACGAGGGTATCGTCCACGACGCCATGGCCTGCTCCTCGTTCCTCAAGTTCAACCCAGAACGGACCAAGGAGCACGCGCCCATCCGCAGCTCGCTGGGTGGACAGGGCGGCCAAGAGGAGAAGGAAAGCAAGCTGAAGAACCGCCACTCACTGGAGATATCCTCGGCCCTCAATATGTTCAACATTGCCCCACACGGGCCAGACATCTCCAAGATGGGCAGCATCAACAAGAACAAGGTCCTGTCAATGCTCAAAGAGCCTCCGCTGCCCGAAAAGTGCGAGGACGGCAAGGGGGAGCACGTCTCCTTTGAGGTGACCTCTCACCCTGCCATGAGGGCTAAGTCCATCCTGCCGCTCACCCTCCAGCACCTCGTTGCATTCTGGGAGGACATCTCCATGGCGACCATCAAGGCAGCCACCCAGAACATGATTTTCCCCAGCCCGGGCTCCAGCGCCATCCTGAAGAAAAAGGAGAACGAGAAGGACAGTAAGAAGTCCAAGAAAGAGAAGAAGAAAAGAGAGAAAGTGGAGGTGCGTCCCAGGGGGAACCTGTTTGGGGAGATGGCCCAGCTGGCCATGGGGGGACCGGAGAAGGACACCATCTGTGAGCTGTGTGGGGAGTCGCACCCCTACCCTGTCACCTACCACATGAGGCAGGCCCACCCAGGTAAGACCAACAATGTTGTGTTTGCCTTTATTCCATACGTTCAGAAATACACATACCATATCACTGTGAGAGGTTAGCCTACCTCTCACATATAAAAGTCAGACTAGAAAGTTTTTGTGGACGAAAAGAACGCTTTAAAGCGGAACATTTCTTCATACCGAGGCAGATGGTGGCTAACCCCATTAAACCATTTGCACTGTATCTCTGCTAATACGGCAGCACAACTCAATATGATCTTAGCATAGAGATACATGTATATTAATATGTTATATTTTAGTCTGTGGATTTTAGCTTAATTTGTTGTGTTTTGTCTTGGGCAGGTTGCGGTCGTTATGCGGGAGGCCAGGGCTATAACAGCATCGGCCACTTCTGCGGGGGCTGGGCGGGGAACTGTGGAGACGGCGGGATCGGAGGAAGCACCTGGTACCTGGTGTGTGACCGCTGCAGGGAGAAGTACCTGAGAGAGAAGCAGACTGCAGCCAGGGAAAAGGTACTGTACTTTTCTACGCATCAATCAATTGTTGTTTTGTACTGTATCTTTACACATTAAATTCTTCAAGTTCAAATGGAAATTTAACAAACAGATACTTGGATAGTTAACAATCAGGATTTAACACTAACATATTATGCTCATTGTACTAATTTCTCACTGTAATAGTCACAGTTCAGAGGATAACCTTTCGCAACCATATGGTTTCATAAACAACCTTGGTAACATGCTTGCGACACTCTTACAATGCATTATAACGGCATCATAATGCATTATGCCTACAAGTAGAGGTCTGCGCGGGACTGATTTATTCATCCCACCTGCACCCGCAGCATTTCATACCACACCCGCCCACACCCACTGGCTTTCTGTCCGACTCCCACCCGCTACCGCAAGAACTGGACCCGAAACCAACCGCAGTCTCGCTATGTTATTTTAGGCGTATGCGACGCAGCTCACTTCCCAGCCATGGTCGCAGCAATTTTGCGGCCTATAGGCAATTTCAAAATGACCTAAGAAATGCCTTTAATTACCAGAGATTCTCACGTGTATTACTGGGCTATATCAGCTAATAGGCTAGATGTAGTTTAAAGAGAGCTGAGTTTGAGAGACTGGCACTTTCTTTTGAGCTATGTTTTATAGCCTACCTTTTAGGAGTGGGAGGATTTTCAGAGGGAGACAAATATGATTGATCAATATTTATTTCTAGGTAATGTAGTAAACTATAGCCTAATCATATTTAGGAAGTACATTTCCTTGGAAAGATAACTGCCCCCGTGCTTCTACACCCATGCATAGGCAACCTACTCTATTTCATTGAGACCACACATATACTAGGCGCACTTGATCTCGCACCCCCAACTAGGAGAGGAGGTAGGCTGCTTAACATGAAGCAGCGAATTCTGAGTGTGTGGATAATGCAACAAAGATGTGTTTTTAATACAATAGGGAGGCTAACGCATAAAAAACAGAAAGAACGGCTGTTTCCAAATAATCTGCGGGACAACCAAAATATTTTCATCCCAAAGATCTGACCGCACGCTTCCAACCGAAGCTCTACATTTATATTTTATTCATTTAGCAGACGCTCTTATCCAGAGCGATTTACAGGAGCAATTAAGGTTAAGTGCCTTGCTCATGGACAGGTTGACAGATTTTTCACCTAGCCAGCTTGGGGATTCGAACCAGCGACCTTTCGATAACTGGCCCAACGCCCTTAAACGCTAGGCTACCTGCCCCCACCTCTAACCCACCCGTGACCTCTAACCTCCCTCCCTACCCATCCAGGTGAAGCAGTCGAGGAAGAAGCCCCTGCAGGTGAAGACGCCGCGGGCGCTTCCCACCATGGAGGCCCACCAGGTGATCCGTGCCAACGCCCTGTTCCTGCTGTCCCTAAGCAGTGCCGCCGAACCCAGCCTGCTGTGCCACCACCCGCCTCGCCCGCTCCACTCCACACTGCCCAGCCTCAAGGAGGGCGTCTCGGACGAGATGCCCAACAAGATCGGCTGCCTCTACCTGCAGACGCTAGCCAGGTAAATGATGGATAGCTATTATGATGATGATCAAAATTAAAAGAACGGGAGAGACTGGGAGGGAACAAATTAAAGGTGATCTCCTTTTATTTTTGCCTCCCAAACAGTCTCCTTCTCTTTTGGTTTTATGCCCTTTGGGACGGCATTACACTTGAAGCGCTGTGGCCACTTTAATTGAAGCGATGATGATCATACATTTTGGTTGTGTATAATGTCTTACCCATATCCCGTGAACATGTTACACAGTGAAAACCATCATGGAATTCTTAACATTTATTTGCTAGGAGGTAGCATCCACATACAGTGGGGAAAAAAAGTATTTAGTCAGCCACCAATTGTGCAAGTTCTCCCACTTAAAAAGATGAGAGAGGCCTGTAATTTTCATCATAGGTACACGTCAACTATGACAGACAAATTGAGATTTTCTTTCTCCAGAAAATCACATTGTAGGATTTTTTATGAATTTATTTGCAAATTATGGTGGAAAATAAGTATTTGGTCACCTACAAACAAGCAAGATTTCTGGCTCTCACAGACCTGTAACTTCTTCTTTAAGAGGCTCCTCTGTCCTCCACTCGTTACCTGTATTAATGGCACCTGTTTGAACTTGTTATCAGTATAAAAGACACCTGTCCACAACCTCAAACAGTCACACTCCAAACTCCACTATGGCCAAGACCAAAGAGCTGTCAAAGGACACCAGAAACAAAATTGTAGACCTGCACCAGGCTGGGAAGACTGAATCTGCAATAGGTAAGCAGCTTGGTTTGAAGAAATCAACTGTGGGAGCAATTATTAGGAAATGGAAGACATATAAGACCACTGATAATCTCCCTCGATCTGGGGCTCCACGCAAGATCTCACCCCGTGGGGTCAAAATGATCACAAGAACGGTGAGCAAAAATCCCAGAACCACACAGGGGGACCTAGTGAATGACCTGCAGAGAGCTGGGACCAAAGTAACAAAGCCTACCATCAGTAACACACTACGCCGCCAGGGACTCAAATCCTGCAGTGCCAGACGTGTCCCCCTGCTTAAGCCAGTACATATCCAGGCCCGTCTGAAGTTTGCTAGAGTGCATTTGGATGATCCAGAAGAGGATTGGGAGAATGTCATATGGTCAGATGAAACCAAAATATAACTTTTGGGTAAAAACTCAACACGTCGTGTTTGGAGGACAAAGAATGCTGAGTTGCATCCAAAGAACGCCATACCTACTGTGAAGCATGGGGGTGGAAACATCATGCTTTGGGGCTGTTTTTCTGCAAAGGGACCAGGACGACTGATCCGTGTAAAGGAAAGAATGAATGGGGCCATGTATTGTGAGATTTTGAGTGAAAACCTCCTTCCATCAGCAAGGGCATTGAAGATGAAACGTGGCTGGGTCTTTCAGCATGACAATGATCCCTAACACACCGCCCGGGCAACGAAGGAGTGGCTTCGTAAGAAGCATTTCAAGGTCCTGGAGTGGCCTAGCCAGTCTCCAGATCTCAACCCCATAGAAAATCTTTGGAGGGAGTTGAAAGTCCGTGTTGCCCAGCGACAGCCCCAAAACATCACTGCTCTAGAGGAGATCTGCATGGAGGAATGGGCCAAAATACCAGCAACAGTGTGTGAAAACCTTGTGAAGACTTACAGAAAACGTTTGACCTGTGTCATTGCCAACAAAGGGTATATAACAAAGTATTGAGAAACTTTTGTTATTGACCAAATACTTATTTTCCACCATAATTAGCAAATAAATTCATAAAAAATCCTACACTGTGATTTTCTGGATTTTTTTCCTTCTCATTTTGTCTGTCATAGTTGACGTGTACCTATGATGAAAATTACAGGCCTCTCTCATCTTTTTAAGTGGGAGAACTTGCACTATTGGTGGCTGACTAAATACTTTTTTCCCCACTGTAACCTAAACACTAAATCCTTTAACTACATATGATACATGTATGTAAATCTGTCTCCCCTCTTCCAGGCAACACACAGAGAACTTTGGTGCGTACCAGGATGACAACCTGTTCCAGGACGAGATGAGGTACCTGCGCTCCACGTCTGTCCCTGCGCCCTACATCTCAGTCACCCCCGACGCCTGCCCCAACGTGTTCGAGGAGCCCGAGAGCAACATGAAGTCCATGCCCCCCAGGTAACACACGCACCTCTTTTTGAGAGTAGAGATGTGCAGACTGTGATTATGTCTATGTGTGTACTGTATGTGGGTGTAGTGTGTGTCATATCTGTGCGTGTGTGTGTGAGAGAGACTCGTACCAGTGTGGTATGTGTGTGTGTTCTTCTGTGAGTGTGTGTGTTGTGTATATATGTGTCATGGATGACAGAAACAGATGGTCAACATTTATTTGTTGTATCTCTTGCAGTCTGGAGACCAGCCCAATCACAGACAGTGACTTGTCCAAGCGGACGGTGTTCCAGAGGTCCTACTCTGTGGTGGCATCTGAGTATGACAAGCAGCATTCAGCCTCCCCGGCCAGGGTCAAAGCCGTGCCCAGACGCAGAGTCCACAGTGGGGATGCAGGTGGGTAAACCTACCCCTGAACCACCAGACCAGAGGACTTTGATCCTATTTACTAGTATAGTCCGTTATACTAAGGGGTTTGGATGTAGAGAAAAGTCATTTTACACTTCACCATTAACCCATGTACCTGGTGTTTACTACAAAATGATTATGGTAATGGTCATTACATGATGAAAACATTGAAGTATAACTCTTTTTTTAGTTTTCATATGATTCATTAATTCTTAGAAAATGTCAGCTGGAATAGGGCTGCAAATTACTAAGTGTTAACAATCACCATGACATTTGTAATACCGTATTTAATATGTACACTACCGTTCAAAAGTTTGGGTCACTTAGAAATGTCCTTGTTTTCCATGAAAACATACATGAAATTAGTTTGAATAGGAAATATAGCAAAATGCATAGGAAATGTAGTCATTGACAAGGTTAGAAATAATGATTTTTAATAGAAATAATAATTGTGTCCTTCAAACTTTGCTTTTGTCAAAGAATCCTCCATTTGCAGCAATTACAGCCTTGCAGACCTTTGGCATTCTAGTTGTCAATTTGTTGAGGTAATCTGAAGAGATTTCACCCCATGCTTCCTGAAGCACCTCCCACAAGTTGGATTGGCTTGATGGGCACTTCTTACATACCATACGGTCAAGCTGCTCCCACAACAGCTCAATAGGGTTGAGATCCGGTGACTGTGCTGGCCACTCCATTATAGACAGAATACCAGCTCACTGCTTCTTCCCTAAATAGTTATTGCATAGTTTGGAGCTGTGCTTTGGGTCATTGTCCTGTTGTAGGAGGAAATTGACTCCAATCAAGTGCCGTCCACAGGGTATGGCATGGCGTTGCAAAATGGAGTGATAGCCTTCCTTCTTCAAGATCCCTTTTACCCTGTACAAATATCCCACTTTACCACCACCAAAGCACCCCCAGACCATCACATTGCCTCCGCCATGCTTGACAGATGGCATCAAGCACTCCTCCAGCATCTTTTCATTTGGTCTGCGTCTCACAAATGTTCTTCTTTGTGATCCGAAACACCTCAAACTTCGATTATTCTGTCCATAACTTTTTACCCATCTTAATCTTTCCTTTTTAATGGCCAGTCTGAGATATGGCTTTTTCTTTGCAACTCTGCCTAGAAGGTCAGCATCCCGGAGTCGCCTCTTCACTGTTGACGTTGAGACTGGTGTTTTGCGGGTACTATTTAATGAAGCTGCCATTTGAGGGACCTGTGAAGCATCTGTTTCTCAAACAAGACACACTAATGTATTTGTCCTCTTGCTCAGTTGTGCACCTGGGCCTCCCACTCCTCTTTCTATTCTGGTTAGAGCCAGTTTGCGCTGTTCTGAGAAGGGAGTAGTACACAGCGTTGTAAGAGATCTTCAGTTTCTTGGCAATTTCTCGCATGGAATAGCCTTAATTTCTCAGAACAAGAATAGACTGACGAGTTTCAGAAGAAAGTTCTTTGTTTCTGGCCATTTTGATCCTGTAATCGAATCCACAATTGCTGATGCTCCAGATACTCAACTAGTCTTAGGAAGGCCAGTTTTATTGCTTCTTTAATCAGCACAACAGTTTTCAGCTGTGCTAACATAATTGCTAACATAAAGGGTTTACTAATGATCAATTAGCCTTTTTAAAATGATAAACTTGGATTAGCAAACACAACGTGCCATTGGAACACAGGACTGATGGTTGCTGATAATGGGCCTCTGTACGCCTATGTAGATATTCCATTAAAAATCAGCCGTTTCCAGCTACAATAGCCATTTACAACATTAACAATGTCTACACTGTATTTCTGGTCAATTTGATGTTATTTTAATGGACAAAAAAATTGCTTTACTTTCGAAAAAAATGACATTTCTAAGTAACCCCAAACTTTTGAACGGTAGTGTATGTAATATGTATTTATTGTTTTGTTATTTATATCATCTTTATACAATGGGTGGGTCAAATCCTGAATGCTGATTGGTTAAAACCGCATTCCAGCCGGTGTCTATTCCACAAGTTACCACCGGCTAAATCTATGACCTTAAAATGCCTATTTACTCTGTTCCATCTGACTGTGCAATCCACTGTCTCATCAGCCCAGCCAGGCTATTTATAAACTTGATCTCCACTATAAAAAGCATCTAGACATTATCTCACATTTCTTTTAGAATAACATTTAGTTTTCAACAGCGGCGATTTGTCTAAACCTTACTGTCTGTCTATCTGACATTTGCAACATTGTTTCAATATTCAAATTCGATCTCCAGCTGTCCCATGGTAATGAATTTTTATGGATATATAAAAAGGTAAAACGAAACTAAGTGCAGCTAGTTTGCAGTCTTTCCAGCTTGTTTTAGCTGTGTTGTTGGCTAGCTCCTCTGAACAACAGTGTCCTGACGAGAGAGCACATTTTCTATGCCAGGCGAAATCGCGCCTCATTAGCTCATTGTTATGGATGTATCCAAATAAATGTCACTAGAAAACAGCTTAAACAAATGCAAATGCAGCTAATTTGCTGTTATTCTGGCTGCACTTTTTGACGTGACTGCAAGTTAGCCGTAGTTGGCTAGCTAGCAAGCAAGGGATAAGAACGTTGCCAGCCATTATGGCAATGGAACATTTAGAACGAACGACTGGGTCGCGTCCATAGATACAGAACAAAAAGACTGAACGACCAGCCGGCTTGGGTAGCAACCCTAGATTTGGGTCGGGACTATATCTTGTGAAAGGATGAAATAATTAATCAAAATAACGTTGTCAATGTCAATCATTATTTGAATATGCTGGTAACCCATTGTATAAAAGTGATAATGCCCTCGTAACCGGTGTTTGGAGGATATATTGGCAAGGTTTGTCGGCCCTCGACTTCGTCACGGGCCTAACAACACCTGTGCCAATATATCCTCCAAACACCGGCTTCTCGGGCATTATCACTTAATTGTAACACTGTCCCCTCCTCCAGAAGTGGGTTCCTCTTTGCTGCGCCACCCGTCCCCGGAGCTGTCCCGTCTCATCTCTGCCCATGGATCCCTCAGTAAGGGCGAGAGGAACTTCCAGTGGCCCGTCCTGGCCTTCGTCATCCAGCACCACGACTTGGAGGGTCTGGAGGTGGCCATGAAGCATGCCCTCCGCAAGTCCGCCTGCAGGGTCTTCGCCATGGAGGTACGTCCATCAAAGATACTCCTGCACATGGTGTACATTAAGTATTTCCCATAGGAAAATGTATCATGCTTACTCTAGCTGGGCATTTGCAGTTGTATACCACAATTCAATAGTTAGCCCTGTAATGTCAAATGCTAACGTGATTAGCCAATTGCAAACATCCTCTTTGAGGTGTCAGTGGTAGTCGCTAGACGGCCCTGTTAGAAAGGACAGAAGTGTAGGCAATATCTGAGATGATAAACTGATTAGAAAGTGTATTTTTCTGAAGTAGTAGTGCTAGGGTTAAGATTAGGTTAAGGTTAGGTTAGTGGTTTGGAAAGCACTGTACCTTTTTCCTAAAAAGTATCGCTCTCCCCTCTGATGATTTTCAAACAGGTTATTTTTGTCAACATTGTAGGTTTTTGTTTTTGTTGTGAAATGAAAAGGACTGAGGTCTGAAAGCCACCATCTAACCCCTCTCCCCCTCCTCAGGCATTCAACTGGCTGCTGTGTAACGTGATCCAGACCACTTCGCTGCACGACATCCTGTGGCACTTTGTCGCCTCCCTCACCCCATCACCCTTTGAACCCGAGGAAGAGGAGGAGGAAGAAAATAAAGCCCATGGGAACAAGGAAATTGTGATGGAGCAGGTGATGTTTGATTAAGAAACCAGGACCTGGGTGGTGTGAGTGGGGGGGCTTGCGAAACAGGTCTCTTGCAAAATAGATTATCTCAATGAGACAAACCTGGATACATAAAGGTTTTTATTTGAGGTACCGGTACAAACATTTTCTATATTCAGACAATATCAATGTATGTCTGAAGTCATTGCATCCTTAATATGTGTGTTTTTATAAACTTTTCCATTATGTTTTCTTCGTACACACAGGAGAGGGACCTTGGAGTGTGTGAGCACCCACTCTCTGACATTGTGATCGCCGGGGAGGCCGCCCACCCGCTCCCCCACACCTTCCACCGCCTCCTCCAGACTATCTCCGACCTCATGATGTCACTTCCTAGTGGCAGCTCCCTGCAGCAGATGGCCCTCAGGTACGGTGGCCCTGTTGCTCAAAGTTCACCTACGCTTTAAACTTCAGCTAAATAATGTTAACCATACACTTGGAACAGAGCATATTATCTTGCAATAAGACTAAAGCTAAGGGTCAAATACTTTTCTGTATATATGAATAGGCCATATAATGTTAACTTTACCAAAGGTTACGTGTGTTGTGACTGAGTGTGTGACAGAGAAAATTGTTTTTTGTGTCATTTAGAGGGACAATGCGTGCATTTTAGCGTTTGAGTCACTTTTCAAAAGTTGCTAAAAGTTCCCAAAATCTTTTTAAAAGTAGCTACATTTGTTGCCAGGGTAGTCTGAAAAGTTGCTAAATCTACCAACAAAATTGCTAAGTTGGCATCACTGGTTGCTATAGACCAAGTGCTAACAGTCACTATCTGGATAATATGTGTGAAATGCTTGATAATGAATGTGATATCAACAGAGAGGTATATTTTCTGGGTGACCTAAATATTGTGACTGGCTTTCATCAAGCTGTCCAATCAAGAAAAAGCTTGAAACTGTAACCAGTGCCTGCAACCTGGTTCAGGTTATCAGTCAACCTACCAGGGTATTTACAAAAATAACAGGAATTAATCATCCACTTGTATAGACCACATATTTACTAATGCTGCAGAAATCTGCTCTAAAGCAGTATCTACACCCATTGGATTTAGTAATAAATAATAGCCATATCTAGGAAAACCAAAGTTCCAAAGACTGGACCTAAAATAGTGTATAAGCGATCATACAAGAGGTTTTGCAATGATTCCTATGTTGAAGATTTGGAAAATATTTGTTGGTCTGATGTGTGTAATAAGGAATATACTGACGCTGCACTTCCGGTTACTGACAGGCATGCGCCCATAAAGAAACTGACTGTTAAAACTGTCAAATCCCCATGGATGAATTGAAAAACTGTATGGCTGAGAGGGATGAGGCTAAGGGAACGGCAAATAAGTCTCGCAACACAGCAGATTGGTAAACATACAGTAGAAATTGCATAACTAAACTAAACAAAAAGAAACAACTATACTATGGAACAAAGTTACACAATATAAATAATTATAGTTAAAAACCTTTAATGAAATTCTAGGCAGAAAAGCTAACTCGGCTCCATCCTTCATTGAGGCTAATGGCTCATTCATAACAAAACCCTTTGATATTGCACACTACAAGATTAGCAAATTTAGTCATGACATGCAAACAACAAATGCTGAGCCTTCATATGCATGCATAACGGATTCAATAATGAAGGACAATTCCGCAAAGTTAGTGTGAAGGAGGTGATAAATTATTGCTATGTATAAATAAGGACAAACCACCTGGAACCGACGACATGGATGGTAAATTACTGAGGTTGGTGGCGTAATACATTGCGGCTCCTATTTGCCACATCTTCAATCTAAGCCTAGAGTGTGCCCGAGGCCTGGAAGGAGGCAAAGGTCATTCCACTGCCCCAAAATAGCAAAGCACACTTTTAATGGTTCAAACAGCAGTTCTAAGCTGACATATGGAATTGTTTTAAGATGGTCATAACATGGATAATTTAGCTATTTGATTTTGAATTTTAGGACTCCATTAAGTATCAGAAAAAAATGTAATAGAAATATTTGATAAAATATTGAATTTGACCTTTACTACTATAGCCCATAGAAACGCATTGAATAACACATTCGTAAATTGAAAAAAAAAAGCCAGTCAAAAAATAAATCATAAGGAATAAGGTTTTGAAGTGTTCGTCCTATATCTAGGAGATATGACAGCTCGGGAAATATATACACTACCGTTCAAAAGTTTGGGGTCACTTAGAAATGTTCTTGTTTTCGAAAGAAAAGCAATTTTTTTGTCCATTAAAATGACATCAAATTGATCAGAAATACAGTGTAGACATTGTTAATGTTGTAAATGGCTATTGTAGCTGGAAACGGCTGATTTTTTATGGAAAATCTACATAGGCGTACAGAGGCCCATTATCAGCAACCATCAGTCCTGTGTTCCAATGGCACGTTGTGTTTTCTAATCCAAGTTTATCATTTTATAAGGCTAATTGATCATTAGAAAACCCTTTTGCAATTATGTTAGCACAGCTGAAAACTATTGTGCTGATTAAAGAAGCAATAAAACTGGCCTTCTTGAGACTAGTTGAGTATCTGGAGCATCAGTAATTGTGGGTTCGATTACAGGCTCAAAATGGCCAGAAACAAATAACTTTCTTCTGAAACTCATGAGTCTAATCTTATTCTGAGAAATGAAGGCTATTCCATGCGAGAAATTGCCAAGAAACTGAAGATCTCGTACAACACTGTGTACTACTCCCTTCACAGAACAGCGCAAACTGGCTCTAACCAGAATAGAAAGAGGAGTGGAAGGCCCCGGGGCACAACTGAGCAAGAGGACAAATACATTAGTGTCTAGTTTGAGAAACAGACTCCTCACAGATCCTCAACTGGCAGCTTCATTAAATAGTACCCGCAAAACACCAGTCTCAACGTCAACAGTGAAGAGGCGACTCCGGGATGCTGACCTTCTAGGCAGAGTTACAAAGAAAAAGCCATATCTCAGACTGCCCATCTTAATCTTTTCTTTTTATTGGCCAGTCTGAGATATGGCTTTTTCTTTGCAAGCATTTTTCCTATTTTGTTGCCTTACAACGTGGAATTAAAATTGATATTTTTTGGGGGGTTTGTATCATTTGATTTACACAACATGCCTACCACGTTGAAGATGCAAAATATTTTTTGGGGTGAAACAAACAAGAAATAAGACAAAAAAACAGAGCTTGAAGCGTGCATAACTATCCCCCCAAAGTCAACACTTTGTAGAGCCTCCTTTTGCAGCAATTAGAGCTGCAAGTATCTTGGGGTATGTCTCTATAAGCTTGGCACATCTAGCCACTGGGATTTTTACCCATTCTTCAAGGCAAAACTGCTCCAGCTCCTTCAAGTTGGATGGGTTCTGCTGGTGTACAGCAATCTTTAAGTCATACCACATTTCGATTCTCAATTGGATTGAGGTCTGGGCTTTGACTAGGCCATTCCAAGACATTTAAATGTTTCCCCTTAAACCACTCAAGTGTTGCTTTAGCAGTATGCTTAGGGTCATTGTCCTGCTGGAAGGTGAACCTCCGTCCCAGTCTCAAATCTCTGGAAAACTGAAACAGGTTTCCCTCAAGAATTTCCCTGTGTTTAGCGCCATCCATCATTCCTTCAATTCAGACCACTTTCCCAATCCCTGCCAATGAAAAACATCCCCACAGCATGATGCTGCCACCACCATGCTTCACTGTGGAGATGGTGTTCTCGGGGTGATGAGAGGTGTTGGGTTTGCGCCAGAAATTGTGTTTTCCTTGATGGCCAAAAAGCTCAATTTTAGTCTCATCTGACCAGAGTACCTTATTCCATTTGTTTGGGGAGTCTCCCACATGTTTGCTTATTGTTTTGCTTTCTTTAAGCAATGTATTTTTTCTGGCCACTCTTCCGTAAAGCCCAGCTCTGTGGAGTGTACGGCTTAAAGTGGTCCTATGGACAGATACTCCAATCTCCGCTGTGGAGCTTTGCAGCTCCTTCAGGGTTATGTTTGGTCTCTTTGTTGCCTCTGATTAATGCCCTCCTTACCTGGTCTGTGAGTTTTGGTGGGCGACCCTCTCTTGGCAGGTTTGTTGTGGTGCCATATTCTTTCTATTTTTAAAAAATGGATTTAATGGTGCTCCGTGGGATGTTCAAAGTTTCTGATATTTCTTTATAACCCAACCCTAATCTGTACTTCTCCACAACTTTGTCCCTGACCTGTTTGGAGAGCTCCTTGGTCTTCATGGTGCCACTTGCTTGGTGGTGCCCCTTGCTTAGTGGTGTTGCAGACTCTGGGCCCTTTCAGAACAGGTGTGTGTGTATATATACTGAGATCATGTGGCACTTAGATTGCACACAGTGGACTTTATTTAACTAATTATGTGACTTCTGAAGGTAATTGGTTGCACCAGATCTTATTTAGGGGCTTCATAGCAAAGGGGGTGAATACATATGCACGCGCTACTTTTCCATTCTTAATTTTTTTAGACTTTTTTTGAAACAAGTTATTTTTTTGGTTTCACTTCACCAATTTGGACTATTTTGTGTATGTCCATTACATGAAATCCAAATAACAATCAATTTAAATTACAGGTTGTAATGCAACAAAATAGGAAAAACGCCAAGGGGGATGAATACTTTTGCAAGGCACTGTAGAGTTTAATGGCTGTGATAGGAGAAAACAGGATGGATCAACAACATTGTAGTTGGGGCGCTAGAGAGCGTGCTATGGAGTAGACGTGCATTGCTAGAGCTCCGCTCAATTTTGAAACAAATTAATATTTATCTTAACCTCTCACAACCTATAACTTCAAACAAATATGACAAAGGGAAAAGGCAACAAAAAAGGGGGCGCTAAACAAGATAATTGGAATGAGATAGACAACGAACCAATTTCAACGTCGCCGACCCACGAGGAGCTAGCTGAAGAGGCTAGCTTCCAAGAGTTCCCCACAGATCCTACTCAAAGTGACATACTGGCTGCCATAAACGCACTAAGCAAGAAGGTGGACACAAGGTTGGCTGATATCTCAAAGAGTATTGGGACTTTGGCCGAAACTGTGAAGGCAACTAAGGGAAGGGTGCACGAGGTTGAGCAGACGACAATCGATCACGAGGCCAGGCTACAGGACATAGAGAAACAGTGCGCAACGTTCAAAAATGACAACAAAACCCTGAAGGCCCGACTGGAAATGCTCGAGTCGCATTCAAGACGCCAGAACATCCGAATATGTGGGATCCAGGAGGACACGGAGAAAGGGAAACCCACTGAATTTGTCTCGGAGCTGATACCGGCATTGCTGGGGAGTGAACACTTCAAAACGGCCATCCTGATCGACCGCGCACACAGAGCACAGGCAACGAAGCCGGCCAAGGGCGGGCCACCAAGGCCATTCATTGTAAGGCTGCACTATCCCCACACCAGGGATCTCATCCTCAAGCTGGCTAGTCAAAAGTTCCCCCTTAACTACAACGGAGCCAGGGTGTCTTTCTACCCAGATCTTACCTTGGAGGTGAGGAACCAACGGAAAGAGTATGATGAGGTACGCAACAAATGCAGGGCGGCCAACATCCGATATGGATTCCTCTTCCCAGCCCGGTTTAAGGTGACAGTCGAGGGATCAACACGTACGTTTGACAACGCAAAAGAGGCAGATCTGTTCTTGACAAGCAAACTCCCCGGCTGAGGATACAGAACGGCTGTGCCAGCAGGCTAAATGGCCAAATACAGGCCAGGAATGTGTGTGAATTGAATTTCCGGCCTATGTCTTTTCGATCAGAAGATCAGAAATTGGGACTTATAGGATAGGTGAGATGTTGTGGCTAATATACCATTGTTTGGCATGTCATGTTTTAGCGCCACTCACCCCCTAACATGAGAGTTAAGTTAAGTGTTATTTAATATTAGTTTATATGCGGAGCATCTATAGACGACGAGTTAGTTCAAGCTTTATGTCTAGACACCCTAACGTTTGTGTGTTAGCCAAGGAGTGCTTCGTTTGGGGAAGTCACTCAGTAAAGGGACGGGAGGGGGGTTGGGGTCTGTGTTTTATGTTCACGTTTATTAGTACAGGTGGCATGACAAGCTCCCGCACGGGGGGACGTTTTTCTTCTGGGTTTTGTATGACAGCAGCAATTTGCTTTAAAATAAGAAATGCCACATAGTGACCGAGCACAGAGTAGACCAGGTGGAATAAAGATAGTCAGCTGGAACTGTAATGGATTAGGGCATGTCGTGAAACGAGCTAAGGTTTTTTCTCATCTTAAATCACTGGGTGCTGACATAGTGCTTCTTCAAGAAACTCATATTAAACGCCCGCGCAGGCCAAGCTACGAGTCGGCTGGATCGGTCAGATATACCAGTCTAACTTTGATGCAAAAGCGAGAGGGGTAGCAATCCTGATAAGGAAAAACATTCCTTTTGTTTACTCAACCTCGATTTCAGATCCTAATGGTCGGTATATTATTGTGGCTGGTACACTGAATTCAAAACCAATAACCTTGGTCAATTTATATGGACCCAACTTCGATGATCCATTATTTTTTCAAAGGGTATTTAAGGCCATACCAAATATCTCGGATACAAGTGTTATTGTTGGAGGTGACTTTAACTGTACGTTAGACCCTCTTTTAGATAAACAGCTATCAAGGTCACTTCAACAATCAAATGCCAGTGTCTGTCTAAATACATTGATGACAAACCTTAACATTGTCGATATTTGGAGACTGACGCACCCAACAGACAGGGATTATTCTTTCTTCTCATCAGTTCATAAATCATATTCCAGAATTGACTATTTTTTGTTGGACTCCAAACTAATCTCAGCAGCTGAGTCGGTTACCTATCACCCCATTCTAATTACGGACCACTCTCCTCTGTCCATGGTGCTGAAACTCGACAATATGTCGACAGGTCGGCGACCGTGGCGCTTAGACGCATACCTGTTGAAAGATGAGGCTTTTTGTCAGTATTTGGAGGAGCAGATTGCCTTTTTCCTCAGTACTAACGACACGGGGGATGTTGACGACTCCACCCTTTGGGAATCTCTAAAGGCTGTGATTAGAGGTTACATTATTTCTTATACATCAGAGAGGAAGAAACGTGCCAATACTAGGCTGAGAGAAATTGAAAGAGAGTTAGGGGAACAGGAGAACGTTTTTAGGACAAATTCCTCGTATATAGTCCTTGAGAAGATCACAAAGTTAAAGTATGAATACAATACCATCCTTTCGAAACGGGTGGGCTCTTTACTTGCTAGAACGCAACAAAGTTATTTTGAACTGGGGGACAAACCACATAAATTATTAGCAAGACAGCTAAGGCATGTACAAGCATCTAGAGCTATTCACAAAATAAAAGACAAGAAGGGTAAAATAGTAACAGATCCGCAGGACATTAATAAATGCTTTGCACAGTTTTACTCAGAGCTATACCAATCAAAATGCGATGCTACTGATCCACAAACTATGGAACGCTTTCGCTGATTGTGAACTTCCTAAACTAGACAGGGGGCAGCTGCCGCACTCGATGCAGGGATAACCTTAGATGAAATTAACACAGCGATAGCACAATTTCCAAACAGCAAGGCCCCTGGGCCCGATGGATATGTAATAGAATTCTATAAGAAGTACTGCGCTAGTCTATCTCCACTTATGCTGCGAATGTTTCAACAATCCAAAGAAAATACCAAACTCCCGCAAACACTGTATGAGGCTACAATAGCCCTGATCTTGAAAAAAGATAGAGATTCCATGGAGATGTCGTCGTATCGCCCCCGTGTCGTTACTCCCCATAGAAAACAAGGTGTTGACAAAGATATTGGCAAACCGATTGAAAAAATATATTTCCGACATCATACACCCTGACCAGACAGGTTTTATCCCGGGCCGACATATATACTACAATTTGAGACGCCTTTTCAACGTAATGTATCATGATCATAAAGTTGAGGCAGTGGTAATAGCTCTTGATGCAGAGAAGGCGTTTGATCAGATTGAGTGGAAGTATATGATGTGGTTCTGGAGCATTTCGGATTTGGAAAGGAATTTATTAATTGGATAAGAATTATTTATGCACACCCAATGGCGTCCGTGGTGACCAATCAGGAAATGTCGCAGTCATTCCGCCTGTTCAAGGGGGTGCCGACAGGGGTGCCCTATTTCGCCTGCTCTCTTCGCTATAGCCATGGAACCCCTTGCTACGCGCATTCGGGCATGTGCCGATATAGCTTCTGTTAAAATAAAAGACACACAGCACAAAATTTCCCTATATGCAGACGATGTTCTTTTGTTTTTGTCCAAGCCTAAAACGTCTATTCCACCATTACTTAACTTGATAAACACATTCGGCTCCTTCTCTGGCTACAAGATAAACTGGCAAAAAAGTGAGATGATGCCAATATCACGGCCTGTGGATATGCAATTTCTGCAATCTACCCCGCTTAGAACAGTGAGGGACAAGTTCACAAGCCTTGGCATTGTAGTGACAAGAGACCTTGACCAGCTATTGAAAGTGAATTGGGACATGAAAATATATCAGCTTAAACAAAATATAGATTTCTGGAAAACTCTGCCTATTTCCTTGGTTGGTCGTATAAACGCTATTAAAATGGTTGTCCTACCCAGGTTTCTTTACCTCTTCCAATGTCTACCCAATTTCATACCACAAAGCTATTTTAAGAAACTGGATTCAATAGTAACTCCATTTTTATGGGATAACAAGGCAGCCAGAATTGCAAAGAAGCATTTATGCAAGTACAAGATAGAGGGGGCTTTGGCCTTCCTCACTTCAAACTGTATTATTGGGCTGCTAATCTGAACATTGTGTCTTTCTGGAGGGAAAGTTTACCTGAGATGAGACGGAAGGATATGCCTTCATGGCTTTTGATTGAGCAGGCCTCCTGTCAACGTTCCTCACTCCCTGCACTTGTTAATAGCCCATCATATGTGAAAAAAGCCACTTATGACTCCAATCCAGTCATTTGTCATACTCTTAGGATCTGGAAACAGATTAGGGATTTTCTTAACATACCCACTGTGTACATAGACAGCCCGATTAGCCGGAATCATGCTTTCCACCCTGCAATGGATGATGTGGTGTTTTCACAGTGGAGGGAGAAGGGGCTCACAACAATTGGTAATCTATACATAGATGGTCAGTTAGCTTCATTTCAACAACTACAGGCAAAGTTCAACATGCCAACAACACATTTTTTTCAGATACCTCCAAATCAGGAATTTCTTAAGGACACACATCCCACAGTATGGCATGAAGCCAAATAGTCCTACATTAGATAGCTTGATCCTTGTCAAACCCCATTCAAAAGGGTCGGTCTCCAGACTGTATGATGTGCTACAGGCCCACATAGAGGTATCCACAGACACCATTAAAAGGGCTTGGGAACAAGAACTTGGTTCAGAAATCTCAAATGAGGACTGGATAGAAGCTCTCAGGAATATAAACCACAGTTCAGTGAATGCCAGACACAACCTTGTACAGTTTAAGGTGATACACAGGTTACACTACTCAAAAGTAAAACTGCATGAAATATTCCCGGACACCTCACCACTGTGTGAGAGGTGCAAGCAGGAGGAGGGGACGTTGTCCCACTTATTCTGGACATGCCCTAAATTACAGGCTTACTGGGCTCTCATTTTTGATTACTTATCTAAGGCCTTTGATAGAGTTCTAGCCCCAGACCCATTGATCGCTCTGTTTGGTACAGTTGATGGGAATAACCAGGAGGGGAAAGCTGTCTCTCTTTGTACTCTATTAGCCAAAAGGCTCATATTGCAATTTTGGAAATTGGAGACTGTACCTACCTTTGAAATGTGGTTACGGGATTTAGGGAATGTAATCCATATGGAAAAGATTCGATACAACACCTCCAATAGAAGTCCATTGTTTTACAAAATATGGCAGCCGATACTGGATAAATGGTCTAGTCCCGCTTCATAACTGGGCTGACGATCTGCTGCTACTCTGTGCTGTACTCCACTCAATATTTATTTTTGGCTGAACTACACTGCTTGTAATGACTATATGCTGTCTTCTTATACACGTACCACCTAATAGGATTTTGTTTTATTTTGTGTATGTGTGAGTTAACTTTTGTTTTGTCCTCTAAACTGGCCATCCCATCCAACAGTACAATGAATGTCATTGTTTGTATTTATGTCTCTTTTACTTTATTTTTATTGGAAAATAGTAAACATATTATAAAAAATAAAAAAAAGACAATATAGGGCATTTTAATGTGTGCCAGAAAACCAAAAAAAAATATTAAAAAAAATAAAAATATAAAAAAATAAAAAAAATAATAAAAAAATATAAATAAAAACAACATTGTAGTTACTCCACAATACTAACCTAATTGACAGAGTGAAAAGAAGGAAGCCTGTACAGAATAAAACTCTTCCAAAACATGTATCCTGTTTGCAACAAGACACTAAAGTAATACTGCACAACAATGTGGCAAAGCAATTAACTTATTGTCCTGAATACAAAGCGTTATGTTTGGGGCTAATGCAATACATTACGGAGTACCACTCTCCATGTTTTCAATCACAGTGGTGGCTGCATCATGTTATGGGTATACCAGGATAAAAAATGTATGGAATGGAGCTAAGCATAGGCAAAATCCATGAGGAAAACCTGGTTCAGTCTGCTTTCCAGCAGACACTGGGAGATGAATTCACCTTTCTGCAGGACATTAACCTTAAACTCAAGTCCAAATCTACACTGGAGTTGTTTACCAAGAAGACGGTATAGGTTCCTGAGTGGCCGAGTTACCGTTTTGACTTAAATCTACTTGAAAATCTATGGCAAGACCTGAAAATGGTTGTTGATCAACAACCAATTTGAAGGAATTTTGAAAAGAATAATGGGCAAATGTTGCACAATCCAGGTGTGGAAAGCTCCTAGAGACTCACCCAGAAAGACTCACAGCTGTAATCGCTGCCAAAGGTGCGTCTTTAAAGTATTGACTCGGGTGTGAGTACTAATGTAAATGAGATTTCTGTATTTCATTTTCAATACATTTGAAAATGTTTCTGAAAACATGTTTTCACTTTGTCATTATGGGGTATTGTGTGTAGATGAGTGATAGAGAGAAAAATCCATCCATTTTAAATTCAGGCTATAACACAACAAAATGTGAAGTAAGTCAGTGTTTGAATACTTTCTGAAGGCACTGTATTTTTCTTAGGTTTTGCCACAATAAATTATATTGAAAAAGTGTTTTAATGATGATTACTAATCTACTACCTTCTCTGAAAATCTCACCCCCAATAATTAATTGATAGGTATGAAACCCTACCAATCCTGTGACCCACAAACATCAATTTTCTTTCTCAATATGGTAGTGTTATCTGGTAGGGCATTGAACTGTCGACTTGAAAATGCAAACTGGAGTTTTGCATAAAGATTTGGCCAT
This sequence comes from Coregonus clupeaformis, assembly GCF_020615455.1. Taxonomy (NCBI): domain Eukaryota; kingdom Metazoa; phylum Chordata; class Actinopteri; order Salmoniformes; family Salmonidae; genus Coregonus; species Coregonus clupeaformis. The sequence goes on along the minus strand of NC_059214.1, from coordinate 8,768,608 downwards.
AGATTACATTCACGAAAAATAATATCGCCAATATATTATTAATTAATCATTCTCATTATCAAATTAGAATTTTTTTTGGCAGCTATATATATCCATAAATTGCACCCTGAATATGCAATAATAATAATAAAATGTAGCTCCGGCAATATGGGTCATATTTAAACGGTTTGGTCTAGAGCAAGGGACTCCACAACTATTTATTTAATAAGAGCTACTTCATACAAAAAATCATTTTTGTGAGCTATTCATATACAGCCTGCATATTGTGTTATTGTGTAAGTCTAATTTGATGAATAGAAACAAAGAACAGCACCGCATACATAATGTGATTGCGTTTTGGTTCTTAAAACCACACACCATTCTACTGTAGCCTACCTTGAGAATCGTGCCTTTTTAAGATGAGAGAAAATAAAAGGGTTTACATTTGTACAGATCTGTAGCCTGCCATTACAGGACTAGGCTACTATCAATTATTTTTGTCATTCTGTTTAATAGTGGCTTTTTAAACAACACACCACAGTGAGTAGGCTACATATTTGACAACAAATCGTGAAGAAATTGAATAATCATGATGAAGAAACAGAATAATCAAACTATGAGGAAAATCAAAAGTGTGGTCTCAGCAAGCACACTACTTGACCGTTCCGCTTTTTGAACTAAAACATTTTCACAATGTGATTTAACCGATTGATGTCGAGCAAATAGATGGAAACAATTACAGAATGGTGTTAAATGCCTGTAAACGACTTGGGAAGAAAAATTATTTCACATATTTAATTAGGGGTGTAATGGTTCACCAAACCCACGGTTCGGTATGTATTGATCATGAGTCATATAATGCCTGATGAGAGCAGAATCAGGAATACCAAGACTTTTGTATTTTCTTAAATGAAAACACATGATTACTCAACAACAACACTAAAATAAAGTGCAATATGCATGTGAAATCAATATGGAAACATGGCTCAGTCATTGTATAGGCCTATGCTATAACATTTTCTTACAAAGAGAAAAATATGCGCTTTTGTGTGACTCATAGAGGAGGCATGTCTGGTAGGCTACTTCTCATTTCCCACTCAGGGGTAATGTGATGGGCTGTCACTGTTAAGTAGCTCTCTGTAGCCCTGGAGGTTCATCCATCTGTAGGAAGCGCAACACAGGATGCATTGGCCAATTCATTGACTTCAGTTTTAGCTTGCTTATATAGAGTGGTTACTACCTGTTTGCTGAAATGGGTGTGAGAGGGCGAAGTTCGTAACGTGGCTCCAGCACTTTCACGAGGTGCTGAAACCCCCTATTCTTCGCAACCACCGAGAATGGGCGCATATCTGCGGTTATAAACATTCCTACCGCAGAGGGAGACGTTGTTGTTTTTTGTGTTTCCGTCTTGCTCCCGTGGTAGGAATACTGGGGTGATGTCGGTGTAAATGTGTCAATATGTTTGAGGTGTTGGCAGCTGCATAGGCTTTTCTCATTGAGCAGTGGTGACATACTCTCTCTATCACAGTTGTAATCTACTGGGAATCCAGAATGTTCCCAAACTGGAGATTTAAACGATGATCGTACAGAACTAGTTCCCGGCTGCGCCTCACAAAAGGACAGTTTGAAATGCGCCAATTAAGAATATAATTTTGATTACAACGTGCGCATAGGCTCTAGTTGTTTAACGGAATAGCCTGAAATGTTTTTTACAGCTCAGATTTACTTAACAGGCATACAACGCAGCGTAGGCATAGCCTATAGGCCTAGTGTTTTTCATATTTATTCATGTATTCATTCGAGTTCACAGTGCAAACCGAGGTCCCCGTACCGAACAGTTCGATACAATATGTGTACCGTTACTCCCCTAGATTTAATCATGTAATATTAGGCCTACTGATTATTTCTCAGTATCTACTTGCGAGCTACTCATTGACAGCCCACGAGCTACCGAACTTGCAGTTTTCTGCAAAGGTGCAACCTTTGGTAGGCAGACGGAAGATAAGGTCACTCAGTCCAGAGGCTGCGATACAGCGAAGCCGAATCAGACATGCCCGTTCTCATGGCCTTAATGGCCATGTACTCTTATCTCCACCCGGCACAGCCAGAAGAGGACTGGCCACCCCTGTCTGGTTCCTCTCTAGGTTTCTGCCTTTCTAGAGTTTTTCCTAGCCACCGTGCTTCTACATCTGCATTGCTTGCTATGTGGGGTTTTAGGCTGGGTTTCTGTATAGCACTTTGTGACATCTGCTGATGTAAAAAGGGCTTTATAATTTTTATTTTATTTTATTTGGTTCTTACAGGCGAAGTGAAATTATACAATTAATTTACATGTGGTGCACGCCGCTCAAATTATATTGAACAACACCCTGAGTGCATCGGACATGAAACAACAATACAAATGTAACAACAGCACAACAAAATAAATCAACCTTTTATTTTTTTTTATTTTTTCTTTAACCTTGATTTAACTTTATTTTGCAGGTGCTTTTTCATTTTAAACACCAGTGGTCTAACTAGCACTTTCTATTAGCTGCACTGAACCAAAACAGTGTGTCGCGGGAGCAAAGCAAAACTTTAGTGGTCAAAACCATTCATCGATGGGGGGTGGTGGTGCAAAATGCAATCTTAATTCTAAAATGTTTGAATACAGACTAGTTCAAAACATTACTAATCATTGAAAATTACAAATAGATAATTTTCTAGTAATAAAGTGGGGTTGCAAAAAAAAAACTATTTTGAAAGTGGTGGTGCAGCTGCTCTGTTTGCGCCATTGGTCAGGCGCCTATGGGTGCACCATCCGCCAACCAACTTAGCTACCACTGTACTGATCAATGTGAGCGCATGATCTCACCCTTGACCCGGAGTGTTTCCCCATTTATCTATCAGGTGTTGGAGTCTGAAGTTCAAGCAGTCGGACCACCAGTTCCTGCACCAGAGCAACGTGTTCCACCACATCAACAACATCCTGTCCAAGTCGGACGACGGCGACAGCGAGGAGAGCTTCAACATCAGTGTGCAGTCTGGCTACGAGGCCATGAGCCAGGTGAGACAGAATCCCATAGGAGAGCCATACCCATAGGGCCGTTTTCCCGGACCCATATTAAGCCTAGTACTGGACTAAGAAGTTATTTAAATGGAAAATATCCATTGAAAATTATTTTTAAACCAGGACTAGATCTGGGAAACTGGCCCTTGAAGTTTTGTGGTGGCTAGCTCGACCTTATGAAAGCGGGTAGAGAAGAGACTAGGTGAGTCAGGTACCACAGATGCTGTCTGAGACCCAAGTGCAGACCAACACAACAGTCCAACTGATACCTGAGTCGTGTTCATTAGGGAATGCAACAGAAATTGTTTAAAAACTTTTCTTATTTGTTAAGTCCAGGTATTCCCTCCTTTTTTCAGTCTGCTTTCTTCCGTTAAGTGCCTAAAGAACATGACACTGGACCTTCTTTATTGATGAAATTATTACTTTTATATTGGACTAGGTTTAGGAGTAACAACATTGTAATTTTTTTTATGTTATCCTCAATTATTTTAAATGTGTTGTATCCACTTGTGTGGCTGAAATTTTCATTTCTAAATTGTCCAATAAATCTTATTTATCTATATAGCTGGGAGGTGTTGAACATCATTTGACCTTCCAGGAGATGTGCCTGGTGACCTGTCTGAAGGACCTGACCAGCTTGGTGGACATCAAGACGTCCAGCCGTCCGGCCATGATTGGCAGCCTAACGGACGGCTCCACCGAGACCTTTTGGGAGTCGGGCGATGAGGACAAGAACAAGACCAAGAGCATCACCGTCAGCTGCGTCAAGGGCATCAACGCCTCCTACGTCACCGTGCACGTGGACAACTCCCGCGACATCGGGGTGAGTAGGGAGGGGTTGGAGGGACATAATACTCCAAAATCTAATTAGTCAGATGCCACAATGTAAGATTAATGGAAAAACTGGCTGTGTTCATTGATATTAAAGCCGCTCTTCGCTGTCTAACTCCACAGAACAAAGTCACCTCCATGACGTTCCTGTGTGGCAAAGCCGTGGAGGACCTCTGCAGAATCAAACAGGTTTGGCCTCAAATTTTTTATTTTAAAAAATACATTTAAAAAATCCCGCAAATTATGAAAGTGAAGGAGAGCGATTCATTGAATGGGACACAGACATAGGAGCAGTTGGATTCATATCCACGCTAACACACACTGAATATGTATATGTATTTATTATGGATCTCTTCCTGGGCTCCAGCGAAATTAAGGCAGTTCTACAATTTTTAAAACATTACAATACATTCATAACAGATTTCACAACACATTAACACATATGTGCTGCAGGCCATGGCCTTACCGCCAGACCAGCCCCAAGCATCTGAGTGGGTAGGTTGTGTGAATAAGGAAAGGACTCAATTAATCACCCTAAGATGTGCCTCTGGTTAAAAGTAGGTCACTACATGTATTGCACTACTATTTGGGAAGTGAAGTGAGATACAGCCTAATATAGCTAACTACTATACTACAGGATATGGCAAACTTACAGCAATTGAAGCCCTTCTGTACAATGTGTATTGTAATTTACTGTATGTAAATAACATCTGTTTTAAAAAGAAGGAACAAAGGGAAAGCGGTACTAAACATTTTGGTTCACCTCGGCGTCAACACAACCTTCACTCACCAATCCCTTCCTTCTCCCCACCTCTCTCCAGATCGACCTCGACTCGCGTCACATGGGCTGGGTGACCAGCGAGGTTCCTGGGGGAGACCACCATGTGATCAAGGTGGAGCTGAAGGGGCCCGAGAACACGCTGCGGGTGCGCCAAGTCAAGGTGTTGGGCTGGAAGGAGGGCGAGAGCATTAAGATCGCGGGGCAGATCTCGGCCAGCGTGGCCCAACAGAAGAACTGCGAGGCCGAGACGCTCCGCGTGTTCCGCCTCATCACCTCACAGGTCGGTTCACCTGACAATCAATTGCACTATGGGGTCAAAATGTTAATGTTTTCTTTCACTTTAGATCTAAGTGTGTTGTGTGTGTAGGTGTTTGGGAAGCTGATCTGCGGAGATGCTGAGCCCACCCCTGAACAGGAGGAGAAGAACCTGCTGTCATCACCAGAGGGAGAGGACAAGGTAAGGGGTCATACTGTATACCAGGGATTCCCAACCTTTTTCACCCACCCCCCTATTTCACACTTGAATTGTTTTTGCAAATAAAGACAAAAAACAACATTGGATATGATAAATATTGTTGTTTATGTGTTATTGTTTACCTGTCATCAGGCGCCTTCAGATGCAGACCTGAAGGAACACATGGTGGGCATAATTTTCAGCCGGAGCAAGCTGACCAACCTGCAGAAACAGGTCAGCAGTCTCTTACCTCACAACCTATGGAATACCTGGCCAATAAAGTGCAATTAACTACAATATACAATAATCCTCAGTAGCAGGCTTTGAGGGACCGGGTTCAAGCCCCTGACTCTGCTTACCCTCTTCATGTTATCTTCACACTTGAAATTGACTTCATATCCCTCTCTCGCTTTCCTCTCCCTTCCCCCTTCCAGGTGTGCGCCCACATCGTCCAGGCCATTCGCATGGAGGCGACCCGGGTGCGTGAGGAATGGGAGCACGCTATCTCCAGCAAGGAAAACGCCAACTCGCAGCCCAGCGACGACGACGCCTCCTCGGACGCCTACTGCTTCGAGTTGCTCTCCATGGTGCTGGCGCTGAGCGGCTCCAACGTGGGCCGCCAATACCTGGCCCAGCAGCTGACACTGATGCAGGACCTGTTCTCGCTGCTGCACACGGCCTCGCCGCGTGTCCAGAGACAGGTGGGCAGGGTTAATTTCGTCGACAAAGTATTCGTCAAATACCTATTTTTCAGTGGCAATTGACGAGACTATAACTGACTAAATAGACCCAGCAAAAAAGACTTTTCATTTCTGTTGATTAAAACGAGACGATACGAAATTATCTCTGTGACTAAAATCGGACTACTAAGTGGACTGGACAAGAGTTTTTGAGAGATGGAGGGCATTTCAGTGTTAAGCATAATGAATATTAGCAGCACAGATGTGCAGCACAGTTCTGTTCAGCAGTGGGAAGGACGCGCCACACCCGGCACACGCAGCCTAGCCTACATCAGCTGGTGAGCTGCCTGGGAGCAAGCGATGAGTGTGGGCAGACAGGCTCCGCTCCGGCTCCGCTTCCGATTATACACATCGCGCAGGAGACTTTCTTGCTTCCCCATAGCTAACCAGTCACCACCAGCCTTCTAGTTATATACCCTTTGCCTGGTTAAGAAAAACAAGCTACTTTACGAAATGAAAAACAACGGCAGCATTACGTTTAATAGTAAAACAATAGTCTAGCAATGTTTTCTCACCGTTGAGTATAGAAACGTTTTTGATTTTGTAGTCTCACTCAACCCTCGCACTTTCACCACTGCATTTCATTGCTAGGTTCTGTAGCCGACGTACTAGCCAAGTCTCCCTCTTTTCCTCAGAGAAAACAGCTTGATTCTATCCATTGCCATTCAAAAGATATAATACCGGCGCTATGTTTTTTTATTTCTATTGTTCATTGGCAGGCCGGACTTTACATTCATAAAGTAAATCGCGGGCCGTTCTAAAACTAGGCTACTTGCGGACCGGACCGTTAACCATTTGTTTAGGGGTACACCTTGTTCAGTCACGTTACCTCATTAGCTAGCTATAGCTAACAACCTGGGGCGTGTTCAGCAGGATGCAGCGTTTATGAACATTCAGATATAAATATGTTAGGTAGAAGAAACATGCCTCTAAAGGCGTCAGCATGCTTCTGTTCAGCCGGCTCCTAGCGAACCGGACGAGTCCCTTAAAATAATTTCGCTTGGAAAACTAGAAAAAGCTGCAATAGTGCTGTTTGTCCATATTGAGACTTCCTCAAAAGAGTCAGAATTAATCAAAGATAACTCAAGAAATCTGTCATTAGTTTTGATTTTTTTGCCGAGGAGATCTTAGTCGCACAATTTTACATCTAACTGAGATGTTTGGTGCAGTATGAAAACTAGTCGTCTTTCGTTGAACGACAACAAACACTTAATTGAAGAATTCCTACTGTTGACCAATCACCGACAAAGGGGCGTGGACTTCGGCTACTGACTTAGGCTTGCCTTCAGAAAAGATGTGTGCACGAACAGCCGAAAAAAATCCTTGCCGAAGACCAAAACGAACAAAAACGTCACAAATGTTGTCATAATACAGTGCATTCGGAACGTATTCAGGCCTCTTGACTTTTTCCACATTTGTTTAGTTACAGCCTTATTCTAAAATTGATTAAATATTTTTTTCCCCTCATCAATCTACAGACAATACCCCATAATGACAAAGCAAAAACATGTTTTTAGAAATGTTTGCAAATATATTAAATAAAAAACGGAAATATTACATTTACATAAGTATTCAGACCCTTTACTCAGTACTTTGGCAGCAATTACAGCCTCGAGTATTCTTGGGAATGAAGCTACAAGCTTGGCACACCTGTATTTGGGGAGTTTCTCCCTTTCTTCTCTGCAGATCCTCTCAAGCTCTGTCAGGTTGGATGGGGAGCGTCTCTGCACAGCTATTTTCAGGTCTCTCCAGAGATGTTAGATCGGGTTCAAGTCCGGGCTCTGGCTGGGCCACTCAAGGACATTCAGAGACTTGTCCCGAAGCCACTCCTGCATTGTCTTGGCTGTGTGCTTAGGGTCGTTGTCCTGTTGGAAGGTGAACCTTCGCCCCAGTCTGAGGTTCTGAGCACTCAGGAGCAGGTTTTCATCAAGGATCTCTCTGTACTTTGCTCCGTTAATCTTTCCCTCGATCTTGACTAGTCTTCCAGTCCCTGCCGCTGAAAAACATCCCTACAGCATGATGCTGCCACCACCATGCTTCACCGTAGGGATGGTGCCAGGTTTCCTCCAGATGTGACGCTTGGCATTCAGGCCAAAGAGTTCAATCTTGGTTTCATCAGACCAGAGAGTCTTGTTTCTCATGGTCTGAGAGTCCTTTAGGTGCCTTTTGGCAAACTCCAAGCAGGCTGTCATGTGCCTTTTACTGAGCAGTGGCTTCCGTCCGGCCACTCTACCATAAAGGCCTGATTGGAGGAGTGCTGCAGAGATGGTTGTCCTTCTGAAAGGTTCTCCCATCTCCACAGAGGAACTCTGGAGCTCTGTCAGAGTGACCATCAGGTTTTTGGTCACCTCCTTTACCAAGACCCTTCTCCCCCGACTGCTCAGTTTAGCCGGGCGGCCAGCTCTAGGAAGAGTCTTGGTGGTTCCAAACTTCTTCCATTTAAGAATGATGGAGGCCACTGTGATCTTGGGGACCTTCAATTTTGCAGACATTTTTTGGTACCCTTCCGCAGATACAGTGCCAGTCAAACGTTTGGACACACCTACTCATTCAAGGGTTTTTCTTAATTTTTTACTATTTTCTACATTGTAGAATAATAATGAAGACATCAAAACAATGAAATAACACATATGGAATAATGTAGTAACCAAAAAAGTGTTAAACAAATCAAAATATATTTTATATTTGTGATTCTTCAAATAGCCACCCTTTGCCTTGATGACAGCTTTGCACAATCTTGGCATTCTCTCAACCAGCTTCACCTGGAATGCTTTTCCAACAGTCTTGAAGGAGTTCCCACATATGCTTACATTTACATTTTAGTCATTTAGCAGATACTTTTATCCAGAGCGACTTACAGTTAGTGAGTGCATACATTATTTTTTTATTTTTTCATACTTGCCCCCCGTGGGAATCGAACCCACAACCCTGGCGTTGCAAACGCCATGCTCTACCAACTCCCTCCCCTACCTTGGACGACACTGGGCCAATTGTGCGCCGCCCCATGGGTCTCCCGGTCGCGGCCGGCTATGACAGAGCCTGGATTCGAACCAGGTTCTCTAGTGGCACAGCTAGCACTGCGATGCAGTGCCTTAGACCACTGCGCCACTCGGGAGAGTGGCTGCTTTTCCTTCACTCTGCCATCCGACTCATCCCAAACCATCTCAATTGGGGTTGAGATCGGGGGATTGTGGAGTCCAGGTCATCTGATGCAGTACACCATCACTCTCCTTCTTGGTAAAATAGCCCTTACACAGCCTGGAGGTGTGTTGAGTCATTGTCCAGTTGAAAAACAAATTATAGTCCCACTAAGCCCAAACCATAAGGGATGGCGTATCGCTGCAGAATGCTGACGTAGCCATGCTGGTTATTGTTATCTACACAATATCCCATAATGACAAAGCAAAAACTTGATTGGAGTCCACTTGTGGGAAATTCAATTGATTGGACATGATTTGGAAAGTGCATGTCAGAGCAAAAACCAAGCCATGAGGTCGAAGCAATTGTCCGTAGAGCTCTGAGACTGGATTGTGTCGAGGCACAGATCTGGGGAAGGGTACCAAAAAATGTCTGCGGCATTGAAGGTCCCGAAGAACACATTGGGTCTATCGTTCTTAAATGGAAGAAGTTTGGAACCACCAAGACTCTTCCTAGAGCTGGCCGCCCGGCTAAACTGAACAATCAGAGGGGAAGGGCCTTTGTCAGGGAGGTGACCAAGAACCTGATAGTCACTCTGACAGAGCTCCAGAGTTCCTCTGTGGAGATGCGAGAACCTTCCAAAAGGACAACCATCTCTGTAGCACTCCACCAATCAGTCTTTTATGGTAGAGTTGCCAGACGGAAGCCACTCCTCAGTAAAAGGCACATGAAAGCCCGCTTGGAGTTTGCCAAAAGACACCTTAAGACTCTCAGACCATGAGAAACAAAATTCTCTGGTCTGATGAAACCTAGATTGAACTCCTGAATGCCGAGCGTCACGTCTGGAGGAAACCTGGCACTATCCCTACTGTGAAGCATGGTGGTGGCAGCATCATGCTGTGGGTATGTTTTTCAGTGGCAGGGACTGGGAGACTAGTCAGGATCAAGGGAAAGATGAACAGAGCAAAGTACAGAGAGATCCTTGATGAAAACCTGCTCCATAGCGCTCAGGACCTCAGACTGGCGTGAAGGATCACCTTCCAACAGGACAACGACATTAAACACACAGCCAAGACAACGCAGGCGCAGTTTCGGGAAAATAGCTGTGCAGTGACGCTCCCCATCCAACCTGACATAGCTTGAGAGGATCTGCAGAGAAGAATGGGAGAAACTCCCCAAATACAGTTGTGCCAAGCTTGTAGCGTCATACCCAAGAAGACTCAAGGCTGTAATCGCAGCCAAAGGTGCTTCAACAAAGTACTGAGTAAAAGGTCTGAATACTTATGTAAATGTTATATTTCAAAAAATGTATATATACATTTGCAAAAATTTCTAAAACCCCTTTTTTGCTTTGTCATTATGGGGTATTGTGTGTAGATTGATGTGGGGGGGACATTTTATCCATTGAAGAATAAGGCTGTAACATAACAAAATGTGGAAAAAGTGAAGAGGTCTGAATACTTTCCGAATGCACTGTATACACCTGGCACACCTACTCAATGACGAACCATGTGTTGCTGGTCCAGTCTGGTTTCCTGAATCATGACAATCTTAAGAGGAGCTGAACTCAAAAACGTATCTGGTTCAAAACAGCCTATGTGGCATCAGTATTAGTCATAAACAATTGTATTAGTTGCAAAGTTGGTAGAACTTTGGTCATGAAGTCAGTATATTCCAAAACTGATATTAGTGAGATTTAAAGATTCTAGGGGTACATAAGAGTTTTCTTGGATTTAGATTTCATCCTGCCCACATGTCCATGGCTGGCAGCCCCCGAATAACCAACCTTCAGCCTGCCCTTTTTCTTTACAGACAGCAGAGCTAACCAATTGAGGCATTAGCACACAGCATCTCGGGGCTCGTTTGATTTACGTAATTTGAGACAACGAACTAGAGGATCTCTATGAAAGCACCATTCTATCGGACAACTGCATTAAAAATGGGTCCAATTTAATTCAAATTCATAAAATAAACCACTGATTTGATCCATGTCGTCTTCTAAAGCAGCGAACATCGTCGCCAATGTTATGTTAAAAGAACGTCACTTTTTTTTCCCCAACTCAAACATCCTCACATTCATGATGTTAAAAGAACGTCACTTTTTTTTTATTTTACTCAAGCATCCTCACATTCATGAGCTAACGTTAACATCACAAACAACTGTCATTAAAGATACGGAAATGCTCAGAGCTTGCGATTCTTGACCAATCAAATGTGCATTGTCATGCGGCGTCACCCGTTTGCTAAGCCATTGTTCACGCGTACGGTGGCTGTTTGGGATATTTGAAGTCAAGAGGAACACACAACGGTAGGCTATTAGTGAACATAACACACTCACAACTCTTTTTGCTTCAGTAATGGTGAAAAAAAACGAGGCTAAATCAGTGAGTTCAACCCCCCTTTAACATCAGCAAAGCCAAAAGAGAATCTCTGCATGATGTACAGTATTATCACTCCAACCATTTGATAACATTGACCACATGGCTATCCATTCTCACCCTTCACCTGTCCCCTCTCTCCCAGGTGACCTCTCTCCTCCGTCGCGTCCTCCCCGAGGTGACGCCCGTGCGCCTGGCCAGCATCATCGGTGTCAAGGCCCTGCCGCCTGCCGATATCAGTGACATCATCCACTCGACCGAGAAGGGTGACTGGAACAAGCTTGGCATCCTGGACATGTTCCTAGGCTGCATCGCCAAGGCGCTCACCGTGCAGCTCAAGGCCAAGGGGACCACAATTTCCGGCACGGCGGGCATGGCGGCAGGCAAAGGCGTTACCACTGTCACGCTGCCCATGATCTTCAACTCCAGGTGAGACTACAACTTTGAGATGTACTCGGGTGAGGGTGGTGTCCCAAAACTAAGTCAAGATGTTTTGCGGTGGTGTGCCCTAACGACCCTGGTACTGTAAATGTAGCCCACCTGGATGGGTTATCTCTCAAAAACAATACATGACTTCGTCGACAAACATTTTTGAGATATTCTCAAACCAATTATCATTTGTGGTTGTTTGTATATTGTTTTATCAGATGTGATTTCTCCTGATTCAACAAAAATTCCTGATTTTTCAATCAAATCTCAGTCAAATGTATTTATCAAATCAAATTGTATTTGTCACATGCGCCGAATACAACAGGTGTAGACCTTACAGTGAAATGCTTACTTACAAGCCCTTAACCAAGAATGCAGATTTAAGAAATAATACCCCCAAAAAATAAGAAATAAAAGTAACAGATAATTAAAGAGCAGCAGTAAAATAACAATAGTAAGATAACAATAGCGAGGCTATATACAGGGGGGTACCAGCACAGAGTCAATGTGCGGGGGCACCGGTTAGTCGAGGTAATGGAGGTAATATGTACATGTAGGTAGAGTTATTAAAGTGACTATGCATAGATAATAAACAGAGTAGCAGCAGCGTAAAGTGGGAGGGGGGGGGGCAATGCAAATAGTCTGGGTAGCCATTTGATTAGCTGTTCAGGAGTCTTATGGCTTGGGGGTAGAAGCTGTTTGGAAGCCTCTTGGACCTAGACTTGGCGCTCCGGTACCGCTTGCTGTGCGGTAGCAGAGAGAACAGTCTATGACTTGGGTGGCTGGAGTCTTTGACAATTTCTAGGGCCTTCCTCTGACACCGCCTGGTATAGAGGTATAGAGGTCCTGGATGGCAAGAAGCTTGGCCCCAGTGATGTACTGGACCGTACACACTACCTTCTGTATAACGCCCTTTATACATTTTACTAAAATCCTCTTCTATTCATACATCTCTGGAATTGACCTAACCCCTCAAAACCAATATACTCATTGTTTTGCTGATCAGATCTCTGTAGTATTATGTCCCATACTGAACACATTGGTCTAAAACTGCCTCTCTCCATGTGCAGCTACATACGCCGGGGGGAAAGCCACTGGTGGATGAAGGGATCAACTCCCCCTCAGATCGCTGAGATCATCATCAAGCTGGTCAAAGACATGGCTGCCGGACACCTGTCGGACGCCTGGTCTCGGGTGACAAAGAACGCCATCGCTGAGACCATCATCGCCCTCACCAAGATGGAGGAGGAGCATCGCTCGCCAGTCCGCTGCATCGCCACCACCCGGGTACGGCTGTTTTCATATCACGCTACCACAAGTGTGTGTGTGTATGTGCGAGTGTGCATGTCAGACCTTGGTTCAAATACTATTTTCATTACTTTGACATACATTTCAAAGTAAGTATTTGTGTGTGTGTGTATATATATATATATATATATATATATATATATTTTTTTTTTTATTAAATAGTATTTGAATATTGAAATGTGTTTGGAAATACACTTGGAAAGTATTGGCATGTATTTTAAATTTACAAATCAAATAAATACTACCATGCATTTGAACCCAGGTCCTAGGAGTATATGAAATAATGCATTTGGAAATAAGTATTTGAAAATATTTTCAAATAGTAGGCTGTTTATAGGACATTATTTAAAAATACTTTCAAATATTTCAGGCACTTTATTTGACAATACTCAATACACAGAAAGTAAGTAGCTATGTCAATAACAAATAATCGAAATGCACATGTATTTGAACTTAGGTCTGGTGTGTGGCTGAAATGTTTGCATGAACTGCGCTCTGTGTGTGTGTGTGTAGTGTGTGACGGATGTTTGTCTGTACACATGTGTTAGGTTAGTGTGTTTGAGTAAATTTGTTGGGATATTCTCCTTTGTCCTCTCTGTCCTCTCTCTCTGTACTGTAGTTGTGGCTGGCACTGGCCTCTCTGTGTGTATTGGACCAGGATCATGTGGACAGGCTGTCCTCGGGCCGCTGGATGGGCAAAGACGGACAGCAGAAACAGATGGTAACTTGTCCAAATTAGCCTCATAGAACGTGCACTTTGGCAAAGCAATATTGCATTGTAACTTGTAACCAATAGAATCAGAGGCTCTTTTCAATTGTAACCTGTTGAGATAATGCATAAATTAATGGATTTAATTCATAGCACTCAAAAGCGTATTCCTTACAAATGCGATAATTTTAACATTTACATTCATAGGACTATATGGTAAATCAATTTTAATTAAATCACTTTTTGTCAGCATCCCTTTTGATTTAAACAAAACTTCCCATACGTGTTTGCCCATGGAAGAAGTGGTCAGAAAGTGACTTTTTGGACCTGAATGCCAAAACATTCAGGAGATAAAGGTGCTCAGTTGACCCATTTTGTATACCCCAGCATACCATATCACTGGAAAAGATAAACGGTTGAGTTTGATATCATTTAAAAGCTTACCAACAGTGTTGTCAAACTATTTGAGTATTTCTTAAAAATAAATTGCATATGTTGTAGCTTAGACCCTATTTCACATCATCTGAGGTTTTTGTATTTAGCCCGTCATCAGTTGAGACACAACATGCGCTTGAGTACAGGGTGGGTGTGATTTCAATCATAGAAATATAATTCATAGAATGGACTTATCCCTTCAGACCACTGCAAGTTAGCTGGTACACCAGTGAAAAGTAATTTACATTTTAACTTATAATTACTATCACAAAAATGACTGCAGGTCCATCCACCTTAGAATGTAAACTTAAATGGTAATGTCTATTATATTATGTATATTTATATGATTTCAATAGGTTTCCTATAGATGATTGACATTCTAATTTAAAATAACATACAGTACCTGTCAAAAGTTTGGACACACCTACTCATTCAAGGGTTTTTCTTTTTTTGTAAAACTATGTTCTACATTGTAGAATAATAGTGAAGACATCACAATTATGAAATAACACATATGGAATCATGTAGGAACCAAAAAAGTGTTAAACAAATCAAAATATATTTTAGAATCTTCAAATAGCCACCCTTTGCCTTGATGACAGCTTTGCACACTCTTGGTATTCTCTCAACCAGCTTCACCTGGAATGCTTTTCCAACAGTCTTGAAGGAGTTCCCACATATTCTGAGCACTTGTTGGCTGCTTTTCCTTCACTCTGCGGTCCGACTTATCCCAAACCATCTCAGTTGGGTTGAGATCAGGGGATTGTGGAGACCAGGTCATCTGATGGTCATCTCCATCACTCTCCTTCTTGGTAAAATAGCCCTTACACAGCCCGGAGGTGTGTTGGGTCGTTGTCCTGTTGAAAAACAAATGATAGTCCCACTAAGCCCAAACCAGATGGGATGGCGTATCGCTGCAGAATGCTGTGGTAGCCATGCTGGTTAAGTGTGCCTTGAATAAATCACAGACAGTGTCACCAGCAAAGCACCCCCACACCATAACACCACCTCCTCCATGCTTTACGGTGGGAAATAAACATGCAGAGATCATCCATTCACCACACCGCATCTCACAAAGACACGGCTGTTGGAACCAAAAATCTCAAATTTGGACTCCAGACCAAAGGACAAATTTCCACCGGTCTAATGTCCATTGCTTGTGTTTCAAGCAAGTCTCTTCTTCTTATTGGTGTCCTTTAGTAATGGTTTCTTTGCAGCAATTTGACCATGAAGGCCTGATTCACACAGTCTCCTCTGAACAGTTGATGTTGAAATGTGTCTGTGACTTGAACTCTGTGAAGCATTTATTTGGGCTGCAATTTCAGAGGTTGGTAACCTTAATGAACTTATCCTCAGCAGAGGTAACTCTGGGTCTTCCATTCCTGTGGCGTTCCTCATGAGAGCCAGTTTCATCATAGCACTTGATGGTTTTTGTGACTGCATTTGAAAAAAGTTCTTGACATTTTCCGTATTGACTGACCTTCATGTCCTAAAATAATGATGGACTGTCGTTTCTCATTGCTTATTTAAGCTGTTCTTGCCATAATATGGACTTGGCCTTTTACCAAATAGGGCTATATTCTCTATACCCCCCCTACCTTGTCACAACACAATTGATTGTCTCAAACGCATTAAGAAGGAAAGAAATTCCACAAATGTACTTTTAAGAAGGCACACCTGTTAATTGAAATGCATTTCAGGTGATTACCTCATGAAGCTGGTTGAGAGAATGCCAAGAGCGTGCAATGCTGTCATCAAGGCAAAGGGTGGCTATTTGAAGAATCTCAAATATAACATATATTATATTTGTTTAACACTTTTTTGGTTACTACATGATTCCAAATAAAATAAAGAAAAACACTTGAATGAGTAGGTGTGTCCAAACTTTCGACTGGTACTGTATATTCCCATTCAAGTCAACTTCCATTGAAGTCAATTGTCTTTATGGTACCATTTAAAAGTTGAAATTTTAATTGTATTGCCATTTTAGCACAATTATAAGCCAAAACATGATACCCACTCTGTGTTCAAGAGCATGATGTCTCAACCGATGCTGGGCACAACAAGTAATTGTCAAGTTCGCAACCCCCCACCTTGTCCATTGGTTGAGCATGTTGATCTGCCATGTACGGAGTACGCACGCACGGTTGCGCCTTTTCCCTAGTTGTCCGGTCGAGTGTGTATAGCTAGCTACCTAGTTTAAATATCAACACTACTGCCACAGCAGCGTAACATTTGATTAACACTTGATTTAGCCTACATCATCATCAATATTCGGTCTGGTTGGCAGATATGCTCAGCAGAGAGAGGCAGAAAGACATAGAAAGGTAAATCATGAATCAGTAAAAGAAATCAAGCTAGCTAACTAGCAGATTTACATCAGTCATCAACATCAATGATCAGCTGATAGCCCACCTTTTCCAGATGTCAATCATGTATTTAGGAGGCTCTGTAACTAGCTTGCTTACATAGGCCTATGCTAAAAAAACAACAACAAAATTTTTTTTTGCTACAGAGGCATTTAGTATGTTATGATTGTCGAGATATGAATTATGAAAGTAAAATAAAAATGTGACCGACCAGCTCGATTCGGTCTGATTCTTTGTCTACACCCATTCAGCATCGTTCACACCCTCTTAAGCTTTAGCCCCACCCATCTCTTTAAGGATTCACATTTGAGGCCATGTACTAAACAACCAAAGATTTCAAGACTAAAGACTGGTTTATACAAATTTAATCTGGAGTGCCAGAGTGTGCTCTGGGCGTTCGTAAACTCAGAGCGTTGTCAGATTGTCCGTTCGTAAATTCAGAGCGTTTTGCTCTTGGAACGTTTAGAGCGCACACTGGACGCTCTGGTCGAGGAGTTAGAGTTGATCCGAGCGTTCTGACCCTAACAGCAGCAGTCAGGCACCCAAGCTAACTGGCTAACGTTGGCTAGCTTGCTAGCTGCTTCCAGACACGAATGAGAGAACAGCTCACTCTGACCATTTTACTCGCCCTAGCAGAGCTGGTTAGGCTGTTTTTATGTTATTCAGAGCGTTGGTGACTGAAACTGTGCTGCTGACAACAATTGAATTACGCTTTTTTGCTAACATTTACTGACACCAGCCATATTCAACGGGTGTTGAGCGTTTGTAAATTTGTCAGTTATTGTGCGCTCTCTCAGATGAGTGCTCTGAAATCGGATTAGATGTAGCAGTGACGTCATCTGTCTGTCTATCGACAGTTGTCGCAGTGACATCATGAACATTCTATTGAAATGGTTACTTGTATAGAGGAGTCTTTTGTTTAGACGTGTAGCTAGCTAGCTAAACAATGAACCATAATCCCAACTCATAACGTTACTACCCTGCATTAATCTGAAGGTAGCTAACCAACCAGGTTCAATGTTAGCTAGCTAACATTAGGCTATAACTAGCAATGCAAATGGCTCTGAGATACCAATAATATTACTACACAGATCATACACATAACGTTAGTTAGCGAGCCAGCCAGCTAACATTATCTAGCTAGCTAACAGTATACATTAACTTGAAATGGAAACATATTTCTGTGGCTAAACCAACTAGGCTCGTAATTTAACAATTTTATTTGTATTTACAGATAGCATACAGATGGCATTTCTGCCCAAAAACGCATTTTGATTTTTAAAATGTTTACGTTCAAATGGCTCTCCTGTGAAGTAGTGACGTGCGACATACACTTAGTTTCCTGAAACGAGCCACAAATTCAAGCGGGGGGGGTGCCCTTTTTTAAATTCATTTTTTTGCACTTGCCCAATGAAAGGTCTGTGCACGGCCCTGTCGAGGTGTTCAGGTCGTAACCATAAAGTCTCATGCTCCCATCCACAGCCCATGTGTGATAACCACGACGACGGTGAGACTGCAGCCATTATCCTGTGTAACATGTGTGGTAACCTGTGTACCGACTGTGACCGCTTCCTCCACCTGCACCGACGCACACGCTCCCATCAGAGACAGGTCAGTAGTACCCACATTCACCTGTAGATGGCAATCTGCTCCCAGTCATTACAGTGCCTTCAGAAAGTATTCACACCCCTTGGCTTTTTCCACATTTTATTGTGTTACAGCCTGAATTTAAAATTGGTTAAAAAAAAGAATGTAAATGTCAGTGGCCTACACACAATACCCCGTAATGTCAAAGTGGAATTATGTTTATCGAAATCTTTACAAATTAATAAAACATGAAAAGCTGAAATGTCTTGAGTCAATAAGTATTCAGCCCCTTTGTTATGGCAAGCCTTTGTAATGGTCTAAAGTCTAAATAAATTCAGGATTAAAACATGTCACATAATAAGTTGCATGGATTCACTCTGTGTGCAATAATAGTGTTTAACATGATTTTTGAATGACTACCTTATCTCTGTACCCCACACATACAATTATCTGTAAGGTCCCTCAGTCGAGCAGTGAATTTCAAACACAGATTCAATCACAAAGACCAGGGATGTTTTCCAATGCCTCACAAAGAAGGGCACCTATTGGTAGATGGGTAAAAATATAAAAGCAGACATTGAATATCCCTTTGAGCATGGTGAAGTTAATAATTACACTTTGGATGTTGTATCAATACATCCAGTCACAACAAAGATTCAGGCGTCCTTATTAATACTGCAAAAAATTTGGCAAAGCAATTCACTTTTTGTCCTGAATACAAAGTGTTATGTTTGGGGTTACTGAGTACCACTATCCATATTTTCAAGCATAGTGGTGGCTGCATCATGTTATGGGTATGTTATGGGTATGCTTGTAATCGTTAAGGACTGGGGAGTTTTTCAGGATAAAAAAGAAATGGAATGGAGCTAAGCACAGGCAAAATACTAGAGGAAAACCTGGTTTAGTCGGCTTTCCACCAGACTGGGAGATTAATTCACCTTTCAGCAGGAGAATAACCTAAAACACAATGCCAAATCTACACTGGAGTTGCTTACCAAGAAGACAGTGAATGTTCCTGAATGGCCGAGTTACAGTTTTGACTTAAATCTACTTGGAAATCTATGGCAAGACCTGAAACTGGTTGTCTAGCAATGATCAACAACCAATTTGACAAAACCTGAAGAATTTTGAAAATAATAATGGGCAAATATTGGACAATCCAGGTGTGGAAAGCTCTTAGAGACTTACCCAGAAAGACCCACAGCTGTAATTGCTGCCAAAGGTGCTTCTACAAAGTATTGACTCAGGGGTGTGAATACTTATGTAAATTAGATTTCTGTATTTAATTTTCAATAAATTAGCTATATTTTCTAAAAACATGTTTTCACTGTGTCATTATGGGGTATTGTGTATAGATGGGTGAGAAAAAATCTGTTTAGTCCTTTTTTAATTCAGGCTGTAAACCAACAAAATGTGGAATAAGTCAAGCGGTATGAATACTTTCTGAAGAGACTGGGAGCCTGTCAGTGTCATGCTTCTTTCCCCCTTTTTACCACCTGCAATAATGTGTATACCCCCATTTGTGAAGACCTACCTTGGCTATAGTCATTTACAAGACAGTTTTTGTTAGTCATGCTGTGTTTTTTCAGTATTACCATTCATTCTGAAAATATCCAAAACACCTTACAAGACCCTACAATCCAATTCGTATTGCAACTGTAGCCCTTTCTGACAGTAATGATACAGACCTCTACAATTCAACATGGCGGTAACCCTAGTCTGCTGTTTCTCTCCAGGTGTTTAAGGAGGAGGAGGAGGCAATCAAGGTGGACCTCCACGAGGGCTGTGGGAGGACAAAGCTCTTCTGGCTCATGGCTCTGGCTGACTCCAAGACCATGAAGGCCATGGTGGAGTTCAGGGAGCACACAGGTAACAGACCATATCTAGACCCTTTCTGGCCCTGTCCAGAAACAACCCCTAGCTTACCATTACCCCCTAGACAGTTGTATAGATCTGAGAGGGACTGAATATGGTGACATTTCTACCTAGCCTATTAGAAGGTAAAGTGGAGCTACTACTTGTTGCTTATACCTTTCAAATTCTTTACGATCATAAAACGACACCGGCTGTCATGACTGTTAACATCTGCCATGTGATGTTTATGACAGGGTTATGTATGGCTTATGATCCTTTTTTTGTGCATAGCTAATGCTCTGCCTCTGTGTGCAGGGAAACCAGCCTCCAGCAGCTCAGACGCTTGCAGGTTCTGTGGCACCAGGAACGGCACCGAGCTCTCGGCCGTGGGCAGTGTGTGCTCTGACCCAGACTGCCAGGTACCAACCACTCACAACATCAGTCATAATGATCATAGTTCTGGATTGCATTGATAAATCTCTTTTCATATTCAAGTGTTCAGAGCACTAAATTTACCTGATCCAGTCATAGTAACATATTGGATCTATATACAGTGGGGAGAACAAGTATTTGATACACTGCCGATTTTGCAGGTTTTCCTACTTACAAAGCATGTAGAGGTCTGTAATTTTTATCATAGGTACACTTCAACTGTGAGAGACAAAAATCCAGAAAATCACATTTTATGATTTTTAAGTAATTAATTTGCATTTTATTGCATGACATAAGTATTTGATCACCTACCAACCAGTAAGAATTCCGGCTCTCACAGACCTGTTAGTTTTTCTTTAAGAAGCCCTCCTGTTCTCCACTGATTACCTGTATTAACTGCACCTGTTTGAACTTGTTACCTGCATAAAAGACACCTGTCCACACACTCAATCAAACAGACTCCAACCTCTCCACAATGGCCAAGACCAGAGAGCTGTGTAAGGACATCAGGGATAAAATTGTAGACCTGCACAAGGCTGGGATGGGCTACAGAACAATAGGCAAGCAACTTGGTGAGAAGGCAACAACTGTTGGCGCAATTATTAGAAAATGGAAGAAGTTCAAGATGACGGTCAATCACCCTCGGTCTGGGGCTCCATGCAAGATCTCACCTCATGGGGCATCAATGATCATGAGGAAGGTGAGGGATCAGCCCAGAACTACACGACAGGACCTGGTCAATGACCTGAAGAGAACTGTGACCACAGTCTCAAAGAAAACCATTAGTAAAACACTACGCCGTCATGGATTAAAATCCTGCAGCGCACGCAAGGTCCCCCTGCTCAAGCCTGCGCATGTCCAGGCCCGTCTGAAGTTTGCCAATGACCATCTGGATGATCCAGAGGAGGAATGGGAGAAGGTCATGTGGTCTGATGAGACAAAAATAGAGCTTTTTGGTCTAAACTCCACTCGCCGTGTTTGGAGGAAGAAGAAGGATGAGTACAACCCCAAGAACACCATCCCAACCGTGAAGCATGGAGGTGGAAACATCATTCTTTGGGGATGCTTTTCTGCAAAGGGGACAGGACGACTGCACCGTATTGAGGGGAGGATGGATGGGGCCATGTATCGCGAGAACCTTCCCTCAGTAAGAGCATTGAAGATGGGTCGTGGCTGGGTCTTCCAGCATGACAACGACCCGAAACACACAGCCAGGGCAACTAAGGAGTGGCTCCGTAAGAAGCATCTCAAGGTCCTGGAGTGGCCTAGCCAGTCTCCAGACCTGAACCCAATAGAACATCTTTGGAGGGAGCTGAGAGTCCGTATTGCCCAGCGACAGCCCCGAAACCTGAAGGATCTGGTCAAGACCTACAGGAAACGTATGATCTCTGTAATTGCAAACAAAGGTTTCTCTACCAAATATTAAGTTCTGCTTTTCTGATGTATCAAATACTTATGTCATGCAATAAAATGTAAATTAATTACTTAAAAATCATACAATGTGATTTTCTGGATTTTTGTTTTAGATTCCGTCTCTCACAGTTGAAGTGTACCTATGATAAAAATTACAGACCTCTACATGCTTTGTACAGTGGGGAAAAAAAGTATGGTGGTCCTCTGTAGCTCAGCTGGTAGAGCACGGCGCTTGTAACGCCAAGGTAGTGGGTTCGATCCCCGGGACCACACATACACAAAAAATGTATGCACGCATGACTGTAAGTCGCTTTGGATAAAAGCGTCTGCTAAATGGCATATTATTATTATTATTATTATTATAGTCAGCCACCAATTGTGCAAGTTCTCCCACTTAAAAAGATGAGAGAGGCCTGTAATTTTCATCATAGGTACACGTCAACTATGACAGACAAAATGAGAAAAAAAAATCCAGAAAATCACATTGTAGGATTTTCTATGAATTTATTTGCATATTATGGTGGAAAATAGGTATTTGGTCAATAACAAAAGTTTCTCAATACTTTGTTATATACCCTTTGTTGGCAATGACACAGGTCAAACGTTTTCTGTAAGTCTTCACAAGGTTTTCACACACAGTTGCTCGTATTTTGGCCCATTCCTCCATGCAGATCTCCTCTAGAGCAGTGATGTTTTGGGGCTGTCGCTGGGCAACACAGACTTTCAACTCCCTCCAAAGATTTTCTATTTTGGTTTCATCTGACCATATGACATTCTCCCAATCCTCTTCTGGATCATCCAAATGCACTCTAGCAAACTTCAGACGGGCCTGGACATGTACTGGCTTAAGCAGGGGGACACGTCTGGCACTGCAGGATTTGAGTCCCTGGCGGCGTAGTGTGTTACTGATGGTAGGCTTTGTTACTTTGGTCCCAGCTCTCTGCAGGTCATTCACTAGGTCCCCCCGTGTGGTTCTGGGATTTTTGCTCACCGTTCTTGTGATCATTTTGACCCCACGGGGTGAGATCTTGCGTGGCGCCCCAGATCGAGGGAGATTATCAGTGGTCTTGTATGTCTTCCATTTCCTAATAATTGCTCCCACAGTTGATTTCTTCAAACCAAGCTGCTTACCTATTGCAGATTCAGTCTTCCCAGCCTGGTGCATGTCTACAATTTTGTTTCTGGTGTCCTTTGACAGCTCTTTGGTCTTGGCCATAGTGGAGTTTGGAGTGTGACTGTTTGAGGTTGTGGACAGGTGTCTTTTATACTGATAACAAGTTCAAACAGGTGCCATTAATACAGGTAACGAGTGGAGGACAGAGGATCCTCTTGAAGAAGAAGTTACAGGTCTGTGAGAGCCAGAAATCTTGCTTGTTTGTAGGTGACCAAATACTTATTTTCCACCACAATTTGCAAATAAATTCATAAAAAATCCTACAATGTGATTTTCTGGAGGAAAAAAATCTCAATTTTTCTGTCATAGTTGACGTATACCTATGATGAAAATTACAGGCCTCTCTCATCTTTTTAAGTGGGAAACTTGCACAATTGGTGGCTGACTAAATACTTTTTTTCCCCACTGTAAGTAGGAAAACCTGCAAAATCGGCAGTGTATCAAATACTTGTTTTCCCCACTGTAGCTAGCTCTTTCAAAGTGTTCAAAACACGAAGGCCATACAAATGTAATGTTTAATGGATAAATTTTTTGGAAAAGTGAGACGAGCGGAAAAAAGAAGGCGGCTAAAAAGAGGCATTGTTCAGACATAATCTGAGCGGAAGTTGTGTATCTCTTTACTGGAATCTTGAGGACATTCTTTAACTATAATCTTGCAATTTGTCGTTTCAACTTTTCACATTTTCAGATATTTATTTGTATTTTACATTTAAGAAAAGTGAAAAATGGCATCCTTTAAACATTACATTTAATTTGTATGGCCTTAGCTTACCTCATCCGCCACTATTGTGAAAAACCCAACTCGGTAATAATGATCATAGGAATGGATTCTTTAAGTGTTCAAAGTGTCTAAATGTACCTTACCTGCGACCAGTGGGAGACACCCAACTCAACTTGGTTTATTAGGCTTGGATATTGAAACTCAATTCATGAATTGAAAAGTGTAATTTATTTTAAATTGTACAATTCATGAATTGAATTCCAAGTTACTCGCTAAACTGATAGATTTGAAATCGATTTGACCCCGATCCTGCTGTACATTATTGCACTGCAAAGGGTGTTCCAATTTTAAACACACTTTGAACAAAATTGGATTTGATTAGATGTAAAAAGATAATCTGACCCTCTGTGCCCTCTGTAGGAGTATGCCAAGCTGGCGTGTAGTAAGACCCACGCGTGCGGCCACCCCTGTGGCGGGGTGAAGAACGAGGAGAGCTGCCTGCCCTGTCTGCACGGCTGCGACAAGAGCACAGGCTGCCTGAAACAGGACGCCGACGACATGTGCATGATCTGCTTCACAGAGGCACTCTCTGCCGCTCCCGCTGTCCAGGTACATTAAACTGTACACATAATTAAATACGAATACTATTATTAATAGTATATTGTATCTCTATGATATTCTATGACTTGCTTGAATCAGATGGTGACTCACACCTGGGTTAAATTAGTATCCGTTTTCTTTCAAATATATATACAGTGCCTTCGGAAAGTATTCAGACCTCTTGACTTTTTCCACATTTAGTTAAGTTACAGCCTTATTCTAAAATGGATTAAATAAATAAAAATGTAATCAATCTACACACAATACCCCGTAATGACAAAGCAAAAACAGGTTTTTAGACATTTTTGCAAATGTATAATATATATATATATATATATATATATACTTTTTTTTTAAAACCTTATTTATATAAGTACTCAGACCCTTTGCTATGAGACTCGAAATTGAGCTCAGGTACATCCTGTTTACATTGATCATCCTTGAGATGTTTCTACAACTTAATTGGAGTCCACCTGTGGTAAATTAAATTGATTGGACATGATTTGGAAAGGCACACACCTGTCTATATAAGGTCACACAGTTGACTGTGCATGTCAGAGCAAAAACCAAGCCATGAGGTCGAAGGAATTGTCCGTAGAGCTACGAGACAGGATTGTGTCAAGGCACAGATCTGGGGAAGGGTATCAAAAAATTTCTGCATCTCTGGAGAGACCTGAAAATCAATGTGCAGCGACGCTCCCCATCCAACCTGACAAAGCTTGAGAGGATCTGCAGAGAAGAATGGGAGAAACTCCCCAAATACAGGTGTGCCAAGCTTGTAGCATCATACCCAAGAAGATGTGAGGCTGTAATCGCTGCTAAAGGTGCTTCAACAAAGTACTGCGTAAAGGGTCTGAATATTTATGTAAATGTGATATTTCCGTTTTTTTTTTTTTTTTTTGGCAAAAAATTATAAAAACCTGTTTTTGCTTTGTTATTATGGGGTATTGTTTGTAGATCGATGAGGGGGGGGGGGAAACAATTTATTCTATTTTAGAATAAGGCTGTAACCTAACAAAATGTGGAAAAAGTAAAGAGGTCTGGAAGCTTTCCAAACGCACTGTGTATATATATATTTATTTATTTATTTATTTACATATTAATTTGTGCCAGAGTGCCAGATGGGTAGAATTTGAACTTTTGGGACTATTCCATTGGTTTCAATTTTTGAAAAGAAATAACAAATACTGTTTGAACCAAGGATTCTTGTATGCCACAGATGTGTTCGGGTTCGAGGTCAGGTTCTATGTGTGTGGTTCTGTTCTGTTCCTCAGCTGGACTGCAGTCACGTGTTCCATCTCCAGTGTACCCGTCGTGTTCTGGACAACCGCTGGCTCGGGCCCAGGATCACCTTCGGCTTCATGTCCTGCCCAATCTGCAAGGTACTATTTACCTTATGTAGCCCCGCCCACTTGACCTGAGTGGTTGTCTTTCAACTTCCGGCCTATTGACACACAAGCAAAACCATGGTTATATATGAAATAAATGTTGCGTTATCGTTTAGTATAAGCACTCGGAAGCCAACATTAGCATAATTAGCATTCCCATAGAACTAACATGACATAGACTCTATCTAATGGTCGTTATCCGTACAGGCTGTATTCCTTTTTAATCGAAGATCAATGCTTGAAAGTTCAAATGTTGTTAGACACAGAATCCCAATGACAAAAGACAGTAATAGTGCTGAAATGTTTTGATGTAGATAACATTAAGATATTTGCAATAGGTTGTACCCAATAATTTATATATACACTAGATGACTGATAGGTGGCACTGCCCCAACATTGTAGAAAAATATTAGCTATAGAAATGCATTTATTAATGTCTACATTCTTTTTTGGACACATTTATTCATTTACAGACACCTTAAGCCATTATTTGAAGTTATATTATGTGAGCTAAAAATGTAAATAAAACTAGCTAACCTTCGATTTTGAATCTATGGGAATGCTAATGATGCTAATAATAATAATACATTTAAAATGTATAGCACTAAGGTTATCTAAAAGCTCTACTGAGGAAAAAATACGAACAATTACATACAATAAAAACAACATACATTTAGGATCAAGGCCCGTTTCAAAATTTCTTAGTGATGGAGCGGCTCTTAGATGGTCAGGGAGAGCGTTCCATAGGTGAGGGGCAAGGGAGCTGAAGGCTCGGTCCCCCATAGTTCGGAGACGTGTCTTGGGGACTTGAAGCAGTAGGGAGTAGCTAGAGCGGAGAGTGCGAGATGGCTCTCTGATTGAGATGAGGTCGCTGATGTATTTGTATTTATTATGTATCCCCATTAGCTGCTGCCAAGCATTAGCTGCTGCCAAGATTTCACAACACATTAAGTGTGTGCCCTCAGGCCACTACTCTACTACCACATACAGTATCTACAACACAAAATCCATGTGTGTGTATTGTGCGTATGTTATCGTGTGTTTGTATGCATGTGTCTGTGCCTATGTTTGTTTCTTCACAGTCCCTGTTATATTTGTATCTGTTTTTTAAAATCTAATGTTACTGCTTGCATGAGTTACTTGATGTGGAATAGAGTTCCATGTAGTCATGGCTCTATGTAGTACTGTGCGCCTCCCATAGTCTGTTATGGACTTGAGGACTGTGAAGAGACACAAATACAAGTAGTGATGAAGTCAATCTCTCCTCCACTTACAGCCAGGAGAGATTGACATGCATATTATTAATGTTAGCTTTCTGTGTACATCTAAGGGCCAGCTGTGCTACCCTGTTTCTTGGCAATTGCAATCTTACTAAGTCCCTCTTTGTGGCACCTGACCACACGACTGAACAGTAGTCCAGGTGCGACAAAACTAGGGCCTGTAGGACCTGCCTTGTTGATAGTGCTGTTAAGAAAGCAGTGCAGCGTTTTATGGACAGACTTCTCCCCATTTTAGCTACTGTTGTATCAATATGTTTTGACCATGACAGTTTATAATCCAAGGTTACTCCAAGCAGTTTAGTCACCTCAACTTGTTTAACTTCCACATTCATTACAATATTTAGTTGAGGATTAGTGAATGTTTTGTCCCAAATACAATGCTTTTAGTTTTTGAAATATTTAGGACTAACTTATTCCTTGCCACCCATTCTGAAACTAACTGCAGCTCTTTGTTAAGTGTTGCAGTCATTTCAGTCGCTGTAGTAGCTGACGTGTATAGTGTTGAGTCATCCGCATACTAGACACACTGACTTTACTCCAAGCTAGTGGCATGTCGTTACTAAAAATTGAAAAAAAGTAATGGGCCTAGACAGCTGCCCTGGGTAATTCCTGATTCTACCTGGATTATGTTGGATAGGCTTCCATTAAAGAACACCCTCTGTGTTCTGTTAGACAGGTAACTCTTTATCCACAATATAGCAGGGGGTGTAATGCCATAACACATACGTTTTTCCAGAAGCAGACTGACGGATAATGTCAAAGCCGCACTGAAGTATAACAAAACAGCCCCCACAATCTTTTTATCATCAATTTCTCTCAGCCAGTCATAAGTCATTTGTGTAACTGCTGTGCTTGTTGAATGTCCTTCCCTACATAAGGGACCGAAATGTCCAAAAAAGAGGGCTTTTCCCTTACCTATAAGCGTGCTGAAAGTCTGTTGTCAATTTGTTTATTGTAAAATAGCATTGTATCTGGTCAAACACCATTTTTTCGTAACAGGCTGATTGGTAGGCTATTTGAGCCAGTAAAGTGGGCTTTACTATTCTTAGGTAGGAGAATGACGTTTGCTTCCCTACAGGCCTGAGGGCACACACTTTCTAGTAGGCTTAAATTGAAGATATGGCAAATAGGAGTGGCAATATCGTCCGCTATTATCCAATTTTTCATCCAAGTTGTCAGACCCTGGTGGCTTGTCATTGTTGATAGACAACAACAAAAAATTTAACCTCTTCCACACTCACTTTACGGAATTCAAAATTACAATGCTAATCTTTCATAATTTGGTCAGATATACTTGTATGTGTAGTGAGCGTTTGTTGCTGGCATGTCATGCCTACATTGACTAATCTTGCCAATGAAAGAATCATTTAAAGTAGTTGGCAATATCAGTGGGTTTTGTGATGAATGAGCCATCTGATTCAATGAATGATGGAGCAGTGTTTGCCATTTTTGCCAACATTTCATTTAAGGTGCGCCAACGCTTTACTATCATTCTTTGTCATTTATCTTTGTTGCATAGTGTAGATTCTTCTTTTTTTTTTTACTCAGTTTAGTCACATGATTTCTCAATTTGCAGTAAGTTTGCCAATCGGTTGTGCAGCCAGACTTATTTGCCATTCCTTTTGCCTCATCCCTCTCAACCATACGATTTTTTAATTCCTCTTTAATCCACTGGAATTCAACAGTTTTTACAGTCATTTTCTTAATGGGTGCATGCTTATTAGTAACTGGGATAAGCAATTTCATGTGCAGCATCTGGTGCAGCATCTGGTTGCTCCTCATTACACACCACAGACCAACACATATTATTTACATCAACAACATAGGAATCACTACAAAACTTATTGTATGACCTCTTATACACTATATTAGGCCCAGCCTTTGGAACTTTGGTTTTCCTAGATATGGCTACTATATTGTGATCACTACATCCGATGGATTTGGATACTGCTTTAAAGTACATTTCTGCAGCATTAGTAAAGATGTGATCAAAACATGTTGATAACTAACCTGGTAGGTTGACTGATAACCTGAATAAGGTTGCAGGCACTAGTTACAGTTTGAAGCTTTCTCTTGAGTGGGCAGCCTGATGAAAGCCAGTCAATATTTATATCACCCAGAAATTATACCTCTATTTATATCACATACATGATCAAGCATTTCACATGTTATCCAGATACTGACTGTTAGCACTTGGTGGTCTATAGCAGCTTCCCACCAGAATGGGCTTTAGGTAAGGCAGATGAACCTGCAGCCATATTACTTCAACAGTATTTAACATGAGATCCTCTCTAAGCTTTACAGGAATGTTGTTCTGAATATAAACGGCAACACCTCCACCTTTGGTATTTCAGTCGTTTCTGTAGATAAGGGTTGCCCAACCCTGTTCCTGGAGAGCTACCCTCCTGTAGGTTTTCCCTCCAACCCCAGGTGTTACTAACCTGATTCATCTTATCAACCTGCTAATTATTATAATCAGGTGTGCTAGATTAGGGTTGTAGCAAAAACCTACAGGACGGTAGCTCTCCAGGAACAGTGTTGGGCTGTCCGGTTGTAGATGTTAACCATGTATTGCTACCACTGTATCATCAAAGGTGTTATCTACACCATCCCCTCTGGTTTGGGCTTAGTGGGAGTATCATTTGGTTTTCAACAGGACAATGACCCGAACCCCACCTCCAGGCTGTGTAAGGGCTATTTGACCAAGTAGAGTGATGGAGTGCTGCATCAGATGACCTGTCCTCCACAATCACCCAACTTCAACACAATTGAAATGGTTTGGGATGAGTTGGACCGCAGAGTGAAGGAAAAGCAGCCAACAAGTGCTCAGCATATGTGGGACCTCCTTCAAGACTGTTGGAAAAACATTCCTCATTAAGCTGGTTGAGAGAATGCCAAGAGTGTGCAAAGCTGTCACCAAGGCAAAGGGTGGCTACTTTGAAGAATCTCAAATCGAAAATATATTTTGATTTAACACTTTTTTGGTTACTACATGGTTCCATATGTGCTATTTCATAGCTTTGATGTCTTCACTATTATTCTACAATGTAGAAAATAGTTTTAAAAAAATACAGAAAACCCTTGAATGAGTAGATGTGTCCAAACTTTTGACTGGTACTGTATTTTATAACAGGATTCTTTAAAGAGCTGTATTTTGTATTTTCAAAATATAAAATATTTTTCAACAGTCCTGATAGAAAGATATATAGGGCCTATTTATTCTAAAATAAGTTGAAATTGGAAATTTTTTTAGTGTTCACATGTATTTGTATTTATTATGGATCCCCATTAGCTGCTGCCAACGCAGCAGCTACTCTTCCTGGGGTCCAGCAAAATTATGGCAGTTATACATTTTTAAAAACATTACCATACATTCACAACAGATTTCACAAGATTAAGTTTGAGCCAATCATTTTCACCTCTTCCACACGTATTTTGTTGCTGGCATGTCATGCCTAAGTTTGCTAATCTTGCCAATGGAAAAATCATTAAAGTAGTTGGGTTTAGTGATGAATGAGCCATCTGATTCAATGAATGATGGAGGGGAGTTTGCCTTTTTTCCCAAAATGTAATTTAAGGTGCTCCAGAGCGTTTTACTATAATTCTTTGTCATTTATCTTCATTTCATAGTTTCTTCTTCTTTTTATTCAGTTTAGTCACATGATTTCTCAATTTGTAGTGCGTTTGCCAATCGGTTGTACAGCCAGACCTATTTGCCATTTCTTTTGCCTCATCCCTCTCAACCATACAAGTTTCCAATTCCTCATCAATCCATGGGGATTTAACAGTTTTACAGTCATTTTCTTATTGGGGGCATGCTTATTAGTAACTGGGATAAGCAATTTCATAAATGTGTCAAGTGCAGCGTCTGGTTGCTCCTCATTACACACCACAGACCAACAAATATTATTTACATCAACAACATAGGAAACAGTACAAAACGTATTGTATGACCTCTTATACACTATATTAGGCCCAGCCTTTGGAACTTAGGTTTTCCTAGATATGGTTACTATATTGTGATCACTACATCCGATGGATTTACAGTGAGGGAAAAAAGTATTTGATCCCCTGCTGATTTTGTACGTTTGCCCACTGACAAAGAAATGATCAGTCTATAATTTTAATGGTAGGTTTATTTGAACAGTGAGAGACAGAATAACAACAACAAAATCCAGAAAAACGCATGTCAAAAATGTTATAAATTGATTTGCATTTTAATGAGGGAAATAAGTATTTGACCCCCTCTCAATCAGAAAGATTTCTGGCTCCCAGGTGTCTTTTATACAGGTAACGAGCTGAGATTAGGAGCACACTCTTAAAGGGAGTGCTCCTAATCTCAGCTTGTTACCTGTATAAAAGACACCTGTCCACAGAAGCAATCAATCAATCAGATTCCAAACTCTCCACCATGGCCAAGACCAAAGAGCTCTCCAAGGATGTCAGGGACAAGATTGTAGACCTACACAAGGCTGGAATGGGCTACAAGACCATTGCCAAGCAGCTTGGTGAGAAGGTGACAACAGTTGGTGCGATTATTCGCAAATGGAAGAAACACAAAATAACTGTCAATCTCCCTCGGCCTGGGGCTCCATACAAGATCTCACCTCGTGGAGTTGCAATGATCATGAGAACGGTGAGGAATCAGCCCAGAACTACACGGGAGGATCTTGTCAATGATCTCAAGGCAGCTGGGACCATAGTCACCAAGAAAACAATTGGTAACACACTATGCCGTGAAGGACTGAAATCCTGCAGCGCCCGCAAGGTTCCCCTGCTCAAGAAAGCACATATACAGGCCAGTCTGAAGTTTGCCAATGAACATCTGAATGATTCAGAGGAGAACTGGGTGAAAGTGTTGTGGTCAGATGAGACCAAAATCGAGCTCTTTGGCATCAACTCAACTCGCCGTGTTTGGAGGAGGAGGAATGCTGCCTATGAACCCAAGAACACCATCCCCACCGTCAAACATGGAGGTGGAAACATTATGCTTTGGGGGTGTTTTTCTGCTAAGGGGACAGGACAACTTCACCGCATCAAAGGGACGATGGACGGGGCCTTGTACCGTCAAATCTTGGGTGAGAACCTCCTTCCCTCTGCCAGGGCATTGGAAATGGGTCATGGATGGGTATTCCAGCATGACAATGACCCAAAACGTACGGCCAAGGCAACAAAGGAGTGGCTCAAGAAGAAGCACATTAAGGTCCTGGAGTGGTCTAGCCAGTCTCCAGACCTTAATCCCATAGAAAATCTGTGGAGGGAGCTGAAGGTTCGAGTTGCCAAACGTCAGCCTCAAAATCTTAATGACTTGGAGAAGATCTGCAAAGAGGAGTGAGACAAAATCCCTCCTGAGATGTGTGCAAACCTGGTGGCCAACTACAAGAAACATCTGACCTCTGTGATTGCCAACAAGGGTTTTGCCACCAAGTACTAAGTCATGTTTTGCGGAGAGGTCAAATACTTATTTCCCTCATTAAAATGCAAATCAATTTATAACATTTTTGACATGCGGTTTTCTGGATTTTTTTGTTGTTATTCTGTCTCTCACGGTTGAAATAAACCTAACATAAAAATTATAGACTGATCATTTCTTTGTCAGTGGGCAAACGTAAAAAATCAGCAGGGGATCAAATACTTTTTTCTCTCACTGTAGATGCTGCTTTCAAACAGATTTCAGCAGCATTAGTAAAGATGTGATCAATACATGTTGATGATTTCATTCCTGAGCTGTTTGTAACTACCTGGTAGGTTGACTAATAACCTGAACCAGGTTGCAGGCACTAGTTACAGTTTGAAACTTTCTCTTGAGTGGGCAGCCTGATGAAAGCCAGTCAATATTTAAATCACCATGTTGTTTGCGGACTGCACGACCTAGGCTACACAGTTTTGGTGTATTTCATTCCATTTACGAGTTGGGCCGTACGAACTACCTTCTGTGGCGCCTTGCGGCCGGATGCCGAGCAGTTGCCATACCAAGCACTGATGCAGGTGGTCAAGATGCTCTCAATTGTGCAGCTGTAGAACTTTTTGAGGATCAGAGGGCCCATGCCAAATATTTTCAGCCTCTTGATGGTGAAGAAGCACTTTTCACAACTGTGGTTGTGTGTTTGGACCATTATAGGTCCTTAATGATGTGAACACCAAGGAACTTGAAGCGCTCGATCGTCTCCACTACAGTCCTGTCGATGTGAGTGGGGGTGTTTTCGGCCCTCGGTTTCCTGTAGTCCGCGATCAGCTCCTTTGTCTTGCTGACGTTGTTGTCCTGGCACCACACTGCCAGGTCTCTGACCTCCTCCCTGTAGGCTGTATCATCATCGTCAGTGATCAGGCCTACCACTGTCGTGTTGTTGGCAAACTTAATGATGGTGTTGGAGTCGTGTGCGGCCACGCAGTGGTGGGTGAACAGGGAGTACAGGAGGGGGCTAAGCACGCACAGCTGATGGGCCCCCATGTTGAGGGTCAGCGTGGCAGATGTTTTTGCCTACCCTCACCACCTGGGGGTGGCCCGTCAGAAAG
Source organism: Coregonus clupeaformis (assembly GCF_020615455.1). NCBI lineage: Eukaryota > Metazoa > Chordata > Actinopteri > Salmoniformes > Salmonidae > Coregonus > Coregonus clupeaformis. The sequence continues at coordinate 8,735,043 of NC_059214.1, read as the reverse complement.
TCCAGTATCCAATTGCAGTGGGATGTGTTTAATCCTACAGGGTCCTTAGCTTAGTGATGACCTTGGAGGGCACTATGGTGTTGAACGCTGAGCTGTAGTCAATGACCAGCATTCTCAAGAAGGTGTTCCTTTTGTCCAGGTGGGAAAGGGCAGTGTGAAGTGCAATAGAGATTGTGTCATCTGTGGGTCTGATGGGGCAGTATGCGAATTGGAGTGGGTCCAGGGTGTTTGGGATGATGGTGTTAATGTGAGCCATGACCAGCCTTTCAAAGCATTTCATGGCTACAGATGTGAGTGCTACAGGGCGATAGTCATTTAGCAAAGTTACCTTGGCGTTCTTGGGCACGGGACTATGGTGGTCTGCTTGAAACATAGGGGGTTTACACATTGAGTCAGGGAGAGGTTGAAAATGTCAGTGAAGACACTTGCCAGCTGGTCAGCGCATGCTCTGAGTACGTGTCCTGGTAATCCGTCTGGCCCTAAAGGTCTTACTCACTTCGGCTATGGTGAGCGTGATCACACAGTTGTCCGGAACAGCTGGTGCTCTCATGCATGGTTCCGTGTTGCTTGCCTCGAATTGAGCATTCAAGGCATTAAGTCTGGTTAACTCGCGTCACTGGGCAGCTTGCAGCTGGGTTTCCCTTTGTAATCTGTGATAGTTTGCAAGCCCTGCCACATCCGACGAGCGTCAGAGCCGGTGTAGTACGATTTGATCTTAGTTCTGTATTGACACTTTGCCTGTTTGATGTTTCATCGGAGTGCGTAGCGGGATTTCTTATAAGCGTCCGGATATGTTTCCCGCTCCTTGAAAGCAGCAGCTCTAGCCTTTAGCTCAGTGTGAATGTTGCCTGTAATCCATGGCTTTTGGTTAGGTTACGTACGGTCACTGTGGGGACTACGCCGTCGATGCACTTATTAATGAAGCCGGTGACTGATGTGGTAAACTCCTCAATGCCATCGGATGAATCCCAGAACATTTTCCAATCTGTGCTAGCGAAACAGTCCTGTAGCTTAGCGTCCGCTTCATCTGACCACTTCCATATTGAGCGCTTCACTGGTAGATCCTGTTTGAGTTTTTGCTTGTAAGCAGGAATTAAGAGGATGGAGTTATGGTCAGATTTGCCAAATGGAAGGCTTTGTATACGTCTCTGTGTGTAGAGTAGAGGTGATCTAGAGTTTTTTTTTGCCTCTAGTAGCACAAGAGAGATGCTGGTAGAAATGAGGTAAAACAGATTTCAGTTTCCCTGCATTAAAATCCCTGGGCACTAGGAGCGCCGCATCTGGGTGAGCATTTTCTTGTTTGCTTATGGCCCTATACAGCTCATTGAGTGTGGTCTTAGTGCCAGCATTGGTCTGGTGGTAAATAGACAGCTATGAAAAATATAAAATATAGAGAAAACTCTCTTGGTAAATAGTGAGGTAATCTAACTCAGGCGAGCAGAACCTGGAGACTTCCTTAATATTAGAGATCGCGCACCAACTGTTGTTGACAGAGACACGCCCCTATCCCCTCAGCTTACCCGACGCAGCTGTCCTGCCGATGCATAGAAAAAACAGCTACATTTATATTTTCCATGTCCTTGTTCAGCCAGGACTCTATGAAACATAGGTTATTACAGTTCTTCAGAGTACGTTGATAGGATAGTCTCGAACTGAGCTCGTCCAGTTTACATTCCAGTGATTGCATGTTCGCCAATAGAACAGTGTGTAAGGGCAACTTAACCACTTGCCGTAGCATTCTCGTTGGGTATCCTGCATGCCGGCCCCTATTGCGCCACCTCCTCCAAGTGACGGGGATTTGGGCCTGGTCTGGGATGTGAATTATTTATTTAGCCTCTGATTCGTTGAAATAGACGTCCTCATCCAAAACGAGGTTAGTCATCGCTGTTTTGATGTCCTGAAGCTCTTTTCGGTCATTTGAAACAATGGCCGAAACATTATGTACCAAAAAAGTTAGGACCAGCGCAAAAAAACACACAAAATAGCACAATTGGTCCGGAGCCATCCCCTCCGGCGCCATTCTCAAATTCATCCCTCTGCCCTTCTGACTCACAGTCCTCCTACCTTTATGGTCTACTCTCCAATGTCCTATCTGGTCAATAAAACAAAACAAAAAATACAAAAACTCCAATGTTGCAATGAGTTGTGTAGAGTTGGGGACTTGAGTTCTCAAATTTACCAATTGACCTTACAGAGATTCATATCTTCCTGATTTTCAATGTAACTTGCTTGGATCATAACAGCTCTGGCTCAGTTTGTTTGAACTAACATTGTGCGAACCGAGTTAAGGATAGAAAATTTACTTGAGACTTGACTGTTGCGTTTTTCCTCCCAGAACAAGATCAACCACTTGGTCATCAAGGACCTGCTGGACCCTATCAAGGAGCTGTTTGAGGACGTACGGAGGAAAGCTCTGATGAGAATGGAGTACGAGGGGCTGCACAAGAGCGAGGCCATCACCACGCCCGGTGCCCGCTTCCACAACGATCCGGCCGGCTTCGCAATGAACCGATACGCCTACTACGTCTGCTACAAGTGCAAGAAGGTAATCAGAATTAAGTTTCATAATAGAATGGATGTTTCCCTTAAAGGGCTAGTTCACTTTATAAAGTTTAAAGTTAGTCTATTCAGTGTTGTGTCAATTCGAAAAAAGAACCTAATTAGCATAATCAAAACATCAGTTTAAGCAAAACAATTATAAACATTTGCATGGAAAATGGCAGCCTTCCCATCTGCGGTGGAAGGTGGCCGAACTACAGTGGTGTTTGTCAGACAATGAGATATCCTGAAAATCGGTCTTCTCACAAAAACGTCTGTACAGTTTAGCCTACAAACTAATATGACCCCTCTATGGAAAGATTAGACTCTCACGAACACGTACATATTTTGCTGTAGGACGCACACAAGACTCGTCTGTATATACGGAACAGGGTTTCTGTTAGCCGGTAAATGCCAGCTTTTGGCCGATAATTCTTTTTATGAAAAGCCGATAAATCAAATTGTCCCCCTAAAAAAATACATTGCAAAATAATGGTTTTTATTAATTGATGGAAATAACAGTCGATGTGCTCCAACTTCAAAGGCAAATATACTTTATAGGCTAATAAATCCTCAAGCTGCTTGGAAATTAGTGTTGGTTGTGTGTGTTTTTATTTTTACTCACACAAAAGACACCAGGTACTCATAAGGGACTTCAGCTAAGTGTACCTCGACTTGGCAAAATTGGAAAAGATTGTGTTGATTATCCCCATTTCCAGAGTGCCCGCCGAGATGGAATTATTTCTCCAAAACAGAGTAAAGACGGCCTCAAGATCGCGCCTTCTTGAGGACAAAGTAACGAAGCTGATGCGCATCGCAATTGGTGCTTATTCAGAAGCACTTGGAAACGAAACATTGTTGCCAACTATTCACATCGGATGTCTAGATGTTCAATCAATAGGCAGCCAACTGCATATAGTAGGAAACAGAGTTATCAATAAGCCACATATATCACACATGACAAAAGTCACGACCCCACGATAGTTCAAATTACAATAAACATAACATTTATTAACATCATCCAGTAGAACTGTAAAAAGAGAGTGATATAATTTGAGCTTTGGAAACAAGTGCTTTTATAAATGCGTGGCGCGGGCCAGGAGCATTGTACAATAAGCTTTCTCCCAATGAACCAGCCTTAACGAATGTTGTTTATTTACATATCGAATTTGATTGTCCAACATCAGTTATATAATTTCTTCATTCTTCAAAAAATAATATACAGTGGGGAGAACAAGTATTTGATACACTGCCGATTTTGCAGGTTTTCCTACTTACAAAGCATGTAGAGGTCTGTAATTTTTATCATAGGTACACTTCAACAGTGAGAGACGGAATCTAAAACAAAAATCCAGATAATCACATTGTATGATTTTTAAGTAATTAATTTGCATTTTATTGCATGACATAAGTATTTGATCACCTACCAACCAGTAAGAATTCCGGCTCTCACAGACCTGTTAGTTTTTCTTTAAGAAGCCCTCCTGTTCTCCACTCATTACCTGTATTAACTGCACCTGTTTGAACTCGTTACCTGTATAAAAGACACCTGTCCACACACTCAATTAAACAGACTCCAACCTCTCCACAATGGCCAAGACCAGAGAGCTGTGTAAGGACATCAGGGATAAAATTGTAGACCTGCACAAGGCTGGGATGGGCTACAGGACAATAGGCAAGCAGCTTGGTGAGAAGGCAACAACTGTTGGCGCAATTATTAGAAAATGGAAGAAGTTCAAGATGACGGTCAATCACCCTCGGTCTGGGGCTCCATGCAAGATCTCACCTCGTGGGGCATCAATGATCATGAGGAAGGTGAGGGATCAGCCCAGAACTACACGGCAGGACCTGGTCAATGACCTGAAGAGAGCTGGGACCACAGTCTCAAAGAAAACCATTAGTAACACACTACGCCGTCATGGATTAAAATCCTGCAGCGCACGCAAGGTCCCCCTGCTCAAGCCAGCGCATGTCCAGGCCCGTCTGAAGTTTGCCAATGACCATCTGGATGATCCAGAGGAGGAATGGGAGAAGGTAATGTGGTCTGATGAGACAAAAATAGAGCTTTTTGGTCTAAACTCCACTCGCTGTGTTTGAAGGAAGAAGAAGGATGAGTACAACCCCAAGAACACCATCCCAACCGTGAAGCATGGAGGTGGAAACATCATTCTTTGGGGATGCTTTTCTGCAAAGGGGACAGGACGACTGCACCGTATTGAGGGGAGGATGGATGGGGCCATGTATTGCGAGATCTTGGCCAACAACCTCCTTCCCTCAGTAAGAGCATTGAAGATGGGTCTTGGCTGGGTCTTCCAGCATGACAACGACCCGAAACACACAGCCAGGGCAACTAAGGAGTGGCTCCGTAAGAAGCATCTCAAGGTCCTGGAGTGGCCTAGCCAGTCTCCAGACCTGAACCCAATAGAAAATCTTTGGAGGGAGCTGAAAGTCCGTATTTCCCAGTGACAGCCCCGAAACCTGATGGATCTGGAGAAGGTCTGTATGGAGGAGTGGGCCAAAATCCCTGCTGCAGTGTGTGCAAACCTGGTCAAGACCTACAGGAAACGTATGATCTCTGTAATTGCAAACAAAGGTTTCTGTACCAAATATTAAGTTCTGCTTTTCTGATGTATCAAATACTTATGTCATGCAATAAAATGCAAATTAATTATTTAAAAATCATACAATGTGATTTTCTGGATTTTTGTTTTAGATTCCGTCTCTCACAGTTGAAGTGTACCTATGATAAAAATTACAGACCTCTACATGCTTTGTAAGTAGGAAAACATGCAAAATCGGCAGTGTATCAAATACTTGTTCTCCCCACTGTATATGTATGCACTCACTAACTGTAAGTCGCTCTGGATAAGAGCGTCTGCTAAATGACTAAAATGTAAAATGGGTAGAAGCTGTTAAGGAGCCTTTTGGTCCCAGACTTGGCATTCTGGTACTGCTTGCCGTGCGGTAGCAGAGAGAACAGACTGTGACTTGGGTGGCTGGATGTGATGTACTGAGCCATGCGCACTACCCTCTGTGGCGTCTTGCGGTCAGATGCCGACCAGTTGCCATACCAAGCGGTGATGCAACCAGTCAGGATGCTCACGATGGTGCAGGTGAAAAACTTTTGTAGAATTGCAGTGGGAGTGGGGCGGGCTGGCCCGGTCATGGCTAGAAGGATCCAGCTTTTGTCAAATTAACGTCAAAAGTTAGCTAACCCTTTTCCTAACCTTAACCTAATTCTCCTAAGCTGCTACGTAAATTATCCTAACCTGTTACGAAAAGTCAAATCTGACGTTAATTTGACATAAGCTGGATCCCTTCTAGCCATGACCGGCCTGCCCTGGTGTTCGTAGACAGCCATGTTTTGTTATTTATTAGGCCTAATTAAAATGTTAATGCCTAGGCTAAATTAAATTTGAGGCCTAGATTTGTATTTGAAAACAGCTGTGTTTTGTTATTTACTAATTAAAATGTTAATACAAATAGCCTATAGGACACGTCGTTTGCAAATTATGATACAAATATAATATTTGGAAGTTATTTTATTACTGTGTATGTAGGTGACTAGTTCTTCTTGGCGATTTATTTTTTATTTTTATGATATTCATTTATGATTTACAGCAGGGATTAAGAGGCGCAACGTGCAATGTTTTGCTTTTCAATTAAACGTTAATTTCTATTCTATTCTGATTAATTACAATAAATCTAAATGTGATTTTGAGCACAGTGGGTGGACGCCCTAATGCGTTACGTACCCAATGCATATGGATGTCCGGTAAATTTCTCAAATGTCCGGTAAATTAAAATCTTGCCGGTCACATTGACCGGCGCCAAAATGAAACCCAAAAAAGGGGTTAATATGGGTAATTTAAAAAATATATAAATTCCTGATCTTTCTTATATATCTCAGATATAGGACAGACACTTTAAAACACAATTCCTTTTGATGTATGAATCTGTTATTCAGTGCATTTGGAAAGTATTCAGACCCCTTTTTCCACATTTTGTTCTAAAATGGATTTTAAAAAATTAGTCTCAACAATTTACACACAGAACCCTATAATGACAAAGCAAAAACAGGTTTTTAGAAATGTTTGATAATTTATACAAAAATAAAAAACAGATACCTTATTTACACAAGTATTCAGACCCTTTACTATGAGACTCGAAATTGAGCTCAGGTGCATCCTGTTTACATTGATCATCCTTGAGATATTTCTACAACTTGATTGGAGTCCACCTGTGGTAAATTCAATTGGTTGGACATGATTTGGAAAGGCACACACTGTCTATATAAGGTCCCACAGTTGACAGTGCATGTCAGAGCAAAAACCAAGCCATGAGGTCGAAGAAATTGTCCGTAGAGCTCCGAGACAGGATTGTGTGGAGGCACAGATCTGCAGATAGGTACCAAAAAATGTCTGCAGCATTGAAGGTCCCCAAGAACACAGGGGCCTCCATCATTCTTAAATGGAAGAAGTTTGGAACCACCAAGACTCTTCCTAAAGCTGGCCGCCCGGCTGAACTGCGCAATCGGGGGAAAAGAGCCTTGCTCAGGGAGGTGACCAAGAACCCGATGGTCACTCTGAAAGAGCTTCATAGTTCCTCTGTGGAGATGGGAGAACCTTCCAGAAGGACACCCATCTCTGCAGCACTCCTCCACCAATCAGGCCTTCATGGTAGAGTGGCCAGACGGAAGCCACTCTACCATAAAAAATTATGAATTTGCAAACATTTATAAAAACCTGTTTTTGCTTTGTCATTATGGTGTATTGTGTGTAGATTGATGAGGGGGAAAAACGATTTAATCAATTTTAGAATAAGGCTGTAATGTAACAAAATGTGGAAAAAGTCAAGGGGTCTGAATACTTTCCGAATGCCCTATTTCTTCTATAGGCTAATAGCGGTAAGGCCAAATTCATCAAATATTGTTTTTATATATTTTGGGGATAGCTAAAGGGGTCCTACATTTCCAAATCAAATAGCCAAATGATCCTTTGTCTGACCATCTTAAAACAATTCCATATGTTAATATTAATTAATTATTAATTAATTAATATTAATAATTAATTAATTTAATTAATATGCCATTTAGCAGACGCTTTTATCCAAAGCGACTTACAGTCATGCGTGCATACATTTTTGTGTATGGGTGGTCCCGGGGATCGAACCCACTACCTTGGCGTTACAAGCGCCGTGCTCTACCAGCTGAGCTACAGAGGACCACATTATAATAATAATAATAATAAGCCATTTAGCAGACGCTTTTATCCAAAGCGACTTACAGTCATGCGTGCATACATTTTTTTTTTGTGTATGGGTGGTCCCGGGGATCGAACCCACTACCTTGGCGTTACAAGCGCCGTGCTCTACCAGCTGAGCTACAGAGGACCACATTCATATGTTAGCATAGGCTTAGACTTGTGAAAATATGGTAGCAGCAGGCATACAGTTCCCCTACATGGAATGTTTCGGAAAGTAATATATTTCGCAGAGGTCTGTCAGTCAGTTTCACTTGTCTCTAATAAACTACTTTGGGAGGCTTATCCCCTGACCCATTCCCTTCCTTCCTCTGTTGCAGGCATACTTTGGGGGAGAGGCGCGCTGTGACGCGGAGGCAGGACAGGGAGACGACTATGACCCCAGCGAGCTGATCTGTGGCGCATGCTCAGATGTGTCCAGGGCACAGGTGGGTGGAGGAAAAGCTCCAGAGAAGGCCTTAGGACATTGACTCCATTGGGCTGTGTAACAGCATCCACACTAGCATACTGCTTAGTATGCATGGCCAATACGTTGCTGAATACTTGATAGTATCCGGGTTTGGATAGTGGGACACATCTTGACACTCTTGAACTCCTGACACTATCACTTAAAATGAAGACATTGTTTTTCCAATAATTCGATTTATTGTCAATTTCAATAGAAATTCATTTTGTGACCTCAGCAATACATTTAAATACACAAAACACCCCAAAAATTATACAATACAATTGACACACTATACATCCCTGAAAAGTGATATATATATATACAGTGAGGAAAAAAAGTATTTAGTCAGCCACCAATTGTGCAAGTTCTCCCACTTAAAAAGATGAGAGAGGCCTGTAATTTTCATCATAGGTACACGTCAACTATGACAGACAAATTGAGAATTTTTTTTCCAGAAAATCACATTGTAGGATTTTTAATGAATTTATTTGCAAATTATGGTGGAAAATAAGTATTTGGTCACCTACAAACAAGCAAGATTTCTGGCTCTCACAGACCTGTAACTTCTTCTTTAAGAGGCTCCTCTGTCCTCCACTCGTTACCTGTATTAATGGCACCTGTTTGAACTTGTTATCAGTATAAAAGACACCTGTCCACAACCTCAAACAGTCACACTCCAAACTCCACTATGGCCAAGACCAAAGAGCTGTCAAAGGACACCAGAAACAAAATTGTAGACCAGCACCAGGCTGGGAAGACTGAATCTGCAATAGGTAAGCAGCTTGGTTTGAAGAAATCAACTGTGGGAGCAATTATTAGGAAATGGAAGACATACAAGACCACTGATAATCTCCCTCGATCTGGGGCTCCACGCAAGATCTGCAAATTATGGTGGAAAATAAGTATTTGGTCAATAACAAAAAGTTTCTCAATACTTTGTTATATACCCTTTGTTGGCAATGACACAGGTCAAACGTTTTCTGTAAGTCTTCACAAGGTTTTCACACACTGTTGCTGGTATTTTGGCCCATTCCTCCATGCAGATCTCCTCTAGATCAGTGATGTTTTGGGGCTGTCGCTGGGCAACACAGACTTTCAACTCCCTCCAAAGATTTTCTATGGGGTTGAGATCTGGAGACTGGCTAGGCCACTCCAGGACCTTGAAATGCTTCTTACGAAGCCACTCCTTCGTTGCCCGGGCGGTGTGTTTGGGATCATTGTCATGCTGAAAGACCCAGCCACGTTTCATCTTCAATGACCTTGCTGATGGAAGGAGGTTTTCACTCAAAATCTCACGATACATGGCCCCATTCATTCTTTCCTTTACACGGATCAGTCGTCCTGGTCCCTTTGCAGAAAAACAGCCCCAAAGCATGATGTTTCCACCCCCATGCTTCACAGTAGGTATGGTGTTCTTTGGATGCAACTCAGCATTCTTTGTCCTCCAAACACGACGAGTTGAGTTTTTACCAAAAAGTTATATTTTGGTTTCATCTGACATTCTCCCAATCCTCTTCTGGATCATCCAAATGCACTCTAGCAAACTTCAGACGGGCCTGGACATGTACTGGCTTAAGCAGGGGGACACGTCTGGCACTGCAGGATTTGAGTCCCTGGAGGCGTAGTGTGTTACTGATGGTAGGCTTTGTTACTTTGGTCCCAGCTCTCTGCAGGTCATTCACTAGGTCCCCCCGTGTGGTTCTGGGATTTTTGCTCACCGTTCTTGTGATCATTTTGACCCCACGGTTGAGATCTTGCGTGGAGCCCCAGATCGAGGGAGATTATCAGTGGTCTTGTATGTCTTCCATTTCCTAATAATTGCTCCCACAGTTGATTTCTTCAAACCAAGCTGCTTACCTATTGCAGATTCAGTCTTCCCAGCCTGGTGCAGGTCTACAATTTTGTTTCTGGTGACCTTTGACAGCTCTTTGGTCTTGGCCATAGTGGAGTTTGGAGTGTGACTGTTTGAGGTTGTGGACAGGTGTCTTTTATACTGATAACAAGTTCAAACAGGTGCCATTAATACAGGTAACAACGAGTGGAGGACAGAGGAGCCTCTTAAAGAAGAAGTTACAGGTCTGTGAGAGCCTGAAATCTTGCTTGTTTGTAGGTGACCAAATACTTATTTTCCACCATAATTTGCAAATAAATTCATTAAAAATCCTACAATGTGATTGTCTGGATATTTTTTTGTCAATTTGTCTGTCATAGTTGACATGTACCTATAATGAAAATTACAGGCCTCTCTCATCTTTTTAAGTGGGAGAACTTGCACAATTGGTGGCTGACTAAATATTTTTTCCCCCACTTTATACACATCCATGTTCCGTCTGCAGATGTGTTCCAAGCACGGGACAGACTTTCTGGAGTACAAATGCCGTTACTGCTGCTCGGTGGCCGTGTTCTTCTGCTTCGGCACCACTCACTTCTGTAACGCATGCCATGATGACTTCCAGAAGATGACCAGCGTGCCCAAGGAGGAGCTGCCTCACTGTCCTGCAGGTACTGACTTATTGTGCAAAATGCTTCATCATAACAGTTTTTGCTCTATACGGAAAGGGCTCCATCTTGAAAACTTGACTGCTGATATGCATACTTTTTGGGGATTGTATTTAAGTGAACAAAATGAACTAAATACTGAACAAAACACTAAAAGATTGCTTGTGAGTGTAGTATTGCTTTAAGCCACATATCAGGCCATTGTCAAATGTCCTCCATTTCACTCGGTACGGGGCAAGTTTTTTGTTGTCGCAGCAGTTGAAGTACCAGGTGTGCAACCAGACAACCGGACCAATACCCTATTTATCTATTCCATTATTTACTTACCTGTTATTTATAACCAGGAACGTTGATTTTAGAGCAGTGGTTCCTAACCTGGGGTTAAGCTGACCTGGGGGTACCTGACCTATCCACAGGGGGTACATGGGAGACTCATAAGAACATTGACCTAATGATCAGGGAAGAGCAAAATGTGATTGGAGGTTCCCAAAGATGGTTGCGAACCACTGGTTTACAACAGCGTCCCGGGGAAGAGTTACAGTGGAAATGAGATGGGATGGGCTGAATAAGCCAGTTGGTGGCAGGGGACGGTTAGGTGGCTCCCTGTGGAAAAGGAAGATTCTTCCTTTGAATCATTCAGACCAAAGGGTCTGTGCGTTTCGAAGGTTTGTTAATAGTGATGTCATGGTAATTCCAAGTTGATCTGGTTCGATGCTCTTTGACCTACTGTAGTTGAGGTGCTGCTTAGTGCTTAGCTCAAGTCGTTGAGGGCCGCCACAGCATCTGCTAGTTTTACCCTGTTGGCACTTGATTGATCAGTCGATGTCATTGATTGGCCAGAATCAGACCACTGACGACCTCCACATCTAAATAAGAGACTGTTTTTAAAAAACAGGCTGAGAACCAACAGAGGTTCTTGAAATACAATGACAAACAATTTTATGAAATCACAAATCATGACAAACGGTAGCCCATTCATAGACACTAACTACCTTTAGCAGTATCTTCTGGTCAGGGAGGTTTGTTAAGAGCCCCAACGCTTGCTCTAAACGTTAACACGCATCACTTGCGGTACGGTTTTGGAAACATAAGGAACGTATCTTTCGTATCAGCGAGAAATAATACAAAATAAAAAAAAAGTTACATTACTACACACCTTTTATAGGGTTAGGGTTCCCGTACGGCTATATTTCCATGTTACATCATTTGTTTACGGAAAACAGTCGGCTACCTGTGCTAATTGGCTATCTGCGTCCGAACACCTGTGTCTAGACGGAAGACGGAACCCACACCACAAACGTGTTGTCACTGAAAAATACTGTTAGCTGCAACTGTGTTAAAACCAATTATTTTGATGTGATATGATTCAAATTGAGAATCGTTTCACGTTTAGATGGAGTATTTGGCTGTTTTGGCTGCCAGAGCCAGTTTGCCTCTAAACAGAACATGTAAAGTCCTTGGACTATAAGGAGTAACGTTAGACTCCTTTAGTCCATTATTGGGCTAGACAAACGGTAAACTAAATAGGGAGTCTCAAAGGGGCGAATGTTCACTTTGACATCAATGCATGACTAAGGTGGAATCAAATGTTCGCCCTCAAATAAAGTATTTCAAGCCAAATTCCTCATTATTCCCCTTCCGTCCCCAGGTCCCAAAGGCAAGCAGTTGGAGGGGACGGAGTGCCCCTTACACGTGGTTCACCCACCCACCGGCGAGGAGTTTGCCCTGGGCTGTGGAGTGTGCAGGAACGCCCATACCTTCTAAAAAACACCCAGTTCTGAAAAACCAGAGACCTGTACCGAACACTCGTTCTTCTACTGTGACTGCAGGCTGTTGGCTGCAGCCGGAGCCCAGTCTGTCAAGTATTTCCTTGTGTTGGCTCTCGTTGTCAGATGGCCATGGACACCGTTTCAGGTATTTCTAACGTACCCAAGAGTCCCAAGTTGTGCTCTTCTACATACCAACCAAAGTCTTCAAGGCTCTACTACAAAAACAGCTCTCTTTGGATTCCAGAGGAAACTCCCTTTTTTTTTTGTACTTGTGATGTGTTTGCATGCGGCCGTTGTAACCCCTCGGCTTCCATAGACGTTGCACACCTTCCGATCACTGAAGTGTAAAAAAGTATTGAAGATAAAAAAAAATCATTTGAAATACATTTTGCTTAGGCAACTGTGGATGAACTTGGATATATAAAAGGAAAAAAAAGTGACAGGCCTTATTTCCAGCTTCCTAACTATGAATTCTAAATATTGTTGTATGTAAACAGACTTTTTTCCCGTAATCCTGTACAGTATTCTCTCCACTGTCGAGTGCATCATGGGTTGACAGAGAAAAAAAAATAGAATAATTCTGATGAGGGGGTGAAAAATAGTACGATTTATCTAATCTTGTATATAATGATAGTATCCTAAATAGCTGTATTCCGAAGTTGCTACTCTACACTTCAGTTTCGTTTGATATTCTGGGTTATATTTTGAGCCAGAACTTTTAATGAAGTGCAATACTGGGTGTGCCTCCTATCTTGCAGCAGTTTAACCTATGGAATGTATGTCAATAAAAGCCACTGTACATTTTTATACAGTGATAAATACAGTCGCGTATTACCCCAATTCAAAATGTCAGATCACTTCTGTTCTCTGAAAATGCAGAGGATCCCAGCGTCTGCAGTGTATGAAGGTTGATTGATGTGAACCCTTTTTTCAGTTCCTCAATTAGAAAAAGAACGTGGTGGTACAAACCCCTTTTTTTTCTGTAATTCTTTTTAAACAACTGAGAAGGTGAATATACTATAGGCTACCATTGTATTGTAAAGGAGTGATAACTGAACGTGTTGGGGGGCCAGTCTTCACCAAATATAATAAATAATTGTGAATCTGTAATGCTTCTCCATCATTAGGAGGCAGGCGGGACATATGGGTATGGGGGTTTGAGAAAAAACAAACAGCTGCTGTTATAAAAGCTTAATACTTGTGAATCTGCTCTGTAATATCTGTGATGGATGGAGTTGAATGGTAATAAACCAGGTTCTCTGTTTCGCAAGGTACATTCAAGCGGACTCCTGTGTGTTTATTTCACCTGGTTATGGTTATGAAGTCATTTCATACAGTATACTGCTGATACAGTCAACACCACATGTATTTGGAAAGTGAAGCTAGCTAATATTTTTTATTTGGCTCTTTGGTTTGTTTTGCCCAATAGTAACTAAATTGTGAATGATGACTGGAGTAATTTTATTTCTAAGTGAGTAGATAACATGTTTCTGAACACTAACGCTACTAAATTAATCCTGATAATGCCATGATTAAGAGAAATCATGAATGAATAATGATGAGTGAGAAGCACTGCATATGCCATACTGCTGTGCAGAAAAGCAGACTTCACTGTGTTTGAGATACGCTATGCATTATGTTATGTTTCCTCCTAAACAAGTAGGTATTCTAAAAATGATTTTCAAAATATTCAACACAGGAGACGCAGCCATTTCATACAGTATCACCACAGATAGAACAAGGAGCGATATTTCACCAGATGTATAAATGTGAAGCATCCGGTTGGTGTTTCCACTCACTACCAAATATGGTGGTGAGAGGAAGCCCAGTGGCCGGCAGTGGGAGAAGATGGAGCGAGATGGATTTTGGCCGACATTCTGCACATTTTCTCATCAATGAAACTTTTGCTCTCAATGCAATTTTCTGTTTCCAAAACAAAAATGTGTTATGAACAAAGTGGACTAAGTGTTTTACCCAATGTTTCCAAAAATGGCATTGTTTAGAACGAGTGCAAGGGTGAATTGAGTTATTGCACTTCAGAGTAGGCGTTCCCTAACGCAAATATGCAAATAACGCTAGAACGCGCCAATAGGCTCTCGCTTCCTCGTGCTTGGCTCTGCCCACCTCCTTGCTTGTTCTTCCCACTATTATTCATTTGTTCCCATTGGAAACGACAGGCCGTGGTGGACTTTGGCCTTTATCGCAATGGTGATAAATCACACTGTCAAAGTGGATAAAAGATCTAGGAAGATTGAAATCATTGTAATTGCAGCGGAGCGGCTCCTGGTTGTGAAAGATTTCACAGCAAAGGACTTACATGGAATGTAAGCAAAAGCCGTACCACCTTCTCAGGTCCTAGAGCCTGAGAAGCGAGATATGGAGAACTAAAAGAAGGAAGAAGAGGGAGTTTTGTTTGTTTTGGCAATGTACTATTGTTATTAGGGTGGATTGTTAGAATCACTATTAAGTATGGATTATTTTAAAAAATTAAATCGTCCAGTTGGTGGCGCCATAAAACCCACAGAAGAAGAGGACAGGCCGCGGTCCGTCAATCTTGGGTTAGTTATAAAATATATTTAGTATCACCCACATTGCACCGCTTCTGTCACAACAACTCATCGCCATTTCAGGGATGGGGGTGGGTGGGAGCAAGCTGAAACTCCCGTGAAGGGATTAGGGCACCGGAAATCAGATGGGTATTCAGATAAGATTTACTTGGGTCCCAGGAAAATGAGGCAGTAGATGAACAGAGCACTTAGTACAGATGAGGCTATTTTTACAAGATTAAGGGTGGGACACAGCCAGTTGAATAAGACATTAAATGTGATAGGAAAGCATCCAACGGGAAAGTGTGATTATTGTCAGGAAACAGAGACCGTGGAGCATGTATTGCTACAGTGTGGGCAGTATCAGAGGGAAAGAGAGAGGTTGAGATCTAGTACAGGAAATTAGTTTAAAGAGTATATTGAGTAGAACGTCATTAGAAATAGTCTCAAATATGTTATACTTTGTAAGAACAACGGGGCTGGCAGGTAGGATTTAGTTTCTCCCTGTCTCTGACCCACACTCCGGTACAGTAGGTGGCGGTAATGCACCATAACGTTGGATGCCAATCGCCGATAAACCCCACTGAAGAAGAAGGTCACTGGAAATATATCAATTTACACGAACATACTGTGTTTTAAAGAAAACTGTACATCTGGCTAAATCTTAAACTGATGGCACCGAGTTGGTGCCCGATGCGTGTTATTTGGCTCGGGCGAATGAATTGTCATGTGCGGAAGTTGTCTAATTTGATTTTTCACTGCGAACAGCTAACCGTTAGCTAGCCAAGTGTAAACATAAGGTAAGGAAGAGGATATGGGTCTGCTAACAGCTAGCTAACGTTAGCTTCACTTCCACCACCATTCAATGTTTGTCAAGATTAGTATCTTATTATTCACTTAAGTAGCTAACGTATTTAGAACCAATATGGCTACCATGTTTACCCCATTCTGTAACTATGAGTGTTTATGACATAGACCCTCAAGTAATTTATTAGGATCTCTATGGCCACAGCATACTGGGCCAGACAGCTTCCTTCCATGCATGATGATGCTAGCTAGCCCTTCAAATCTTGCTGTCACTTATATTTAAACAGCAACGTTCCGTCCAATGACTGTATATAAGAATGGACAAAGGCATTGATCACGTGACACCATTGATTCCTATGTGAAGACTCAATAGTGTATTGAATCCAAAGATGCATGACAACGAACGAAAGTACACGCGCCAATTTAATTGCACTAAATTATCCCATAAACCGATAAGCATTACTGGTCAAATGTATTTTCGGTAGTTAACCAATTAACGGTTTTTAGATTAACTGTTAACATCCCTACTCAAATCTGTTAGCTAGCTAAGTTAGCAAGGTTATGAATACAACTCCCATCTGCTGTCGACATCAGGATACTATTTGAGAGCACTAGCTAGTTAGCTCCAAACGGGGTTATAGCTTTCAGTGTAATGTTGCACGGTATAACGAAACTTCTGTACTTTTCGATACTAGAACATGAAAAATGGTTCAGTACTAGAGTTACTTTCGGAACTTCTGTCAATTGTGTCTCACGTCGTATACTGATTGAGAGGATCAAGTCTTTCTATCAGCGCAGCCGATGGCCCCTTATAGCACGAGCGCACGTTAATGCCTCTTGCCTGCTCCACTTACACTCATTGCTAGGCTTGGGTGGTATCTAGATTGTCATACATTCATACCGACCTTGTGCCATACCAGTAATACCGGCACTCAACACAAGGGGCGCTATTGTAATCCAAAGGTTAGCAATGCTAACAACTACATGTAAAATCCCATATAGAATGCCAACATTTTACAGTCTCTGACCTAAAGTATTTGCAGGACAAAGTTTTACAAGTAACACAACCACGCACAAAATAAATATTAGACAGCAAGGCTCTTGATCCAGGAGGGGATTTTCTGCTGTTACCAAGCAAAACTTGATTTTGGAAGAAGCTAACCACTTAGCTAGATAGCTAAGGGGCTCCCGAGTGGCGCAGCGGTCTTAGGCACTGCATCTCAGTGCTTGAGGTGTCACCACAGACCCCCTGGTTCGATTCCAGGCTGTATCACAACCGGCCGTGATTGGGAGTCACATAGGGCGGCGCACAGTGGTGTAGGCCGTCATTGTAAATAATAATTTGTTCTTAACTGACTTGCCTAGTTAAATAAAGGTTAAAATACAGTGGGGAAAAAAAGTATTTAGTCAGCCACCAATTGTGCAAGTTCTCCAACTTAAAAAGATGAGAGAGGCCTGTAATTTTCATCATGGGTACACGTAAACTATGACAGACAAAATGAGAAAAAAAATCCTGAAAATCACATTGTAGGATTTTTAATGAATTTATTTGCAAATTATGGTGGAAAATAAGTATTTGGTCAATAACAAAAGTTTCTCAATACTTTGTTATATACCCTTTGTTGGCAATGACACAGGTCAAACGTTTTCTGTAAGTCTTCACAAGGTTTTCACACACTGTTGCTGGTATTTTGGCCCATTCCTCCATGCAGATCTCCTCTAGAGCAGTGATGTTTTGGGGCTGTCGCTGGGCAACACGGACTTTCAACTCCCTCCAACGATTTTCTATGGGGTTGAGATCTGGAGACTGGCTAGGCCACTCCAGGACCTTGAAATGCTTCTTATGAAGCCACTCCTTCATTGCCCGGGCGGTGTGTTTGGGATCATTGTCATGCTGAAAGACCCAGCCACATTTCATCTTCAATGCCCTTGCTGATGGAAGGAGGTTTTCACTCAAAATCTCACGATACATGGCCCCATTCATTCTTTCCTTTACACGGATCAGTCGTCCTGGTCCCTTTGCAGAAAAACAGCCCCAAAGCATGATGTTTCCACCCACATGCTTCACAGTAGGTATGGTGTTCTTTGGATGCAACTCAGCATTCGTTGTCCTCCAAACACGACGAGTTGAGTTTTTACCAAAAAGTTCTATTTTGGTTTCATCTGACCATATGACATTCTCCCAATCCTCTTCTGGATCATCCAAATGCACTCTAGCAAACTTCAGACGGGCCTGGACATGTACTGGCTTAAGCAGGGGGACACGTCTGGCACTGCAGGATTTGAGTCCCTGGCGGCGTAGTGTGTTACTGATGGTAGGCTTTGTTACTTTGGTCCCAGCTCTCTGCAGGTCATTCACTAGGTCCCCCCGTGTGGTTCTGGGATTTTTGCTCACCGTTCTTGTGATCATTTTGACCCCACGGGGTGAGATCTTGCGTGGAGCCCCAGATCGAGGGAGATTATCAGTGGTCTTGTATGTCTTCCATTTCCTAATAATTACTCCCACAGTTGATTTCTTCAAACCAAGCTGCTTACCTATTGCAGATTCAGTCTTCCCAGCCTGGTGCAGGTCTACAATTTTGTTTCTGGTGTCCTTTGACAGCTCTTTGGTCTTGGCCATAGTGGAGTTTGGAGTGTGACTGTTTGAGGTTGTGGACAGGTGCCATTAATACAGGTAACGAGTGGAGGACAGAGGAGCCTCTTAAAGAAGAAGTTACAGGTCTGTGAGAGCCAGAAATCTTGCTTGTTTGTAGGTGACCAAATACTTATTTTCCACCATAATTTGCAAATAAATTCATAAAAAATCCTACAATGTGATTGTCTGGATTTTTTTTCTCAATTTGTCTGTCATAGTTGACGTGTACCTAAGATGAAAATGACAGGCCTCTGTCATCTTTTTAAGTGGGAGAACTTGCACAATTGGTGGCTGACTGAATACTTTTTTCCCCCACTGTATAGTGAGCAATATGTTTGGAATATGAAATCGCAGTATCAAATCCCAATCGTGAGAATCGCAATACATATCGTATTGGCACCTAAGTATTGTGATATCGTATCGTGAAGTCCCAGCGCTATTGTATGCTGTGATATTGTTTTTTTATGCACAAAATCCCCTAAATTGAATAAACTATAACTGCGAGCAGGCTGTCCATGATCAGCA
Source organism: Coregonus clupeaformis (assembly GCF_020615455.1). Classification (NCBI taxonomy): domain Eukaryota; kingdom Metazoa; phylum Chordata; class Actinopteri; order Salmoniformes; family Salmonidae; genus Coregonus; species Coregonus clupeaformis. The sequence continues at coordinate 8,716,015 of NC_059214.1, read as the reverse complement.
ATGTGTTATTCTCACCAAACCTGGTTGTCTGTCTCTCCCTTATAAGATGAAGAGGGTGAAAGGAAATAAGGAATATGCCTGCAGCTCTTCCAGCGGGGGCCCAACAGCGTCCTGGAAGAAGATGCGGCAGCTACAGCCAAGGGAAGAGAAGCACCAAGAGAAGGAAGAAGAAGAGACTGATGTAGAACCCATCGAGTTTGGCTTTGACTGGGCACTGCTCCCACATGAGATCTTGCTCAACATCTTCCAATTCCTGCCTTTTCTGGACCGGGCGTACGCCTCGCAGGTGTGCCGCGGCTTTAACCAAGCCTTCCACATGCCCGAGCTGTGGAGGTGCTTTGAGTTTGAGCTGAATCAGCCTGCCAGTTCTTACCTGAAAGCGACACACCCAGACCTAATCAAGCAGATCATCAAGAGGCATTCGAATCACCTGCAGTATGTCAGTTTCAAGGTGAGTGGGAAAGACAAGATTAGTGTGGTGGGTAGTGATGGTGTCTATAGGTTGATGGTGCTATATATTTTTTTTTAGGCTATGTGGTGTAGCTTTTCCAGTATCCCATTCACCTGGAAAGGAGAGCCATCATCCTACCCAGCATTGAATGCTATCTATATTGTTTGTGTTTGATCTCTAGGTGGACAGCAGCACGGAGTCTGCCGAGGCGGCCTGTGATATTCTCTCCCAGCTGGTGAACTGTTCATTAAAGACCCTAGGGCTAATCTCCACGGCCAGGCCCAGCTTCATGGAGTTGCCCAAGGTAGATTACAAAGCCTGTTGGAATCAGCTATAGATAGGCCTTATATTTACAGTGTTCAGGAAACTATCCTCCATGTTGGCACCAAATGTTCCATGACAATGGCATTCTAATGTGTAATCTCGAATGTGAATACCATTTTATAACTAGGATTTGATTATCTGTCAGCTTTTGGCGCCTGTTAAAAGGTCAAAATTCCAGTTGACACTTTTTATTTTTTACACAGTGGAGTTCAACCGGTACACTTTCTCCATTAATTCATTTTGTTAAACAGTCCATAGCTGACCTGATCACTGTGTTGATTCTCCCAGAATGTATGCCCTATACCCTACACCTGCTGGATGTCATAAGTAACCCAAGATGGCGTAGCAGTGCAGTCGTGTTTTTCTGTAGTGTCCTTGTGTAAATAGACTGTTTTTTTGTCTATTTTGTATATATTTCTCAATTTTACTTTTCATTCTTTAACTAAATATACTTTCCTGCAACCCGCCTCACCCAACGTGGAAAGGATTCTATTATTATTCTAAGAACCTTAAGCTGAAACTAGTCTAGCTGCAGCCGAATGGCTGTGGTAGCTAGCTAGCTAGCTAGCTAGCTACTTGCTATTAGCCACCGTTAGCGTCTTCACCATCGTCCGTGGCCTGCACTACCCACCAGCCAGTTCTAGCTCTAGCCTGGACAATTTGTCTGCCAGTCTGCACAGCGTGCTATCGACCCAGAGCATATCGGATTTTCTGCAGGTATCACTGGACCTAGCGCCGGATCATCGCAACCAGCTAGCTGCAACCAAATGGCTGTTGTCGTTGGCTAATTACCATTGCCCTTAGCAAGCACCAGTTAGCCTTGAGCTAGCCTCGAGCCAGGCCCATCTCCCAGCTATCTACCTCTCTGTCAACCGGACGGGACCTCCTAGTGTTGACACGGAGCCCCGCCGATCCAACACGACTGGTTTGCCGACAAAATCATCTGATGTGGTTTCAACAGGCTTCCCGTTACGACGTCGACCTCGAAGATCCATCTGCTAGCCCCGGCACGCTAGCACACGCAAGCCAGGCCTATTGCTCGCCAGTGCTGTAGCAGCCCCCGATCTACCTCCGAACTCTCCTATTGCTGTTCACCGGACCTTATGATAACTCAGCTATACAGCTGATGCCTGCTGGACTGTTCCTTTATACGGTACCGCATCCTGTTTATGTTTAGCCTCAGCCCAAACTTTGTCGCCATTACCAGCTGTTGTCTTAGCTCTCTCGAATAACACTTGTGATTGCTTTATGACTCTCTCCCATGTCAATATGCCTTGCTGATTGCTGTTTCGGTTATTTCTTATTGTACTATTTCACTGTAGAGCCCCCAGCCCAGCTCAACCTGCCTTAGACAGCTCCTTTGTCCCGCCCCCCATACACGCGGAGACCGACTCAATCGGTGCCTCCAGTGATGCTATCTCTTTCATCGTTACCTAATGCTTAGTTTACCTCCACTGTACTCATATCCTTCCATATCCTTGTCTATACATAATGCCCTGAATCTATTCTACAATGCCCGGAAATCTGCCCCTTTTTTTCTCTGTACCCAACGCACTAGAAGACCAGTTCTTAAAGCCTTCAGCCGTATCCTTATTCTACTCCTCCTCTGTTCCTCTGGTGATGTAGAGGTTAACCCAGGCCCTGTAGCCCCCAGTATCACTCCTACTCCCCAGGCGTTATCATTTGTTGACTTCTGTAACCGTAAAAGCCTTGGTTTCTTGCACGTTAACATCAGAAGCCTCCTCCCTAAGTTTGAGTTATTCACTGCGTTAGCACACTCCGCCAACCCTGATTTTCTAGCAGTGTCTGAATCCTGGCTTAGGAAGGCCACCAAAAATTCAGAAATGTCCAACCCCAACTACAACATTTTCCATCTCGATAGAACTGCCAAAGGGGGTGGAGTTGCAATCTACTGTAGAGATAGCCTGCAGAGCTCTATCATACTATCCAGGTCTGTGCCCAAACAGTTTGAGCTTCTACTTCTAAAAATCCACCTTTCCAGAAATAAGTCTCTCACTGTTGCCGCTTGCTACAGACCCCCCTCAGCCCTGAGCTGTGCCCTGGACACCATATGTGAACTGATTGCCCCCCATCTATCCTCAGAGTTCGTACTGCTTGGTGACCTAAACTGGGATATGCTTAACACCCCGGCCAACCTACAATCTAAACTAGATGCCCTCAATCTCACACAAATTATCAACGAACCTACCAGGTACAACCCAAAATCTGTAAACATGGGCACCCTCATAGATATCGTCCTGACAAATGTACCCTCTAAATACACCTCTGCTTTCTAATAGACCTGGCCCGGGTATCCTGGATGGATATTGACCTCATTCCGTCAGTAGAGGATGCCTGGTTGTTCTTTAAAAGTGCTTTCCTCTCAATCTTAAATAAGCATGCCCCATTCAAAAAATTCAGAACTAAGAACAGATATAGCCCCTGGTTCTCCTCAGACTTGACTGCCCTTGACCAGCACAAAAACATCCTGTGGCGTACTGCATTAGCATCAAACAGCCCCCGCGATATGCAACTTTTCAGGGAAGTCAGGAACCAATATACACAATCAGTTAGGAAAGCAAAGGCTAGCTTTTTCAAACAGAAATTTGCATCCTGTAGCACTAACTCCAAAAGGTTTTGGGACACTGTAAAGTCCATGGAGAATAAGAGCACCTCCTCCCAACTGCCCACTGCACTGAGGCTAGGAAACACTGTCACCACCGATAAATCTACAATAATCGAGAATTTCAACAAGCATTTTGCTACGGCTGGCCATGCTTTCCACCTGGCTATCACTACCCCGGCCACCAGCTCTGCACCCTCCGCTGCAACTTGCCCATGCCCCCCCCACTTCTCTTTTACACAAATTCAGACAGCTGATGTTCTGAAAGAGCTGAAAAATCTGGACCCCTACAAGTCAGCTGGGCTAGACAATCTGGTCCCTTTATTTCTAAAATTAGCCGCCGAAATTGTCGCAACCCCTATTACTAGCCAGTTCAACCTCTCTTTCGTAACGTCTGAGATCCCCAGAGATTGGAAAGCTGCCGCGGTCATCCCCCTCTTCAAAGGGGGTGACACTCTCGATCCAAACTGTTACAGACCTATATCCATCCTGCCCTGCCTTTCAAACGTTTTTGAAAGCCAAGTTAACAAACAGATCACCGACCATTTCGAATCCCACCGTACCTTCTCCGCTATGCAATCCGGTTTCCGAGCTGGTCATGGGTGCACCTCAGCCACGCTCAAGGTCCTAAACGATATTATAACCGCGATCGATAAAAGAAAGTACTTCGCAGCCGTCTTCATCGACCTGGCCAAGGCTTTCGACTCTGTCAACCACCGCATTCATATTGGCAGACTAAATAGCCTTGGTTTCTCAAATGACTGCCTCGCCTGGTTCACCAACTACTTCTCAGATAGAGTTTGATGTGTCAAATCGGAGGGCCTGTTGTCTGGACCTCTGGCAGTCTCTATGGGGGTGCCACAGGGTTCAATTCTCGGGCCGACTCTATTCTCTGTGTATATCAATGATGTCGTGCTTGCTGCTGGTGACGCTCGGATACCATTTTGTATACATCTGGCCCTTCATTGGACACTGTGTTAACAAACCTCCAAACGAGCTTCAACGCCATACAACACTCCTTCCGTAGCCTCCAACTGCTCTTAAACACTAGTAAAACTAAATGCATGCTCTTCAACCGAACGCTGCTTGCACCCGCCCACCAGACTAGAATCACTACTCTCGGCTGGTCTGACCTAGAGTATGTGGACAACTACAAATACCTAGGTGTCTGGTTAGACTGTAAACTCTCCTTCCAGACTCACATTAAGCATCTCCAATCAAAAGTTAGATCTAGAATCGGCTTCCTATTTCGCAACAAAGCCTCCATCCCCATATTGTTATTTATTTTGCTAATTTGCACCCCAGTATCTCTATTTGCACATCATCTTTTGCACATCTATCATTCCAGTGTTAATACGAAATTGTAACTATTTTGCACTATGGCCTATTTATTGCCTTACCTCCATAATTTACTACATTCGCACACACTGTATATAGATTTTCTGTTGTATTTTTGACTTTATGTTTTGTTTACCCCATATGTAACTCTGTGTTGTTGTTTTTATCGCACTGCTTTGCTTTATCTTGGCCAGGTCGCAGTTGTAAATGAGAACTTGTTCTCAACTGGCTTACCTGGTTAAATAAAGGTGAAATTAAAAAAAACACTACCTGCAGTCATCAATTTTATTAACCTATTCACTGATTGGTCATAAATGTTTTCCTCCTTTAGTCTCATTTCATCTCGGCCCTGACGGTGGTGTTTGTCAACTCCAAGTCCCTGTCGTCTCTGAAGATCGACGACACACCGGTGGACGACCCGTCCCTGAAGGTCCTGGTGGCCAACAACAGCGACACGCTGAAGCTGTTGAAGATGAGCAGCTGCCCTCATGTCTCCCCTGCAGGTAGGGTGCTTGTCTGAGTTGATGGTCATTGAATGGTCCCTAGAATGGATTACTTTTATATACAGTCGATTCCTGATTAGTGGACATCAAATACACTGAGTGTACAAAACATTAAGGACTCCTGCTCTTTCCATGACATAGACTGAACAGGTGAATCCAGGTGAAAGCTATTATCCTTTATTGATGTCACTTGTTAAATCTACTTCAATCTGTGTAGATGAAGGGGAGGAGACAGGTTAAATAAGGATTTTGAACATGGATTGTACATGTGTGCCATTCAGAGGGTCTATGGGCAAGACAAAATATTTAAGTGCCTTGGAACAGGGTATGGTAGTTTGTGCTAGGTGCACCGGTTTGTGTCAAGAACTGCAACGCTGCTGGGTTTTTCACGCTCAACAGTTTCCAGTGTGTTTCAAGAATGGTCCACCACCCTAAGGACATCCAGACAACTTGACACAACTGTGGGAAGCATGGGCCAGCATCCCTGTGGAACGCTTTCTACACTTTTTCCCGACAAATTGAGGCTGTTCTGAAAGCAAAAGGGGGGGTGCAACTCAATATTAGGAAAGTGTTCTTAATGTTTAGTACACTCAGTGTAAGTTCACCAGTACCAGTTCAAATAGCCTACTTTGTTTTAACTTACTCTGGATGTCTGCATGCTCCTGTTTTGCATTTAGAAATCTACTTTATGTTGGCTAGTGCTTTAAACTGGTTCAGGTCATGTGTACTACTTGTTTTGACACATTTAAATCCTTATTCTTGTGACTCACATTTGATTGAACCTTTATTATAGGGAGTCATGCTTAGACCAAGGTCTCTTTTACAGATGAGCCCTGTAATTACAAAAATATACACATCAAATAGAAATGCAAAACAGAAATACAAAACACGACCATGGAAAACAAACATTCATTAGTAATAAGGTCACAAAGTGCTGTATAAGCACTTTGTGACAACTGCTGTAAAAAGGGCTTTATAAAATACATTTGACTGAATTTGATAAGGAGGCTTCTGAATTCAGTTGTCAATTATTCTCCTTTTAAAGTAGGTGACGTCAGAGGTCACCATGTGGGAGAAGTGGGTGCTCAGGATGATAGACGAGTTTCCCACTAGTAATTACCAGTTGGAAGGCCGTATTAACACTTAAAATAAGGGCTGTGCTTTGTGTAGGATTACCCTGGCATGACGTTTTGATAGCCATGTAAATCTCTCTCGGACAAGGTGACTTTTATCAATATATTTGGCTCTATTTTACTCTCAGATTCGAAAATGATAATTAGCATCAAAGTAGAGATCATGCAAGACTACAAATCCCTGCAAGCTCCTGCACGTCATCTCTAGCTGACACCGTCATCTCTAGCTGACACCCACCGGGGCGGCAGGTAGCTTAGTGGGTAAGAGCGTTGTGCCAGTAACCGAAAGGTCGCTAGTTCTAATCCCCGAGCTGACTAGGTGAAAAATCTGTCGATGTGCCCTTAAGCAAGGCACTTAACCCTAATTGCTCATGTAAGTCGCTCTGGATAAGAGCGTCTGCTAAATAATGTAATTAAATTTTTTTAATTTAACCTTTGCTAACAGGTATTGTATCAATTTAAAACTTTCACAAGGCAGTTCAAAGAATTGTACATTTAAAGAAATGTTTCCCATTTATTACTAAATTTAGCTAACATTAGATGGTTAATCCAGAGATTCTTACCTTTGCCTCGATTCGGCAGTCTCGTCCAGATCATCATGGCATTTGTAGTTCTTTATGATAGCCACATTAGCAACAAATTAGCGTCTCATATATTGATAAAAGTCACCTTGTCCTAGAGAGATTTAGACGGTTATCAAAACGTCACACCAGGGTAAGCCTACACGAAACACAGCCCTTATTTTAAGTGTTTCTAAAAAAAATCTCCTATAGGGAAAAATTGTGGAAAAAACGATTTGCAACCATTTCCTTGTTTGACCCCTAGGTTTTATGGGTATTATGACTCGTACTGTGGTACTCTGTTCATTGAAAACTTTTGCTTTGTCTTGCTTATGTAGAGCAGGTACTACCTGTTTGCTGAAATGGATGCAACGTGTCTCGAGCACTTTCACGAGGTGCTGTTGAAACCCCCTATTCTCAACCAGCGAGAATGGGCGCATATCTGCAGATATAAACCAAAGACTGTAAATAATGTAAACACAGCCTACCTATTGCTCTTGTAATTTCTTTGGCCTGGTCAGAAGCAGCTACCAAGGGCTGCTTGAATGCAGATGGGTGACAATGTTGTGTTTCTTTGCGTTTCCGTCTTGGCAGCTGCATAGGCTATTCTCATTGAGCGTGGCGACATACTGTTAATATTTTATCCACAACTCTGTCCATCACCGTTGTAATCTACTGGTAAGTCAAAATGTTCCCAAACTGGAGATTTAAACGATGGAGGATCCTCCAATTCTGGCATATCGACCCCCGCCACTCGCCATTGTAAAGAACTAGTTCCCGGCTGCGCCTCACAAAAGCACAGTTTATAATGCGCCAATTAAGATTAGAATTTTGATTAACATGCGCATAGGCTCTAGTTGTTTTAACGGAATGGCCTGAAAAAAAATGTCCAGCTCCAATTTACTTAAGAGTCATAGGCCTGCCACAACGCAGCGAAGGCATAGCCTAAAGGCCTAGAGTTTTTATTTTGTAAATCTTTTTTTTGTATTCATTCGGGTTCACAGTGCAGACCGAACCGAGTAATACGTGTACCGTTACACCCCTACTGGTCTGTGTTTCTCTGGTAAGCCTACTATTTATGGATAGCTTTTGTCTGAGCTCTTATTCCCCTCAATGGTAGAAATGGATGTGAAAAATTGTCAAGCTTTTATGGCAACACTTAGTCTAATATTTAGGTTGTGGGGCAGTGCCTATACCCAGGGCTCTTCAACACCGGTCCTGGAGGGCCGAAACACATGGTAGTTAATTGCACTCACCTGATGTCCCAGGTCTGAATCAGTGTTTCGGCCTTCCAGGACCGGAGTTGAAAAGTCCTGGCTTGTAGTATACTGCATCTGCCCGTAAAGCGCTTTGATTGTTTCAAAGTTTAAGTGGGCTACCTACATACACTACCGTTCAAAAGTTTGGGGTCCCTTAGAAATGTCCTTGTTTTCTTTCTTCTTTGCAACTCTGCCTAGAAGGTCAGCATCCCGGAGTAGCCTTCATTTCTCAGAACAAGAATAGACTGACGAGTTTCAGAAGAGTTCTTTGTTTCTGAGCCTGTAATCGAACCTACCATTGCTGATGCTCCAGATACTCAACTTGTCTCAAGAAGGCCAGTTTTATTGCACCTTTAATCAGCACAACAGTTTTCAGCTGTGCTAACATAATAGCGAAAGTGTTTTCTAATGATCAATTAGCCTTTTTAAAATTATAAACTTGGATTAGCAAACACAACGTGCCATTGGAACACAAGACTGATGGTTGCTGATAATGGGCCTCTGTATGCCTATGTAGATATTCCATTTAAAAATCAGCCGTTTCCAGCTACAATAGCCATTTACAAGATTAACAATGTCTACACTGTATTTCTGATCAATTTGATGTCATTTTAATGGACAAAAATATTGCTTTTCTTTCGAAAACAAGGACATTTCTAAGTGACCCCATACTTTTGAACGGTAGTGTATGTGTTGTTTAAACCGAAAACCTTGGGCACAAAACTGAAAGTTCTCAATAAACCATTAATAACAATGGTTAAAACTAAATTAATTCAAACTAAATAGGCACTGTGTTATAATTGGAGTAATAAAATACCTATGTTTCTAAACCAAACCTTGCTTTGTGTGCAGGTATCCTGTGTGTGGCGGACCAGTGCCACGGCCTGAGGGAGCTGGCGCTAAACTACCAACTGCTGAGCGACGAGCTCTTATTAGCCCTCTCCTCTGAGAAACACGTGCACTTGGAGCATCTCCGCATCGACGTGGTCAGCGAGAATCCCGGGCAGAATTTCCACACCATCAAGAAGTCCAGCTGGGATGCTATGGTGCGCCACTCGCCCATGTTCAACCTGGTCATGTACTTCTTCCTCTACGAGGATGAGTTTGGCCCTTTCTTCAAGGAGGAGGTCCCCGTCACCCACCTCTACTTTGGCCGCTCTGTCAGTAAGGACGTGCTGGGCCGTGTGGGGCTCCACTGCCCTCGGCTAGTGGAGTTGGTGGTGTGTGCCAATGGGCTGCGGCCGCTGGATGAGGAGCTGATCCGCATCGCCAAGCGCTGCACCCAGCTGTCGGCCATCGGCCTTGGGGAGTGTGAGGTGTCGTGCAGCGCATTCGTGGAATTTGTGAAGATGTGCGGTCGGAGGTTGTCCCAGCTGTCCATCATGGAAGAGGTGCTGATTCCCGACCATAAGTACAACCTTGACGAAATCCACTGGGAGGTGTCCAAGCACCTGGGCCGTGTCTGGTTCCCTGACATGATGCCCACCTGGTAGAGCCGTTCACAGGTACAGAGTTTGACAAACGTGGAGTCCATGATGGCACCCAAGGATCAACTGAAGTTCCGAAGATAATCCTATTCTACTGATAATGGGAATTTCAGGGATGTGATTTTTTCTGATTTAAATCGGGAATTTCTGATATGACTATCCTCCATTCATATGTTTGAAGCTGACCTATCCCCCTAGAGCGCAGACAAAACTGATTTTCCTAATTTTCTGTTCTCTTGATCATATCCCTGAAATGTGGAATATTCTTGTTATGGAATGTTTGGCGTCAACATAGAGGCTAGTTTGCCAAACTCTGTACTGTATATCTGTGGTGAAGGAGCACACCCCTCCCCAGGTGGAAAAGGCTACACTGGGCAAGGACGAAGGGTGGAGTTTTGGGTTAACTCACTGTGCAGACAGTAATGCTGTGGCTGGTTATTGATATAGCTTAGCTAGCTAGCACTGTTAGAAAACACCAACCGTATTTTCACCATCTTTAAAGTGCCACTGTAACCGCTGCTGCCCACACAAAAATCCGATACTACAACAGATTAGCTAAAAAAAGCAAGGCTATGATTTGGACAGGAACTCTGCACTTTTTGCAACAGAACATACAGTGGGGGAAAAAAGTATTTAGTCAGCCACCAATTGTGCAAGTTCTCCCACTTAAAAAGATGAGAGAGGCCTGTAATTTTCATCATAGGTACACGTCAACTATGACAGACAAAATGAGATTTTTTTTCTCCAGAAAATCACATTGTAGGATTTTTTATGAATTTATTTGCAAATTATGGTGGAAAATAAGTATTTGGTCAATAACAAAAGTTTCTCAATACTTTGTTATATACCCTTTGTTGGCAATGACACAGGTCAAACGTTTTCTGTAAGTCTTCACAAGGTTTTCACACACTGTTGCTGGTATTTTGGCCCATTCCTCCATGCAGATCTCCTCTAGAGCAGTGATGTTTTGGGGCTGTCGCTGGGCAACACAGACTTTCAACTCCCTCCAAAGATTTTCTATGGGGTTGAGATCTGGAGACTGGCTAGGCCACTCCAGGACCTTGAAATGCTTCTTACGAAGCCACTCCTTCGTTGCCCGGGCGGTGTGTTTGGGATCATTGTCATGCTGAAAGACCCAGCCACGTTTCATCTTCAATGCCCTTGCTGATGGAAGGGAGGTTTTCACTCAAAATCTCACGATACATGGCCCCATTCATTCTTTCCTTTACACGGATCAGTCGTCCTGGTCCCTTTGCAGAAAAACAGCCGCAAAGCATGATGTTTCCACCCCCATGCTTCACAGTAGGTATGGTGTTCTTTGGATGCAACTCAGCATTCTTTGTCCTCCAAACATGACGAGTTGAGTTTTTACCAAAAAGTTCTATTTTGGTTTCATCTGACCATATGACATTCTCCCAATCCTCTTCTGGATCATCCAAATGCACTCTATCAAACTTCAGACGGGCCTGGACATGTACTGGCATAAGCAGGGGGACACGTCTGGCACTGCAGGATTTCAGTCCCTGGCGGTGTAGTGTGTTACTGATGGTAGGCTTTGTTACTTTGGTCCCAGCTCTCTGCAGGTCATTCACTAGGTCCCCCCGTGTGGTTCTGGGATTTTTGCTCACCGTTCTTGTGATTATTTTGACCCCACGGGGTGAGATCTTGCGTGGAGCCCCAGATCGAGGGAGATTATCAGTGGTCTTGTATGTCTTCCATTTCCTAATAATTGCTCCCACAGTTGATTTCTTCAAACCAAGCTGCTTACCTATTGCAGATTCAGTCTTCCCAGCCTGGTGCTGGTCTACAATTTTGTTTCTGGTGTCCTTTGACAGCTCTTTGGTCTTGGCCATAGTGGAGTTTGGAGTGTGACTGTTTGAGGTTGTGGACAGGTGTCTTTTATACTGATAACAAGTTCAAACAGGTGCCATTAATACAGGTAACGAGTGGAGGACAGAGGAGCCTCTTAAAGAAGAAGTTACAGGTCTGTGAGAGCCAGAAATCTTGCTTGTTTGTAGGTGACCAAATACTTATTTTCCACCATAATTTGCAAATAAATTCATTAAAAATCCTACAATGTGATTTTCTGGAAAAAAAATTCTCAATTTGTCTGTCATAGTTGACGTGTACCTATGATGAAAATTACAGGCCTCTCTCATCTTTTTAAGTGGGAGAACTTGCACAATTGGTGGCTGACTAAATACTTTTTTCCCCACTGTATTTGAGTAATCGCAGTTGACACAATTGTTTGTGTATGTGACTGATGGAATGGTGATAGGTGATCCAGTGTAGCATACCGTGTAGTAAAAATAGTCTCCGAATAATCTAAATCTAAAATTATGAGAGAATTCACACTAAAGCAATCAGGCGTGAAACTACTTGTACTCATTTATGATGCACCTATATGGACTGGTAACTTCAAATATATTTTCAGTTGTCAAATCCTGACAGAATGGAACATACTTGGCGTGTTCTAGATTGGAACGTCCTGGGTGGAATCAGGTTCTAGAATGCAGCAAATTAGCTCTCATCACTTGCTAGTGTCAGACTTGTCTTCTGGTCCAGCGCTGTTTGGTGGGAGAGAAGTTAGTCACTGGCTGTTTCCTGGGTAGCCTAAGCGTAGGTGAGGATTTGGAGTAGAAGAGAGCGAGAGAAAGCCAAACGTATGCTATTTGAAGTGTTTCACTATACCAACTGATGCTGATGGTGGTGTTTTTTGTAAACAGGGCTATCAGTGAAGGTGTATAGTTTTGTTATTAGGGGTTTACAGTGAAGCTGTGAAACCTATTGTTGTTCTCTTTTTCGGGGGGGGGGGGGATTCTACGTTTTTCACGCAGAAAGGGAAAGATAAAACCCAGAACAAATATCTTGCTGCGTCTTATTGTAAATTCTGCTCAGCTTCAGTCAGGGTTCACTCCAAATCATGAATGTAATTTTGTGCTTCAGTTGCACTTCTCCACACTGGATGAAATGTATTTGCTTTCATCATTGGATCACCAGACAACACTCCGACTGATGTGTAGGCTACTTTTCTCCGGTACTTTCCTCCAGTGTAGTTTTTCTCTGGTAGCCTTCAGAAAAGTATTCACACCCCTTTACTTTTTCCACATTTTGTTACAAAGTGGGATTAAAATTGATTTAATTGTAATTTTTGGTCAACGATCTACACAAAATACTGTGAAAGTGGAAGATTTGTAAAAAAATATATATATAAATAATAAACACATATATATCTTCATTAGATAAGTAAGTATTAAAGTCCCTGAGTCAATACATGTTAGAATCACCTTTGGCAGCAATTACAGCTGTAAGTCTTTCAGGGTAAGTCTCTAAAAGCTGATGACAAGCATACCCATAACATGATGCAGCCACCACTAGGGTGGGATCCCGGGACCACTCTACACATTTCCCAAAAAAATTACATTACAATGTCGCACTAATGCAATTCCACAAAATACACAACATATACATTTTGCTGTGTCTAATGTGTATTCATGTAATATGAGTGACTAAAAAATTACAATATTTTAGGGCTAAAACATCTAAATAAATAAAAAGCGTTAGCTGACATGGGCTAGTTGATCTGGACATTTCTGACAAGTTATAAATAGCTCTCTAAGGTATGCAATGACTAACATGGCCAGAGGAACTGATGATGCACTACTCAATTTCGAAATTGCACCTTATGCATTCTACTATTACAACCTTAAAAGAGTATGTTTAAAGCCGGACTGAGTTCTGGACTGAAGCCAGTGTAGAGGCTAGCACTGGAGTAATAAGATTACATTTTTTTGGTTCTAGTCAAGATTCTAGCAGCTGTGTTTAGCACTAACTGAAGTTTATTTAGTGCTTTATCCGTATAGCCAGAGAGTAGAGCATTGCAGTAGTCTAATCTAGAAGTGACAAAAGCATGGATTCGCTTTTTCTTATTTTTGCAATGTTACAAAGATGGAAAAAAGCTGCCCTTGAAATATTCTTGATATGTTTGTCAAAAGAGAGATCAGAGTCCAGAGTAACCCCAAGGTCCTTCAGTTTTATTTGAGACAACTGTACAACCATCAAGATGAATTGTCAGATCCAACAGCAGATCTCTTTGTTTCTTGGGACCTAGAACTAGCATGTTCGTTTTGTCTGAGTTTAAAAGTAAAACATTTGCCGCCATCCACTTTCTTATGTCTGGAACACAGGTTTCCAGGGTTGGCAATTTTGGGGCTTCACCATGTTTCATCGAAATGTACAGCTGTGTGTCGTCCGCAGTGAAAGTTGACATTGTGTTTCCGAATGACATCACCAAGAGGTATAATATATAGTGAAAACAATAGTGGTCCTAAAACAAAACCTTGAGGAACCCCAAAACATACAATTGATTTGTCAGAGGACAAACCATCCACAGAGACTAACTGATACCTTTCCGACAGATAAGATCTAAACCAGGCAAGAACTTGTCCGTGTAGAACAATTACGGTTTCCAATCGCTCCAAAAGATTGTGGTGATCGATGGTGTCAAAAGCAGCACTAAGGTCTAGGAGCACGAGGACAGATGCAGAGCCTTGGTCTGATGCCATTAAAAGGTAATTTACCACCTTCACGAGTACAGTCTCAGTACTATGATGGGGTCTAAAACCAGACTGAAGTGTTTGGTATACATTATTTGTCTTCGGGAAGGCATTGAGTTGCTGCGCAACACCTTTTTCAAAATGTTTAGAGGAATGGGAGATTTGATATAGGCCGAATTATTTATATACCGGTATATATATTTTTTTGAATTGTTACATTTTCCCAGTCAAGGTTTGGCTTTTTCAGGAGAGCTGTATTACTGCCACTTTTAGTGAGTTTGGTACACATCCGGAGGATAGGGAGCCGTTTATTATGTTCAACATAGGAGGGCCAAGCACAAGAAGTAGCTCTTTCAGTAGTTTAGTTGAAATAGGGTCCAGTATGCAGATGGAAGGCATAGAGGCCATGACTATTTTCGTGAATGTGTCAAGCGATACAGGATTAAAAAACATAAGTCAGAGTCAGGACAACTGCGCTTTGGATAAATTCAAAGAGGAGTCCGTAATTAATAAATATTTTTGTTGAAGATGTTCATTAATTCATTACTGCTGAAGTGAAAGCCATCCTCTCTTGGGAAATGCTGCTTTTTAGTTAGCTTTGCAACAGTATCAAAAATAAATGTTGATTGTTCTTATTCTCCTCAATTAGGTTGTAAAAAATAGGCTGATCGAGCAGCAGTGAGGGCTCTTCGATATTGCACGGTACTGTCTTTCCAAGCTAGTCCGAAGACTTCCAGTTTGGTGGAGCGCCATTTCCGTTCCAATTTTCTGGAAGCTTCAGGGCTCGGGTATTTTCTGTATACAAGGGAGCTCATTTCTTGTGACAAATGTTTTTTGTTTTTAGGTGTGCAACTGCATCTAGGGTATTACGCAAGGTTAAATGTAGACCCTCAGTTAGGTGGTTAACCGATTTTTGTACTCCGTCCTTGGGTAGGTGGAAGGAGTCTGGAAGGGCATCTAGGAATCTTTGGGTTGTCCGAGAATTTATAGCGCGGCTTTTGATAATCCTTGGTTGGGGTCTGAGCAGATTATTTGTTGCGATTGCAAACGTAATAAAATGGTGGTCCGATAGTCCAGAATTATGAGGAAAAACATTTGGATCCACAATATTTATTCCACGGGACAAAACTAGATCCAGGGTATGACTGTGGCATTGCTTAGGTCCGGAGACATGTTGGACCAAACCCTGAGTCGATGATGGCTCAAAGACTTTTGGAGTGGGTCTGTGGACTTTTCCATGTGAATATTGAAGTGACCAAAAATGTGATGATGATTACAAGGTCTGATAGGAATTCAGGGAACTCAGTGAGGAACACTGTATATGACCCAGGAGGCCTGTAAACAGTAGCTATAAAAAGTGATTGAGTAGGCTGCATAGATTTCATGACTAGAAGCTCAAAAGATTAACATTTCAAATGTACTGTTAAAATGTTATCAACACCTCCGCCTTTGCGGGATGTGCGAGGGATATGGTCACTAGTGTAACCAGGAGAGGCCTCTTTTAACACAGTAAATTCATCAGGCTTGAGCCATGTTTCAGTCAGGCCAATCACATCAAGGTTATGATCAGTGATTAGTGACTGCCTTGGAAGTGAGGGATCTAACATTAGGTAGCCCTATTTTGAGATGTGAGATATCACAAACTCTTTCAATAATGACAGGAATGGAGGAGGTCTTTATTCCAGTGAGATTGCTAAAGCGAACACCGCCATGTTTTGTTTTGCCCAACATAGATTGAGGCACAGACACAGTCTCAATGGGAATAACTGAGCTGACTACACTGACTGTGCTAGTGGCAGACTCCACTAAACTGGCAGGCTGGCTAATAGCCTGCTTCCTGGCCTGCACCGTCTCTCTCATGGTGGAGCTAGAGGAGTTAGAGCCCTGTCTATGTTGATAGATAAGATGAGAGCCCCCCTCCAACTAGGATGGAGTCCATCACTCCTCAGCAGGCCAGGCTTGATCCTGTTTGTGGGTGAGTCCCAGAAAGAGGGCCAATTATCTACAAATTCTATCTTTCGGTGGGGCAGAAAACCGTTTTCAACCAGCGATTGAGTTGTGAGACTCTGCTGTAGAGCTCATTACTCCCCCTAACTGGGAGGGTAGTGATGGACCTCCTTTGGCCGCCATTCCTTCCAGTTCTCTGCTGCTAATGACTGGAACGAACTGCAAAAATCTCTGAAGCTGGAGACTCTTATCTCCCTCACTAACTTTAAGCATCAGTTGTCAGAGCAGCTTACCGATCACTGCACCTGTACACAGCCCATCTGTAATTAGCCCACCCAACTACCTCATCCCCATATTGTTATTTATTTTTGCTCATTTGCACCCCGGTATCTCTATTTGCACATCATCTTCTGCACATCTATCACTCCAGTGTTAATCCTAAATTGTAATTATTTTGCACTATGTCCTATTTATTGCCTTACCTCCATAACTTACTACATTTGCACACACTGTATATAGATTTTCTATTGTGTGATTGACTGTATGTTTTGTTTTACCCCATATGTAACTCTGTGTTGTTTTTATCTTCCTGCTTTGCTTTATCTTGGCCAGGTTGCAGTTGTAAATGAGAACTTGTTCTCAACTGGCCTACTTAAATAAAGGTGAAATAAAAGGGGGCCAGAGAATCGATGCTGACACATCTTTCTAGCTAATTTACACACTGAAGCTATGTTGCGCTTGGTGACCTCTGACTGTTTCATCCTAACATCGTTAGGATTGTGGTCCTCTAGCTCAATTGGTAGAGCATGGCGCTTGTAACGCCAGGGTAGTGGGTTCGATCCCGGGACCACCCATACGTAAAAATGTATGCACACATGACTGTAAGTCGCTTTGGATAAAAGCGTCTGCTAAATGGCATATTGTTATTATTATAGTTGGTGCTGACGTGGATAAGAATATCCCTCTACACTCGCCAGTTTTAGCCTTAGCCAGCACCCTCTTCAGATTAGCCTTTACTCTGCCCCCTGGTAAACCGTGTATGATCGCTGGAGGATTATTTTTAAGCCTAATATTGCGGGTAATGGAGTCGCCAATGACAAGGGTTTTAAATTTGTCAGAGCTAATGGTGGGAGGCTTCAGCGGCTCAGACCCCGTAACGGGTGGAAGAGAGACCTGAGAAGGCTCGGCCTCTGACTCGTTGCTTAGTGGGGAGAACCGGTTGAAAGTTTCTGTCGGCTGAATGAGCGACACCGGTTGAGCATGCCAACAGCATTTCTTTACAGAAGCCCCCTTACAAAAAAAGATTGCAGTTTTGAAACTGCAGTAAAAGTGCAGTAACTACATTCGACTGTGGTATTTTGGACACAGTAAGTGCAGAATAACTGCAGTTATACTGCACTCTAACGAAATGTAAATCAAATTTAAATCCGTGTACTGCAGTTATACTGCATTCTGACTGCAATCTTTTTTGGTAAGGGCCTTGAGAATATTGTCCGGCTGCGGGGACTGTGCGGGGGGATCTATACTACTATCTGTACTAGCTGGTGGCACAGACGTAGTTTCATCCTTTCCTACACTTAAATTGCCCTTGCCTAACGATTGTGTCTGAAGCTGTGCTTGCAACTCACCATATCCTCACCATAAGGCGATAGTTTTCCTGTATATTATGAGTACAGCGACTGAAATTAGATGGCATAGCGTTAATTTTACTAGAGGAAGTGGTAGCTCATTTATTTGTTTGCTCATCTATCACTGATCTGAAACATTTAGCATGCAATAATGTAGCTAGCCTAAATCAAGTGTCTTATTCATCTATTGAATCACGGAGTAGCCTTATATAGCCTTATATAGAGGCTATTTTCCTATCGTCCCAATCCCACTGAAACCCCAAATTCGGACAGTCATCCATGAAAATTCCTAATTTTATTCTGTAATCCATAGGATGCATTATCAAAGCACGTCATTGGCGATCAAAGTTACTCTATCATGACTAAATATCAGTTTCACTTGCTGTGAAATCTTTACATATTGGCGCAGCTACAATCTAATTTTGGGATAACTCAGTGACCATATCTTGGTTTTAAACGCTTTTAAATTGGCACTTTTGCTGTGTTTCCAAGGACTCTCGGGATAAATATGAATTATTCCCGGTATTGAAACTTGGTCGATTTTCGGGAAAATATTAATGCAACATGCAAAAAAAAAAAGTGGTACTCTGTGATGTGTTGGATTTGCCCCAAATAAAACGCTTCAGGACATGAAGTTAATTTCTTTGCCACATTTCCTGCTGTTTTACTTTAGTGCCTTACTGCAAACAGGATTAATGTTTTGGAATATGTTTTATTCTGTACAGGCATCCTTTTCACTGTCAATTACGTTGGTATAGTAGCGTATACAATGTTGTTGATCCGTCCTCATTTTTCTCCTATCACAGCCATTAAACTCTAACTCTTTTAAAGTCACCATTGGCCTCATTGATTTTGCAATTTTATAACAAATGTCATGTTATTCTACTCATTTTGCCATTGGGAGGAGAGGAAGATTTGCTGATTTACAGCTAAATTCGTGCAATTTACACAGTTTGGGTGGAGAGAAATGTTTGACGTTTTTAATATGTAATCGGAGTCAGACTGACTAACAAAATCATTGGGGCGGTAATTCGACTATGATTACTACAAGTGTAGATAGCGGGCCACTAGACTAATTTACCAACCTAAAAATGTTTAGCCTACATGGGATATTTGAGTAACTAGATAAAAACTGCTAATGCACAACCACATTTCAAAATGGTACCTTGTGTATTCTATTATTCTAACTCGCAACAGTAAGTTGAGACCCAGACTAATGGAATTGGGGGGATTGTTCCGAGGGTAGTCATAAATTGCCCATCCCTAAGGTAGTCATAAAAAAATAATGTTAAACACTGTTATTGCATAATCAACCAGGTTACTGTCGATGTGCCCGTGAGCAAGACACTTAAACCTAATTGTTACTGTAAGTCACTCTGGATAAGAGTGTCTGCTAAATGACTAAAATGTAAATGCACACAGTGAGTCCATGCAACTTATGTGACTTAAGGACATTTTTACTCCTGACCTTATTTAGGCTTGCAACAACAAAGGGGTTGAATACTTATTGACTCAAGACATTTCAGCTTTTCATTTTTTATTATTTTGTAAAAATTTCAAATAACATAATTCCACTTTGACATTATGGGGTATTTTGTGTAGGCCAGTGAAGGCACTGTATGTATGGCTGCTAGCCAAATAACGTTGCACTTCTGTCTGTTGTCATCTGATGAAAACGATTTTCTGCTGAATGTGTTGCACTAATATATTTTGTTTAAGAAAAACTATAGTTGCACACCCCATATCACTCTATTGAAGCAAAAAAAACTTGGACTTTCTATATAAAACGCAGGTGAAATGGTTTAAAACAGATTTTTTGATGGTCTGCGTTTTTGAAAATGCAGATTTCTGAAAGCTAATGCGACCCCTGCCTTGACTTATTCTCATGAACCATAAGTCAAAATAACACCAGATTTGGTAGGTAGGCCCATCTCTTAATTTAGTTAAGAAAAGCCAAGGGATTGGTTAAGAGATTACTGAGTTATTGATAAATCAAGAAATCTGATTATACGTGTCCATTGAAATCCACGCCACAATGGCCTAGCAACTTGAAAACATGTTTTACTGTCCTAATAATTACGGAGGGCACTGTATAAAATGAGAAAGGGCGAAGATTGGGCAGATTGAGAGAATCATGATCTGGGTTGGTGATCGATCTGTTTGATATAGCAAGTGAGAATTAGTTTACCTAGTCATATACACTACTGGTCAAAAGTTTTAGAACACCCACTCATTCAAGGGTTTTTCTTTATTTTTACTATTTTCTACATTGTAGAATAATAGTGAAGACATCAAAACTATGAAATAACACATATTGAGTCATGTAGTAACCAAATAAGTGTTAAACAAATATATTTTATATTTGAAATTCTTCAAATAGCCACCCTTTTGCCTTTGACAGCTTTGCACACTCTTGGCATTCTCTCAACCAGCTTCACCTGGAATGCTTTTCCAACAGTCTTGAAGGAGTTCCCACATACAGTGGGGAAAAAAAGTATTTAGTCAGCCACCAATTGTGCAAGTTCTCCTACTTAAAAATATGAGAGAGGCCTGTAATTTTCATCATAGGTACACATCAACTATGACAGACAAATTGAGGAAAAAAAATCCAGAAAATCACATTGTAGGATTTTTAATGAATTTATTTGCAAATTATGGTGGAAAATAAGTATTTGGTCACCTACAAACAAGCAAGATTTCTGGCTCTCACAGACCTGTAACTTCTTCTTTAAGAGGCTCCTCTGTCCTCCACTCGTTACCTGTATTAATGGCACCTGTTTGAACTTGTTATCAGTATAAAAGACACCTGTCCACAACCTCAAACAGTCACACTCCAAACTCCACTATGGCCAAGACCAAAGAGCTGTCAAAGGACACCAGAAACAAAATTGTAGACCTGCACCAGGCTGGGAAGATTGAATCTGCAATAGGTAAGCAGCTTGGTTTGAAGAAATCAACTGTGGGAGCAATTATTAGGAAATGGAAGACATACAAGACCACTGATAATCTCCCTCGATCTGGCGCTCCACGCAAGATCTCACCCCGTGGGGTCAAAATGATCACAAGAACGGTGAGCAAAAATCCCAGAACCACACGGGGGGACCTAGTGAATGACCTGCAGAGAGCTGGGACCAAAGTAACAAAGCCTACCATCAGTAACACACTACGCCGCCAGGGACTCAAATCCTGCAGTGCAGACGTGTCCCCTGCTTAAGCCAGTACATGTCCAGGCCCGTCTGAAGTTTGCTAGACTGCATTTGGATGATCCAGAAGGGGATTGGGAGAATGTCATATGGTCAGATGAAACCAAAATATAACTTTTTTGGTAAAAACTAAACTCGTCGTTTTGGAGGACAAAGAATGCTGAGTTGCATCCAAAGAACACCATACCTACTGTGAAGCATGGGGGTGGAAACATCATGCTATGGGGCTGTTTTTCTGCAAAGGGACCAGGACGACTGATCCGTGTAAATGAAAGAATGAATGGGGCCATGTATCGTGAGATTTTGAGTGAAAACCTCCTTCCATCAGCAAGGGCATTGAAGATGAAACGTGGCTGGGTCTTTCAGCATGACAATGATCCCAAACACACCGCCCGGGCAACGAAGGAGTGGCTTCGTAAGAAGCATTTCAAGGTCCTGGAGTGGCCTAGCCAGTCTCCAGATCTCAACCCCTTAGAAAATCTTTGGAGGGGAGTTGAAAGTCTGTGTTGCCCAGCGACAGCCCCAAAACATCACTGCTCTAGAGGAGATCTGCATGGAGGAATGGGCCAAAATACCAGCAACAGTGTGTGAACACCTTGTGAAGACTTACAGAAAACGTTTGACCTGTGTCATTGCCAACAAAGGGTATATAACAAAGTACTGAGAAACTTTTGTTATTGACCAAATACTTATTTTACACCATAATTTGCAAATAAATTCATTAAAAATCCTACAATGTGATTTTCTGGATTTTTTTTTCTCATTTTGTCTGTCATAGTTGACGTGTACCTATAATGAAAATTACAGGCCTCTCTCATCTTTTTAAGTGGGAGAACTTGCACAATTGGTGGCTGACTAAATACTTTTTTTCCCCACTGTATGTTGAGCACTTGTTGGCTGCTTTTCCTTCACTCTGCGGTCCAAACGCCTGAAGGTACCACGTTCATCTGTACAAACAATAGTACGCAAGTATATACACCATGGGACCACGCAGCCGTCATACCGCTCAGGAAGGAAACGCGTTCTTTCTCCTAGAAATGAACGTACTTTGGTGCGAAATGTGCAAATAAATCCCAGAACAATAGCAAAGGACCTTGTGAAGATGCTGGAGGAAACGGGTACAAAAGTATCTATATCCACAGTAAAACGAGTCCTATATCGACATAACCTGAAAGGCCGCTCAGCAAGGAAGAAGCCACTGCTCTAAAACCGCCATAAAAAAGCCAGACTACGGTTTGCAACTGCACATGGGGACAAAGATTGTACTTTTTGGAGGAATGTCCTCTGGTCTGATGAAACATAAATAGAACTGTTTGGCCATAATGACCATCGTTATGTTTGGGAGGAAAAAAGGGGCACCTTGCAAGCCGAAGAACACCATCCCAACCATGAAGCACGGTGGTGGCAGCATCATGCTGTGGGGGTGCTTTGCTGCAGGAGGGACTGGTGCAGTTCACAAAATAGATGGCATCATGAGGAAGGAAAATTATGTGGATATATTGAAGCAACATTTCAAGACATCAGTCAGGAAGTTAAAACTTGGTCGCAAATGGGTCTTCCAAATGGACAATGACCCCAAGCATACTTCCAAAGTTGTGGCAAAATGGCTTAAAGACAACAAAGTCAAGGTATTGTAGTGGCCATCACAAAGCCCTGACCTCAATCCTATAGAAAATGTGTGGGCAGAACTGAAAAAGCGTGTGCGAGCAAGTAGGCCTACAAACCTGACTCAGTTACACCAGCTCTGTCAGGAGGAATGGGCCAAAATTCACCCAACTTATTGTGGGAAGCTTGTGGAAGGCTACCTGAAACGTTTGACCCAAGTTAAACAATTTACAGGCAATGCTACCAAATACTAACTGAGTGTAAACTTCTGACCCAATGGGAATGTGATGAAAGAAATAAAAGCTGAAATAAATAATTCTCTGACATTTCACATTCTTAAAATAAAGTGGTGATCCTAACTGACCTAAGACGGGGTATTTTTACTAGGATTAAATGTCAGGAATTGTGAAAAACTGAGTTTAAATGTATTTGGCTAAGGTGTATGTAAACTTCCGACTTCAACTGTATGGAGGATACAACCATCCCAGCTCTGCAGATTTTGCTGCGAGACAGAATAATTAGATCATTTGTTTTGGTCCTGTCCATATGTAGATTGTTTTTGGTCACAGGTCCAGGAATGACTGAAGATTGCAATATTTACCTCGAGCAAACTCTGCAGATTGCCCTACTGGGTGATTTGAAAAGTCATAGCCAATCGATAAATTATATAAAAATACATTTAGCAAAAATGTTTGTCTTTAATTTACCATCTGTAGAAACTATGAGAATAGAAAGGTTCAGAACTTTTGAGAAACATCACAGCACAGTTAAAAAATATATTGCAAATACAAATCCAATATGGATGGTGTTAAGAGGTAGATGGGAGGGTTTGAGTGGAGCTGAAGTGGGGGATTAATAAAAACAAGATAACTAATGTAAAATATACTGTGTCCGTAAAATGTATATAGGTTCAGAACTTTTGTGAAACAGCACAGTTAAAAATATATGGCAAATAGAAATCACACTGGATGGTCTTCAGAAATACAGTGGCTTGCGAAAGTATTCACCCCCCTTGGCATTTTTCCTATTTTGTTGCTTTACAACCTGGAATTAAAAGCGTCGCTCTTCAGCCAACCTGAGAGAGCTTGAGAGGGTCTGCAGAGAAGAATGTTGTGCCAAGCTTGTAGCGTCATACCCAAGAAGACTTGAGGCTGTAATCGATGCCAAAGATTCTTCAACAAAGTACTGAGTAAATGTGATATTTTCTGTTTTTTATTTTGAATAAATTAGTTATAATTTCTATGGGTATTGTGTGTAGATTGATAAGGGAAAAAACAATTTACTCAATTTTAGAATAAGGCTATAACATAACAAAATGTGGAAAAAGCAAAGGGGTCTGAATACTTTCCTAAGGCACTGTATATACAGTCGTGGTCAAAAGATTTGAGAATGACACAAATATTAATTTTCACTAAGTCTGCTGCCTCAGTTTTTATGATGGCAATTTGCATATACTCCAGAATGTTATGAAAAGTGATCAGATGAATTGCAATTAATTGCAAAGTCCCTCTTTGCCATGAAAATGAACTTAATCCCCAAAAAAACATTTCCACTGCATTTCAGCCCTGCCACAGAAGAACCAGCTGACATCATGTCAGTGATTCTCTCGTTAACACAGGTGAGAGTGTTGACGAGGACAAGGCTGGAGATCACTCTGTCATGCTGATTGAGTTAGAATAACAGACTGGAAGCTTTAAAAGGAGGGTGGTGCTTGAAATCATTGTTCTTCCTCTGTTAACCATGGTTACCTGCAAGGAAACACGTGCCGTCATCATTGCTTTGCACAAAAAGGGTTTTCACAGGCAAGGATATTGCTGCTAGTAAGATTGCACCTAAATCAACCGTTTATCGGATCATCAAGAACTTCAAGGAGAGAGGTTCAATTGTTGTGAAGAAGGCTTCAGGGCGCCCAAGAAAGTCCAGCAAGCACCAGGACCGTCTCCTAAAGTTGATTCAGCTGCGGGATCGGGGCACCACCAGTGCAGAGCTTGCTCAGGAATGGCAGCAGGCAGGTGTGAGTGCATCTGCACGCACAGTGAGGCAAAGACTTTTGGAGGATGGCCTGGTGTCAAGAAGGGCAGCGAGGAAGCCACTTCTCTCCAGGAAAAACATCAGGGACAGACTGATATTCTACAAAAGGTAAAGGAATTGGACTACTGAGGACTGGGGAAAAGTCATTTTCTCTGATTAATCCCCTTTCCGATTGTTTGGGGCATCCGTAAAGCTTGTCAGAAGAAGACAAGGTGAGCGCTACCATCAGTCCTGTGTCATGCCAACAGTAAAGCATCCTGAGACCATTCATGTGTGGGGTTTCTTCTCAGCCAAGGGAGTGGGCTCACTCACAATTTTGCCTAAGAACACAGCCATAAATAAAGAGTGGTACCAACACATCCTCCGAGAGCAACTTCTCCCAACCATCCTAGAACAGGTTGGTGATGAACAATGTATTTTCCAGCATGATGGAGCACCTTGCCATAAGGCAAAAGTGATAACTAAGTGGCTCGGGGAACAAAACATCGACATTTTGGGTCCATGGCCAGGAAACACCCCTGACTTTAATCCCATTGAGAACTTGTGGTCAATCCTCAAGAGGCGGGTGGACAAACAAAAACCCACATATTTTGACAAACTCCAAGCATGGATTATGCAAGAATGGGCTGCCATCAGTCAGGATGTGGCCCAGAAGTTAATTGACAGCATGCCAGGGCGGATTGCAGAGCTCTTGAAAAAGAAGGGTCAACACTGCAAATATTGACTCTTTGCATAAACTTAATGTAATTGTCAATAAAAGCCTTTGACACTTAAGGAATGCTTGTAATCATACTTCAGTATACCATAGTAACATCTGACAAAAATATCTAAAAACACTGAAGCAGCAAACTTTGTGAAGACCAATACTTGTGTCATTCTCAAATCTTTTGACCACGACTGTATATGTATGTATGTATGTATGTATGTATGTATGTATGTGTATGTATATACTGTATATATATATGTATATACACTGCTCAAAAAAATAAAGGGAACACTTAAACAACACAATGTAACTCCAAGTCAATCACACTTCTGTGAAATCAAACTGTCCACTTAGGAAGCAACACTGATTGACAATAAATTTCACATGCTGTTGTGCAAATGGAATAGACAACAGGTGGAAATTATTGGCAATTAGCAAGACACCCCCAATAAAGGACTGGTTTTGCAGGTGGTGACCACAGATCACTTCTCAGTTCCTATGCTTCCTGGCTGATGTTTTGGTCACTTTTGAATGCTGGCGGTGCTTTCACTCTAGTGGTAGCATGAGACGGAGTCTACAACCCACACAAGTGGCTCAGGTAGTGCAGCTCATCCAGGATGGCACATCAAAGCGAGCTGTGGCAAGAAGGTTTGCTGTGTCTGTCAGCGTAGTGTCCAGAGCATGGAGGCGCTACCAGGAGACAGGCCAGTACATCAGGAGACGTGGAGGAGGCTGTAGGAGGGCAACAACCCAGCAGCAGGACTGCTACCTCCGCCTTTGTGCAAGGATGAGCAGAAGGAGCACTGCCAGAGCCCTGCAAAATGACCTCCAGCAGGCCACAAATGTGCATGTGTCTTCTCAAACGGTCAGAAACAGACTCCATGAGGGTGGTATGAGGGCCCGACATCCACAGGTGGGGGTTGTGCTTACAGCCCAACACCGTGCAGGACGTTTGGCATTTGCCAGAGAACACCAAGATTGGCAAATTCGCCACTGGCGCCCTGTGCTCTTCACAGATGAAAGCAGGTTCACACTGAACACATGTGACAGACGTGACAGAGTCTGGAGACGCCGTGGAGAACGTTCTGCTGCCTGCAACATCCTCCAGCATGACCGGTTTGGCGGTGGGTCAGTCATGGTGTGGGGTGGCATTTCTTTGGGGGGCCGCACAGCCCTCCATGTGCTCGCCAGAGGTAGCCTGACTGCCATTAGGTACCGAGATTAGATCCTCAGACCCCTTGTGAGACCATATGCTGGTGCGGTTGGCCCTGGGTTCCTCCTAATGCAAGATGATGCTAGACCTCATGTGGCTGGAGTGTGTCAGCAGTTCCTGCAAGAGGAAGGCATTGATGCTATGGACTGGCCCGCCCGTTCCCCAGACCTGAATCCAATTGAGCACATCTGGGACATCATGTCTCGCTCCATCCACCAACGCCACGTTGCACCACAGACTATCCAGGAGTTGGCGGATGCTTTAGTCCAGGTCTGGGAGGAGATCCCTCAGGAGACCATCCGCCACCTCATCAGGAGCATGCCCAGGCGTTGTAGGGAGGTCATACAGGCACGTGGAGGCCACACACACTACTGAGCCTCATTTTGACTTGTTTTAAGGACATTACATCAAAGTTGGATCAGCCTGTAGTGTGGTTTTCCACTTTAATTTTGAGGGTGACTCCAAATCCAGACCTCCATGGGTTGATAAATTTGATTTCCATTGATCATTTTTGTGTGATTTTGTTGTCAGCACATTCAACTATGTAAAGAAAAAAGTATTTAATAAGATTATTTCATTCATTCAGATCTAGGATGTGTTATTTTAGTGTTCCCTTTATTTTTTTGAGCACATATATATATACATACAGTACCAGTCAAAAGTTTGGACACACCTACTCAGTCAAGGGTTTTTCTTAATTTTTTAGAGAATGCCAAGAGTGTGCAAAGCTGTCATCAAGGCAAAGGGTGGCCACATTGAAGAATCTGAAATATAAAATATATGTTTATTTGTTGAACACTTTTTTGGTTACTATATTATTCCATATGTGTTATTTCATATTGTTGATTTCTTCACTATTATTCTACAATGTAGAAAATAGTCAAAATAAACAAAAACCCTTGAATGAGTAGGTGTGTCCAAACTTTTGACTGGTACTGTACATATTTATACCAAAAATATATGGGGGATTGGAAATTATGCGGACAATTACATTGATGGAAGCTACAATCTAGCTGCAACATTAAAGCTGATCTACCCCGCAAAAAATAAATAAACCAAAAAAAAGACAGTGTCTGCATTCCAGAGCTTAGCCGTTGCAGACGCCTGACAGATCTTACAACGCCTGGATAGGTATTTTAAGTGTCAGCTAACCACATATGTTATAGCAATCTGCCAGTTGATGACATAGTCGATGAAGTGGCACGCAACCATTGGTTGTTGTGTCGCCTCGCCTTAGCTGTGAAACGCGGCCTGTATCTCCATGGCAAGCCCCTTATGTCATTGTCCGCATCCACTTCCTTTCATAGATTGTGCTCTTTAATCCTCTCTGTAATGTCATCTAATATATAAAGAGAAGTGTACAAGTAAACCACATGGAGCCTGCACACCATGGCAACAGGTCTTGGGAGTCATCGTTGTTGACTGTGATGACATGACTAAAATAGAATCAATTCAGATCAACAGGTGGATTAGTGGCAGAGCGTTTCAAAAAATATAGAATATTTTACTGAAGGGTGTCCATCTGTGTACTAAAAGGGACATTATGGCCTTGTCCAGAAACAACCCCTAGACTCTACTCCCTAGGCACGTGAGTAGATCTGAAAGGAATCTGCAAAATTACTTACAGTAGTTACCCAAATCTTTCTGATCAACATTGAGCAGTGCACATGGTGTAAGGGTTGTATAAGAAAAGGGCTAACATCAGTCTAACTCGTCAGGTCCTGTCAGAAATTAAAATTGGCATCAACAGGTGATTGGATCTGAAGAATTTCAATCCGTATTTAATCGCTAAAGCCCAATTTAAATTTAAAGGCAACGTTCCCGCGTTGGTGGAGACTGCATTCACGGTAAACGTATTCTATAGCGCAATCTGTAACACTTCAGCGATACAGATTGAATAGAGCCCTAAGTTGTTCAGTGTCATGCACTGAAACAGAATACATCCAAAATCCATAAATGAAAGTGAATTTGACATCCATTCACTCGTCACAAAGCCTGTGCATACCAAAATATATTTAAGGTTGTAACAGCAAACTACAAGAGTTTGGTAAACGGTTGGAGACTGGTGATGTATTGTGGGTATTATTATCTGAGGCCCTTATCCTCTGGCAAGAAGAGCAGAGGGTTCTTATAACAGCATCAGTCCACATGGGACATATTAGACAGACATACAGACACTGACTAACTGGAATTTAATCAAATCTTCTAGGCTAGTACCTACACACACACACACACACGCTCGTACGCAGATGAAGTAAGGAGTATTTTTCTAGTCAGCAGTCTCAGCTTTGAAACATACTGCCGCCTTGATAGGATTCTTGTGTTTGAGGGTTTTAAATTTTCTTCACTCAGAACAGAGCAGACCGGGTTTGTTGTCTAAGCACTAGTATTCAAATCTCTTCACAGGAGCCCAAAAAACAAAACAAAAAAGGAATTGAAGAAATCTGAATGTTTACATAAAAACTCATGACTGTAACAAGGTGAGTAGGACGGAGCCAGGCGCAGGAGGTGTGAATCAAAGAATAAGGTTTATTTGGACAATACAGCAGTCCGCAGCAATGGGTAAACCAAATACAGTGCGACTTAAATGCGTACTGGGAAAACAAAACACACGGATGAATATCCCGGCGATAAAAGTAACATAATGCTCAACACGAGCTAGTGACACCTCCACATGGAACAATGACACACAAAGACATGGGGGAGCAGAGGGAATAATTATACAGAGACTGATGAGGAGATATGTACCAGGTGTGTGTGAAAAACAAGACAAAACAAATGGAATGATGAAAAGAGGAGTGGCAGTGGCTAGAAGGCCAGTGACGACGAACGCCGAAGCCTGCCCGAACAAGGAGATGAGGCAGCTTCGGAGGGAGTCATGACAGTGCTTTCCCACCACTCTCCTCCCTCCCTCCCTCGTTCTTTCTCTTTTCCTCCGTCTCGCGTAACAGGAGGAAAATGAGGACAAACTCTCACCTTGGCGCTCATACACATTAGATGGAGCTGAGATCTAAGCAATCAGGAGTGTCTTTATTCATTTTCCTATGAATATTGGATGTATGTTTATGCAGATATCAATTCATTAGACAGCCTAAATGGAAGAATACATTAAGAGAATAGCTTATCATAGTGAGTAATGTAATGCATGCGTGGGGGAATTAAATATGCATGACAAATTGGCTTTGGAGGACATACGGCAGCCATGTCCGCTCAACCCTGCTCACCAACTCATTGAAATTCCTTTCATTATCAGTAAAACACTACAGAGAGAAATGGAAGGAGAAAGACAGAGGGAGAGAATGAGAGACTATAGATGAAGAGAAAGAGAAGAAAATGAGAGAAAGCTAACACGACTCTGGATATGACCCAGATGCAGACACAGGAGATGGCAGGTTCAATATACAGAGTCGTTTATTAAAACCACAGGAGGCAGGCAAAGGGCAGGTCGAGGACAGGCAGAGGTTCGTAACCAGGTCTGAGTCTGATAGGTACAGGGCGGCAGGCAAGCTTGGGTTCAGCGCAGGCAGAATAGGTCGGAACCGGGAGAACTAGAAAACAGGGACTAGAGAGAACAGGAGTACGGGAAAAAACACGCTGGTAGGCTTGACGAGACAAGATGAACTGGCAACAGACAAACAGAAAACTCAGGAATAAATGCACAGGGGATAACGGGGAAAATGGGCGACACCTGGAGGGGGGCGGAGACAAGCACAAGACAGGTGAAACAGATCAGGGTGTGACAAAAGCTATTGAAGAAGACCAAGTAAGAGATCACGATTTAGTCACTTTATTTACAAACTTTACCTCAATGCCATACATTATAGTGATATATATTTTTTCTCAACCCACATTTTTTTTTACTGCTAAAATGTATAAGATTAATGCGAAAGAACAACAACTCCCCAATACGTGCTCACTCTCTTTCTCTCTCTCTCTCTCTCTCTCTCTAACCAACCATGCCAGTTTTTTAAAATATATTTTCATCTAAATAATCTCCCCCCATCACAAACAAAAAAGGCACATCGATAAAAATAAACGAGTCAACAACAAACCTTAGTCAACAACAAACTTGATGTAACTAAAAGACTTGCAGGCGAAAAAGGAGAAGAAATCTCAGGTTTCCCCCGGCTTAACATGAAAACTCTTACATCTCTGAAGTATGCAGCGATCAGGATCAATAATCTCATGAACCAGACCGAAATCAATTTACAGTATTGTTTCCAGTTGGGGTTTCAAAATTCCCCAAACCCTCCACCGGGGATTTCTGATAAACCCATGAAATTTGGGAAAGTTTTCGGAATTTTCCAACCCTATTTTCAGCTAAAAGTCTAGAACTCGCAGGTGCATGCACATCCCTCATACATTATACAAGCAATTGGTAAAAATAATACATTGATATAAACATTTTCACGTATCTTTTGTCAATCTCACCCTCTCAAGCGTACAGTAAAAATAAAGAATAAGATAGTTGTTCATTGAAGAATCAGGGCTTTTTGCTGAATCATAAAACACATTAATACATCTAAAGTTGTCATCTAGCGAAGTGTTACGGCTGGTTGCAGTGTTCATGGGTTGTTGTCAAGTAGTCCTTTATCTACTGTTGTAAAGCGATGTCACATGGAGTTTGGCTGTCCAGCTAGAGGGGAAAGAGGATAGAGGTTATAACACGATACGAAATTATACTATTCAATAACACAACAACACAGCATATCACTAAATGACACGGCAAGACTCAACATAATATAACTGACACGACACAACAGACAATAGTAACAGGATCCCTGTTACTATTGGCGATACTGGTCAGGTATGACTATGGCATTTCATAAACAGCGGCAGCTAGCCTAGTGGTTAGAGCATTGGGCCAGTAACCGAAAGTTCGCTAGTTCATATCCCTGAGCTGAAAAAGGTGAAATTATGTGCCCTTGAGCAAGGCACTTAACCCTAATTGCTCCAGGGGCGCTGGACAATGGTGACCCCACTCTCAAGGGGAGTTGGGATATGCAAAAAACAAACACAGACTGGAGAACTGAGAATACACATGTAAGCACACCCCAAATTGTTATTATACAGCTTTGAATCTAGTTGGCTCACTTTTCAGCTGGTAGCCAGCTAAAGTCATACTCACTTTTGAATCGCATGTAGCAGGAGTTACAGTAGAGCTGTCGGTTACGTATTCTGACCTCAGCTCCGGCCTCCGATCCTCCCAGGTCAGACTTACAGTCGATGCACTGGAAGTTAGGGAGAGAGGGGAATGGTCAATGAGGGCTAGCCTAGATCCCTCACTCCCAGATGGGGAGAGAAGAGGACAGTCGCCCCCTGGAGGAAAGACGAGTTCCACAGACAGAGCAGCCATGGGGAGAATGCTAGACATATACCCATGGAGCCACAACCAGATAGACAGAGCCAATGAGAGACGCCTGACACTTGACTGACAGACAGAGAGACCAATGAGATTAGCATACATGTAGGGACTTTTGGAAGCTCGTTATGAATTCAGCAGCAGTGTTGGTGATAGGAAATAGTGAGGTGAAGGATTGATTAGTGGGTTTTGGCACAAATGCAGTCAGATTTCATGAAATGCTCATAAAACCATGAAAACAATGTCCCAATACTGTTTGCCATTTCTGCAGCAAGTTATAGATCATAGGGAATTTGGAAGATACTGTCTTTTTCAATTAACTAAAAAGTTAATGGAAACATTACTCCAGTCAAGTTACACTGGAAACCTTAATTAAATGGTAATCATTGGCCACATTGGAAAAGTCACCAACTATCCATCTTACAACCCAGTGGGACTTTGGACTTCTGTTTCCTTGGTTTTGTGTGTACGGTTATAAAGGATCAGACCAGATTGTGAACCATTCATGCTGTTTAGGTTAGTATCACATTAATCAGGGTCAAGTTGTCCACATTAGGACAGCCTCATTCCGTGGATCAGGTTAGTACTGAGATGACAGGTTTAGTCTTTGCTATGGACCAATCATGACCTCAATCTCCAGGTCAGGGAGGTCCGGTCTTGAACTTTGAACTCTCACCTTGAAACAGGTCAAATGATAGCAGAGTCCCAGGGACTCGATGATCATGGCGGCTCCCTTGCCCAGCACCGTGTCACAGAACGTACAGATTTTCTTGCCACTCACTGACCTGAGATTACAGAATGCAGAACACACACACACAGACTGGAGAACTGAGAATACACATGTCCACCCACACAAATATCCACCCATGCACCCGCACCCACACCCACACTGGAAAACTGAGAATACACACACACACACACACATCCAAGCGTCCGCCCTCCCATCCACCCACAGACACAGACAGAAAGACAGACACACCAGTGGAGGCTCCTCAGAGGAGGAAGGGGAGGACCATCCTACTAAGTGAATTTCTGAAAAACTAAATAGTGAAAAAAAGTTATACTTTTTTGATAAAACTATACTAAATATATTCACTTCACCAAATAACTGATTAAAACACACTGTTTTGCAATGAAGGGTTACAGTAGCCTCCACAGCACTCTCTGGAGTAGAACCATGGTGTAGCCGGAGGACAGCTATTTTCCGTCCTACTCTGGGTACATTGACTTCAACACAAAACCTAGGAGGCTCATGGTTCTCACAAGGCTCCATAGACCCACTTCAATTTGCTTACCGCCCCAATAGATCCACAGACAATGCAATCGCCATCACACTGTACACTGCCCTATCCCATCTGGACAAGAGGAATACCTATGTAAGAATGCTGTTCATTGACTATAGCTCAGCATTCAACACCATAGTACCCTCCAAACTCATCATTAAGCTCAAGGCCCTGGGTCTGAACCCTGCCCTGTGCAACTGGGTCCTGGACTTCCTGACGGGCCGCCCCCAGGTGGTGAAGGTAGGAAACAACACCTCCACTTCGCTGATCCTCAACATTGGGGCCCCACAAGGGTGCGTGCTCAGCCCACTCCTGTACTCCCTGTTCACCCATGACTGTGTGGCCAAGCACGCCTCCAACTCAATCATCAAGTTTGCAGACGACACAACAGTAGTAGGCTTGATTACCAGCAATGACGAGACAGCCTACATGGAGGAGGCGAGGGCTCTGGGAGTGTGGTGCCAGGAAAATAACCTCTCACTCAACGTCAACAAAACAAAGGAGATGATCGTGAACTTCAGGAAACAGCAGAGGGTGCACCCCCTATCCACATCAACAGGACCTCAGTGGAAAGCTTCAAGTTCCTTGGCGCAAACATCACTGAAAAACTGAAATGGTACACCCACACAGACAGTGTGGAGAAGAAGGCGCATCCTGTCGGGCTGTATCACCGCCTGGTACGGCAACTGCACCGCCCGTAACCGCAGGGCTCTCCAGAGGGTGGTGCGGCCTGCCCAACGCATTACCGGGGGGCAAACTACCCACCCTCCAGGACACTTCCGATGTCACAGGAAGGCCAAAAACATCATCAAGGACATCAACCACCCGAACCACTGCCTGTTCACCCCGCTATCATCCAGAAGGCGAGGTCAGTAAAGGTGCATCAAAGCTGGGACAGAGAGACTGAAAAATAGCTTCTATCTCAAGGCCATCAGACCGTTAAATAGCCATCACTAGCACATTAGAGGCTGCTGCCAATAGACATAGACTAGAAATCACTGGCCACTTTAAGAAATGGAACACTAGTCACTTTAATAATGTTTACATATCTTGCATTACTCATCTCATATGTATATACTGTATTCTATACTATTCTACTGTATCTTAGTCCATGCCACTCTGTCATTGCTCATCCATATATGTATATATTCTTAATTCCATTCCTTATTTAGATTTGTGTGTGTTGGGTATATGTTGTGAAATTGTTAGATATTACTTGTTAGATATTACCGCACTGTCGGAGCTAGAAGCACAAGCATTTCGCTACACCCGCAATAACATCTGCTAAACACGTGTATGTGACCAATACAAATGTATTTGATTTGATTTAGATTTACAAACTAATTATGACAAATTCCGGAGGACGTCCTCCAACCTAATCAGAGCTCTTGCAGCATGAACTGTCATGTTGTTCACCCAATCAAAGGATCAGCTAGTTAATTTTGCCTACTCGAACACCCGGCTCAAACAGATAGGAATGCTATTCATGTTAGCTAGCTAGAACTCTTCCAAGTCGAGATAAGCTTTTGGTTTTATTAATTTATTGCCACCGTGGGCCGTTGGTGTAACTGCTAAATTGCTTGCAGTACACTGCGTGATTGTAGTGGGTTTACTAAGGCGTTAGTTCTAGTTGCTATGTTGACTATGACGTTAGCTAATATGGTGTAGACGATGTAGACTGTGTGTAGCAGTTAGCGGTTATGGTATGAAGGTTTAGCTTGGAGAGGTCAAGACAGCTGTTGTGTTGTGCACTGTCCACAAGCGAAGGGAAAAGGTAAACGTAGATGCGAGAAGGAATTATACAACGAGAAAAGTGATGATGCTGCTATGAAAGTGAACTTTGAGTGTGCCGATTCTGTTGAAAAAAGTGTCTTAATTGGAAGCAAACGGAGCGGGGATAGACCTACCTGAATTTGTCCAATAGAAACTCTCGGAACGTTTTGCAACTGTTTGGATGATTACAACCTAGATCAACTAGATGCAGGCAAGGCAAGGCGGTATTGAATGTGTAACTGTCTGTCACCCTGATTACTCCAATTTGTCTCTCGACATGTGCACCTACATAATACACTTTCATTCGTAGGTTGTAGCAACCTCATGATGGGTATAGGGAAAATGTGAGTATCATGTAGTAGCCTAAACCTATCGATGTTACATTGAGCTGGGTGAATGGAATATGAATGAAAGTCATCCAATATGCTGTAATAGAAATAAGGCCATGCTCGTAAAAAAAAAGAAATCGTGGTTTCACCACTCACCACACGGACACCACGCACTGACATTTTGATGCATATCAGCATTTGTAGCTTTGGGCAAGTGTTTTTGGTGTTACCCTTAACCCCAGATCTAGAATCTGACCTTTAGCCCTAATATCTGACATTGTATCAGTCATTGGGAGCAAATCTACCTACTCAGTTTTTTGGCAAGCAGCAGTGTGCCACGTGATTGGACGTTGGATGTTTTACCTGCTACGTTGCTGTGAGAATGGGCGTGATTCGGGTTCGGGGCCAGGAGAAGGGGTGGGTGCGAGAGATGAGGGGGTTGGCTGGGACCAGGAAGATGGGTTGCTCCCCCCGGCCCCTCTGAGGGAGCTCATGGAGAGTGAGGAGGGCAGGGTGGCTGAGCCGGGACGACTTCCGGCCCCGCCGCCACTGTAGCCACCACTGCCGTAGCCACCACTGCCGTAGCCACCACCGCTGTAGGAGGATGTAGTGTTGAGACCGGAAAGGGCGGAGTGAGGCCTGCTGTAGTTGGGGATGGACGAGGTGCTTCCCGGTGTCCACGACGAGCGCCAGGAAGAGTGGGGCGCGGTGTCCAGGTTGTCCAGAGACTCGCCTCTGAAAAGTTGAACACATTAGCGGATGTTAGTGGATGTTAGCGGGTTAGCGTAAGCATCCAAATAGCCTGGATACCACAGGCCATTATGTTTCTGATTTAGCCAACTCTTTTGATAACTGCAAACAGAAAAGAGACTGGCATCCAGGCTAGAGCCCAAAACATTCAAGCCACTAAAAACAGTTACTTTTACAAAATTGTTGTTGTAAGTTATGTGTTAGCATGTTACACACAGTTATTCGAGCTATCATTATACAGCATTAAACCCCTGGCGACCCAAACTAGGTAGTTTAGTACACTGTCCATATTGGAACAGAGTAGTCACAAATTCATGGAAGGTGTGTCAGAGCTACTTGGAGTTGGTGTCAGAGTCATGTGGAGCTGTCCTAACATGAACGCCCAGGTGAATCCCAGGTAGAGTACCTTCTAATAGGGCCGGTGAGGCTGGTTTAACCGCTATCTATCATTCAACACACAGTGTACTGTACTGATCCACCAACCCCCCACCCCCAGGCCAGCGGAGCCCCAGTCAAGCCCCAGGAAGAGTACCTCCTGATGGGGCTGGCAGTGGGGTCCTTGCTGGTGGTGGTGGAGCGCTGGCGTATCCAGCTGTTGTCTGTGGACAGCTGGGTCTTCTTCTTCATCTCCTGCAGGATCTGCTGCCTCTCCAGCTCCGCCTGGGGTAGGCTCTGCTGGCCCTTACTCCACAACATCTCGCCCAGCCCACCGCTGCTAGTCACTGTGGACCAATGAGAGAAGAGAGGGAGTCAGGGGATGGACATGAGAGCCAATGAGATTGGATGGAAGTCCAGAAATAGACTGTAGACCAATGATTCATCCAGGAAACACCAATACGACCAGTGATTCATTATCATGACAGAGCCACTGGAGAGGACAGATTCATTTTCTGTATTCAGCTTCAGTGACCAATAGGACTTGATCAAGACAGATTATAAAATCTGGAAGTGTCTGTTTATATATTCATTCATGCTAAACACGATTGATCGGCTGAGCTGGTTGGTTGATTGGGTCCTGCATTGATTAGACAGGAGCGGTCAGGAACGGTCGAGGAACGGTCGAGGCTGTGAACCACACCTCTTTCTGGCTCTCTGTATCTCATGGCGTTTAGGATGTTTCTCCTCTCCAACTCCAGCTCGGACGCAGCCCGGAGACTCTGGGCCTTTTTGTCTGCTTTACGTCTCAACTCCTCCTCCAGTAACCTCTGGGCCATGCCCCCCGAGCGGCCGTACCAGCCTGGGCACAGTGTGTACAGTATTCATACTCACTGACATACAGTTAGTTACATATGTGTGCACACACAAACCTCTAGATTGGCTAAAAGTGTCTGGGTACAGCCTCTACAGATACAGATCACACTCACTGACTCCTAATGCCAAATTCACGCTGGTGCACAAGCACGCACACACACACACACACCAGCTTCCCTGCGCTAATTTGAGCAGCTAAATAATGGTTCAACTTCCACCGAAGGTCAATAAGGATGAATTAATATTGAGGACATTAATAAATCCCCACTGACCTTTAGTCTCTGGTTTCTCCACGTCGTCCAGCTCTGGTGTAGATTTCGACTTTGCCCTGCCAATCACAACAAACACATTTAGAGGCGGATAATCAATAATATTAATTCTCTCTCAAATCAATGTACACTGGAAAACACATTATTGATATACTTGGTCGACATCCCAAATTGTACCCTATTCCCTACAAAGCGCACTACATTTGACCAGGGCCGATGGGGCTCTTTGTATTTTCAAATATGTTCAGTTCAATATATTAACACATACAGTACATGAGTGGACCACAATGGAAATAAGCCTTCAGGCTTTGTTGCGTATTATCTGTGATACAACTGTTTTACTGTACAGTGCATTCGGAAAGTATTCAGACTCCTTGACGTTTTCCACATTTTGTTACGTTACAGCCTTATTCTAAAATTGAGTAAATTGTTATTTTTTCTCAATCTACACACAATACCCAATAATGACAAAGCAAAAACAGGTTTTTACAAATGTTTGCAAATTTATAAAAAATAAAAAAATGAAATATAACATTTACATTTCAGATCCTTTATTCAGTACTTTGTTAAAGCACATTTGGTAGCGATTTCAGCCTCGAGTCTTCCTGGGTTTATGCTACAAGCTTGGCACACCTGTATTTGGGGAGTTTCTCCCATTCTTCTCTGCAGATCCTCTCAAGCTCTGTCAGGTTGGATGGGGAGCGTTGCTGCACAGCTATTTTTAGGTCTCTCCAGAGATGTTCAATCGGGTTCAAGTCCGGGCTCTGGCTGGGCCACTCAAGGACATCCAGAGACTTGTCCCAAAGCCACTCCTGCATTGTCTTGGCTGTGTGCTTAGGGTCGTTGTCCTGTTGGAAGGTGAACCTTCGCCACAGTCGGAGGTCCTGAGCGCTCTGGAGGAGATTTTCATCAATGATCTCTCTGTACTTTGCTCCATTCATCTTTACCTCGATCCTGACTAGTCTCCCAGTCCCTGCTGCTGAAAAACATCCCCACAGCATGATGCTGCCACCACCATGCTTCACCGTAGGGATGGGCCAGGTTTCCTCCAGATGTGACATTTGGCCAAAGAGTTCAATCTTGGTTTCATCAGACCAGAGAATCTTGTTTCTCATGGTCTGAGAGTCTTTAGGTGCCTTTTGGCAAACTCCAAGCGGGCTGTCATGTGCCTTTTACTGAGGAGTGGCTTCCGTCTGGCCACTCTACCATAAAGGCCTGATTGGTGGTGCTGCAGAGATCGTTGTCCTTCTGGAAGGTTCTCCCATCTCCACAGAGGAACTCTAGAGCTCTGTCAGAGTGACCATCGGGTTCTTGGTCACCTCCCTGACCAAGGCCCTTCTCCCCCGATTGCTCAGTTTGGCCGGACGGCCAGCTCTAAGAAGAGTCTTGGTGATTCCAAACTTCTTCCATTTAAGAATGATGGAGGCCACTATGTTCTTGGGGACCTTAAATGCTGCAGAAATGTTTTGGTACCCTTCTCCAGATCTGTGCCTCGACACCATCCTGTCTCTACGATCAATTCCTTCGACCTCATGGCTTGGTTTTTGCTCTGACATGCACAGTCAACTGTGGGACCTTAAATAGACAGGTGTGTGCCTTCCAAATCATGTCCAATCAATTGAATTTACCACAGGTGGACTCCAATCAAGTTGTAGAAACATCTCAAGGATGATCAATGGAAACAGGATGCACCTGAGCTCAATTTCAAGTCTCATAGCAAAGGGTCTGAATACTTATATAAATAAGGTATTAAAAAATATATATATACACATTTGCTGACTTTTTTTAATTTTTTTTTATCCATTTTAGAATAAGGCTGTAACTTACTTATTTTTTGAAAAAGTCAATGGGTCTGAATACTTTCCGAATGCACTGTATGTACTGTCCGGCGAGCTGGAGCAGCCTTCTATGTACTTTTAATTGTCAAATTATTAAATCAAATCAGATAGTAAGATATACTGTGTGCTATGGCTATGGGGCGCATTATGAAACATGGAGTAAGCTGGGAGATGTGTTCTTCTGTTCAGGTCCCAAAAGTGCACTACTTTTGACCAGGGCCGGTAGGGCTCTGGTCAAAAGTAGTGCCCTGTATTGGGAATAGGGTGCCATTTGGGACACACACCAGGTTAACACATGGGGACATGGGCTGCGGTACACATTTAGTTCTGTTGGTTAAATATTGACTCTTAAAACATACTGTATTAGTTATAGGCTTAGGCATGCTTTGCGTTTGCTAGTAACAGACTATAGATTTTATGAAAGCAATTAAGTTTAGTGGAATACCTACAGTCTGATTGCAACAGAGGCAAAGTTGTGGCCATTCTAACGCATGCACACACGCATGCACTCACACCAGACCTGGGTTTCAAACACTTGAACATCATACCAAATACTTAATCTGTGCAGGTTTGAGCTTGCCTGGCTTAATAAACCAATAGAATAGTCTGAAAACTGCAAACCCAGCTCATCTGGCACTCAAGGCAGACGTAAGCAAATCCTCAAAGTATTTTAAATTATTTTTTGAGTATTTGAACCCAGATCTGATGCAAACACACACTCAACTGATGTTTAGGCTGAACCGTGGCACACACACACTGACCTGTCTGCCATGGATATCTCAGGCTGGACCTTGGCATAGCCATAGAAGTCCCCGACCCTGCCAGCAGTTTTGCGAAAGGGTTATGGGGTTACAGCAGCAGAAAGAGAATACAGACAGACAGACAGACAGACAGACAGACAGACAGACAGACAGACAGACAGACAGACAGACAGACAGACAGACAGACAGACAGACAGACAGACAGACAGACAGACAGACAGACAGAAGGAACAGATGGACAGACAGGCGGACAGACAGGACAAAACCATTAGTGGGGGTTAGAGTTGACTATACAATGTAAAGTAGACATTAGAGCAGGCAACAATTAAAGATGAATAAACTAAATGTTAATGTTTAATATACTGCAGTGAGCTGGTGTTTACAATAAGCATTTGAAGATTAAAGCACAGATTTAGCACACACAAATCTTAAAGCCTTACAAACACTTTAACGTTATTTCTGTAACGACAAAAGCGCTATAGAAGATAGATGGGCTAGAATAAAAGATATATAAGAAATGTGAATAAAACCTTGGATGTATAAGGAGGTAACTAACATAAGGCAGAGGCACTAGATCCTCAAATTTTTTTTGCAGTTGCTATATTGTTTATATCGTTGCCTTATTTTCTTTGTTCTTTTTCTCTTTTTCTTTTTAAACCTTGGTGTTTAAAACGGTATATGTAAGACAATGGTCTTTTGTTTCTGTTTGATCATTTTATTTATTAGTGCGCTTGCTTCAGCAAGACCACTACTGTTATCCGGCATAGTTCTTTTTTAATAGTGTGCTTGCTGAAAGCACACTACTGTTATTATTCACTGTTATTATCCATCAATTTACCTCTTTAACCACTCTTAACCCTTGCCTTCACCCCCCCAACCTCTCTTTATCCATCCATCAA
The DNA here is from genome assembly GCF_020615455.1 of Coregonus clupeaformis. Classification (NCBI taxonomy): domain Eukaryota; kingdom Metazoa; phylum Chordata; class Actinopteri; order Salmoniformes; family Salmonidae; genus Coregonus; species Coregonus clupeaformis. Next base: position 8,674,933 of record NC_059214.1, on the reverse strand, counting down.
CCCAAGTACGGGTACGCAAGTACGGGTTTTTTTCGGAAAGGCCAGGGTATTTAACTCATTCAAATTCTGCTCAGCTTGAACTCTACATTTGCCAATTTATCCTCCTCCCACTGCCAGAATTTTTTTTTTTTTAGACTGCACACAAATGATATGTACCATTTCTAATTCAGGGAGGGAACTGGGTAGGATGGGAAGGGGGAATTATAGGGGAGGAAAAACGGCATTATTGCAAATCTTTATCATTGTAAAAAGCAACACTGAAAAACTGGGTGAAAATAAAAATAATTCCTGTAATGTATACTGGACCATTATCTATAAGTGACCTTGTTTGGCTACATAATCAATTTTAGATACTTTAGGATAATTTGGATATGATGTGCGAAAAATGCTAATATAGGTAATAATAATATAATAATAATATAATAATAATAATAATAATAATAATAATAATATAATAATATGCCATTTAGCAGACGCTTTTATCCAAAGCGACTTACAGTCATGCATACATTTTTTTTTGTGTATGGGTGGTCCCGGGGATCGAACCCACTACCTTGGCGTTACAAGCGCCGTGCTCTACCAGCTGAGCTACAGAGGACCACAACTTGGTACAACCACAACTAGGTACAACGACTTGCATTGGATTAGTGCCACAAATGTTAAAATGTTAGCATTTGGAAACAGTGCCAGGGAAACTAAACCAAAGCATGGATTGCTGTCATAACTCGTCCATAGACTGCTTATAGGGTAAGGAAACCATCATTTTGTAATTTGGGTGAACTAAACCTTTAAAGAAAACATTATTATTATTATTAACCATTGCTGCTGCTGCTGCTCCTGCATTTTCTCTTTCTCCCTGTGCTGTTGTTCCGCAGCCTCCTGGCGCCTACTTTCCTCCCTCTCCTCCTCCTTCCTCTGCCATCTCAGCTTCTCCTCTTCCCTCTGTCTCCTCTCCTCATCCTCCTGCTTCTCCCTGCTCTTCCGCTCCTTCTGAAGACGCAGCAGCTCTCGCTCCTCCTCCTCCTCCCTCCTCCTCTCCTCCTCCACTCTCCTCCTCTCTTCCTCCTCCTGTCTTCGCTGTGCCTCCTCCTCTTCCCTCCTCCTCCTTTCCTTCTCTTGCGCTTCCTTGTCCTCCCAGGGCGCGGTGGGCTTGCGTAGGGGGGAGAGGGGGCTGATATTTCTGCTGTCCACCTCCAGGCCTCTCGGTTCCTGAGGAACAGACAGTAAAGGGTTAAAGCCAAAGTCCTGAGTTACAACCAGAAAAGTACATTGCTATGGTGTTATGGTTCCTCACCTCTTGGTGGTGTCTGCCCCCTTCTGTCACAGCCTCCTGCTGGGCCCGACGCCACTCCTCCTCCAGCTTCTCCTGGTCACGACGGTATTTCTCCTGATCACACACACGCACACAGAGAGAGACAGGTTGCTGTACTGTATGGACACACCCACACACACACATACAGAGTTTCTCAGGAGCTTTGGTCACCGGCCCCCTACTGACAACCACTTTTAATCACAATTTGATGTAAGAGGAAAATAGTATACTCTTCTTAAACAATAGAAATAGAAAGTGTTGGTTTCATGATAAAGACAAGGAAAGTGCCTCAACTCATTCAACAACTGCCATCCCTTAATATCCCGACAAATAAAAAAATATACCACATTTTATTCTACCAAAACCTAAGAAAAGGGCAATTGGAAGACAAATGACATAACGTCCAAGATTAGCTGAAGTATACCTAACACCTGAGAATGAAAACTGAAACAATCCCAAAGTTTCACCTCCAACCGCTCAGTTTGTTTTAACAAGCTCTACATTCCAACTACGTTCCCCAGAGTAGGTGAACCTTGGTAGAAGCTTGGCAGAAAATCTATGTCTCATTAAGAAATTAGGCCGTTTGACCTGCGGGGAATACAGAGTGGAGGAATAACGAGCCTTGGCTTCTGGTCTACAGCTGCTCTGCAGGGGTCAGGTTGGACACATTTTGATCTCTCTACCTCCACACACACACACTACACTGTTACCTGTAGGATTCTCTCCTGCTCCTTTTGCCATTTCTCCTGCCTCCTGCGCTCCTCCTCCGGGTCCCAGGACCAGTGGTTAGAGGAGGGAGCGATGGAGGCAACGGGCATCTGATGGAGGAGAGGAAGAGGAGAGCAGAGAAGAGACATTGCCATTATTTCCTTTATAGGTGAACAAACTTATCCTTCAAATACACTAATTACTGCATAGTTTTTTCTCCATCTAATGCTTGAATACAAGTAACTCTTACAGTATCTTAATCACACTTAATCAACAAAGCTATTTGAGTCTCCCCAACCCTTATACATATTGTCATGCATTTTACTTGTTTTTCATTTGAATGTTTCATTGTTTATATATTAACGTGATACCCATGTACAGTATTTCAGTGTCTATGACTAAGATGAAAAGTAAAAACTTGAACTTGAACTGTTAGGTATGTTATTCCTTCAGTCAACCTTTTCAAAGTGAGCCACAGATGCTTCAGTCCACTCGAGTTATCATCATCCAATTTCAAAGATTGTTCATACAATACTCAATGACACAAAGGTTGGGGCTAGCATTTTCAATCAAGGAGTTTAATGGGGCTCAGGATCCTGCCCCTGGGGTGGTAGTTAAATAATCCATTACTATCCCACACAGTAAAGATGTCACACACAATGATGGGTCAATGCATTGCAATAACCTAAGAACATAAACACATATTTGAAACCCCAACCACTTGCTTGTAAACATTTGGTAAATATTAAATCGATTTGCTTACATCAGATATCGCAGACTCTGATCCTCCTTGAAAAAGAATAAACATAATCAAATAAATGGATCTAATGTTTATAGTCATATCTCAGTGTCACACCCTGATCTGTTTCACCTGTCTTGTGCTTGTCTCCGCCCCTCAGCAGGTGTCTCCTATTTTTTCCCCATTATCCCCTGTGTATTTATACCTGCGTTTTCTGTTTGTCTGTTGCCAGTTCGTCTTGTTTTGTCAGGTCTTACCAGCGTGTTTCCCGTTTCTCCTGTTCTCAAGTTTTTGTTTTCTAGTCTGCCTGTTCTGACCCTTAGCCTGCCTGCTGTTCTGTCCCTGATTGACTATGCCTAGGATTACGAACCTCTGCCAGCCCTCGACCTTCCCTTTGCCTGACCCTTATTCGGAGAATCAAACTATCCACCTCCTGTGTCTGCATCTGTGTCATATCCTGAGTCGTGATACAGAGTGTTATACAACATTCAGTATATGCTGCCATGAGAAGCATTGTTTCTGTATTCTAAAATACTACATCATTGCCATGTTTGTCAAGACAATTAAAAGTTTGCTAAAGCAGACGCACAGACTGACACCTAGGCTAGACATAATACATGTATTTCAATCTCACACACCTGGATGCTACACAGGCTAATAATAATAATAATAATAATAATAATAATAATAATAATATAATAATAATAATAATATAATAATAATATTGGCTACCACACAGACAGAAAGCTGACAGGCTTGTTAAAACCTCAACTCTTATCTGAGGTTGAGTGTGTGTTCAGATTTTAAAACTATTAAATGGTGTTTAAACTTTAACCAAACCCTCAGCTATAATTGGAGATTTTTAAATCAAGCCTGAAGCAAAGAAGATGTATTTTAAATTCAACTACAGTCTTGCCAATATTGTCACAAAGAGTCTATGATTTGGGCAGAATAACAGTCCCTGACTGCTGAATAGTAGGTCCCAACATACTGTTGGTGTGTTACAATGTACATCACACTAACTAGATTCAACTTATTAACATCTCATTAAAATAAAAACATTTTTAAACGGATATAACAACAAACATGCACAAGATGCAAACAGGAATAGAACACAAAAGTCAAAATAAGCACCAGTCACCAAAATGCATGTTGATATGTTGATGCATGCAGAAGCATTGGCTATTAGTAATAACACAAGGGCACCAGCACAGCAAAGCATGCAAGGTTGAGAAGGAGGGGAGCCAATGTGTGACACCTGGACATCATACCAACATACTGTACCATATGCCTGACAGCATATGACACCTGAGTTAGCTTTGTGATAGCATTACTTTCTAGGCTTATGGCTTAGTGAATAGCCCAGGGCCATAGATATACACTACCTGACCAAAAGTATATGGACACCTGCTCGTCGAACATCTCATTCCAAAATCATGGGCATTAATATGGAGTTGGTCCCCCCTGCTGCTATAACAGCCTTCACTCTTTTGGGAAGGCTTTCCAATAGATGTTGGAACGTTGCTGCGGGTACTTGGTCCATTCAGCCATAAGACAATTAGTGAGGTCAGGCACTGATGTTGGGTGATTAGGCCTGGCTCGCAGTCGGCGTTCCAATTCATCCAAAAGGTGTTTGATGGGGTTGAGGTCAGGGCTTTGTGCAGGCCAGTCAAGTTCTTCCACGCCGATCTCGACAAACCATTTCTGTATGGGCCTCGCTTTGTGCACGGGGTCATTGTCATGCTGAACAGGAAAGGGCCTTCCCCAAACTGTTGTCACAAAGTTGGAAGCACAGAATCGTCTAGAATGTCATTGTATGCTGTAGCGCTAAGATTTACCTTCACTGGAACTAACTCGCTCGAACCATGAACAGCCCCATTATTCCTCCTGCACCAAACCTTACAGTTGGCACTATGCATTCGGGCAGGTAGTGTTCTCCTGGCATCCGCCAAACCCAGATTTGTCCGTCGGACTGCCAGATGGTGAAGCATGATTCATCACTCCAGAGAACGCGTTTGCACTGCTCCAGAGTCCAATGGCGGCGAGCTTTACACCACTCCAGCCGACGCTTGGCATTGCGCATGGTGATCTTAGGCTTGTGTTTGGCTGCTCGGCCATGGAAACCCATTTCATGAAGCTCCCGACAAACAGTTATTGTGCTGGCGTTGCTTCCAGAGGCAGTTTGGAACTCAGTAGTGAGTGTTGCAACGTAAGACAAGCGCTAAGCGCTTCAGCACTCGGCGGTCCCGTTCTGTGCGCTTGTGTGGCCTACCATTTCGAGGCTGAGCCGTTGTTAATCCTAGACGTTTCCACTTCACAATAAAAGCACTTACAGTTGACCGGGGCAACTCTAGCACGGCAGAAACTGACTTGTTGGAAAGGTGGCCTCCTATTACGGTGCCACATTGAAAGTCACTGAGCTCTTCAGTAAAGCTATTCTACTGTCAATGTTTGTCTATGGAGAGTACATGGCTGTGTGCTCGATTTTATACACCTGTCAGCAATGGGTGTGGCGGAAATAGCCGAATCCACTAATTTGAAGGGTGTCCACATACTTTTGTATATACAGTATAGTGTATATCACTATCCTATATGGCTCTGGAACAGCCTAGGATTGAACATCTTTAATGTTGATTCTCAGTTACTCCTGTGTATGCAGGCTCTCAAAATGCAGGCAATCAAAAACACACAAGCAAGAAGTGAGAACCTGCATGCAGTCTGACATTACTTTTGTGACCACTTCTCTGGAGTCTAGTAGATTGGTATGTTGGTATGGCATTCTGACATGCTGTCTACCCTTTGGTGCTTCAAAGTGTTGGTGAAAACAGTACTTTTTCGTCAAGTGTTTCCCAAGCCTCTCCTGAGGGATCCTCAGACGGTTCTCAATTTGGTTTTAGCCCTGAACGAGCGCACCTGATTCAACTAATCTAGGCCTTTGTGATTAGTTGTCAGCTCAGAGCTGCAACAGAAATGTAGATATATTGCTGGTCCCATAGGAGAGGGTTGGGAGACACTGGTCTAGACTCATTGAGCTCAGACGGCATGTCAGTGTCTCAGGGAGAATCACTGCACACTCAACCCTGTTTACCACAGACATAGACCAGCACACTGACACTGGGCACTGAGAAGCCTGGGTTTGGGAGGAAAGGAGAGACCAGTGGGGTTACACTCCCTCAGTACCAGATCAGATGGAAAAAAGCAGTTGCTTCTAAGCAGCGGGCCCAACATGGATCCCTGGGGAACTCCTGAGTATTCAACTTTTTGTCTCAACCTTCCCTTAATCATGATTAGGTTAAGTCATAGTTGAGCCAAAAACCTGTATACCAGGTAGGTCCATAGGAGAACCACTGGAATAGAGAGAACGAGATGGAAGCCAAGAGCACCCAGCCTCCTGATAGTTACACAGACGATTGATAGTAACCCTTCACCAACACCAGGGCTCGATCAGGGGTGTTTTACCTTGTTCAAAAAACTCTGACCTCCGTTTTAAGTTTTTCATGGATATGGGTTCTACATGAGAGATGGAGAAATCAGAACAGGGTCAGAGAGCGTAAGAGAGTGGGAGAGAAACATTGAAGTAATAGCTTCAGTGGGTGTAGCTAGCTAGCTATCTAGTTTCAATATCAACAGTACTGCCACAGCAGCATAACATTTGATTAACACTTGATTTAGCCTACATCATCATCAATATTCTGGTTTGCTGATGTACGCAGCAGAGAGAGGCAGAAAGACAGAGAGGTAAATCACAATCAGTAAAAGAAATTGAGATAGCTAACTATCATCAACATCAATGATCAGCTGATTGCCCACCCTCTTTTCCCGATGTCAATCATGTATTTAGGAGGCACTGTAACTAGTTGGCTTACAATTTGTGATGATGAGCTGTTGCAGAAATAGGCCTATGCTAAAAAAAAGTCATTACATTTTCGCTACAGAGGCATTTGGTATGTTATTATTTTAGAGATATGAATTATGAAAGGTCTGTGCACGGCCCTGCTATCATGGCGTGGGTAACTTCTATCAAGAGCTCCATTCTCCACCACTGAAAACATAACAATTACCCTTGAGGTCTGGCCAAGTCTTTCCAAAATGCTCACACAAACACATCCTACATTACAAGTAAACAGTACATCATCATATCATCAGTACATAATTAAGCAATGAGCATTTCACCACCAAAAACACATACAGTCCCAAAGAGAGAACATTGCTTTCTCAAACTCGTTCCTGTTAATAAAGGCTAGTCATAACCGCTCTGGTTAGTATCTCTGCTCTATGCTCTTTACCTTTGTTTCTCATGGTCACTGTCTCGTCACGGAAACCTCCATTCTCTCCATTGGATGCCACATCCTGCAACAAGATGAAGTAAAAGCCTGTTGAGAACTGTCTGGGGTTTTACCAATACACTGTATTAATATAGATTCAATATGACCATGCAACAAACAAAAATCACAAGTTTTTTCTATATATAAATATTAATGTCCTTACCAACCTTGTCACAACATGTTTGCAACTTTGTGATGGATCATGTTTTATTTGGGTATTTGTGAGTAACACGAAAAGAAACATTTGAACCCTATCAACACCATGAGGTCTTCGTGTAAAACTCACAATTATTGGTTGGGTAGTGACCTCCTTGGTGGTTTCCATGGATCCCCGAGAGGTGAAATCCAAGCTGGTGGTTGCGTTAACGGCGTTAACGGTGGTTGTGTCGGTGGAACCTATAAGTGTTGGATGATGATCCATACTGGTCAGATTGATGGTCTTATGGCTTTTAAATGGCATGGAAGGTAGGTCTCTGTCCCAGTCTGAACGTTGCAGACATGTGGCAATGGCAAAGATACAAAGGGGTGTGTGTGTTTATGTGTGTGTGTTTGTGTGTGTGTGTGTGTGTGTGTGTGCGTGGGTGTGTGTGTGTGTGAGAGAGAGAGAGAGAGATAGAGAGAGAACAATAGAGCAAAATAAAGATATAATGTGTGTGTGTGAGAGAGAGAAAGAGAAAGATAGTATATAAAGTTGAAGTCGTAAGTTTACATACACCTTAGCCAAATACATTTAAACTCAATTTTTCACAATTTCTGACATTTAATCCAAGTAAACATTCCCTGTCTTAGGTCAGTTAGGATCACCACTTTATTTTAAGAATGTGAAATGTCAGAATAATAGTAGAGGGAATTATTTATTTAAGCTTTTATTTATTTCAACACAGTCCCAGTGGGTCAGAAGTTTACATACACTCAATTAGTATTTGGTAGCATTGTCTTTAAATGGTTTAACTTGGGTCAAACGTTTCGGGTAGCCTTCCACAAGCTTCCCACAATAAGTTGGGTGAATTTTGGCCCATTCCTCCTGACAGAGCTGGTGTAACTGAGTCAGGTATGTAGGCCTCCTTGCTCGCACACGCTTTTTCAGTTCTGCCCACAAATGTTCTATAGGATTGAGGTCAGGGCTTTGTGATGGCCACTCCAATACCTTGACTTTGTTGTCCTTAAGCCATTTTGCCACAACTTTGGAAGTATGCTTGGGGTCATTGTCCATTTGGAAGACCCATTTGCGACCAAGCTTTAACTTCCTGACTGATGTCTTGAGATGTTGCTTCAATATATCCACATAATTTTCCTTCCTCATGATGCCATCTGTTTTGTGAAGTGCACCAGTCCCTCCTGCAGCAAAGCACCCCCACAGCATGATGCTGCCACCCCCGTGCTTCACGGTTGGGATGGTGTTCTTCGGCTTGCAAGCTACCCCCTTTTCCCTCCAAATGTAACGATGGTCATTATGGCCAAACAGTTCTATTTTTGTTTCATCAGACCAGAGGACATTTCTCCAAAAAGTACAATCTTTGTCCCCATGTGCAGTTGCAAACCGTAGTCTGGCTTTTCTATGGCGGTTTTGGAGCAGTGTCTTCTTCCATGCTGAGCGGCCTTTCAGGTTATGTCGATATAGGACTCGTTTTACTGTGGATATAGATACTTTTGCACCTGTTTCCTCCAGCATCTTCACAAGGTCCTTTGCTGTTGTTCTGGGATTGATTTGCACTTTTCGCACCAAAGTACGTTCATCTCTAGGAGACAGAATGCATCTCCTTCCTAAGCGGTATGACGGCTGCGTGGTCCCATGGTGTTTATACTTGTGTACTATTGTTTGTACAGATGAACGTGGTACCTTCAGGCATTTGGAAATTGCTCCTAAGGATGAACCAGACTTGTGGAGGTCTACAATATATTTTCTGAGGTCTTGGCTGATTTCTTTTGATTTTCCCATGATGTCAAGCAAAGAGGCACTGAGTTTGAAGGTAGGCCTTGAAATACATCCACAGGTACACCTCCAATTGACTCAAATGATGTCAATTAGCCTATCAGAAGCTTCTAAAGCCATGACATCATTTTCTGGAATTTTCCAAGCTGTTAAAAGGCACAGTCAACTTAGTGTTTGTAAATTTCTGACCCACTGGAATTGTGATACAGTGAATTATAAGTGAAATAATCTGTCTGTAAACAATTGTTGAGAAAATTACTTGTGTCATGCACAAAGTAGATGTCCTAACCGACTTGCCAAAACTATAGTTTTGTGGTTGAAAATCGAGTTTTAATGAATCCAACCTAAGTGAATGTAAACTTCCGACATCAAATGTATGTGTATGTGTGTAAGAGATAGTGTGTGTGTGAAAGCATTGGGAAAGGTACTAGTACTTTAAAGGTACTACTATACAACTATAGTACACAAAGTATTTACGCTACCGCTTGGAAGGGAACATAAGGTTGCTGTTATGGTGTTATTCTAAAGAACAGTGGGGAAAACAGAGAAACCACCTTCCGCACCCATGCACAATCTACAAACCCCTAGCTTTACCAACAGGTTTACACGCTCTCCTGCAAATGTGTCTATTTTGATATGCATTGCACATTCAACAGATCACACAAATCAATATACTGACTGATGTTTAGGTGGTATAATCGTGATATAGTAGGATGTGTAAACCTGTTGGTGAAAACATACAGTGAGCTCCAAAAGTACTGGGACAGTGAGATTTTGTTTTGGCTCTGTACTCCAGCACTTTGGATTTAAAATGTTTCAATAACTGTGAAGTGCAGACTGTCAGCTTTAAGTTGATGGTATTTTCATCCATATCGGGTGAACTGTTTAGACATTACAGCACTTTCTGTACATAGTCTCCCCATTTTAGGGGACCAAAGGTATTGGGACAAATCCACTTATATGTGTATTAAATTAGTACAAGGTTAAATATTTGGTACCATATTCATAACACGTAATAACTACATCAAGCTTGTGACTATATACATTTATTGGATGCATTTGCTGTTTGTTTTGGTTGTCTCTCTCTCTCTCTCTCTCTCTCTCTCTCTCTCTCTCTCTCTCTCTCTCTCTCTCTCTCTCTCTCTCTCTCTCTCTCTCTCTCTCTCTCTCTCTCTCTCTCTCTCTCTCTCTCTCTCTCTCTCTCTCTCTCTCTCTCTCTCGTCGTCTACTCACTGTTACTGCCGTGGCGGCGTATGTCCATGGTGAGGCTGCCCTGCTGCAGAGCCTGCTCTGTGCTGCTCTTCCACTTGCCGTAGCTCATCTCTGCCACCCTTTGCCCACTCACAGACAGCACCTCGTCGCCCACCTGCAGTTGGCACAGCTCCGCTGGGCTGCCTGGGGGGCACAGAGGGGCAGCGAGGTCAGATATAGAGAGGGTAAAGAAGGAACAGAAGGAAGGAACAGGGGTCAGACATAGAGATTTTAGAGGGCACAGGGGGTGAGATAGATATGTAGAGAGGGAACCGGGGCTCAGATAGAGAGGGTAGAGAGGGCACTGGGGTGAGTAAAAGAGTGGGCAAGACAGGTGTCACAGTAGTGATGTAGAGAGGTCAAGATCAAATGAAACTGCCACAATAGAGAGAAGGCAGTGATTGCAATAAAACATCTCAATGATTTAATGTGGCTTCCGCTTCTTGTCTCCTTCCCTCATCTGCAGTCAGGGGTGGAATGACAACGGGTGCCAAGTACTCCCCTAGCACATACAGTGTAGGCTAGAGAGAGACAAGCCCAGCAGATCTGACCTAGATAGAGGCTGCCCTACATAATGCCGGGCACATGATCTGCTACTGACTACTTCTCTTCCAGTCATCATTCTTCTAGTCAGTCTCTTCTAGAAACATTTGTGTGTTGAAAATGCATAACCACTTGTATAATGTATTTGCATCCACTTCAAACAGACATACATACCCCACCAGACACGCCACTATGGGTTTCTTCACGGTACCCAAACAAAAAACAGATTTAATGTGTAGCTCAGTTATGTGTAGAGCCATGTCATCGTGGAATGCACTACCACCAGAGGTCACTCAGGTAAAAAGCAAGTTTAGCTTAAAAAAACAGATTTAAAAAACATACTGTATGACAGCGCCTCTCCTCTTTCTAAAGATCTAATTGAACTGTACTGTAAGAATATGAATACGTATATATAAATAGTGTGTACATAGTATTTTTTGTTGTGTCTTGGTGTCTTTCCTATATATAACTCGTATTATTTTTAAAAAATTTTTTTAATGTAATATAGTTTACCAAGCCACCAATTACTTCCCATTGGAAGAAGTTAAGCTACACTAAATCTACCCTTAAGAAAAATATAGTTTACTTAACTAAAGTTACTTTGAAAAATGATAATGTCGAAGGGCAGTTTTATTCCCAGTGTCTCACACATTGTCCATTGCTTAAATAAACAACCTTTTAAAACTTTCTCACTGAGATGAGAGATGAGACTGCTGTGCCAGTGGAGGCTGGTGTCACTTTAAATCGAAGGATGCGCTCATTGTTAAGGCTGGACTGGAACGGTACCAAATGTTTTATACCGTTCCATTAATTGCCATTACTCTGTGCCCATTCCCCCTTCACTATTCTCCACCATGCTGTATGTACGGTGGCCCGGTTTACAATCAGACAGTTTGTTCAGTGTTTGGCCTTGACAGTTGTTACTCTTTGTTTGTGTTAACCATGCTAAATGTGTGTGTTTTGTGCTAAATGTGTGTGTATGTGTTTACCTGGTTGGATGGAGGTGATGTGTGCTCCGGTGGAGTCCCACTCTGTCTGGAAGCCAAAGTCTCTGCTGCTGTTGGGCTTCTGGTTGAGACTAATCCGCATGTCAGCGTAGCTCTCCTACACAACACACACACACACACACACACACACACACAGAATGCCAGGTTGTGTTCCAAAGCCAGGGAAAGGATAACATTTGTTCTTCACTATGAATTATTAATTGCTGTCTGACAATGACAAGCATCGCTCCTACTGTATCTCCAACTGAATGTAGCACTAGCTGCATAGAATAGTATGCACAATGACACTACAGTATCCAGTGCACATCGTACTCGCTTTCTCACTCACTCACTCGTTCCAGCACTGTGCCTGCTACTTCCATTCCAACATTTCTTTAACAAATTGGTTTTACATTTGATGTCCTTATTACTATATGCTATTTTTGGCTTCAGCTCTGGACTACTGCAAATTTGCACTGAAAAAGTATAATCTGCCTAATAACCAAAATCTAAACCTACCTGGTTTGTGTCTTTTGCAGATAACGGACTGACTGTGGCTGGGGAGGTCACTTTTGGGGTCTGGAGGGCGGGGGAAGGAATCCTGGCCTGAGAAGGGGCCAGGGTAGGGGCAAGTGTGGGGGTCGCACCCCTTTCCCTCTCCTCTTCTTCTTCCTCTTCCTCTCCTCCACTGCTGTGGGCGGAGCTGGAGAGGGAGCGCGCCTCGTCCTCAGAGGTCATGACCTGGCTATAGCGGCTGGGGGCCAACGGCTTCTTGGTGACATCCGTCTCTCCGTTCACACGTTTCTGAGAGACACCCATCTGAGGAGCCTACAGTGCATTCGGAAAGTATTCAGACCCCTTCACTTTATCCACATTTAGCCTTATTCTAAAATGGATTAAATTGTTTTTTTCCCCCCTCATCAATCTACATATAATACCCCATAATGACATGGGGTTAAAACAGTTATTTTTTTAATTTTAGCAAATTGTCCTGTTGGAAGGGGAACCTTCGCCCCAGTCTGAGGTCCTGAGCGCTCTGGAGCAGGTTTTCATCAAGGATCTCTCTGTACTTTGCTCCGTTCATCTTTCCCTCGATCCTGACTAGTCTCCCAGTCCCTGCCGTTGAAAATCATCTCCACAGCAGGATGCTGCCACCACCATGCTTCACCATAGGGATGATAGTTCCTATGTAGTTGTATGAAGTTCCTGACACAACTTATTAGCTCGTGGACAGACGCGCGTAATATAAGATGGTATCATAGCGTCTGTCAACCGACTGTGGGATGCGAAGACTAATGCGGAACTTTGTTCCAGTGCGCAGATTTCTTCGTCACTGATCATTTGGACAAATCATGATTTCGCAGGGGTTTGCATCTTTCGAATTTCGGACGGGGAGGGGACAATTGGCCCATGCTTTGGCTGAGTGTTTCTATTTAGGGGGAGTGGAGACTGGTCTCATTGATATCTTTTATCATCCATCTCCCCCTAGAACCTAATCGAGCATCTGACTTTATGTTCTGGGTTTCCGAAATTACTAACACTCAAACAATCACTCAAACTACACTGGAAATAGACTGCACTGCAACCGACACAACACAACATTCCTACAGTCTTAGGTCCTGTTCATTATGCACCAAATAGAGGAAAATGGACTGAAACAGGTCGCGATTATCTGGATTTAGCCATTGAAGTACCTCACCCAAATCCTCTAGTCTACAGTAGATGTCCTAAAAAGCAGTTTCTGCAGAAAGCAGTCCTGAGGTAACAAACAACTATACACACAGACAGAACTGGACATGTGGAAATATTACTGTATACTATGGTACTCACGGTGTAGGCGCAGGGCAGTGATGCGACGCGTGTGGACTGGCTCCCGAAGGGCCGTGGAGTGACGACAGAGGTGAGCCGAGCGCTATCCGATCTCATGTAGCTCCTGGGGAGAGAGGCAGAAACCCGAGACACACCGGGAGGCATGGGCTTTGGGTCCATCACCACCGAGTTGTACTGTGGTTGTTGTTTGTATGGAGAGCCACCACCAGTGGAGGGGGTCACTTCTTCAGACACCTTGCCTACCCATGGTCGACTGGGCTCGGGCGCTTTGGGTAGGAAGCTGGGGGTGGTGGTGGTGGTGGTGCTTAAGGTCTCCTCCATCTTGGCTGTACTGGTATACCGCGAGGCCGGGCTTGGGGCTTTCTCCGAGGGAGTCGGGGCTGGAACGTAGGGGTTGTAGTTGGAGGTACGACCGACCGTGGTAGTGTTGTTGGTGATGTCGCTACCAGAACCGGAGGGACTGTCGCTACTGTCGCTACTGTCACTCATGTTGCCCCTAGAGGGCGAGCCAGCCCTGTTGGTTGCCGTGGTGGCAGCGGGGGCCTCCTCCTTTGGGGGGGGCACGGAGGAGCTAGTGGTGCTGAGGCGGTCAACAGTGGTGTAGGGGTAGGGGTTATCGATGGTGTAGCTCCTCGGGGGGAAGGTGCGGCGGACCGGGGCGGAGTCTTCAAACACGTCCTGGTCCAGGGAGGCGAGGGAGTTGAGGCGACTGCCGATGGAGCTGTGGGGATGGAGAAGAGAGGGAGGGTGGTGAAGTAGAGAGGGAAGAGTGGGAGGGAGGGAGATAGAGGGAAGGGAGGTGAAAGAGAGAGGGGAAAGGGATTAAAATGTGTAAGGTGAGAGAGAGAGAGAGAGAGAGAGAGAGAGAGAGAGAGAGAGAGAGAGAGAGAGAGAGAGAGAGAGAGAGAGAGAGAGAGAGAGAGAGAGAGAGAGAGAGAGAGAGAGAGAGAGAGGGTAAAAGGAAGATAGGATGGGTGAAAGAGCGAAAGGAGCCGAGGAAAGGAGGCGAAGAGGCAAGGGAGGATGGGAGAACAGAGGAAAAAGGGGGATAAAAGGATTGAGAAATGGTGAAAGGGAGGAGGGAAAGAGAAGTTTGAAAGAACAAAAAAATTGGTGAGGCAGGATCTAAGCCACAATTAGATTACACTTTCACACAACACTTTGCAGAGAGACAATTTCTGTTCATTCATTAACACAGTCTCAGGTCACTTTCTCTCAGGGCAAAAGTCTCCACAAAAGTCTGTTAACAACACAAACGTTTGTATGGCCCTGTATTTGTGCCTGCGTCGTCATCGACAGCGGTTTCTTGGTGCAGTCAGTACATATACAGTAACAGGACAGCTTTGAGTGAGAGTGAAAACACATCTAAAAACACTGATGAGAATTCTGATGACAAAATACTTAAAACAGGGTAAAACATCTACAACCAATAAAGGATTACATGTTTCTAATTGTCTGTACAAAAATAATGATGTATACCTTGTAGGAGCATGGCTAGCCCAAATGCCCTTTGGTAACTGTATAGAATATAGAGAACATAGTAACAAGAACACAGGCATACTGTGTCCATAATAAGTATGTAGGTTGTATGTTGGGAGCTTTTGGGAAAGAGCACAGTTAGAAAGATATGGCATATAGAAGCAAACCGGATGGAAATCATGAAAATGATCGGAGAGGTTGAGAGTAGTAGAAGTTCAGGAGCAAAAACGAATAAAATAGAATTATTGTAAAATTGACTGTGTCCATAAGGTGTAGATAGTAAGTATAGGCTGGAAGTAGAGGCCTGGGCATTGTTGTTCACTAATTTACCCCAAGTAGGGAAAGGATGGCGGGGTTGAAAAGGAATAAAGGGGAGTATATATATAAAAAACATGGGGGATTGGAAGTGATGCAGACAATTACATTGATGGAAGTTACAATCTATCTGCAATATTAAGCTGATCTACCCAAAAAATATATATATATAATAATAAAAAAAAAAAAAAAAAAAAGAACACAGGCAGGATTTGTACTTGAGGGTGTCTAGTCCAGCAGATACATTACTTTCAACAATAATTTGCACTGCAGCAAGACTGTTGGGCTTGATTCCTTTTTTAAGTCTTACATTCAGTCAGGGCATATTTCATGAACACATTTCATTATATAGGTTATTGTTAGATGATTGCTAATAAACTTGGCAATTGCCACATTAACAATGTACTTTGCTGCAGCACAGGCATTCAAAAAGTAACAGTTTAATGCCCAGACCTGTATGTACTCAACCTAGGTGCAGTATCTACCTGTCCCCATTGTCATCTTCATTAGGCACCAAACGGAAGAACAGGCAGGGACTAGGTGGACATGGAGGGATCAACAGGACATGTCCAGTAAGAAACCCTCATTATAATTTTCCCTTGCAAATTGTTTTCCGTTGACTGCCCGCATTAAATCATTAGCCCTGGTGTCTACCTGTGCTCAGGTGTCACTCTATTACCTCCAATTGGACCTCTGTAAACCGCCGCTCCCTCCTCCGGTGCTCGCTGTGCTCCGCTCCCTCTCCTCTTTCTTCTTCACAATATCAGAGTTGAAGCTCTTGCGACGGTTCTTCCACTTGGTGAGGTCCTGCGGAGACGAAACACAAGTCAGAGACCACCTTAGAAACGTGCATCTTGGAAAAACTCATGTAACAGTTAAATCCCCTAACGGATGTCGAGGGTGGATAATGTGAAAGTGGTTAGCCGCATAGTAGAGGACAGAGACAGTGAGAGAGACAGTGAGAGAGAGAGAGAGAGAGAGAGAGAGAGAGGACTAGATTCGAAGGTATCCTATTTGTGTCAGTTTAGCTCCTCCCGCCTCACGTCCCGTGTGTATTGGGGCCCATGAATGACCTAAATCTGTGCTAAGACACCAAGACACCATACTATACTGCTGCACTATGTTATCACACCACTGATAGACATATAGCACTGTAACTGGTTACAGTAACAGGTAAGAATGAGGCCTTTACCATACTCACTCATATTTCGTGGAATAATTACATGAACTGAGTTGGACATGGTGAAACATTGTGAAATGACCTAACTTTTGCATCCTGCCCCTCTTTTTCTTCTCTCTCTCTTTTTCTGTGCACTCTCTTCACTCTTTCTCTTTCTCTCTGTACCTTTACAAAACAAGCTCTCCTTTCACCTGTACCCACAGGCACACACTGGGCCAGAATACCTGTTCTCTTCAGATTTCCATTCTCCCCATTTCAAATACTAACTAGACTGATCTATCATACAGTATGTTGTTACCTGTAGACAGCTGGGATGGCTTTGACTTGAGTGTACACATTTTAGACAAGGATACAATAACCATGGCTTTTATATTGACATGTTCGATGACTGTTTAATCTGTGATAATTAAACAGGCCTAGTTCCCTACGTGTTAATGACCATACTAGATTGCGTAAAGCATGGGTTGGACAGGTTTTTCATTCTTATTTTAATGGCAAAGTCAGGGGAACAGCAATAGTGATTCACAAACGAGTACAGTTTTCACCCTCACAGATGATTTCAGATCCTGTAAGAAGTTATACAATAGTTAGTGGCCCCCTCTTCCAGACCCCTGTAGTACTTGAGAATGTTTACACCCCTAACTGGGATGACACTAGATTCATGACATCTCTTTTAGCCTCTCTCCCTAATCTTGACACCCACCGCCTTGTCTTCGGCGGGGACC